>NC_139950.1:36205887-36245887 GCF_963454915.1 Gymnoscopelus microlampas | reverse complement strand
CGTGGTGCAAAGCCACTCGTTTTGAGATTGTAGATCTGCAATTTTTGCTATTTTTGAATTTGAATCCTAAAAAGCAACTGTTTTGGACATAATGAGCTTTCCACCCGACAGAGACGATATGCACAGAGGCTGACAGACAGATGACACTGAGTAGTGAAAGACATACACGCATGAATGCATGCACACACACACACACACACACACACACACACACACACACACACACACACACACACACACACACACACACACACACACACACACACACACACACACACACACACACACACACACACACACACACACACACACACACACACACACACTACAGTAGCTAGTCTAGTTCTTGAGGAATGATGACTCAAAGGCACACGACCAGCAGACTTGTTTTGAACACAATGGAAACAAGGCCACGGGACTTTTTGTTGTGTTATCCTTTCAGCAGGATAGTTCACCCCCCCCAAAAAAAAACATCCCATGGAGCCTTGAATTCATGGATATGGATTTTTGTTTTTGTCGCATTCCTAAGCCAATTCACAGATATGATCAGCCTACTGCGTAAGCAGACACATTACATTACGTGGTGATTCAGGTTAACCACCAGATTAACACCAAAAATATTTTAGAGCTAGAATTTTTGTGTGTGTGTGTGTGTGTGTGTGTGTGTGTGTGTGTGTGTGTGTGTGTGTGTGTGTGTGTGTGTGTGTGTGTGTGTGTGTGTGTGTGTGCGCGTGTGCGTGTGCGTGTGTGCGTGGGGGGTAATTCAAAAGCTACAAAATGTCTTTACAACAGACAGAGGCTGCTCTTTCATGTTGTAATCTTTCAACCCCTGAAATTAAGTGCATCCCAGTCTACAGGCAGAGGAACAAACCAGAAGCTGAGGCTGCTGTCCTGCAGTGTGCTGCTTTTACCAGCAGATGACAGAGTAGCCATTTCGGTAATGCTGGACAGTGGATTCCACACATAAATAAAAGAGAGTGTGTGTGTGTGTGTGTGTGTGTGTGTGTGTGTGTGTGTGTGTGTGTGTGTGTGTGTGTGTGTGTGTGTGTGTGTGTGTGTGTGTGTGTGTGTGTGTGTGTGTGCGCGCGCGCGTGAGTGCATGTTTGATTGATTCAATACTTTATTTAGAAGTTTGCTGAAAAAATCACAGTTCAAATACAAGGTCAACTAAATAAATAAAATTAAAAAAAGCCTATGGCTTTCAATTGAGGTCCTTTGTACTCAATCCATAGTGACATTAAATGACAGACAGATATACACTACTATGCAGAACATCATATAAACAGTTTAAAAATAAAAAATAAGAAAAATAAAAAATATGTACAGTAAACAGTTCGAGGGGGGGCACGCGCGCGTGCGTGTGTTTTGAGTCCAGTCCTCAGGTGGTAGCCGTGTACCTGCCTACCACCATGGAGACTAGGGTTCGATTCCTCCATGGTGCCTCTGGTTAGGCCAGGCACTCAAACGAACCCGATTGACAGTGTTGGCAGATGGGAAACCAGTAGGGTAGGGCATTTACTCTGGGCATTGTACTAGCGACTTCTAAACGTTGGTCTAGGTGCCTGCTGTCATGAACTTGACTTAAACATCATGACAAAAGAGGGAAAGGACACACGAGTAACTTAAGTTATGTTATTTCAACAACAAAAAAGAAAGAAACTCTACATAATATACAGTGATATCAGTAGTGTAGTGCATGTCTGGAAGTGTGAAAATGCAGTGTATGTTCAAGTGCGAAAAGGAACTCAGAAACAAACCAAAGCAACCAAAACCAAACAATTGTAGGTCAAGGTTTTTAAGTTCCTTCCCATAGTATCAAAGTGAAAGAATCAGGCGGTGAACTCAAAAAGAATCCAAGGCACTCCAGTGAAGTTCAAAAGCCTTAATTGGTCTATGGCTTGGCACAGGTGAAAAACGTAGATCGACCCAGCGGCCTTCATCAGGGTCCAATAATTATGACATGAACACACACCACACGTCATTATATAGTGACCACAAACTGTCAATACAAAACATGTATAGTCACATTGCAAGAAATACAAAAGTATACACACAGTGTCCACATTCCATAATGTCCACACTACTACCCAAGATAATGGTGCACAGTGGAATATGACAACTACTAGAATGTCAGATAGCAATAAAATGTATGGGAACATGGTTGAATAACTACAACCACATTCTAATCTATACACCACATGAGTAGAGCTGCAGTTAGCAAGCCTTCTGACCTGATGTGGGAGAAGCTGCTGATTCTCTCCATGTCCTTCAGTATTGGAAAAAGTACATTAAGTACATTTCTTTACTTAAGTAAAAGTATCCGGTAATCAGAATTTGCTTGAGTAAAAGTACAAAGGTATTGGCATCAAAATACACTTAAAGTGCCAAAAGTAAAAGTACTCATTGTGCAGAATGTCCCGTTTCACAAGGTATCGTACGTATAAAATGTGTTAAAATCTTTTGAAAATAGCAGCTCTACAAGCTCATAACGTGAAACATCGCTGTGAGCTTGTAGATCGGCTATTTTCAAATAGCCGGCTGAAGTCGGCACGCACGCACACACGCACGCACGCACACACACACACACACACACACACACACACACACACACACACAGCAGGGTGTTACTGTACACCTTACTCATTCTCTCTCAGTTTCTTCCTCTCGTACACTCTTATTCTCCCTTCCTCTGTTCCTCTGTCTCCATTCCTACATCCGCTCATTTCTAAAATGTTCTCCCTCTTCCACCCTTTCTCTCTCTCTCTCTCTCTCTTTTGTTTGTTCCACCCGCTTTTTCTCTTCCTCATTGTCTTCCTCTCTCTCAGCTGTGTGGTGTGATTGAAAAGCTGGTGTCAGAGGAGGTGGTGAGGTCAGATAATCCCACCCTCCTGGTGTGTGCTGTAACACCAAAGGAGCACATCCTATAAATAGACAGAATAAGTATGCCAATGTGTGTGTGCTTGCTTTCCATGCATTTGAGAGTGTGCCTGTGTGTGTGTGTGTGTGTGTGTGTGTGTGTGTGTGTGTGTGTGTGTGTGCTCGCGCGTGCATGTTCATTTAAGGCAAGGTATGTTATCGTCCTTCTCGTGAGTTTAATGCATGATGATAACAGAGGTGTGACACATGTATAGACATGCAGACAGACTCACACACGCACAAACACACACACATTCTGGTACGGGGTGTCAGGGAGGACGAGAGGGGACGCTGACAGGAATTAGAAGTCTGCTCACACTCTTTCACTCTTAACCCTGGTACCCTCCCTCTGTCTCTCCAGCTTTCCCTCTCTCACACTGACACACTCTCTATGAAGCAAAACTGTACTTTAACATCAAGAATAATAACTAGAAAAAAAGCACCCTTTGGGGGTTTGGCTCCTTCCTACGTGAAAGCCCCCCCCCCCCGAGTAGCACATGAACTTGTAAAGTAAATGAGAAATCATTATCAGACCAAAATGTAACCTGCAACTTTTTCCCATCATTATGTTTTGTAGCAATTTGAAGCATTTGTAGAATGTTAAACAAGAGAGATTCAAGAGATAATGCAGTGTACAGTAGATAGTTTTTTACAGGTTTTACAGGAAGGCTTTTCTGAACAGAAGTGTGTTTTTAGAAGTGATTTTAAGACGACACAGAATCAGGTCGTCTAATAGCCTCAGGTATAGGGCATTCCAGAGTCTAGGAGCTTTTACAGAGAAAGCCCGATCGATCACCCTTTCAGTTGCTTGGCGTAATCTTGGGACCTTTAGGAGAGCCCCATCAGAGGACCTCAGGCTGCAGGGAGGCTCATAGGGAGACAAGAGCTCAACAAACTATTGGGTTGCAAGACCCTTTTGAGCCTTAAAAGTTAGTAAACGTATCTTAAAAGCTATTCTAAAACAATAGGGAGCCACTGAAGAGATGCCAGCACTACACGGGCCAGGATAGGATAGCCTTCTATAAAAGTTTTATAATTTGGGAATTTAGCACTCCAGCACTCATCTGAACTGACAACTCAAGGAAAACCAAATAAACTTAAATACAAATTAAATGACTCAACTTGACCCTAACACAAGTTAACTTCAATGTACACTCCAGTCAGTAACTTTCCCATCAAACTTGCAATGAACAGTGTGTCATTTAACCGGTTCTGTGTGTATAGTCCTTTATGTTTGTATGCAGTGCTGAAAATAAATATTAACTAAATTAATAAACCAAAAAAGACAAGTGTCCACCATGTTTGTTTGGCCATCACATTAGTTAATTTGACTCAACACGGGGAAGCTCACCCGGCCCGGACACGGAAAGGATTGACAGATCGATAGCTCTTCCAAAACCTACAAGTAACATCTGGTGAACCAGGTGGACTTGTAAATGAAGAAGCACCATAAAATGGAGGTGGACTATCAAAATCTGGATCTCCCATGGTGATAAAGGAATATGAGACCCCCTATGATCTTGGGCCAGGGGGGCCCGGACCCAACTGTCCTCGAGCACTCTACACAGTGGGAGACAGTAGCAGAGATGAAGGAGACCATCTTTTACACCACTATCATGGAAGAAGCTGTGAAGCATAACTTCCAGACCAAAAAGGTGTACCCTTTTGAAAAGTGTGTGCCATGCGGAAAGAAGGTCCGCTTCGGGAAGATGGTACTGAAGTGCAAGGTCTGCTGTGTTATCGCACATCAAGAGTGCGAGATGATGCGTCGTGAAGGCTGCACTCAGGCTAGGACAATGATTCCTCGTGGACAACAGGACACTCTGGAGAGCTTCACTCCATCGACCCATCCAAGAGTCCCCGACTTGATAGTGAAGTGTGTGAGTGAAATTGAGAGAAGTGGACTGAAGGAGCACTACATACTGTACTTCAAGGACAACACACAGAACCGGTTAAATTACACTGTTTACTGCAAGTTTGATGTTAAAGTTACTGACAAGTGTACATTAATTATGTAAACTTTTGGTAGGGTCAAGTTGTTTCATCAGGAGTCATTTCATTTGCACTTGGTTTTCACGAGTTCTGATGAGTGCTGGAGTTTAGTTAGCTAACTAACTAAACTCCAGCACTCATCCAAACTGACAACTCAATGAAAACCAAATAAACTTAAATAAGAACTAAATGACCCCTGATAAAACAACTTGACCCCAACAAAAGTGCTTGGCAACTAAGTATTCTATATCTATATAATAAAATAAAGTACAGCAAGGTTCTCAAAGTGGGGTCCGGGGACCCCCAAGGGTCATTGGGGGGGTACCAGGGGGTCCCCTGCAGCAAAATGATATAGCGTTTAAAATGTTCTTGCAGATCCACTATTTTTGAAAAAAAAATCCTCCGGGGTCCCTGGCACAAAAACGAATTCAGATGGATGTCCACGGTCAAATACATCAAGTTGGGGGTCCTCGACATGAAAAGGTTTGAGAACCACTGAAGTGCAGTACTTGAGTAAATGTACTTTGTTACTTTCCACCGCTTTACTTCTGTCTTTTTCCATGGAGTGGTGGACAGAGGCATGGCATCTTGTTGTTGTTACACCCCGAGCGATAGAAAAGGTGCAGTGAGTGACTTACGGTGACGAAGCAAGCAATATATAACTTCAATGGAGAAGAATGGGCAGACAGAGTGGAATGCTGGTCTTGGAGCTGTTTCCATTGTGTCCTAATACAATATCTGACTTCCTTTAGATGCTAGATACCACACACACACACACACACACACACACACACACACACACACACACACACACACACACACACACACACACACACACACACACACACACACACACACACACACACACACACACACACACACACACACACAGAGGAGTTGAATAGGAGTCAGCAAGGCAACAATCTAGCTTCCTCTGTAGATGTTGGAGTCAAGAAATAGTAAGATGGAAAGAGAGAGAGAGAGAGAGAGAGAGAGAGAGAGAGAGAGAGAGAGAGAGAGAGAGAGAGAGAGAGAGAGAGAGAGGGGGGGGGGTAGGGGATAGGGGGAAGAGATAGAGAGGGGGACGAATGTGAGAAAGAAAGAATGAGAATGGGGGCAAAGAGGCAAAGAGAGAGGTGGACAGAGGGAAAAGAGAGAGAGAGAGAGAGAGAGAGAGAGAGAGAGGAAGTGTGGAAGGCAAAAGGGACAGAGAGAGAGAGAGAGAGGGGAGAGAGAGAGAGAGAGAGAGAGAGAGAGGGGGAGAGAGAGGGGACAATAATGACGACAAGGGGACTGGAAGGCTGGCACACACCAGCCACACACTCATATCAGAGCTCTGGACACAGCAGTCTCCATCCATCTGATCTCCGTCCGCCTGCCTGTTTCACTTTCTAGTTGACTTAATTGACTGTCTCTCTGACTGACTGACAAACTGTCTGCCTGCCTGTGACTGACTGACTGACTGACTGACTGACTGACTGACTGACAGTGATCTACATGTTTATCAGTTGACTGTCTGTCTTTACCTGGTTGACTGTCTCTCTCCCATCTGCCAGGTTTACAGTCTATTCTCTGACTGACTGTGTCTTTCTGTCTGCTGTCTGAAAGGTGAAGCAGTCGCTCCGTCTACCTGTCTGCTTCTTGGACAAGACTGTCTATCTTACCAGTTGTTTCTGTCAGTCTGACCCAGTCTCAAGTTCAGCGACTCAGATAAACCTTGGATTTTGCTCTGAGAATACGGAACAAACACACACCTACGACTGGAGAGATTCAATCGACTACACTGCGGAAGACTAGAGGGCATCACTTCCACAACCTGAAGACATCTCCCTCTCTCTCACACACACACACACACACAGTGTCGGTGGATGAACACATCTCGGTTAAAACTTTTGTTTAGTATTTTCGGAGGAAACTGAGCAAAACCGTTTGCTGTTGTTCAGAAAACAGCTCTTCTTGACCCACTGGATTGAAGTGTTTTGCTCAAGGGCACCTCAAAAGCAGTCAGCGGTTTCTCTCTCCTAAAGACCTTAGGTTCGAGATCTGCAATCATCTGCCTCTGCAATCCATAACAGGTAATGCAACTTTCTGAGAAAGAGTGAGTGAGTGAGTGAGTGAGTGTGTGTGTGTGTGTATGTTGTCAGACGGGACGGGATTGACAGTGCACAGCACAGTGCACACACAAAAACCCAAGGATTACGTTTATGTATTCAAGACGTAGACAACACGTAGATTCAGTAAAGTTATGTGTGTTTTCATGACAAATACATACCCTGAGACTTCACATTTGCTAAGCCACAACCTCCTTCAGGCCATGGGAAAGACAATCAATATGCATATTGATGTTGAAAGACCCGAAACGTCCGATGATCTCAGGAACATCACTGAAGATGTGTCCCAGTGCATCTTAGGATGTAACTTTCATGTATATCAATATGGGTGGGTGGAGTGATAGACTTTTCTGCACCACTAAAATAAACAAGTAAAGCTCAAATATAAATGTAGTTTATCAACATCCTACTTCATTTTTAAGATTTATTTCAGATAGGCAGATGTAGAGACAGGAAACCAACGGCAGAGAGAGAGGAGAGACGGCTGTGAGACAAGACGGGGGTCAGATTCGAACCCGGGTCCTCGGCAGTGGTGTAAAGTAACTAAGTACATTTACTCAAGTACTGTACTGTACTTAAGCACGATTTTGAGGTATTTTTACTTTAGGCAAATATTATATTTTTACTCCACTACAATAATTTGAAAACTTTAGTTACTTAGTTACTTTGTAGATTTGGATTATTATTAAAAAACATACAGTAACAACTTCAGCATATACATTTTGGTCATTTGAAAATAGCCAATCTACAAGCTCACAATGCGTCTGCTATTTAAAAAAAAGATTTTTATACATTTGAAAACTTGTGAAACGGGACATTCTGCATAATGAGTACAGTCTACTTTTGGTATTTTAAGTACATTTTTATACCAATATTTTTGTACATTGAAAGTACGTTTTGAATTCCAGACTTTTACTTTTACTTAGGAGTATTTCTATTTTGCAGTATTGATACTTTTACTTAAGTAAAACATTTGATTACTTTTTCCACCACTGGTGCTCGAGCTCCCTAGGAGCATACTGTATGGTCTCTGCACTACTGAGCCACCAGGCACCCCTAAATTGTACCTTTAATTCATCAATTATTGTGAAGCACTTTGTGAAGCCCAGACAGACTAAACACTATGTTTGTGTGTGCATGTGTGTGCATGTACTTGTGTGTTTATTCCCATTATCCAGGCAGGAAACAGAACAATTGAATACTGAGGGCACAGATACACCCACACACGCACGGCACACACACACACACACAAGCACGTGCCAACTCGCACACACGCACGCACGCACGCACGCACGCACGCACGCACGCACGCACGCACGCACGCACGCACGCACGCACGCACGCACGCACGCACGCACGCACGCACGCACACACACACACACACACACACACACACACACACACACACACACACACACACACACACACACACACACACACACACACACACACACACACACACACACACACACACACACACACACACACACACACACGCACAGACTCAAAGGTCAGACAAAAGTCTAAAGAAGGAAGTAATATTGTTATTAATGATGCTGGGAGCACTTGTGAAACACATAAACATACTCACGGACGTCTCACGCACCTGCACACACGCACACGCATGCAGACACACACGGGCTAAAGTTGGAGCCTGAAGGTTTTTTAAACCGTAGAAATGTAAAATGTTGTTTTCTTTTCTAAAAACAGAGCGCAGTGACAAGAAATTGCTTGCTTAAATTCCCCCCAGAATCAGTTCTATAAAAAAAAGAATTCTATTTGTAACCTTCTGAGAAATAGAACGATAAAAAAAAAAAACTTAACATCTTAAAAACATACAGTCAAAACTCCTGAAAGTTGGCATGAGGTCGTTAATCTCATCAAAAGGCTCTGCCCAAGCGATAGGGAAACAAAAATACAAAAAACACACTGGTGTTAAAGATTTCTGAATCTTGACATTGACAGCTTACAGCATTCAGGCCATTAACTAAATTGCTGAAAACCCTCTAAATTGCAGTACATTTGATGAACGGTGCCTCGCCACATTCCCTATCTCCAAATACCACAACACAGTCCTCTCTGTTGATTTAATTTAAGAGTAGAAATCTAAATGTGTAGTTTTGTACACTCTCAAAGAGAACACCACTGTATGAAAACACTGAGGATTTTACAGTGTACTGGTCTAAGTATGTGAACGGCACTCAACTAAACTGAAAAACAACCAAACAAATCCTGTGTTCTCCAGGGTGTCAAGAGTTAAATGAACACTCAGGATTTCAGGATTTTGTAGTGTATACTGTACACAGTATAATACAAATCACATGCAATTTTCCTTACATATACAATACTATATTTGCACGTGTGTATAAGTGTGCCCACGTGTGTGTGTGTGTGTGTGTGTGTGTGTGTGTGTGTGTGTGTGTGTGTGTGTGTGTGTGTGTGTGTGTGTGTGTGTGTGTGTGTGTGTGTGTGTGCGTGTGCGTGAGTGCGTGTGTGCGTGTGTGTGTTACATTGGCAGTGTTTACACTGCATGTCTAGATTTCCTTCCCCAGAGACAGACCAACAGAGTGTGGGAACCAAGTCGCGAGCTAAACTAGGACTTTGGCATAGACAGAATTATTAATGGGGTCGGGGACAGGGTCAGAGGTTCAAGTTAATAAAAGAAAGACCCCCCCCCCCACACACACCCATATCCTCAATGACCACCACCCATCCCTGTCCAGACAGGTCAGTTTAACCCCTTAAGCCCTATTTTATATGTTGGCGTGTGATTACGCGGTCAGGATAGCAGGGTTAATGTGGTTGGTTCAAGGCTAAGGGTGCGTTGTGGCTCATCCAGGTAGTGTACGTTGCGAGCTTGTAGATCTGCTATTTTCACTAGTTTGGGTCCCGGGCAAACGTCTAATTTCTCTTTTGGGTCTCGAGCTAAAATGTTTTGGGAACCACTGGTTGGAGCTAGTGTACACAGACAGAGTCAGACCATAATGCCCCTCGAAGCTGCAAGGACCTGAGTTCCAATCTGACTCCCGTCACTTCTCATACGTCTCTCCTCTCACTGCCCTTGGTTTCCTGTCTTTCTCTTCACTATACATAAAGAATGCCGATGCTTCAAGCTTCCTAATCAGTGTTAACCAAATAAAAAATGAAATAAAATGAAACAGAAAGGTTCAACATCCATAGAGGCTAATAAACATTATTAGATGTTGACCTAATAATAAATATAAAGACAATAAAACAACTGCAATTTGTAACAGTATCTTCAGGCCTCTGGTGGTTTGTAGATGAGTGTCGGATCGAGTAAAAAACATAAAACTCTGACTTTTGATTGATTGTATTCAATTCATCAACATAAAAATAATACCAATATATCAACAAATGTACAGAGGAGAGAAAGGAAAAAATGTCAGCAGTGAATGTCACCTCCTTTCTATTGGAACATTTAGCTTACCTCCCCTTGTGGTCTCCTCTACTGATCCTGTTCAGGCCTTCATGTACTTCATGTGTCCAACCTTTACAAGTCATTAAGTCGGACTAATATGTTGTCCTGAAACAACACTATTATTAGGACTGTATATGAGAACATGGAACACCTTTAGTATATGCTTGATGTTAAGAACATAGAGTAAGGATTATGTGGGCTAATACAACAGAGGACCACACATATTGTCCTGTCTTCTCCAGGTTGAGCCTGCAAGTGTGATTGGTGCAGTCTTAACCAGAGAGCGTATTTAGAATCCTCATCTGCGCTTTGATCGGCCATGGCAGACTGGAGCCTGCTGGGAAACTTCCTGGAGGAGGTACAGGAACATTCAACCTCTGTTGGCAAGGTAACACACGCATGCACGCGCACACACACGTGCACATGCGCACGCACACACTTGTAGTTGGAGAGAGAAAGAGAAGGGAGAAACATACAGTATTCTAAGTCTACTCAAAGTTTAATTCATTTCCAAATAATGTCTATTTATTTTGTGTAAATTGTCTGATTGTTTGGGGATATGATCAGTAAAAAAACACACACACACACACACACACACACACACACACACACACACACACACACACACACACACACACACACACACACACACACACACACACACCTCACGTGATATACATTAATTATCATAATGCCTGCCTAATGTTGTATTCATTATCATTTGACGTGTAGCATGTCTATATACTGTACTTCTACCCACCAGGTGTGGTTGACCATTCTGTTTATCTTCCGTATCCTGGTTCTTGGGACGGCTGCTGAGTCTTCCTGGGGAGACGAGCAGGAAGACTTCACCTGTGACACTGAACAGCCTGGCTGTGAAAACGTCTGCTATGACAAAGCATTCCCTATAGCACATATACGATACTGGGTAAGATAATATAATACAATGTAATGTTATATAATTAATATACATAATCTAATATCACGTAATATGATCTATATTACATGATGTAATATAATAACCAGGTTATGAAATAATCTGCATTTACTGTATATATACTGTATATTTGTTGGCACAGCTACACAGGGATATAGTGATAATTGGATGATAAACATATTTCCTAATTTGTAATTCTATTTTTCTGATATATCCTCTGGATAAAGGAAGCAATCACACTTAAAAATTGTCCATATATGATCGTCGACTTCAAACTTTGCGAGCGCAGCGGCAATGATTTGAATCGTTCGGATATGCGGTTGTCCAGAACCGCCGATCCGACCAGACCTGCAGATCAATCCACTGACAAATGACATCAGGGATCTCCATATATGGGCATAAAAGGGACAGACTGACAGATACAGAGATCTCCATATATGGGCATAAATGGGACACAGGTAGACAGACAGATACATAGATCTCCATATATGGGCACCAAAGGGACAGACGGATATAGCCTGGCATGGCCAGACTAATATCACTGTGTAGATATTAGTCTGGAAAAAAAGAGGATTTTAAACCCAAGAAAACACTATGGCTTGTTTCCATTGGGGTCCTTTGTACTCAATTCATCGAAAAATATATCGGTTGGACTAATTGCAATGTGATTGTATTGTATTTTTTCTGTTCCCAGGTACTCCAGATTGTCTTTGTGTCCACTCCCAGTCTGATTTACATGGGCCATGCCATGCACAATGTGCGCAGGGAGGAGAAGAGGAGGAGCAGAGAGGAAGGAGAGGAGGGGGGAGGGAGAGAGGAGGACCCTGGCGGGGGCGGAGGAGGTGGAGGAGAGAAAGACAGGAAGACAGTGAAGAGTGGAGAGAAGGGAGACGGACCATCGGCGGTGGGTCGAGTTCGTCTGAGGGGAGCGCTGTTGCAAACCTACATTCTGAGCATATTGATACGAAGCATCATGGAGGTGAAATAACACAAGCACTCAGCATTTTACTGTGTACAGCACAGCACATCCATTTGTTTGTCTCTGCCTTGCTAATGCCTTGTGTGATGCTTATGTTATGACACTATAAGCTATTTGAACACCTGATGAAGCACAGAGATGCATAAAGTGAGATGTAGAATATGAAATTGAAATTGTTATTTGACTGTGAACCGTACCAATGGTAAAAGCGGCTGTGATGTCACATCCTGCAGGTGGTGTTCTTGTGTCTGCAGTACTTCATGTATGGAGTCTTCCTCCATCCCCTCTACGTCTGCAGGGTAAAACCAGAGAACGGCATTTCAAACATAATCCACAGAGTGCTACTCCATTAACAGAGTTGCCACTCGTTTGTACAACAACAAAACAAAAATCCACAAAACAGGAAATGCCATAGCCTCCCTTTTCTTATCACGTTCCCTTGTTGCTTTCCTTCTCTCCCAACACAACAACCCTCCATACATACCAGGCCTGGCCATGTCCTCATCCAGTCAACTGCTACATCTCCAGACCTACGGAGAAGAACGTCTTCATTGTGTTCATGCTGGCCGTGTCGGCTGTCTCCTTGGCACTCAGTGTGATAGAACTCCAACACTTAGCATGGCGACACTGTTGCAGGTGGGTATAGGGGGAGCGAGTGTGAGTGTGTGTATGATTGTATCTCATACGTTTACGTGAAGGAAGGGAGGAAGGGTATGTTTGTAGGTGGGGAAGTTCCTGGTGGCGATACCTTAAAATGGAAAGTACACAAAGACCTTGCTGTATGTAAGGGTCTGGAACTATTTTAAACTTCCATTCATTCAGTTTTTACTTCCTGTAATTAAACATATTCACTTATATAACAATATTAACTGAATCTCTGAATCTTGTATTTGTTACAGACGGTGGGTCAACAAGAGGAGGGGTGTTTCCCGCGGCGATGCCAGCCCCCCGCCACTACCACCGCCTACGTCCCCATCGACCCCACCCCCAGACTTCAGCCAGTGTGTGATTGGCTCTACCCACTTTATGCCCCTCCCCTTCCCTCATCACCGCTTGGCCCACCAGCAGAACTCTGAAAACATGGCTGCCGAGAGGAACAAAATGGCCGCTGCTGTGGAGGAGAACTTCCTCCAGATGACCTGCTACACACTTGGGGGGATTAAGGAAGCCGGTTACGGTCAGATTCAAGATGGTGGTTTCCTCAAGTGTAGTGGTGGTGAGTGCTACAGCCCTGGGAGCGGTGAAGCTGGCTGTCCTCAGATACAAAATGGCGGCCCGGGGCTCAGTCCGAATGGAGGAGGAGTGTGCCAGAAGGACAAACGGCGATTCAGCAAAATCAGCGGAACCAGCAGCCGAACCAGGGCAGACGACCTAGCTGTTTAGTTTACGCATCAAAAGACACACATGAGAGGACAGTCTGACTTTGCAAAGAGGCAGAACTGTGTTTCCAAACACACGGCTGAATTAGGTGACACTATCACCAGTCACATGAGTATGGGCAAAGCCTCTGATCAAATCTGCAAGTGCTGTTCTACCCCATGTGTGGATAACGTTACATGTATTCGTCTATAGGGTTATGGCTAACCTTTCGCCCTGGAGGTGTAGGAGCTATGGCTATTATGGACACAGACACACACACACACACAGCCATGAATGATTGCAATACCGCATCACTGCGCTATGCTTGCGGGTGCTGTTGAGCAGGTTTGGTCCTGTCAATGCCTTGAGCAAAGGTCGAAAGGTCACATTTTGATGCTTTCTGCTTCAGTAGGGGGAAGCTGAGAAGGCTTGCAATAGTCCTTGTAGCCTCAAAGCCAGAGTGAGGGTTTTACGTAAATCACATATACACACCCATATACAAGCAGAACAACATAAATGTGGAAGCAGGAACACATACTGTACCGAAAAGTATACATGCATACCTTCTCATCAGGGACAGCTGAGGAAATTAGAGCCTTCTGATATAGCACCTATGCTAATCCTGCCTGTCTGGTTGAATAACCATCTGTCTATCTATATATCTGCCTAACTTCCTGTTTGTCTGTCTGTCCCCTGTCAGCCTGTCCTTTGACCTTGTCACTGCAGTGGGCCTGAGGGGTTGGTTAGCTGCCTGTTCCTCCTGTCAGAGATTGGACAAGAAACAAGGCAGACAGTCAGAATGAGTAGAATACAAAAAAATGATTCTACTACCAAAAAGATGGACTAGACATGTTCTGATTAATTACTGTCATGTTTCTCCACTTTTGGAAAGATTACATGTTTGCTGTTGTATAGTCCACACAAATAATTTGGAACACAAATGTTCCACATCACTTTAATGTATACTTTTCACAATCTTGTCTATCTTTCAAGTATAAATTTACACAACACTCCAATGTAAACTTTTGATTAAGTCTGAGGACATTAACAGAACACAAATATGTTGGTACTCATGGTAGCCTACAACATGGGATGAACCAATGAATCATTCAAATTAAATGCTATTATGTACAGTATATTCAGGATAAGCTGTTGAACAGCCACGAGCCTAATGCCAAGTCCCTACAGTAATAAGGAGTCTAGGACATCATTAAGCCTCAAGTGATTGTAATTTGTGCAGTGTGACAGCCAATATTAGTGAACTGTTTTTACAACTTCTCAGGTAATCTTTTTTATTGGGAATCCCTGCAGTGGCACAACAGATTTAGATTGAAGGCTCTTGCTACATCATCCTACTAACTGTTGCTATGTTAATGATACCATTTCATGGTGATAACCACTTAACTAATGTTTTGTTTTTGGGTTTTGTGGCACTTTATTACGACACATTATTTATTATTTATCAATCGTACATCCAGGATGCTTGACCAGTTGAGAGAGATCAGAAGCTCATTTGACTTTGAGCTACTAACACTAGAAGCTAGTTTACTGAGGCACTACACAGTCTCTATATGCATTTGATGTATTACCTTGTGTTTACTTTGCTTACTGTAAATCGCTCTGGATTAAGAGCATCTGCTAAATGCCTAAATTGTAAATAGTAGTTTAGCCTTCGGAATGGAGCATGTTCCAGCTAAAGCACAATGAATGGACTACACACTGTTACAATTACTAGCACCACTGGAGGTGATATATTTTGTTTGTGCAATAGCATACACTCTACATTGTTATTACCAAGTAGCCTACTGCTGTTGTTTAGATATTATTCTGCCTGCCATGAGACAATGGGAATAATTAAACTTTGCTAATTTCCTAGATTGTAATAAGAAATGTTTTGGTTGTCAAATCTTTGGCAATAATATCGGCATACTTGGGTCGGCTGGTCAGTTTGACAAGAATAGCCCCACTGTGTTATCAGTGATGTCCCAGACAGTGATATAGCGGCACTATCTTAAACAGAATCTGTATGTCTGTAGTTCACGTTTCTTAAGAACCCTCCGACCGACTGACTTCAAACTCGGCACGCACGCCGCCGACCCGGGGGGGTTGAACGCACGCCGTTGAGGATAGGGGGCGATTGCACTAGAACACCAGATCTGACCGTTATGCCCATACAATACATAGGCATTTATGGAGATCCGGTTGTCAAGAGCCGTCGATATGACCGCTATGCCCATATATGGTCATACGCATATATGGGACCGATTGACTTCAAACTCGGTGCGCGGATCGGGGGGGACACGAGGGAGTGCGTGACCAGCGTCGAGTCGTTCAGATAGGTCTAAAACCACCGACTCAACCGATATGCCCATACTGTGTAAATAAAGGCAATAAGGCATATATGGAGATCCAGTTGTCCAGAACCACCGATCCAACGGAAATGCCCATATATGGTCATATATTGATGACATCAGGGATCTCCATATATGGGCATGAAAGGGATGACAGACAGATACAGGATCTCCATATATGGGCATCAAAGTGACACAGGCAGACAGATACAGACTATGCAGAGATCTCCATAAATGAGCATAAAATGGACACAGACAGACAGACAGACAGACAGGACAACGGTTAAAACAAGCTTTACAAAACCGGGTGGGTTATGCATTCACAACTCGCATTGTTCCCGACTTGCATCGTCGGCACCGGCCTACTGTATGATATGCAATTTCTCCTAATTGTTCCTCATGGCAACAGGCACCTCTCTGCCCAGGAAGTGAATGAACTTGCAGTGAATACTTTCTCCAGTTTCTACAGTTGAGCAGTAAGTGCTACAGTATGACAAATTCTAATGCATTTAATTTAAAATGCTTGTGGTTGGAGGGAGACCTTTCAAAGTCATTTAGAGGCTATGGAGGTTAAATTAATTTCATAGGGAACTGATAGGTGGGGGCAAATAAATGCAATTATGTCCCCACCCAGCCCACCCTACAAGCATCATATGGCCTATGCAGTCAAACTGTCTCCACTGGTACAACAGACTGCGTTATCACAACAATGACAGTAGCATAAACAGAGAGGCAGGCTGCTGAGAAATGCTATGAATAGACAAATGGACACATGGGAAAAATGACGTTTTGACTAGTTCTCATAGCAAATGTCCAGTGGGAAGCAGGGCCTTATGGGACAATTCCCAGTAAGGGCATTACAGCCCAATCAGGAATGTTGAAGAATGCTTAACATTGACAGAGTGAAGTCTTCATGCACCAACCGCTTTCAGATGAAGAGAAAATGCACCACATTGGAGGCACTTCTGAACCAGGTCCCTCACTTTCCCCTGTTAAAAGTGGTTATCAAATGTTTTCATGTCAAGGACCACCAAATTAATATGAATTTGGCAGTGGACCCCCATCTGAAAGTATTTTGTGCCCAGGGACCTCCACACCAGATTTATGTTGTAATGTTTCAAATATGAAACTTCTAATTTTTTTCAAGTTCTTAAAACTAAATATAGCAGATAGGCCTACAAGCTCACAGCGCTGACCCCACTGTTGGCTGTAGATGACAGTGAACATCATGAAATACATTCATTCAACACTGTGTACACCTGTGAGGATATCAAATTTCTTTTTTGAGTCTCGTGCTAAAATGTTTGGGAACCACGTTGTGTAGACTACTCTGTGTCAAATAAGATGCTCTCACCAGCAAAATGAAGTCAACAAGCAGCTGGAGGCTTTGAGCGTAGCGTTAGAGCTCCCTCTGATGGACACTTATTTAAATGACCCATGTTGACATAATTGTTGTAAAGTAGGCTAATGTCTTTACTTAAAGGGTTGATTGGGGGTGAATTTAAAGGGATAGTTCACCCCCAAAATGACTTATTTTCTATCGATTACACACCCCATGGAGACTTGAATTCTAGATTTTTTTTTGTGTTTTTGTCGTATTCCTAAGCCAATAATTTGATGACTGCCGGCGGCTCCGGTAGGAGACTCAAAGTATCAACTTTGAGTCCCCTACCGGAGACATTAGCATCTTTCCGGCGGTCATCAAATTATTGGCTTAGGAATGTGACAAAAAAACAAAAAAAAATCCTTAAATTCAAGGCTTTATGGGGTGTGATAGAAAATAAGACATGCGCCGCCATGCTGGGTTATCTAGCCTGTGGGTACCCGTTGTACCCGCCAGAGTACCCGTTGTATATGTTTATTGGACGTGATTCCACATTTCCCAGTAGGGATGCTGAATTTGCCACCTTGACAGTCCTGACACACTGGCGCTGTGATAGGTCAGTGCGTCACAGCGTCCTGACACAGCACTGCGATTGGACAGTGACTGTCCAATCACAGCGTTACGTCTGATGTCATCACAGTATGACATCAGTGTGGTTGACATATAAAATGATTTGCAAGGACACAATCCTTACCATTCAGCAAACATCAGTGGTATCCGTATTGTGGATAGGATTTCTCCGGACACAGTGACAGCATGGCCGTTCAATACTAGACTAATCCATAAAGAGGAAAACAAGAAAGTCTGTTTGTTGAAGAGAGTTATTGCATGGTGCTAGGGGACTGTTGGACAAAGCTCTCCTGGTTTTATTACCAGTATCAGCTGGTCACAGGTCTTTACATGCTTGAGCCATGGGAGAGGACCACGTTCAGCTCTCTGGTGATCGCTGTAGCAGGTGTTGCTGTTTACTACACACAGGCTCTTCACTACGCTCAGAGGATGTTGTCTTGTCTCAATGAGTTGATCTGGAAGGACTGGCTGTGGTTTCCTGAAGGCATGGGCTGGGCTGATCTGAAGGACCATGATGATAAGATTTTCCCTAAAGCTGGAGACCTGTGGATCACCATCCCCATTGCGGTGATGTTCGTGCTCTCCAGACCGATATTTGAGAAGATGATTTCCCGTCCACTTGGCGGTCGACTTGGGGTGAAGGACAAGCAACGTGTCAGAGTAAACCCGAATCCAGCATGTGAGTCCTCCTTCTGTAGCTCAAAACATCCCTCACAGAGCGATTTGGAGAGTCTAAGCAAACTGACGGGCTGGTCAGTACGACAGATCCAGAGATGGTTCAGGAAACGGAGGAACCAGGACCACCCAAACAAACTCAAGAAGTTCTCTGAAGCCAGTTGGAAATTTACATTTTACTTTGTTATTTTCCTTGCTGGCCTTGCAGTACTGTACGATAAACCATGGTTTCTCACATCGCCTGATTTCATTGACCATTGGAATGGCTACCCTAAATTCCCACTGCTGCCTTCCCAGTACTGGTATTACATGATTGAACTGGGATTCTATCAGTCACTGGTGTTCACAGCGGCGTGGGACGTAAAACGCAAAGATTTCAAGGAAATGCAAGTTCACCATGTAGCCACCATTTGCCTCATGACCTTCTCCTGGCTGGTTAACTATACCCGGTTAGCGACTTTGGTCATGCTGTTGCATGATTGCTCAGACTTTATGTTGGAGTCAGCCAAGATGTGCGTCTACTCGGGGTGGAGGAGAGCCGGCGACTTCATCTTCATTATATTCGCATCTACTTTCATATTCAGCCGCCTCGTAATCTTCCCATTCTGGATCATTTACATGACGTTGATCAAACCCCTGACCTTGTACAAACCTTTCTTTGGCTTCTGCTTCTTCAATGGCCTTCTGGTTCTGCTCCAGTTTCTAAACATTTACTGGGCTTGTCATCTCCTGGCCGCGGCCAAAAGGTTCCTTTCTGGCAGCCACGTTGAGGATGAGCGGAGTGATGAAGAGGCAGAGACAGAGTCTGGAGATGAAGATGAGGGCAAAAGAAAAACCTCTTAAAATGGCCATGTGCAGGACGGCCACATGCTGCTTTTCTCTTTTCCGTTTTCTCCCCAACTTAGTTTACCAATTCCCCATACTGTCCCCGTCACTAGTACTGCCAACCACCACTGTTGGTCTGGGGAAAGGGTGTACTGTAGACCACTGGTTCCCATTTGTTTTAGCTCGAGAGACAAAACAGAAATTGGTCTCCCCGGGACCCAAACTAGTGAATACAGATCTACAAGCTCAGTTGTGAGCTTAGATTGGCTATTTTCACTACTTTAAAAACAAAACCCAAAAAAAAAATTATTGATGGAATCTCTTTATTATTTTTTTATTTTATTTATTAAATTCTTATGAAAAATGATGGATAGATGTGTTTATTGATTTAGAATGTTTTTTAAAAGTGCCCATACCCTAGGTGGGGTTGGTGAAAGGGCCTCTCTGTGTGGAGTTTGCATGTTCTCCCCGTGTTCGATAGGGTAGATACCCTCACAAAAACATGCAGTAATCCTGGTCGCTATACTGCCTCCCCCTGGCCAACCGGGGCGCCTGATGGAGGGGAAAGGAACTGGTTGGAATAAGGTGTTCCTTCCACGTGCTACGTCCAACCAGGGAAACTCTCCCCTGTCAGGTGACAAGAAGGTCAGTAGGCTCTCATGCATTGAAGGAGGCATGAGCTCGGCCCTGGCCTCCCTAGGTTGGCAGAGGGAAGGCAGTGGCCAGGATTACATAGACAATTGGCAATGGGTGTAAAAAATGGGGTTACAAAATCGTGGGATAAAAATTATGTTTTTTAAATAGTTTTGAAGAAAAAAAAGGAAATCAACAAGTCGCGGGTTCGAGTCCTGATCCCGATAGCCTTTGCTTCATGTCACTCCCCATGTCTCTCTCCCCACTTCCTGTCAGCTTCTTCAAAAAGGCATAAAAGACAAAGAATAAATATTAAAAACAAAAAAATGGGTCTGCAACCCAAACATGGGTCCCAAACTTGTAGATCTGACACCTGTAGCCTCGTAACACCCCCCCCCCTTGTGACATCAAATGCAAATGGTCAATGTTCCCCCCAGAATAGGGATGTGAGGCTTCAAGTGGTTAAAGTAAAAGTAAAAAATAAATAAAGTCCCTTTACACAACGTTTTACATATATACATTGTTCCCAACTTGCGTCGCCAAATCGACCGATATGCCCATATATAGGCATATAATGGAGGTCCGGTTGTCCAGAACTGCTGACCTGATACCGATCAGTATATGCCCATATATGGGCATATACTGATGACATCAGGTATCTCCGTACATGGGCATGAAAACATACTATGCCCATATATGGGCATATACTGATGACATCAGGGATCTCCATATATGGGCATAAAAGAGACACAGACAGATACAGAGATCTCCATGCATGGGAATAAAAGGAACACAGACAGAACAAGAGAGCTACTAGAAAATCTATACATTTCTGCGAGAATGACTGAGTTAAACAGGGGAAGGCCAGTGGCAACGTCCAGGGCGTATCTGCGTATCTGCAAGGGGCATAGCAGAAAAGCTGAGAGAACTTGGTTTAAAAGAACAAATAAATACAAAAGTTGATTAATTCACTCACTCACATACACAGATGACCTCTATCACACACTTGGGAACATATATTTGCTGCAGCTGCTTTTGTTAACTAGCCTACTGGCAACACTGTCCAGCAGGGAGCAGTGTTGTCATATCATAATCTCTAGGCTCAAATTTTTATCTCCACTCCAAAGAGAGGTTAGCACACAAGACCCTCTAAGAGACACCAAGGTGTTGTAGCATGTTTTTGTTACTTTAGTTGTCTTGGACATTGGACATTGTTGTATGAATGTAGCCTAATAGGCCTATCTATTGTTATTACACACACACACACGCGCGCACACGCGCACGTACACACACACACACACACGCGTGTGCGCGCACACGCACGCACACACACGCACCTGATAATTCACCAGCACACTGCGCTCAATCTCTTCCACTTAACAATGTAAAGTCATTTATTCAGCACTCTAATACAGACTTCCAGACACAATGCTCGAATACAGACTTCCAGACACTGCAACAGTTGAATAATTGTTAATAATTTTTCCCATGATTGCAGTCTATTAATGATCAACAGAAATGTTCATTATTGTAATGATCAGCAACAATAAGGGACAATACAATGTTAATTAGAAAATGATTAAACTGTATACATGTTTTTATTTGGCCAAGACGACAGTAGGCTACTTACTGGCAGGTACAGAGTTATGGAGTCATGGTGAGCAACGCAGTTAGACAGACAGACAGACAGACAGACCGACCACCTTCACCTTGTCATAAAGGTGAATCCTGGAGGTGAGATGTTTGGTAACTCTATATTTCAGAGTCCCCTAATTTCCATGTATTTACCAAGTCGATTGTAATAATGGCAGCACTGAAGTTACTGCATACTGTCATTTCCTAGTGGTGTAAGTCAATGGACACCTGCTAGGAAACTAGATGATAATACAATACAATATAGTTTAGGAAATTAATTACCCATAAGAAGTCCCAAAACATCATATGACATCAAAAGGCATCATTTGGCAGCACAAAAGGGACATACTATATAGTGTTGAAAAAGAAAGGGAAACAATGTCATAGGCCTACTACATTAAAAAATGAGAAAAAAACATATTATAAACTACTGCAGTATGTGTCAGAGGAACCTGTAATAGCAAAAACAACATGTTGTTTACCAGATGTGGCATACCTGAGAGGAGGCAGTGGTAGAGGGCAGGAGTAAGTCTATAATGGCAAACGTTACTCCAGCAGCAAACTCACACAGAAGGATCACATTCACTTAGTTCCACCCAAAGATCATTCAATTACACCACAGCTTTGACAACATGATAGGGCTAAAGAAATGTAACTATTAGGCCTGTATAGTGCACAACAGTACATTCATTTGTTTTGTCTACTAAAAGGTTTCCCGATCAACAGTAAACCGAACCGGTACAAGGAGAAGGAGTGGAGAGAAATCCACTGAATGCATGCCTTTACAATATGTTCTATGCCAGAGGTCTTCAATGTTTTTCAGGTCAAGGACCCCTTAGCTGAGAGAGATGAAGCAGGGACCCCCCACTACATATTGGATTCACCTCTACGCCAAAAATAGCCGATCTACAAGCTCACAACGCAGTCACAGACGCGTTGTGAGCTCAGAATAGGGATGTGAGGTTCAAGTGGGGAAAAAAAGTCCCTATTACACAAAGGTCCCCCTGCAGTATCTCTGAGGACCCCCTAGGAGTCCCAGATGCCCTGCTGAAGACCCCTATCTATGCTATGTTCTGCAATAGAAGTACCAAAAGGGAAACATTGAACCGAAATGTATTAATCTTTTAAGGCACGTGGCTGAGGCATGACACATCTTGAGCAACAGAAAATATGGACGATGGAAGTGGTAGAATCCTTTGAACCTAAGAAAAGAGAACGGCCTATATTTAGCCTCAGTTAGTAAGCTGTTGAAAGAGTGAATGTTTCATTATGCCATGTGTGTGGGGGAATCCTCTCCTGCATTTTTTATGTATAATTCAGCAGCGGGTGGACATTGTTTGAATATTAATATGACTCGTCTACCACACACAACCAGGTTTCCCTTCTATGTCCTAGTGTTAAGATCCTAGTCCTAGTGTTAACCCAGTAAGACCTGAGGACGCATCTGTGTGTCATTTTTTGATTTGCTAATAAAGCATTATTTTACACTTTGGGCTATTTTTGAAAAATTGTGAAAATGTGTGCAAATCTTTGAATATATATATATATATTTTTTTAAGCGAACATTTTTAACTCAAATCTTTGCTTGTGAGGGTCCCTGGAAAAAAATGTTTTGAGATGGGGGTCCGCAGTCATATATATAATTTTGGGGGTCCTTGACATGAAAAAGTTTGAAAACCACTGATATTATAGCAAAACATACGTTTTTTTCTTAGGATTTAGAAGACATTTGTAGAAGCAAAGATTTGTGTAAAACATGTTTGCTTTAAAAATTGCTTTAACGTTTTTGTAAAAAAAAAAACATGATTTAAAAAAAAAATAGCAGATCTACAAGCTCGTAGCGCGGCACTCGGTGCCGTGCTATGAGCTTGTATATCTGCTATTTTTGAATAGCCCAAAGAAATCTTAAAATGACACAGATGCGTCTTAGGCTCAATGTAAAAATCCATTATTCTATTTGTTGGACATACGTACTGTAGGATGAACTGTATTTGTTACCGTAAACATTAACAACTCTCTCCTAAAGCCAGAGAACTGAAACTTGAGATTGGAGCGCTTGATGTCAAGAGGATGTGAAATCTGTGTAGAATAAGAACATCTGGAGAAGACATCTGCTTAAATTCCGTCCGCCCATGTTTCTGCACGCTCCTCTGTCGTCTCACTTTTATTCTACCTTCCCTCTCATTTCTTTTCCCTCTGCCTGTCTTCGTCCTTTCTGTTTTGTCCTCCATTGTTGTTCTTGACCACTTTTTCTCTACCTCTTTTTTGAGGGGTGGGTGGGGGGTCTTTCAGGTAGGAAGGGGACAAACACCCAGAGGGCACTTTTTTCTAGTTAGTGGAATAAATGGCTCCATGTAAACATGGCTATTGACACCTACCACCGTAACAGCGCCATAAAAACAAAACAATGACATGGGAATCCACCCTTAAACAGACTTGAGATTAGATACTAAACCACTTTTCAAACTCAAAGATTCAATTTGTGAGCTTGTAGATCTACTATTTCTTGAAATATGTCACCTGTAATGACATCCCCAAAATAGGGACATCAGGGTTCAAGTGGTTCAAAGTGGATTCTGCTTTAAGATGATTTTGTAGATACAGCGACGAAAGGGATTCTCTCTTTATAAACCTGGCACAACTTGAACCCTTATAGTTCTATTCCCCAAACCAAGCTGTCAGTGTCTATAAAAGCTGCATCTCTGACACCGATGTTCCCGTCTCCTCAGGTATCAAAGGACATTACAAAAATAGTGTAAAATGTGTGTGTGTGTGTGTGTGTGTGTGTGTGTGTGTGTGTGTGTGTGTGTGTGTGTGTGTGTGTGTGTGTGTGTGTGTGTGTGTGTGTGTGTGTGTGTGTGTGTGTGTGTGTGTGTGTGTGCGCGCGCGTGCGCGCGTGCGTGTGAGAGAGAGAGAACATTCAACACCAATATACACCCTCATATACACACTGTCTGTGATAGTCTGAGAGAAGCCAACATGTGAAACAGACTACAGGCAGTACTTTGTTTCTAACAGCCTTTATTTCTCTTCATCAGGAGAAACCCACAGAGCTGTGTGGGTGTCTTATTCACAACCTAGCAGGAGGCAAACTGCACCAAAACACCCCTCTATATGACATCCCACTAGCTCAGTGTGGGCTAGATGCACATCGTGTCACACTATCATTGTGTGGCCTACGTTGGTGGTGCCCCTGCTGTACAAAACCTGCTTTCAATAAGTGCATTCACTTAAAAAACCCAGCAGTAAGTTGAGCGGTTCAAGGGTGGTTACAAGCTGTTTTCTTTATCTCACAACACTAAAATCAGCCCCATTGGTTCTGATAAATAAAGCTGGAAATGTTAGAGACTGAGGAAGCACAGCTATGCACTGCAAGTGAGAATGGATGGCAATACTCCCCACACTACTCTCTACCCTTATGCCTGAGTAATACGTACAGTTGCTCGCTAGTGTCATACACCGAAAATAGCAGATCTTCTATAGCGCTTGTAGATTGCCTGTTTTCGGGTTGGTGACGCAGTGCATAACCTGGTTTAAATCAGGCTTTTTACCGTACATGCCCACCATGCCCACCACTCCAAAGACAGCAAATAGAACAATGCTGAGGTTATGTCTTATTAAAAAATAATAAGTAAAAAATCAATGCTTTAAATATATTTAAGTATCACATGATGTCACACAGCCTTGAGAAGCAGCAGCTCGGTCTCCCTTACAAGGACACAAAACATTCCTTCGATTCACGTTCACCACTAAAAACCGCCAACAGCTGTCTCCAAACAACCCTTTTTTATCAGGGATCTTACTTTAAAAACCAGCTTGCTCATGTGGAAATTTTTAATTGCTACAACAAATGTCCTTCAAGCGTTGTAGTTTAGCACTAGAATGATTAAGGCAATCTTTTTGACTTTTTTAAATTTAGCTTGTCCCTGTTGCTGCCACCCCCCACTGTTGGTCTGGGGAGGGTGCGTAGTAGTAGACAACATATGTCACCTACAATACACCAGGCACGTCTCTCATCTGACAGTGAGGAGTTTCACTGGGAGAATGTAATGGGCACAGAGGTTTATGCTACCTCCCCCAGATCCCAAAGAAGAAATAGAACAAAACTAGAAAAGTGTGCTCCTCGGAGCACAGGTCTCTCTGCCAGGCCAGGTTGCCTAGTCAGGGCCCTCAAACCTTGGAAGGCAGTCATAGCCAATAGGCTCTATGCACAGCAGCCATATTGGGAATGAATTGGGCCCCTTCCTTACTTCCTTCACAGGTGTTACCAATGATAGTAATTACGGCTCTGTTAGTGTGGCATAGTGGTTGTCTTATTTTCAAGGACCCCCATAACTCTGAGAGTGTACAAATGGAACCAAATGGACCCGTTAGACACCCACCATAAGGGGCCATTTGGGAACCAAAATGGAGTGTTTCTAGTGAGTCAACATGCACGATATCAGCACCCTGACCAGAATGGAACAGAGCCTTCATTAGTATCATTGGTAACACCTGTGAAGGAAGTAAAAAGAGGCCCAATTTCTTTCCAATATGGCTGCTGTGCATAGAGCCTATTGGAATGGGATCAAAAAAATCTGAGTCACACATCTTGATCACATGACCCCATAGATAATGTGTACCGATTTGTGTGAGTTTTGGACAAAATCTATAGGAGTAGTAGCAAAAACTGTGTTTTGAAGAAAACACAAAATGGCGGAAAATGTACATGAATCTGTACTTTAACGGGGCCTATATGTTGCGTCATGATCCAAGGAATCCGGGGGGAACAAATGTTGACAAGCTACGGTCTAAGAGTTGTTAGGCAAAACGTGAAGTGGGCTGTTGTTGCACCATGAGGTCGATTTGAAAAAATTGGGGTGGAGGTTCTTCCTTGGCTTAGTGGGAATGTGCTAAGTTTCACAGCAATCGGGCACTGTGTTCAGGATTTGTGGCATTTTGTGCCAAACGGGCCACCCCCACAAACTTTGGAAGCCAATCATAGCCAATCTTAATGGAATATGAGAAATGTGACAGATATGTCTTGATCCCATGACTACAGAGATAATGTGTACTAGTACTGATTTGCGTGATGGTGGCACAATAACAGGCCAATGTGAAAAATGTGGGGCAGAGGTTCTGCTCTGGCCTGGTAGGGAGTGTGCCTACAAAGTATCACGCCGATCGGTCCAACGGTGCTGGAGATTAGCTGCTCGCGGACGGACAGACGGAGGAAAAACATAGTCTTCGGCCATCCAGCCTGGCGGACACAATCAAACATATCACAACTAAATGCCCACAAGAACAGGACAGAACTAGCATCAGATCCTTGATGAGGCTGAGTGAGATGAAGATGCAGAATGGGATGGTGACCGTGATCCATTCTGTAGTGCCAGATTTATTAAACATTTTCAAATTCCTTAGAATTACATCATTTCAGAATTACTGCTCTGGTCATCGATCAGGTGAGTGTGAGTGTCAAAACAATGTCAGATCTGTAGGATGTTTCATCTTACTTCAAAGATTCCCAAACCCGATGCTGTAACTCTCTCTTAAACAACCTTTAGATCATTATCTACAGGTGTACCTGAATGTTACAAATCATTGTGCGATGGAGTATGAATGAAGCTTTGTGACATCGCCTCAGAATAGCTTAATTTCCACCCTTAAATTCCAAGTAATCTTTGAAAGCCTTGAATACGCATAGGACAGAGTGAGAAGCGATAGAAGGCAGGAGCTAGTAGAGCAGCAAGGAAACTTGGTAATTCTTAAAAAAAACATCTGCAATGGCTTTTTGAGAGTGGTTAAATTGGCATCCTGGTATATCCTAAACATCTTATTCAGAGCTATATGGAAGCTCATCTCGTGATGCATTTGCTATCTCAGCACTTCATTCCACCATCACTAAGGAGTGTGCTTTCCAATAAATTGTTTGTATACTAATTCCAATGCCTGGATCAATAACCAATAACACGTTGCCATCAAAAGTTCCAAGGTTTGAACACTGTCCAAACTATCCATCAACCCTTCCATTATCCATAACTCATCTATCTATTCTTGACATGCTTACAGCCCTCTATTAGGCCATCCATCCAAACACTCATCCATCCCAGATTTGTTCCACCCACTCAGTTGTTCCCTTGACCCGTTTCTACAGTAACAGACTCTCCAGACTAACAATGCAATATAATGACAGATGACAAATGCTCATTGTCAGTCATGACCCTACGTGTGAATGTGTTCATTCCCTCTTCTCTAAATCCTCTTCTCTGCCTCAGCTCTCTCATCTCATTGATACAAGTACCCAACATAGTGTGTGTGTGTGTGTGTGTGTGTGTGTGTGTGTGTGTGTGTGTGTGTGTGTGTGTGTGTGTGTGTGTGTGTGTGTGTGTGTGTGTGTGTGTGTGTGTGTGTGTGTGTGTGTGTGTGTGTGTGTGTGTGCGTGTGTGTGTGTGTGTGTGTGTGAAACCACTCCAATCTTCTCATACCTCCATAAGCAATACTCTGGTGCTACTGTACACCTATATGCAAACATCTGTGTTAATTGTGTACAGTATGTGGGTGTTCGCGCACATGGACGCTGCACCCACCCACACGCCCCCATTATCTGGCTGAGGCTCTCATAATTTCCACAATTCCGCTGAAAATCAATTACCACCAGTCTGATTCCATATTCCATACCACTGCTGCATCGTCGGCATCAAGCATGATACAGTATGCACTGTAAAAGCTGTGTTGCATTTTTACACTCTGAGAGTTAGATGAACCATTTGAATGTCTTTTTCAGGATGACTAAACTGAGGATCTCATCTTAGCTGTCTAAAATGGCATTATGGGTAATAAATACCCAATCAGAGAATTACAAATATTCTTCAAATATGAATCCCTCAGAGAAGTGGTGGAAAAAGTAAAATAAAATGAATTCAATAAAAGTATTTGTAATACTACAATAATACAAAATGTACTTGAGTAAAGTAAAAGTACCGAAAATAGCAGATCTACAAGCTCAATGAATTGTGAGCTTGTAGATCTGCTATTTTCAAATGGCCGAAATGTATTTATGTTGTGAGCTTGCAGAATGGCTTTTCGCTATTCGTGTACGAGGAAGTACAGTTGGGACCAGTTCAACAAAGGTTTAGCTCAGGACAGCTAGGTAAGGGAAGTTATACTTTGGGAGTTGCTGTTCTAGGCTTGCTTTCCTTGAATCGCCAACCCAATCCCACTAACCTCCTCATGCGCACACAGCACGCGTCAACTGGGAGTGGGTGGAAGGTGTGGGAGAGTAGGCGGAACACTGGCACTTAATAACACATGCTGACGGCTGCCTCCTCTGAGTGATTGACTGCCTGTCAGACTGTCAGATACGGTGATGATGGGGTGAGAAGAGGAAGAGGAGAATGGAAGAGAGAGAGAAAGGAGCTTTATCTACAGTAGGCATAATAAACACTCCCCGTGCTTTTGCTTTTTGCAATACTTTTTAACAGGACAGATTAAAACGTCTAATTCAAAAATGTCCCTAATTTTAATAGTACATGATGGCAGATGAGAGGAGAGGAGAGGAGAGGAGAGGAGAGGAGAGGAGAGGAGAGGAGAGGAGAGAGGAGAAATGATAGAACGAGGAGGAGGAGAAGGGGAGTGGTGGAGAGGTGAAAATGAGCACAGAGACCCCCTGAGCATGCTCCACCTCGGTGTCCTATTGAAAACACCCTCTGTGAGGATTTCCCCTCTATTCATTATATAACCGCACGGTATTACTGACTCCCACATATGCACTGGATTTGGAAAAGGTCCTCGGTAACACTCATGTTAATCCGTTCTTGAATCTCCCTTGGGGTATTTGGTTGAATCCTATAAGCTTAACATAGATAATTAACCATTTTACTTGAAAGGCCTGGGTGGAGAGGGACATCATTGTCTTGGGGGACCGCTATGAAGGGGATAATGTGAACAAGTTCATTTGCAGCTCTGAAACAACAGTTGACCTACGTCCGCAGCAGTTTTGGCGGTATCTTCCTTTAGTTCACAGGGTTCATTGCCATGCCGGCTTGTGGTGGACATTTTTGTCAAATTTCTATTTTTTGCCATGGACATACAGCCCTAAATGTATACTACTAGTGCTGTGGTCCTCAAAGTGGGTTGAGGTGCTTGAAGGTGGTCCAAATGGACCATTACAGGTCTGTAACTATGAGTGTATACAAATGTACACACTCAGAGTTATGGAGGTCCTTGAAAATAAAATGTTAGAGAACCGCTGTACTGGTGGACTCCTAATGTGTGTCTTAGTAGGGTGCGGCAGTGGCTCAGGGGTAGAGTGGCCGGGTAGAGTGAACTGGAAACCGCAAGGTTCCCAGTTCGATCCCGGTTAGTTAGTGTCGAAGTGTCCTTGAGCAAGACGCTGAACCCCTAATTGCTCCCGATGAGCAGGTTGGTGCCTTGCATGGTTTCCTCCGCCATCGGTGTATGAATGTGTGTGTGAATGGGTAAATCAATGTAATGGGTAATCAATGTAAAGTGCTTTGGACAAAAGCGCTATATAAATGCACCATTTACCATTTACCATTTTAGTAAATCAGTGTCATACGTATTCTGAAGAAAACCTGGAGACTGACATTCAGTATTTGGGTCTTACATGATCAAAATAAGAACATTATAATGTTATGTAAAAACAAAATCTAAGATTTGCCACGGACAAGGACAAGTCTTACCACGGACACATTTGGCTCAACTTCTTGACCCGAATACTCCCTTTTCTATTCTTGGTTTACATGGCAACAGACTTGAGGCTTCAAAATAGTACTCCATGCTGCTGAATCACTCAGATAATACAATCATCTTATCGGGAAGCCAGTGGGAAACAAATAACACTTTCTGAGGAGGCGTGGAGAAAGATTCTAAGACATTTAAAGAAAATGTTGAGGTAGTTTAAAACAAGACTATCCATGTTTAACATTCTAATTTAAATATACAGGACTGGACTCTTTCAAATATATTTATGGTGAGCGCTAAGTTGAGGGAGAGTCCAGAGTGCTGGAGATGTAACAAGAATGATCCATAATGGCCTTCTTTACTACATTTTGTGATTATCCTAAGCTTATGTCATTTTCATTTCTTGTTTACTTCTTGTTTTGTGTGTATTGGTATTGTACTGATTACCATAAAAAAAGAAAATGACCATAGAGATGGAAAGAAAAACAGTTGTTACAGTATAGAGAAGGTTAAAGAAGAATATTCAGGAGGTGGAAGTTGAATATGGGAGGTGTGGGGATTGAGGGATGGTAACACAGGAAAAAGAACAGAGAGAGAGATAGAGAAAAAGAGAGAGAGACAGAGGGGTGAGAAAGTGCAGAGACGAAAGGAAATAGAAGAGAGAAGGAAACTATCAAGGGGACACAGAGAAAGTGTAGGACAAGGATGCGAGTGAGGGAGAGAGAGAGAGCAGGTGAGAGAAGAGAACGATGATTAAAAACAAACAATGCTGAATGTCAGAAGAAGAGACACAGCTGTGTTGACCCTCCGGGCTCCCTGGGACATCTAAACACCCGGTGTGTGTGTGTGTGTGTGTGTGTGTGTGTGTGTGTGTGTGTGTGTGTGTGTGTGTGTGTGTGTGTGTGTGTGTGTGTGTGTGTGTGTGTGTGTGTGTGTGTGTGTGTGTGTGTGTGTGTGTGTGTGTGTGTGTGTGTGTGTGTGTGTGTGTGTATGCGTGCGTGTGCGCGCGTGCTTCTTCATGGGTATGTCTTGTTTTAGCACTTCTGTTTTCCATCAAGAGACAGGCCCTATTTAACTATTAGGTCTCACACACACAAATACATCACATGCTACTCACAGTCCTGTTTGATTTCTACAAATATTTTGGGGGAAGAAGAAAACAAAAACAGCCTGTCTTGCAAGTTGCAACCCACTCCATTCAGCCCAAATCAGCCATGTAAAGCTTAGTTGCGTGCCGGTGTCGGGCTCAGTAAATAGCAGATCTACAAGCTCACAACACGTCATGAACGTGTAGATCTGCTATATTACTGCATGCAACACCAGCATGCAAGTAAGTCTAAATGAGGCTTTAAGGAGACACAGATATCTGAACACAGCCACAGGAAATGCTTGATGAACATGTTTCAGGTGTGTGTGTGTGTGTGTGTGTGTGTGTGTGTGTGTGTGTGTGTGTGTGTGTGTGTGTGTGTGTGTGTGTGTGTGTGTGTGTGTGTGTGTGTGTGTGTGTATGTGTGTGTGTGTGTGTGTGTGTGTGTGTGTGTGTGTGTGTGTGTGTGTGTGAGTGTGTGAGTGAGTGATATCACCAAGTCACGTCAACAAATCAGATTTCACAAATTGCATCCAAAGGGCAAGCGAATGAAAACACGTCCCATTCACGTTATCCTCCAGCAGTTTATTCTTCCATTCCATCCTGACACATTATTTGTACTCTGAGCTTGTCTTTTCAATCAGAGACTCAATCACACGTGGCTCTGCAATTATCCCAACCCATCCTCCTCACCCACCAACCACACACACACACACACCAGGAAATCTATTTCTCGACATTTTCGCGCACACACACTCACACACACACACACACACACACACACACACACACACACACACACACACACACACACACACACACACACACACACACACACACACACACACACAGAGTAGCCAATTCAATTGTCTGTGTTCCAAGTGGTGGGCTTTGATGTGAGACAGGTGCAGAATCAGCAGCTCAAATAATTATGAACCTTCCTATTGATATAAACTACTGCATACTCTGCCCAGATGTGCCTATATTGCCTACTCTGCCCAAATGTGCCTATACTGCCTACTCTGCCCAAATGTGCCTATACTGCCTACTCTGCCCAGATGTGTAACTAAAGACACTCAAGTGAAAATTGTAGAGGGGATGGTGAGAGGGGGAAAGAGCAAGATAATGATAGAAAGAGGGAGCAAGAGAATGAGAGAGAGAGAGAGAGAGAGAGAGAGGGAGAGAGAGAGAGAGAGAGAGAGAGAGAGAGAGAGAGAGAGAGAGAGAGAGAGAGAGAGAGAGGGAGGGAGCAAGAGCGAGAGAATGACACAGAGAGATGGAGGGAGGAAGAGAGAGAGAGAGAGAGAGAGAGAGAGAGAGAGAGAGAGAGAGAGAGAGAAAGAGAGGGAGAGAGAGGGAGAGAGGGAGGGGTAGGGGGTTGATAGGAACCTCCCATAACGAGAGACAGACGGGAGTCTAGGGGGAGAGAGAGAGAGAGAGAGAGAGAGAGAATGCTGCGATCCGTTGCTTTGTATTACCACTAGTCAGTAGTCAGCGTCAGCGAATAGGAAACACGTTACAATACAGTGTCGAACGGCCAAGTTGAACGTGTAGTGCACGGTTCTACTGTAACTGGACACGAGGACGGCTGCGGGGCCGTGGAGGAGCGCTCAACAACTCTTCTTAACGGCGAGAGAGTCCCTCCCTTTGGATTGTTGTTCTGCGAGAGTGAACCGTTATACGCGACACCGTTATTCTCCTATAAGTCTGCGAGATGCGCCGTTATTCGCACCGTTCTCTCCTATGATGAGGGAGATCGACTCCTCCTCAGCTTCCAGGTAGAACCGGAGGTGCTCTGGGCTGGCTGGTACCGAAGTGGGACAGTGTGGGCAGGAGGAGGAGGAAGGAGGAACGATGGCAACCTCTGGAGGAGGAGGAGGAGTGGTGGGACCGAAGAGCGTGAAGTTGGACGAGGCTCAAGCCTCGGCGAGGAGCTGCGCGGGGCGGCCGGACTTTCTGCCGTGTGACGGCGGACAGTCCGCCTGCGCCACACACAGCCATGGGAAGTGCTTCAGACTGCACTGGTGCTGTCACCTGGGCTGGTGTCACTGTAAGTTAATGAACTGTTACACTGTAAGTTACTGGCGTGTTTCACTGTAAGTTACTGACGTGTGTCACTGTAAGTTACTGAAGTGTGTCACTGTAAAAAAAACACTGTAAGTTCAAGTAGAAGTGTTTCACTGTAAGTTACTGAAGTGTGTTGAGGCGAGCGTTTTGGTATTCTTTCAGACTGCACTGGTGCTGTCACCTGGGCTGGTGACAGCCTGGTGACACTGTAGTTCATGTCAAGTCTCTCTCTCTCTCTCTCTCTCGCATAGCGTACTGTAGGCTACACACAGTGATGGAAGAAGTACTCACAGGTTTTACTTAAGTACAAAAGTATTGGCATCAAAATATACATAAAGTACCAAAAGTAAAAGTACTCATGCAGAAGGTCCCATTTTACAAGTTTTCAAATATATAAAATGTGTAAAAAAAATCATTTGAAAATAGCAGATCTACAAGTTCGCGGCGGATTGTGTTAGTTTCTTTTAGGTTTTTGGTTACTTTATTTCGGTTTTAGGGTCAGGTTTAGGGTTAGGTTAGGGTTATGTTGTTTAATTCTTATTTTTGCCTGATTTTACTTATTTAATATCAGCCAAGTAGGAGTAAAACTTTATTTTACCGGCTGGCTGTTTCAAATAATGAGCAGAGCAGAGGAATTGAGCATCAATCATCTACGATTATCAATAGCTAGGCTACTGTAATGTATAACAAATAGAAGGTTTGGCACAGAGGCTTGTGAGTTGTGTTCAGAACATGAAGTTTGCTTTATGTTAACTTAGTAAACTTACTCATCACCAGGCAGCCGCACTTGGAGTTGGTTTGTTTCAGAGGATAGACAGACAGACACTAATAACAAATATAATGCAGCTGAGAAACTTTGGTCAACTTAATTATGTAGGCTACTTGCAGAATACATGGTCTTTTGGTCGCAAAAAAATACCTAGTCTACTTTGGATAGGGTTCTGTGCAGACTGCAGTCCATTTGGAAACACTTGGACCCTACCTGGTCGTAGTGTCACTGGTCCAGGTCCATCGCAGGCATTACTCCTATATTATCAGAATGGCAGCTGCAAAATCCTTTGATCTCTGATGACCGTAACATTCTCCGGGTCCTCCTCTTCAATACCTTCGGTTTTGGTCAAACTACCCTCAACTTGGAAGCATCAGGAGGTTGTTTGTTTACAATTATTCACAACAAATCATTGGATGTGATGATAACTCCTGTAGTCGCTAGTTTGAGTCGGTGGGGGTCACTTTCTGTTTCTTTTTCCTTGGTAGCTTTCACTGTTTTAAAATACTTGCTTAAATATGCACAGATAGCTCTTGTATCCTCTCATTATGTTGTTGAGCTCCTGATTATTTTCTTTCCCCAAATTCGACTTGTAAACAAGCTGGTGAATTAAATCACATGTTGCTGCTAGCCGCCTGGATGGAATACAAGAAGAACGCTTGTCCCAAAACACACTCGCCCCAGGTATATCCGGCCGCCTCGGTCGGCGAAAAAAATAGGGGCGAGTGTGTTTTCGCACTCGCCCCTATTGTAGAATGTACAAACGGAACCGGAAAGGGTCCAGTTAGTTCCGTTTGTAGGTCACACACACACTCAGAGTTCAATTAATAAGAGTCAATTTGGTTCCATAAACTTCCATAAACTACAGGACCACAATGGAAACAAGCTCTTTTTGGGCTTTCTGTGTTATCCTTTTAGCACCATTGTATATTTGCAAACTGTTAATAAAGTTGAGTATTCAATCAATCAAACAATCAATTTCTATTAGTTCTCAAAACACAGAAGATTTTACTGTGTAGCTACTAATAGAATAAAATAGAACAAATTGACCGAGTATAAAGTCCAACAGAATTCTATTTGAGTGCACACAGCACACTTTCCCTAATGGAACAGAATTGAGTTCCCCTTTCTGTCTTTCTTTCTTTCTTTCTTTCTTTCTTTCTGGTTGTCATGGAAGTAATGTCCCTTGACCGTTCCAGTGTACAATTCTGCACGTGCTGATCAGGGCATTTAGTGCCAAAAATGTACATTTGTTTTATATAGCTCAACTGAATGAGACAAAAGAATGCAACCTCTGTTGTTCAGAGACATGGGCTCACTCAATAAAACATGCTGTGGTAGCACTAGCCACATACAGCCCCACCACAGTAATGGAAGAATATCCTACTATGGACCCCATTCCTTTTTTTTGTCACAGTAGATTTGCAGTGGTGGAAAAAGTACTCACATTTTTAACTTAAGTAAAAGTATCAATGCTGCAATATAGAAATACTCTGTTACAAGTAAAAATCTGGAATTCAAAATGTATTTGAGTATGTATGTTTTCTAATAATAATCTAAATCTACAAAGTAACTAGTAACTAAAGTTTTCAAATAATTCTAGTGGAGTAAAAGTATAATATTTGCCTCTGAGATGTAGTGGAGTAGAAGTAACAGAACTGAAAACTGGAAATACTCCAGTAAAGTAAAAATACCTCAAAATTGTACTTAAGTACAGTACTTGAGTACATGTACTTAGTTACTGTATTTTACACCACTGATAATATCCTACTATGGACCCCACTCCTTTTTTTAATTGTCACAGTAGATTTGCTTGTAGGTAGGCTTGGCTGTGTGAAATCTGTCCTCAGCATTTAACACATCCTAAATATCAGGAGCAGTGGGCGCTATTAATACATGCAGCACCCAGGGAGCAGTGTGGGTTAAGTGTCTTGTTCAGGGACACTTCGACTCATACAGTAGGCCGAGGCCAGGCCAGGAGGTGAACCGGCGACCTTCTGTTTACCAGACAACCTCTCTACCCAAATCCATTCAGCTATGGCCGCCAGTGGTGGGAAAAGTACTCACATGTTTTACTTAAGTAAAAGTATCAATACTGCAACGTAGAAGTACTCTGTTACAAGTAAAAGTCCGGAATTCAAAATTGACTTCAGTAAAAGTACAAAAGTATTGGTATCAAAATGTACTTAAAGTACCAAAAGTAAAATGTTTGAAAATAGCAGATCTACAAGCTCACAATGCGCCGCGACGCGTTGTGCGCTTGTAGATCGGCTATTTTCAAATAGCCTAAGTATAAAATAGGGCTAAAGTGGTTAATGTATATGTTTTACAATGTAATAATTTATATGTGCAAAGTAGCTAAAGTTTTCAAATAATTGTAGTGGAGTAAAAGTAAATTTTTTGCCTCTGAGATGTAGTGGAGTAGAAGTAAAAGTATATTGGAAATACTCCAGTAAAGTAAAAGTACCTCAAAATTGTACTTAAGTACAGTACTTGAGTAAATGTACTTACACCATGTTACATTTACACCACTCACTGATGGCCGTCCCAATGAATTTTGCTCCAAGACTATTATGATAGTCTTGTAAAACGAAGTTGTCTCATTAAAACAAACTGGTGATTAGAAAAGGGGGGGGGGGCATCTAACCTGTACCTCGACATACTGTTGTAAAGTCACCCTCCAGATGACATGCCTTTTATACTAAGGTGGTAGACATACAGCACTGCCTTCCGTCTACTGAATAACATCAACAACACAGTTTGACGTGCACAGATGTGTCATTTCAGACCATCGCAGGTGTTAATAATGCAGTATAAGAAGGATGTCTGTGAAGTGCAGCATGCTATACAGATGACTGGCCTATCAGAGTGTGTGTGTGTGTGTGTGTGTGTGTGTGTGTGTGTGTGTGTGTGTGTGTGTGTGTGTGTGTGTGTGTGTGTGTGTGTGTGTGTGTGTGTGTGTGTGTGTGTGTGTGTTCTCTATAATGGGCTAATGTACCTCATATCTGTTGCTCAGAGGGAGGTTTGTACAAGGGGGGAGGAGGGGGTGTGTGTGAGTCATGTGGGAAGGAAATGCATAATGCATCAATTAGGGTAAATGTGAGTGCAGGGAGCAGATAGCCTACTTTCAGATAAAGGGTATCTACTGTCTAGATGGGGCAAGATGCTATATTTAAATACAAGTGAAGGGATACCATCCAACATACAAGGATGCTCTAAGGCTCCAATAGAGATAGAAAACCGATTATAAATTCTTCTTCCGCCTGTTTATAAGCTGCATTTAAACTGTTGACCTATACAGAATCAAAGTTAGGTTTTTAATGCCTGAAGGCAGTCAGTATAGGCTACAACATAAATTATTAATTCACGTCAGATCTCCCACAGAACACAAATGGAAAGGAACAGAATGCAGTAGTTTCCTTAGCTATCATTCTTTACGTTCAGCAGCAGACAATAGAGGATATGCGTGTGACATCATCAAACCCAGAAGTTATGCAGGAATGCCTACTGAGTGTCAAAGAAATACTTTCTGGCCTTGACAGCCCATGCATCCAAACAGAAAAGTCATATCTGATTGCATTAAACAACATTAAACAATGTTAAACTCATTTTGCATGTTTCTTTGCCACTCGATTTGCCACTCGATGTGCCATTCACTTTAAGCATGCGCATATCCTCTATAGAATTTCTTAAGGTAGTGATTGTCATTCACCATGCTTTGCTGTATAGAATAGGTCATGATACTTTTTCTTACACGTTCCTTAATTTAGCTCTTATCTAGATGTTCAAAATCAAGTAGAATAGATCAGTGGATGGATACCAAACCAAAAATAGAAATTTTTACCAAGCTATTGAAAATAGCAGATCTACAAGCACAGGTGCTCACGTTGAGAGTTTGTAGATCGGCTATTTTTTACTACTTATGAGACATTTGTTTTCTAATGTATGTAATTTCTTGCATTCTTTTAAATGTATTCATGAAATTCTTTAGAAAAATCATTGAATTATGTTTTTAATTCATGAAAATGTGAACATCTTTTGAAATAATATTAATTAGAAACTGTAGGAAAACAAAAAAAGATTGTACGTGACCCACAAATGGGTACCGACCCAGTGTTTGGGAAACAGTGGAATAGATGGTATATATAATAAGATTGTTGACTATGTCTAATGACTATTGTCTAAAAATCTAAATTGATATGGCCAGAAGTCATTAGTCATGGCAGATCACAGCTGGTGCTGTTAATGACAATGACTCCTTTGATGGCGATGTGTCCTCTGTCTCTGGAAGGCATTCACATTGTATCAGCTGACACACTGCAAACAATACAACCCACATAAGTGTTAGTTGATATTATTATCTGCAATACTTATTAATTACTATAAACATGCAATTAATTAATACAAACATTTTAAGTTGTCTAAGCTTGAGTGCTTAGTAAAGTTAGAAACAGTGGAAAGGGACTTTATTGATATTTTGACTTAATGTTATGCCCTCATTACATTACATTACAGTCATTTAGCAGACGCTTTTATCCAAAGCGACTTACAATAAGTGCATTCAACATAGGTAGGGAACGAAACTACTAATCACCAGAGGTCTTAAGTGCATTTCCTGTAAAAACAAGCTCCTCCTCCTTAGCAGCCATTGTTTTTCAGACTGGTTCTCTGTTTTCTGCTATCAGCTCCTTGTTTTTATAGGGCGACACGCTATATCGTTTCAGAATCGACATCACAATGTACACCTAAAATATAACATTTTTACCACTGAACTAATAGAGCGTGCCTGCTTGCTCAGGGGATAAAATTTGTGTCAGATCCTGTGTCATTGATTTCATGGAATTGTTGACCATCAAATCATTTTTACCAACCAGGAGGGGTTTATATCACACAAAATAGTAATGGTTATGGGGGGCGGCCAGGGCTAGCTGAATGGGTAGAGACGCCACCTGGGAAACAGAAGGTCCCAGGTTTCATCCCTGGCCCCGGCAATGTGTCGAGGTGTCCCTGAGCAAGACACTTAACCCACAATTAACCCCCAATTGACCCGCATGGACCCTAAAGGTCCATGTAGGTCAATATTTAAACTCTTAAATTAATACTAAGAATTCTGTAAGCCACAGAGTTCAAGTACCACGTTGCCGGACAATGTGTATCGTGTTCCTCTGATTGCATTTGCTGAGGGATTATATGATCAGGCTTTTGATCTGAGTTTCCGCAGCATGGGTTCAGTCAGTGTTCTGCTGTTCTGAGGGGTGTGTGTGGGCGCATGCATGTGTACGTACATGAGTACCAACCATGTTTGTTGAAGGGAGCGATATCGATGGTGTATCTCTCAGTACTAGGCTTGCAGGAGCTGTCTTTGTTGTTCATGTCTTTGAAGAGGGCAGTAAAATGTGCGCGTGTGTGTGTGCACGTGTGTGTGTGTGTGTGTGTGTGTGTGTGTGTGTGTGTGTGTGTGTGTGTGTGTGTGTGTTTGCTTGCATATGAGCATATGTGGAGAGAGAGAAAGGGAGAGACAAAGCGTGTTCTGTCAGAGCCTTCTACAGAGATTTAATGAGCCAGGTTGCATCAGGTGGGTAGTCT
>NC_139950.1:36073387-36200887 GCF_963454915.1 Gymnoscopelus microlampas | reverse complement strand
GGCCTGGGCCCACCCACCTGGCTGTTGTGCCCACCCAAAAAAAAAAGAAGAAAACATTTTTTCTGCTTGTGAACTGTGCCTGTGCTCTGTGAGTGGAGGCGGACTGCGGACGCGCGGAGGAGGCGGACAACGGGGCATTATTTGCGACCTGTCAATGTTTTCATGAAAATTAAGGCAAAAATAAGAATTAAATAACATAATAAACCCGCAAAAGACCCGCAAATTGCGCAAAAAAGTAAGATTTTAACCGATAATAACCGAAAAAAAACGCGCGCGCGCGCCATCATGGCACTCATGCCATGATGCCCACCCACAAATCCCCATGCCCAGCTGCTGCCAGCTTTCTGGCTACGCCACTGAACTATATGAGTAAAATGTATGCTTTGTAATCATATGAGTAAAATTGATGTTTTGTAACCATATGAGTACAATTGATGCTTTGTAACCATATGAGTAGAATGGCCTGACTCATTTTACTATTTTTGGAACACAGTTTTTATATTACGTGATAAAAAAAAAGGTCTAAAGGATTTTGAATGGGGAAAAAAGCTTAATGACCCAGGGCCAGGGGGCATTGGGAGTGATGGAAATATGAGATGGAGGGATGAACAGGAGGATGAAAAGAAGAGGGGAGAGAGAGGGTGAGACATTTGGAGGATGGGAGAGCTAATGAATGCTACATGGCAGAAACTTTAGTCTTGATGTTTAATTCAACATGCTGAGAGAGAGAGAGAGAGAGAGAGAGAGAGAGAGAGAGGGAGGGGGGAGTGAGTGATTGAGGGAAGGACATGAAAGAGGAACACTGCGTATTAAGAGTATACATTGATTTAACTTATGTTTCAATTTTCGTCTGATATTATATAGATATCATATGATCGCGGACGATCCCAGACGGTATCTAGTCTCATATCACAATACGTACTGTCCAGCTCCATGTCATTTAATATTATTATTTACTACTCGTGTTTTGGGACCATTTATAACCCAGCTGTTTGAGCAGCAGCTATTCAATAGGAAACAATAATGCACTGCTGTTTGGTGCTGAACTTGTGCTTTTAGCACCATGGCAAGAAAAGTGTTCTATAGTACTATAAGTGAGATCTTATCAAAAGAGGTGCTATATCACACCACAAGCAGATCCCCTTTGCTAACCAGTGTGTGTGTGTGTGTGTGTGTGTGTGTGTGTGTGTGTGTGTGTGTGTGTGTGTGTGTGTGTGTGTGTGTGTGTGTGTGTGTGTGTGTGTGCGCGTGCATGCGCGCGTGCGTGCGTGTGCACACACACTTCTGCTCTCTACACTCTGGGAGTACTCTTGATGGCAAAAGCATATTGTTGCTGTCAGGCAGAAACCTCCCATCTCCATAGTTCAGCTTTTTATAAATTAACACTCTACTTGATCATACTACAGCGTCACACAAAAGCATCAAAAGTAGCAGATCCGCAAGCATTTTCAAGCTTGTCTCGTTTTTTTTATTAGAATCCTGGAAAGTAACAGTTTTGGACCCGACAGAGACGACGTGCGGCAATTATCTTTAGTCCTGAGCGGAGGCAGGCCAGCCAGGAGTAGTGCCCAAACCAGACCTCAGGCTGTGGTCTGGTTTTTAACAGACCCAGAGCACAGACACAGCTGTGCTTTGAATGTGCTCAGTAAAATATCATGAAACTCAGCTCCATGTCTAAATTGGTCATAATATGGTATAGGGGCGTATACTGTGTATTTTGGCTCCAGTAAAGGAAATCCAATTATGTGGATCTCGGGATCCACATATAGGAACGGCGAGGCTCCAATGTGGATCTCGGACTTGTGATGTCAGTCATCTCTCTTTGAAGAATGACTCCAAATTTGATCCAAGGTCTCAGCCTGATCAGAGCCCCATTGACTTCCATTATAACATTTAAAGAGATAGTTCACCCCCAAAATGACTTTTCTTCCTATCGATTACACGCCTCATGGAGACTTGAATTCATGGAGATTGGACCAGTAGTTTTTGAGATTAGCTCCGGGAACACAGAACGATACACAGAAACACAAAGTAGGGATGGGACGATAATCGTTTATCGAGACAAAAAGCCGCTCACAATAATCGTATCGCAGACATTCTAATTTATCGTGAACTTGTCCTCCGTCATACACTACTAGGATGAATGAGCTTTTGTTGAGCTGCAAATTCAGTACCACTTAAGACCTGTAAAGAGCGCAATTGGTACGCTCTTATTTCACTCTGCACACATCGATTCGCCAAAAATAGGAGATCTACAAGCTCGAGCTTGACAATCGGCTATTTTTTGGTGAACGTTCCTGGGGTCTCAAGTGGTTAACGAAAGTGGCATTTTAAGTTTTAAGCATATTTTGATTATGGCGATAAATTATCGTTAATCACAATACTTTTTATTGTAATTTTCATATTGTCCCATCCATAACACAGACCATCTCATAGACAGCTTTCTATAATTCTAACTATGACATTTGGTGAGAGTATAGCCAACTCTTCTGACATCCACAGTGGTATAACCTCTTTCCTCTCTCTCCGTCTCTTTCTGTTCCGTTCTGTGCAATCACATGTTTCTAGTTCATTCTGAACACAGCTCACGCCCTCATCTTACCAGAAACACTTCTCTGCGCTCTGTCTTGAACCATGAACCTGTATTATGCAAAGAACACGTTGCTGAACATGTTATGTGACACTGAATGTCAAAAGGTATGTTTAGCGTGTAAATAGCCCATTGAGGTTAATAATATTAATAATGATGAGCATCCTTAATGTGAAAGCCAAGTAGCCTCAACTAGCTAGTGATGCAGTTATGCTAAGTGGCAATTAAAATGATTGGCATACACACGTGCATTAGTTTACATGTTGTGGGGGATGGGGTGACAGAAAGAGAGCGAGAGAAAGGGAGAGGTGTTACAGGGGAAGAGATCTTAAGAAAGCAGCAAGTACTGCAAAGTGAATACTTAATTGTTAAGTAGTCACTATGCAGTAATTACAGCTCAAGGCAAGCAGGCATGGCCACTTTAAAGGCTTTAAAGTACTGGGGGTATTCAATAATAATAATAATAATACATGTCATATCTGTAGTGCTTGTCTAAATACTTAAAGTCGCTTTAAAAAACTAAACATTTTGTTACAACGTGCGCAACAGCGCACAGCTTCCCAACATGTGTACATTCACCATTCACCTACATTCACCAGTAAGTGGCAGTACGCAATTATAAATAATAAGGGTACTCAGTCAGGTGGGCAAAAGACAGAAGAACGGGCCCAATTCAAGTCTCTAAGAACTTTGTTGTAACCTTGTTAACTATAGAGGATATGCGCATGCTTAAAGTGAATGGCACATCGAGTGGCAAAGCGAGTGGCAAAGCAACATGCAAAGTGAGTTTAACAATGTTTAATGTTGTTTAATGCAATCAGATATGACTTTTCTGTTTGGATGCATGGGCTGTCAAGGCCAGAAAGTATTTTTTTGACACTCAGTAGGCATTCCTGCATAATTTCCGGTTTTGATGATTATGTCACACGCATATCCTCTATTATATAAGCAAAGTGAAGTGCTGTTATTTCCACCAAATACAGTATGAAAGATCATGAAGACTGTCTGGGTCATGTCTGCTACTGGCTTCCCTTTCTTGTTCATGAATAGTCCAATTTCCAGTCTGGTAGGGTAGACCACGGCCAATAGGCCTATTCTTTTCAGATAAATAGCCCATGGCTGAATCCATTTAATTTGATGTAATGAAATTAACTGTTTTGATCCCATTTGCTGCTCTCCTCAGCTGCAACAGAGAAGCCAATACATTACTTTTAGTTGACTATTTAGGCTTCTGCAAGGTCCTTTAGTCATCTGCTTCCCCCAGGCAAACAGGTTTTTGAACAACAAGTCGTCGTGCTTGGTCGACAAGACCAATAGCTCCGGAAAAGAGAATTCTCCCTGGCAATCAGAGTATGAACTATTGACACTATAGGGGGTCAGGGGTCATCAATATGTCCGTACATGGATAAATGTGTTTGTGGCAAGACTTGTCCTGGTCCATGGCACATTTTAGATTTTGTTTTTACGTTAAGTGGTTCTCAAACTTTTTATTTTCAAGGACATCCTTGAAACTCTGAGTGTGTACAAATGGAACCAAATGGACCCTTAGGGTCCATTTGGTTCCATTTGTACACTTTCAGAGTTACAGACCTGTAATGGTCCATTTGGACCACCTTCAAGCAACCCCGAAGGTCCCTCAACCCACTTTGAGGACCACAGCACTACAGTAGTATACATTTAGGGCTATAGCTCTGTTTCTGGTAATATTTGTCTGTGGCAAAAATAGAATTTTGTCAAAAATGTCCACCACAAGCCGGCATGGCCATGAACCCTGATGGTGCCTGTGCGCCTACCACATAAACAATAGATACTTACGCACACATACTGCACACTGTGTGCACAAAGGCCTACACATATGGATCATATTCAGAAGTAGGAATCTTCAAGCACATGATGTGCCATGACAAATGTACATACTGCCATTTCTCATTACCCTCTACTACTTTGTTATTGTTGTCATTGCTGCTACAATACTGAGGAACCAAAACCAAAAGAATTAGAATCTTGTGTCATATAGGCTAAAAAGGTCATTACACACCGGCGATTATGCGAATATACGCAAAATTCGGATGCGGTCCGAAAAAGACGCTTTTTCGCTCTGCGAAATTGATGTGGAAGCTTGCATTGACTTTATAAGGTTTTTAAAAAAAACGTATAATTCGCATGAAAAAAACGCCCCCGGTGTGTAAGGAGAGTAATAATCCGGAAAGTAAAATTCTGGAATGTTGAATCTGATTCTCTCTCTGCCTCGTGGTCTTCGGTGCAGCGCTGGCGCTCAGGGGTGAGATGATGTAAGCGGGGGTCCCTGGCGGGAGGTGCTACACTGCGTGTGGTTGCCTGATGCCTCCATTGTTAGGTGTCCAGCAGCTTAGGCACCGTAGAGGCAAGGAGAGTGAGAGCGGGTGCTGTGCACATGATAACTGGACCGAATATTTGAATTTAAATATATTACTTTTTTAATTCAAATTTCTTATTTTTTTCCCCCTTTTTTTATTTACCCCAAATCCAAGCTAGCTGCCAATATCTGACTCCTCCACACCAAACCTCAAACCTGTGGGATGGAATTAAAAACACATTAAGCCCCTCATCAGCACCACATCAACCCTAAAAACAGGTGTTTCAGCCTTTAAATGTGATTTAGCCGATTTCATGAACAGAAATCGTATGGCCAAAAATTCATGCATGTTATACTCTGGAACAGCGTGCTAAAAGATTCTTAATTGAGAGAGACTACATATCGCATAATGTATCAATATTGGCCAATATTTTAAAATGATGTGTAGGCCATGTATAACTAACTGTGTGTGTGTGTGTGTGTGTGTGTGTGTGTGTGTGTGTGTGTGTGTGTGTGTGTGTGTGTGTGTGTGTGTGTGTGTGTGTGAGAGAGAGATGCGCACGCGCATGCATTTGTTAATGCTTCCCTGCTTTTCTCTTTCTCGCCTGTCTACAGCGTATAGCTTCCAATTATCAAATGTGTTTTTATCTATCAGGCTTTCTCTCCCTCTCTCTCTCTCCTCTGCTCATTATCCCTCTCTCTCCTTCACTCCTCATTACCATTCCTCCCTCTTCCTCACACTTCCCTTTCTCCTTTCTCACCTATTCCTCATTTCCTTCTCACTCTTCGTCTCCCCTCCCTCTCCATTCCTCCCTCTTCCTCGTCTATTCTCTCTCTTTCTCTCTCACTTTTCCGGTCTGTCTGTCCCTCCCATTCACATCCTTCTCTCACATTCTTCTCATTTCCAACCACTCATTTTCCTCATCCTTTCTTCTGGGTCCAGAATGGCAGGATGTGTTTGTGTTGTTAATTAATATTCTATAGGGACCATCAAAGAATCGCAGAGAGAGAGACGTTTCCCTTCACAAGGGTACACAATGAAAAGACGGAAATAATGAGCTTGAACTGCCAATACAAATTTGACAAAAAAAATATGTTTTGTAACATATAGTATATTTATCAGAGGTTAGCATGTACAGGTGTTACATGTAAAGTAACTAAGTACATGTACTCAAGTACTGTACTTAAGTAACATTTTTAGGTGTTTCTACTCCACTACATCTCAGAGGCAAATATTGTACTTTCACACCACTACAATTATCTGAAAGCTTTAGTGACCTAGTAACTTTCTCGATTTTGATTATTATTACAAAACATACATTCACCACTTCAGCCCTATATATACTAAGGCTATTTGAAAATAGCAGATCTACAAGCTCACAATCCTTTTCTCAAGTCAATTTTGAATACCGGACTTTTACTTGTAACAGAGTATTTCTGCATTGCAGTATTGCTACTTTTGTACAGCCCAACAAAAACAGATTCTGATAACATTTTAGGAGAGAAATAGCACATGCGTCTGCACATTTCCCATTTACAAAAGTTAGTTTAAAAGTTTGCTAACAGTATTCGGGGGCCTTCCCTGCAGTATAGGGGAGTCCGTCATGATGCAACGACGCTAGTGACGATTGTCTGACTGATGTCACATTCTGTTATTGCCTCAGCCCGCTTGGAACCTTGACGGCAGTGATACAAAGAAAAAGTACCAGGTACTACTTCGCACCATGTAGCAGTAGAAGATGGTCTAAAACTCTAAATACTTCCTCTTGTGAGAGAGTTGTTTGTTGTACAAACAAGGACGCTGCAATATATATATCTCACAGGAGCAGCAGTGACAGCACTTTACTGTGTGGTCCTTTGTGTATTCTTGTTCATATATACATGGGAAAATATATATGGAAAAAGTTTGAGAACCACTGCAGTATACTGCAGTGGTTCTCAAACTGTTTCCAGTCAAGGACGACCAAATTGATATGTATTTGTTAGCCGCGAACCCCCATCTGAAAAGGTATTGCGCCAGGGACCCACAGAAGAGTCGATTTATGTTAAAAACAATTAAAAATCTTCCAATTTTTTTTAATATCTTTTTTTTTTAATTGAAAAATAGCGGATGTACAAGCTCTAGTGTAGTGACGCGCTGTGAGCTTGTACATCTGCGCCCGGACCCCACTTTGAGAACCACTGGTATGCTGTTACTGGTATACACAGTTTGCGTCCTTGTGCATGTGATGTGCATTGAACACTGTGTATGTTTGTGTGTGATAAATGAGGATAGCGTATTATGGTGTGTGAGTGAGTGAGTGAGTGAGTGAGTGAGTGAGTGAGTGAGTGAATGAGTGAGTGAGAGAAATAGTAATTGAAGGCCTATACTGAACGTATCTCCAACCTCTTCGTTCTATCATTCCATCCCTCTAACCTTCTACTGCTTCTCCTCTCTCTCCACCTCCCCCTTTCAACTTGTATAATCAGCGTCAGGGCAGGCTCCTCTTCTCATCCCTGCCCTTAAGAAAGTCCATCCCTCCTTTCCTCATCTCTCGCTCCCTTTCATCCTCAGTCAGCACACACCTTCCTCTGCCATCTCTCTCTCTAAGTCTTTAGTGTGAAGTATATGATTTGTTTTCTATAGAGCTGTGATTAAAGACAATCTCACACACACTGTATACTATATACAATATTTGACAAAAAAATAATGCCATGAAATATAGTGTGTTGGATTACCTATCTCAAGTTCAATACCACACCACTGTATGCTTTGGAAAATGGTCTGCAGTCATGGGAAGTACAGTATACAAGGTCTATAAACCAAACCAAAACTAAAACAAGCCAGACCACTGACCGGTCCGGTCCTTTATGTCAGGGGTCTTCAACAGGGGGTCCGGGACCCCTAGGGGGTCCTCAGAGTTACTACAGGGGGTCTGCCAAATCTTTGTGTGAAATGATTTTTTTATTTTAGATTAACCACTTGAACCCTAGCATCCCTTTTCTGAGGAGAACTTTAGCCAAAAAATAGCAGATCTACAAGCTCACAACACCTTGCAGCGCGAGGAGTTGTGAGCTTGTAGAGTGAGCTTGTAGATCTGCTATTTTTTGGCAAAGAGGTGTTTGGTGTAGAGGGAAAAAAGAGCAGACCAAGTAAACAAAAAAAGTTAAATCTGAAACACAATTTTATACAATATAGAGGGGGTCCCTGATTCGTCTCTCTCTCAGCTAGGGGGTCCTTGGCCTGAAAACGTTGAAGACCTCTGCTTTATGTGATACATCTTTATTCTCGTTTCACTCCTACATAACCGTGCCTTGTGAAGGTATCCTTCTAATTGCTATCTCCCTTTGCAGGTAAATACGTGTATCAGCCAATGACCAACGTGTGCCAGCTTCCCAGCACGGCGGTTCCCTCCGACGCGTCCGGCGAACACGCCTCCTCCTTCAGCCTCTCCGTCTCGCTGGCCGAGCGCTTCCTACGGAGCGCCCCGGCCCTGGTGGCCCCGGCCAGCCAGGCCAAGTTCTGCGTCATCGCCGAGCTCTTCGTGGACGACTACGTGGTCAAGAGGATCAACGGCAAGATGTGCTACGTTCAGAGGCTGCCCCTGACTCCGCCCCCGAAGGCTCAAGCCCCGCCCCCAACAACGTCCCCGCCGCCGAGCGCGCTCGGTGACTCGCCAAGCTCTAGACTTCCCCCGACCCCGAAAAAACGCCAATCCCAACTACGCCCACAGCCTCGGCCGTCCAATCGAAGCCCTCCAGAGGACTATAATAAGATAACCAAGCCGACGTTGGAACCACATCTGATTGGACAGAAGTCACAGCCATGCTCCTCCCCTTCCAGCTCAGAGGATTCTGGGATAAACGCGGTGGGCGGGACTTATACGGAATCATACGACGAGGACGAGGAGGATGATGATGATGGCGAGGAGGATGAGGAAGGAGATGAGGAAGAGGAGACGAACAGTGATGTGGAGTCGAGTCGGGGATCTCTGTGGGGGAGCGAGGAGTTCTCTCTGTTGGCTCCGTCTAGGTCTCTAGTGGAGATTATAGAGAAGATAGAGACCACTGTCTGACACACACACACACACACAAGATAATTCATAAATATTTGTGCACCACAAACAGTGCGTGCCACGAATGGTCCTTTGTATAAACTGTGTAGCTAATTCCAGAAAATGCATAAAAGTATAATTGCAAGTTGAGACACGCAAACACACACACACACACACACACACACACACGCACACACCTCAGACCGCTAACTAGTCTTAGCTGCTACTACGACAAAGCTGTCGACCTTCCCTGTTCACTCCCAACTCCCTCCAGGTTTAATGTAAAGGCTTGATTTTCACGCATGGTCTCCTTTTTTGCAATAGAAGCCTATTGCCAATGCTAATTGTAAGCTTCTATTTCCACAGCAGAGTCAAGAGGGACCAACAGTCACTATAAACTCAATCCAACGCCTTTGTAACAACATGGGACTGAAACCACTTTGTTCACTGGAAAACAAAGACCGTCCAGACCAATCGTCTGGTGGCATCCAGATGTAGAATGAATCACTGTTATGTTGCTTTGTGGAGAACTGGCTGTCCCCAAATAATCTAATGGGAAACGAATGACTCGAATACTGAATAGAGCTTGGCGGTTCCCTGGTATGAAAAGGTGGATAAAAAGTCAATTTCAATGTCTAGCGTCAAAAGAAGGATACCAAGGTTGTCGACAATAAGGGCACTTTCTTTGAATAAATGGCTGCTTTATCTGCAAGTCATGCGCCTTGTTATCCTTCATTTGAAATTCAGTTTACCTTAGATGACCAAAGAGCATCAGTTTAGTGTGATAGCCAGAAGTTTGAATAGTTCTCCCTTTTTCCACGGCATTCGCTCGTCTGGTTCCATTGTGGGAGACAGGAAAACATTTAGAATGGACTGCAAATAGCGCTTCCTGCCAGGTTTGATTATCTTGATGCAGACAGTTGAGCCAAATCAACAAACAGTTCCAGAGAAATTGTGAAATGTGTAGACTAAAAAGGTATGGACACACCAAAGGCATTATTCAGTCATTTCTGTCCTCTTCTGTATGCTATCCTCCAACTTGTTGTGTTTCATATTAAACATGTACTTTCCAACGCAGCGACTAAAAGGCAGAGGCATTAACTTGAACCCTAGCGTCCGCATTCTGGGGATAACATTTGGTGAAAATAATAGATCTACAAGCTCACAACGTGCGAGCGTGTAGATAATTCTGCAAGCTCACACGTCTCTGCTATTTTCTGCAGACAGATTTGATGTAGAAGGAAAAAAGAACAGACTTAGTATAGAGCCCTGGGAGACTCCAGTCAACCAACTATACCTGTATACTGTAGAGTTTAAGTGGTTAATACTGTATAAGATCAGATAGAATGGTAGCCTTTCATACATATGTATAGTGAAATGTTTAAAACTACAGTATGTCCATAAAACAGGTTCTTAAATGTCCCTTAAATTTTGCAAACTAGTTTTGTAACCAAAGTGTCTGTGACTTAATACATAGAAACAGACAGATTTTTAAGGACAGACACACATACCTGCAAATACACAAGTTCTAAGTTGAAAAGCACATAGGCCAGCTGCTGTGCTCACGCTCAACATAAGATAATCTTTTCACACATACATACAGTACTTGACGACGCAGGCCTGAAAGGCTACAGGAGGTGTGTTACCATGGTGATGGAGGTTGAATGATAAAAAGCACTTGGCCATGGGATCTCTCGATGGCAGCCATGCTTAGCTCCACAATGCATGGCCAAGGGACTCATGGCCAACATATTTTTGTACAGTGTTGTCCAACTATGGCGACACGATTATTTTGGGGGGCCACAGGCTGAAAAGGTTGAGAACCACTTGACTAGAGAGTAATTGGATACAGATAAGTGGTTGGCATTGCAGTCTCTGGATAATTCTTACATTTTACATACACTTTGTTGCAGTTTAAGGCAAAAGTATTGAGACAGTTGTGTGAAACAGCTTAGTTTTTGGTGTTGTGTCCCCCCCCCCCCTCCTCCCCCGACTGTACTCTTGCACAACTTTTATTTGTGATTAAAAGATGCATCCTAGACAGAAATACGAGCTGGCGACAGTCAGGTGATTTTGAAGAGTATTCATCTCTTGATCTGAAATAGGAACAAATAATCACATATATTTATATATTTTTTATTGTTATTGTACCTTGATTTCTACAGTGTCTTAATGAAGAACTTTTTTTATTTTGTGTAAGAGCCTTGTGTGCCTGCAATACTAACACAACTGTCTCAGTGCTATTTGCATCATTATTGCATTATTAATATAGGGTATATTATGCAGTGTATTTGGTGTGTTATATATGACACATTATGTAAGGTCCCTACAATGCTTTGTGACAATCATGACTATAACAAAGCCCTGTAAAGGCAGCATATTGTGGAAATATACAGTAGGTGGGTAATCTTCCCAAGAATTATACAATAACTAACATTTACAATTATATATGGCTGTATGACCCCTTAATTACAGTATGTAAATTGACTTTGTATGCCCATCCCTCCTGATGATTTCGTCTATCTGCACTTTCAGAATTGAATGACATTTTAAATAGTTTAAAAGAAGGTAACATTTTCAGGGTTTAATCAAAAGCAGCCGATGGATGGACACCAATGAAATAGTATTTAGTGGGTTCTGAGTAGGTTAGCACAGCAGTAATCTCTTTGGTGTCATCTTACATGAAGTATTATTTAAAACGCACAAAACGCACAAAGTCTTGAAATAAATAAATAAATAGTTCACAAAAGGAGGTACAGTATGCATGGTCTACTAAAGAATCCCCTTCTGGAACAGAAAGCCTCAGGCATGTGGCCCTGAGACCACAATGTGTCATTTGACACTGAATTCATGCAGAAAGATAGCCACATTGGTTATACATTGTTCAAATGTTGTCATACTGTATGGAATACAGAGGAAAGAATGATCTATTTTCTAAAGGATGGCCATGTAGCTTTGGATTTAGTTTTTGACTGCATGGTTTACCCATGATGGCAGTAATGCTAACTATTGGGGGTATTTATTTGGGCTACTGCAATAGCCCAAACAGTAGCTCAAATAAATATTTGGGCTGCTATAATTGTGTGCATAATTTATTAAATGAGTTTATTGGGGCCAAACAACCTCATCTCTACATCCAATTATTTAGTAATGCTAAATATATCATACCTGACCATTAAATAAAGGACTATATGAATAATCAAACCAAACAATAAATATCTTTCTGTATTAAGATTTGAGGTTCTTCTCATTCCACAATCAGGTTTTTCTTTTTCTTTTTTTACATCCTTTGTTTCCGTAACTTCCATGTGTGATAACTCATTACTGAGACAAACATGATGGGATATGCACAGAAATATCTGCAATGGCAGCAGTTCTAGCTCTCAGTGGGGGTCCAAGTCACTCACTCGACTGGTTCAAAATGTAAATAATTGCCACAACGACTCATAAAAGCTGAAATAAATAAATGTGTCCATTATTATTGAATATGAAAACGTAACCACTTAAAACCACAGCATCCGTTGTGTCGCATTGCAAGCTTGTCAATCGGCTATTTTCAGCGAAAGCTTTCCCACAAATAACAGAAAACAGAGAAGACACAAGTATAGAGCCCTGAGGGTTTAAGTGGTTAAGAAAATAAGATGATCCAGAAAATCCATTTGAGAATAAATGATGATTTGGAAGTGAATCGTCTCCAAACCAGGCGATGACATCAGGGACTGGACTGAAGCAGCATTTATAATAAAAAATAAAACAACCACCAATGATCTAATAGGATATGAAATTAATATGTTTTTTTTTTTTGTCTCCGCCAGGCTGAAGGCATGGCTCAGACTATGTTTTCGCCTCTGTCCATCCGTCCGTGAGTGTGTGTCCCCGTCTGTGTACAGCTAATTTCCGGCTCCGTTGGCCCGATGGACGTGAAACTGTGCACACACACTCCCAGGAGGCCAGAGCAGAGCCTTTGGCCCAAATCTTTCACATCGTGCCACCAGGAGGCAGATTTTTGCAAAACTAAATATTACTCCTACAGAAAACGCAAAACATCAAGTAAATCGGTACACATTATTTCTATAGTCATATTCCATTCTGATTGGCTAAGATTGGCTTCCAATGTTTGCAGTAGTGCTCCGTTTTGAACAAAATGCCTCAAATCATGAACGCAGTGTCCGATTGCCGTGAAACTTTGCACACATGGCGAGGAAGAAATGCCATCCCACATTTTTCAAATCGGTCTCATGGTGGCACTATAACAGGCCGATTCATGTTTTTTACCTATAACTGGACCAATCAGTGAGAAACTCTACACACACACACACTCCCTAGAGGTAAAGGAAAAATCTCTGCCCCACCTCTTTCACATCTGCCTTTTATAGCCCCGGAGGCAGATTTTTGCTAAACAAATTGTTTGCCATTACTCCTACAGACTTTGTCCAAACATCACACAAGTCGGTACACAGATCTCTATAGTCATGTCATCAAGACGGACCCGTCCGATTTTTCATATTTCATCCTGATTGGCTAAGATTGACAACTACTGCCTGGCCTGGCGGAGAAATTAAAATGTATTTATTATTAAATACTGTATCTTTTCAATTACCTTTTATTTTTTATCATTAAAGGATTCTAAAACTTGAAGAAAAAAAATAAAGCCTGTTATTTCAATAAATGTTTTTTAATTCAATTGTCTGCTGGTACATTGATTATTACATTAACAAACTTTGTAAACTTTGTGCCCAAGGCACACAAGGTCAGGTCAAAATCTCTGTTAAGGCCTTAAGCCCTATTTCATACATTCACTAATGTTCCAATATTGCTAAAATAGACGATCTACAAGCTCACAACGCATTGTGCGTATTTTTATTTACCAAAGCAGATTAAAACGTTTTACAACTTAATCCCTATTTCATACTTTCAATAGAAGATCTACAAGCTCACAACATACTGTATTGCATCGCGATGCGTTGTGAGCTTGCAGGTGTGCTATTAAGGTAATGCATCACTTATTGCAATATATATTGCATATATATTGCAATAACAATGTGTCTTTGTCACAAAATCCCAAAGCACACCTGGACTTGTCTCACAGCAAAGTTTGGGTACCACTGTGTTAATGGATGGAAGTTAAATCCTGAAAACATACTTAAAAGAGAGTGAGAGGGAGAGAGCTCAGAGAGCTCATTTGCCAAACCCAACGGGAAACAGTCCCTGTAGACTCGCCACACCTCTCACTGGGTATTCCAATTAAATTCTGATTTGAAGCTGAAGACATAACCCCTCTTTATCCCCGCCTTCTTTCTGCCTCCAAACATGTTTGTTTTCCTCATCATTCCATTTAAATTATGCTGATCCTTACTAGCCAAAAGGCAACTTCTCCTTCCCCATTCCTTCCTCTCCAACCTTCCCAACTCTCTTGCTCTTTTGCCATCCATCTTTTTGTCCCTGCTGTATACGTGTTTTATCTAAATGGAAATTGCCCTGCTTTTCTAAAGCACATTTATCCTACTTTACAATATGCATTACGTTCACCCGTGGGGGAAACCAGGCAAGGCACCAACATGCGCATCGGAAGCAGTTAGGGTTCAGTGTCATATTCAAGGACACTCACATGGTGTAAAGTAACTGAGTAAATTTACTCAAAAACGGTACTTATTATATTACGTTAATATATAATATATAATATAATAACAATATATTATATTAATCCGTACGTATTTTAAATTTTCTGAAAATAGTTGATTTACTTTCTCCACCACTGCTCTGCCGTCATTCTAATGAATTGTGAAAATCAGTGACAGCCCCCCATGCACCTTTCCTCCCCCGTCCTCCCCTCTACCCTTCTCCCTCTGACCTAAAGGGACTCCATTACTGTCTGGACTATTTCATTCATCCATCCATCTTAATGCGCTAATCCGGAGTGTCTGGGTCACAGAGGTATGGCAATCCCATTGGTCCCAGTCCCAGACAGACCACCCTTTCCCTGGCCACATTAGCCAGCTCTGACTGGGCCATCATGAGGGATTCCCAGGCCAGCGTGTAGTAGGGATGGGAAATTCCACGTCACGATTATTGTGGCAAAAATAATTGAGATTAACGATATTATCACGATAATCAAAATATGGTCACAACTTAAAATGCCACTTTGTTAACCACTTGAATCCCCAGCATCCCTATTCGCCAAAAATAGTCGATCTACAAGCTCACAATGCGTTGCATTGCAACACGTGAGCTTGTAGAACAGCTATTTTTGGCGAATCGATTTGTTGAGTGAAATAAGAGTGTACCAAATGTGCTCTTTACAAGTCCGTTTTATCAAGTACAGAGGGTTTAAGTCAGTGATATTCAACTGGCGGCCAGTTGTCTTGTGGCCCAGGAACACATTTACGCATTTTGATGTTTGAGAAGATATTATCTGTGCCAGACGTTCATACTGCACAGGCTTTGATTTTGGATTTGAGAAAATAGGAAGTAGGCATTTCAATGTGTCCAGTGCACCGGACCCTGGCATAGAAGATGAGTAGTGGAGCCAATTGCTGGAATGGTAAAAGTGTTTCCGTGTTTGGATGGAAAGGTTTTTGCTGTTGTTGTTTAGATTTGAGTACATGGCTGATAAGGGCACAGGCTCTTATGATGTGTTTCATGAGCAATTTTTTGAGAGTCACAGCATCAAGATATTCAGTCCCGGACGCTCTTCTTGAGTGATTGAAACATACGACTATGTAAAAGCTAAAGGATGTACATGGAGAATTATTTCTTTGATGTGATGGTCAAAATCCACCCACAACTCAGAAATAGCTAGAAATTGATGGAGATGGCATGTTAACCACAGACCACCAACCAAGGACCACTTCACCGATTTTCAGCCTATCTTCATATAATTGGTCCGCACCATGCTCATTTTAAGATTGGTCAATTTCTGCCAACTTTCGTCTTAGAGAGAGAGAGAGAAAAAAGCTCTCATGATGCTTTCATGAACCATTAGTTGAGAGTTAGGGCATCATGACATTCAGCCCGGGCCGCTAGTGGGTGATTGGAGTCCACTTTAAACTAAAAAATAGGCAGCTAGCTACAAATTGAGGGAGATGGCATGTACTGTAAGGGATGAACTGCACTCAAAACTCACGTTGTGCTCTTCCCTGTTGATGTGCCACTGAAAATGTAGGGATGTCTTTTGTCAAGCTACCCAACTACATGGTGAAAAAAGTAGAGACTACTTGAAAGTTACATCATTCTGAAACTAGTGAATCTAGTCACAAGCTACTTGGAAATGTAAGACACAGTGATGTGTGAGATCATTCACCTGAAAGAATGGTACTGGGACACATTTTCCAGTCTCTTTATTGCTTTAACATTTTCAAAAAGTGAAAATCAGTTAATAAAGCGAGGAGAGAAACAAAAAACACATTTCTGTCTGTTTTGTTTCTTTGTATGAAAAACCTGATATTTGTACTTTAAGTAAGATCTGTTCTCTTACTCAAGTATGACTTCAAGTACAGTTTATTTATCTATGTATAACTTGCAAGGCAGAATTGGGCAGCAGTCATGGAGCAGCTTTGTTAACATGGCGGCTGGACGGCTACCTCCAGGCGTCACTTTAGGGGGAAGTACCTTTGCACCACAAAATAAATAAAACAACATAATAAATGAATCGTTTAACCAACCAGTTAAAACATTTCTTAACGTTTTCCGGTAAAACCCTGAACTTTTTTTTTTTTTTGGTCTTGTGGCCCACAACTTCAAGTAATTTTTCAATTGTGGCCCCCTGCCTAATCTAGTTGAATACCCCTGGTTTAAGTGGTACTGAATTTGCAGCTCAACAAAAACTAATGCATCCTAGTGTATTTCACGATAAATTCAAATCTCTCTTGTGAGCGTTTTTTTTGTTACGATTAACCGCTCACCGTGGCCTCCTCTCAAGTTGGCTGTGCCTGGAAAATCTCCCTAGGGAGGTGACCACGATGCTTTCTACTTAGATGCCCGGACCACCGTCCTCAACTGACACCTTCCTACGCAAAGGAGCAGTGGCTCTGCTGCGAGTCTCTCATGGGAGACTGAGATTCTCACCTTATCGCTCAGGGAGATGCCAGCCACCCTCCTGAGAGAAAACCCATTTCGGCTGCTTGTGTCTGCAATATTGTTCATGACCCACATTTCCTGACCACAGGTAAGAGTAGGAATGATGATAGACTGGTAGATTGAGATGCTTTGCCTTCTGGCTCAGCTCTCTTTTCATCACAGCGGTACAGCTTTCCTGTTTCTCAGATTTTACGGATGATCTCATGCTCCATCCTGCCTTCACCCTGAGATACTTGAACTCGTTCACTTGGGGCATGGACGTATTCCCTATATACCAATTTCCTAGCCTGGGTGGGATTCAGACTGATTCGCTCCGTTCGGCAGATTCTTTTTTCTCACTTCGCTACTCTGTGAAGCAAATTGAGAAAAAAAAGAGTCTGCCGAACGGAGCAAATCGGAGCAACCACTTTCCTGCCATTTGTGTCATGTATTATTCATACTGTATCTGTATATATTATTGACTATTTATTATTATCTATGTTCTATGCACTTTACTGCTTTTTTGTACTGGATTTATGCCACCATAATTCTTTCGTTGTACATGATGGTTCAATGCCAGAAATAAAATCCAACCATCCTTCCATCCAATTGGTGCAGGGCAGATGGTTGACGTGCATTTGATCTCCTTATAAAGCTAACACAACTTATGAATACAAAAGCAACAGTCCAGCTCCATAACTGGTTTCCAACTTTTCCGACACAGTCATACGAATAGACTATGTATAAATTAGCCATCATGTGCCCTGCATTTGAAATGAGATCATCTCCCACATCACCCTCTGGCTCAGACCCATGAATTCATTACCGATGGCTGTTTGAAACGGTGGGGATCTAGGAAGTGAAGCTCATTCTATGGTTGTGATTCCCACTGGATGGGAAGGTCAGCTCAATTGTTAAGATGGAGAATGTAAATTTCAGTTAAATTCTCTGTCCTTAATTCACACTATCACTTACACTCTTCCTCCAGGGCTCTCACTCAGGACTCCCTCCCTCATTTCTTTCTTTCTTGAGGCCAATGCAAGTACATGGAGGAACGGATGAATATGTGTCCTGACGTGTCTGTGCGCACACGCGCATGCACACACACACACACACACACACACACACACACACACACACACACACAATATGTTTGCAGTACAAGAGGGGAGAAGGGAGCAAGTGAAGACACAGTGACATACAGTACGTGCGTGTGACTGCGCACGCACGCACACACACACACACACACACACACACACACGCACACACACACACACACACATGGCTACAATGGCAGACAGCTGGTGAATCAGAACTCTTTCAGACAGTGTGAGGGGTTGATTATGCAGCAACACTTTTCTTTGGCTTTACTTTTCTTACAGTCACTCTGAGCACATCGTCTTCCTCACATATAGTAGCTACTTTATACTCATCCTCTTCCACTGCTTTCATTACCATGCTATTTCAAGAGAATCAAGAGTGGCTTATTTGTCACTCACTCATACGGGTACAAGCAGTGAAATGTCGGGGCGGCATGTTCCCGCAAACATTTTAGCCGAAGCACTTTACAATCTGCGTCAACCATGCACAAAGCACATTCTACGGTTGTCCAGTCCTGCTGGATGAGAGAATACAAGAACGTTCGCCCCAAAACAAACTCGCCCCAGGTCAATTCCGATGACTTCAGAACAGTCGCCACCAGGAATTCCTAAATGTAACCTCAGTAAAACTATGCATAACCAAGCCTTATTTCTAAACTTAACCTCTGTAAAACTATGCCTAACCCTGAACTTATTCCTAACCCTAACCTTGGTAAAATGAATACAAGAACCTCTGGGGGCGAGCAGTCTGCGGAAAGAATAGGGGCGAGCGTGTTTTGGGGCGTGCGTTCCAGCTACCAGATGAGAAGGTCAACTAAATGTACATTTCTGCCAAATTCTCTGTCCATTTATTTATATCAGCAAAGGTTTGCCGCACTACTCCTCACACAATGCTCCCGGCACATACACATGTAATTTAACATTTGCCAACACAAATGGCAAACGTTTAAAACCCAGTCCACAGCAATGATTGTCAACATTATGAAACTGTTGCAATATGTTGCAGAGACAAATTGCAGCGGTCTGAATTGCCCCATTGCAGGTCAGTCCAGTTTTGGGATGTGGCTGCAAGTGATTGCAAGTTGCAAAACAGTTGCATTGCTCATCATTGGTGTGGACTGGGCTTATGATGCATCACAACTGTATAGCCACTAGTATCAACACACCAATGCACCCACTTGCCCCGTGAATTCCTCTGGTCCTGGCGACTGCATCCCACGACTTGCGTCAGGGCAACCACACTTGCAATTTCTCGAATTTGCACCTTTCTAAATGAGTTCACGCACTATCACTGACAGCACACATATCCTCCTGTTCTCTCACTCGAGACTCGCTCCCTCCTTTCTGTCTCGAGGCAAAATGTAAGTGCATGGAGGAATGGATGAAGATGTGCCCTGACAGATGTGTGCGCGGCGCGCGCACACACACACACACACACACAATGTTTGCAGTACAAGAGGGGAGAAGGGAGCAAGAAGACACAATGACATACAGTACATGTGTGCGCACACACACACACACACACACACACACACACACACACACACACACACACACACACACACACACACACACACACACACACACGGCTACTATGGCAGACAGCTGGTGAATCAGAACTCTTTCAGACAGTGTGAGGGGTCGATTATGCAGCAACACTTTTCTTTGGCTTTACTTTTCTTAGTTACTCTGAGCACATCATCTTCCCAAAATACTTTATACTCCTCCTCTTCCACTGTGCACTTTCATGAAAACCCCATTTCATAAACACACTCATCACGAAAAGGTAAATAGTCAGCATTTCTATAGAAACTTTTATCCAAGGCGCCTTACAATCTGTGTTGCATTCGCACAGACGGCAGGGGAAACCATGCAAGGCACCTGCTCATCGGGGGCAGTTACGTGCCTTGCCCCAGTGGTGTAAAAAGTACTCTTTTTGTTTTACTTAAGTAAAAGTATCAATACCACAATGTAGAAATACTCCACTACAATTAACAGTCCGGAAGTAAAAATGTACTTGAGTAAAAGTACAAGAGTACTCGCTCACAACACGTCATGATGCGACATGTTGTGAGCTTGTAGATCTGCTATTTTCAAATGGCCAAAATATATAAAGCTTAAGTGTTAATGTATGTTTGTTTAGTAATAACAATCTAAATCTACAAAGTAACTACAGTAGTAACTAAGTTTTCAAATAATTGTAGTGGAGTAAAAGTACAATATTTTCCTCAGAGATGTAGTGGAGCCGAAGTAAAAGTATTCAAAATTGGAAATACTCCACTAAAGTAAAACATACCTCAAAATTGTACTTGGTACAGTACAGTACTTGAGTAAATGTACTTAGTTACTTTACACCGCTGACACTTTGACACACAGTCAGGGGGAGCTGTGGATAGAACCAACCGTCCCGATTCCAAGACGACCGCTCTCGACACTGTCGCCCCATTACGTCACTGAAATCAGTGTTTGTCCCACAATCCCTCACATTCAAAGCAGCAGCCGATGACTCTTATGTCAACACTCACTGTCCGTCCGTCCGTCCGTCCGTCTGTCCGTTTCTTTACTTTACCCCAAAACAACAGATCTCAAAAAATACTGCTCTGGCTGGATTGCCAAAGACTTTGCTGTGCACCTTCATGCAACTCAGAGGATGAACCCTACACAATTTGGTCACCCCCATGGGCTTTCCTCTACTGCGAGCATGGGACCAAAATGTCCACCTTTTACTCCCTACATATCTCATTCTCGAATGCTATTGGCTGGATTGCCATGGAATGAGTTGTGCACCATCATGTTCCTCAGAGGTTGATCTCTACGGATTTTGCTCTAGTGCCACCATTAGGCCAAAGGATCAAATTTCAAACAAGATATCTAAAAAATATGACTGCCATGAAACTTAAAGCACTCAGCGAGGATGAAACCTTCCGATTTTGGTGACCTCATGGCCTCTAGCACACTGTTTCCCAAACAGTGGGTTGGGACCCATGTTTGGGTCGCGGACCAATTTTTATGGGACACGACTCGCGAGCACGGTATACTGTATGTCCCCTTTTTTTGTTTCCTACATTAATTATTTTATATTTTTTTAAACAAAAAAAGTCACAACTTTTCATCAATTAAAAACTATTCCATTTATTTAATAAATAAAGTAAAAAAAACTAATCATTACCATACATAGCTAAAAAGTTTGGGAACCACTGCTCTAGCACCACCATTAGGCCAAGTTTTGCACTTGGACATAAGTTATGTGAAAACTATAAAATAGGCAGATCGCCATCAAACTTGCAGAGTGCACTTACGCACCCTTGACCTAGAGGATGATCCCTAAACATTGGAGTAACACCATTAGGCCAACATTTTCTAATTCTGGCCTCTAGTCTAAAAGATCACTAGATTCTGTTTTTGTAAGGCTTATAACCACGTTCTCTCAGCAGTGTTTGTTCTCCTGGCCAGCTCTGGTCCCTGGGTCCGACGCTGTACTGTCTCTGCTCTCGCTATGGTTCATAGTTTATTAGTGAACGTTTAACCCATTAAGACCTGAGGCCAATTCTACAAATGCCTCCTAAATCAGTAGTTCTCACACTTCAAAAATAGCAGATGTACAAGCTCACACCGTGGCACAAAGTGACGCGCTGTGAGCTTGTATATCTGCTATTTTTGAATAGCCAACACTAAAAAGAGACAGATGCTTTCCCGGTTTTAATTGGTTAAGACATTGACACACTCACAAACAAGTGTGATTCAATGGAGCAGAGGAAAAGAGTGAACCAGGCTTCACCAAGGCAGTATTCCAAACATAGTCCTTCACTCTCTATTGCGCTTCCCCGTGCTCTCATCCATGTTCTACTGTGAGTCTCCCCCAGCTGGATTACCTCAGCCATCTTATCAATGTAATGAATTCATCCAGGTAGCTCCATGTGACCTGAATCTGATACTAACTGAATCTGACACTAACTAATCAACCAATTGAGAATGTATTAATTTGATCTCGACACAGGCCCTTCTAATCACTTAAAACCTATATGCGTTTTTGACAGGTGTCCCCCAGAGGTCTATATTACAGTAATTCCTCCTTAATTCTTTCCCTCTAAACCAAATCTCTTCGCCAAGCTTGTAGAGCTAATATTTTCTGCGAATGTTTGCCTATTATGACATGCACAGAAAAGGAAAGCTATAGGGTTCAAGTGGTTTATAGTGACGTTCGGATTAGAACAGAACACAATTATGAGGTTTGCTTGAACCAAGCATAAACTTCAATGCAGTACAATGACCGTAAACTGTTGAATAGGAATAATGATCATGTGCATGTGCCAGTGCCAGGCAGAATTTGCCCACTGTACTGTTAGTTTGAAGGTCGGGGGCTGACTCATCGACATAATCGCCCATACACATCACTATATACTGTCACACCGGGTGCTCTGAACTACAATATCAACAATATTCACTATGCTGAAATAGAATGCTACATCTATTTTTGCCATTTGTACAACACTGACAAAACGTCATGGAAAGTTTCACAATATATCAGACAGAGTGCTTTGTGTGAGTCACAAGATAGTAATCATCCTAGCAAGTCTCCAGCGATTCACCAGTTCATACGCATGAGTGGACAATACGTGCGTGCGTGCGCGTGTGAGTGAGTGTGAGTGTGTGTGTGCGTGTGTGTATGTACAGTAGGTAGGTGTGTGTTTGTCACAAGGTACTCAGGGGTTTATTCTATGTGAAAAGCTGTCTGAAAGCACAATCAATAAGATCTGTCAGGGCTAAGTGGCTTACATCAAGACACTGTGATAATAGTTATTATGGAGTGTGTATGTCCATAGAGAACATCTAAGGACAGCAGAGATTCGGTGTGAATGATATTACGGGTGTGTGTGGGTGAGTGTGCGCGCGCAAGTGTGGGTGCGTGCGCGCGCGCAAGTGTGGGCGCGCGTGCATCTATGAAAAAACACAGAACCTGTCAAAATGTTAGAAACACACATTTTATTTGCAGTTATTCATACAGCCCAAAACAAGAGGCAGCTACACAAAGAGGCTGTACACAAAACACTGTCACGGCTGTATCTTAAGCACACTGACACTGTAGTACAATAATAATTAAGAATACATGTATATTTATCACATTGCAGACAATTATCTATAAATCAAAACAGTTTTAGAGTTAATCTGTTGTCAGTACGTTATGACGCTTTTCCACTGCATGGCACTGGCTCGACTTTTTTACGGGCAAAAGTATTACCTAGTACCTCCTGGGACTTTATTGGGTACCACCTCCGTTGAGGCTCCAAGTGAGCTGAGACGATACCAAAAGGTTATGTGAAAACACTGCAAACTACTAGAATTGTCACTAGGATCATTGCGACATGACGGACTCCCCTATTCCCCTGTAATTTTATGGAAGCTCCTGAATACTGTTAACAAACTGAAACCAATATTTTGTAATATACCGAAATGAATCACTAATCACCAATTTCCTGGCTAAAATGTTATCAGAAACTGTTTCAACTGTAAAGGTGAAATAGAGATTGTCTCCAGAAAATTGTTCTTTAGCACTCTCCTGCACAGAGGCTGAAGGCTGGACGTCGACATGAAGAACAGCTACACAATCTGAAGTGGAAAAACAAACTACTTTGTACCAAAATCGAGTGGTCGAGTAGCATCAGTACGATGCAGTGGAAAAGTGCCAATAGTGTTTCATCGGCAAGTTGCAGTGTTGCGTAGAAGGCGACTTGTTCCTGGCCTCACATGTAATCAAGAAATACAATCACAAGACACCTCTTTTCCCTTACAGCCCTGGTCTCTCTTTCTCTCTTTCTCTGCCTCTCTTTTCAAGCACACGATGAGGTGCTGGCACAATCCTGACAGCACTGAGAGCTAGGCATTTTCTTTAGAACTCAGGGAAAAGGGCTTTCAATAGTGTTGGAACAACAGCGTGAAGCATGACTAATGCCTCCTTTGAGGATTCGGTCTGTTGTGTTAGGAAAATAAATGTTTGTTTTTTCCTGTTTTCTTTTCTTTTGGCCTACACGGACCGGACGGAGGTGCCAATCGAAACTGACTGAGTGGAAGCATTATGAGACTCACACCGCCACTGTTGTAAAATGTTCTGTTCAGAGTTATGGTGCACCGCAGAGGACTTGCATTTGCTGCTGTGACTGGTCCGACCTGGCAAAATCCTTAAGTGTACAAACTGACATTTTTACACCCTTAGAGTTAAATTAACGCAGGACTTTGCTGTGTATCCATTGCAGTTATTATATTAATTGGTGTAGCAGCAGCCAGCCACTGTCCTCAAGCACTTTGTTTAAGCATGCACAGAGGACCGTTACGGGGGTAATAATATTTATTCATGGTTTATTGGATTACTGTGTCTCAGGGATTTGGTTGAGGTACAAAAGCTTGGCTTTTCTCCGTAAATTAGACTTCACCAATTTTCAATGCTGCAAAAGTCACAACTGTCATGGACAGGTCTGTTTGGGACGTCGATTTCTCTTTGTAAGCTGTACTCCTCAAACACGCTTAGGAAAAAAAATCATTTTAAGCTTTTTTTTTTTTGAAAATGGATCCCTGCTGGTACTGTTGAGCCAGACAGAGAACAACAGTTTAGTTCTGGGTCTAGATTTGGGATCCTTTAGGATTTTAGCGATTCCGATTCCTTAATAACAATTCCCTGTTAACGGTCCAAATCCTTAAGAGTTGGTCCGTGAAATTTTAAAGTTTGACAACCACCAGTATTGTAATTGTATAGCAGACGTGAAGTTCACATGCCAGCTCTGACAGTGTGATAAAAAACGGTTCCTGAAACGGTTCCAAACGTGACGGAACCGATTCCTGGTTCCTCAATGTTGGATCCAGTTCCTCCCGATTCCGGATCCCAACCCTATCTGAGTCACAACGTTTAGCTGGAAGTACCTGGTCTCACCGCTATTCTTCCACCAGCGGCGGAGGGGACAGTTTGAGCGGGAAATTCTCACTGTGGAAGATGCTTCCGGTTCCCGGCGGAGCGGCGTTTACAAGTCCCGCCTTCTCGTTGCCATGGCAATGGGAGAGTTCAGAGAGGATGGCGAGCTGGAGGTGAGCGAGAGAAAACATAAGGAAAGCAAAATGAAATATGGTAAAAAAAATGTAACTATTATGTATATATATTTACCATTTATACTTTTTGTGTTTTTTCAAAAATGTATCCCCTACTTGATAATTCTACAGCGTCACACAAAAGCATCAGAAGTATCAGTTCTACTAGCTCGAACTGCGGCATCTTTGAGCTTGTAGATCTGCTACTTTTGAATTTTAATCCTGAAAAGTAACAGTTTTGGACATAAGAGGTTTCCACCCGACAGAGACGATACAATATATGTATATATTTCTAACGTTGACAGTTCCTCCCTCCATTTTCTCATCTGTCTATCCCACACGTATATCATCTTTCAACCAAATACTCCTTGTAATTACATGCTATAGTAATATACAGAGAAAGAAAGACAAACAATGCACACACACACACACGGCATGTCCTTATGTACGGCGTTAAAGACAGAGGAAACGAAAGTAGAAGGGTGATATTAAGGGTCAGATAGAAATAAAAAATAAAATAGTAAGTGGAGACACTGTACTATAGTAAGAGAATGAGATAATGTAGCAAGAAAGAGGGATGGATGGACAGGAGAGATTAAGAGAAAGAAAATCAGATCTTTGTGGATCTCGGGATCCACATGAGAACGGTGTGGCTCCGATGCGGTAAAATATTGAATGGAGGTACTTATTTGCCCTACTGGCAGTGTGCACAAGAAATCTGGCACTGATTGGTCCAGCGGATTATGAGATTAGCTGCAGATACATGGAGAGACACACACACACACACACACACACACACACACACACACACACACACACACACACTCTTATAGGCGGCTTGCCACGCAGTAAAATATGTGTGTTAATAACCCATACAATGTTAAACAGGTACATGTCACTGTTATCAACATCAAAAAGTGAGGGCAGAGAGAGGGAGACAGAGAGGAGCGAGAAATAATTAAAAAGGGCAGAAACACCAAAAGAAAAGAGATTTTGCATTGTTCACAATAGTATGCTGGAGGAAGAACACATGTGCATGTGTGTGTGTGCGTGCGTGCGTGTGAGGAGTTGGTCACACTATTCAGCTCTCCATCATGGTGTGAGGGGATTGAGAAGGAACCAAAGAAAACACTGAAAGAGAGAGATGGGGGAGATGAGAGAGAGGGTGAGGAGAGAGATTGAAAGAGAGTGAGAGGAGAGAGAAGGGAAGAGGAGAGTGGGAGAGGAGAGGATAGATAGGGAAAGTGATAGGAAAGAGAGGGGGGAAGAGAAAAGGGAAAGGAGAGAGAGAGAGGGAGGGAGTGGAGAGAGTGGGAAAGATAGGGAAAAGAGAGAGGACATGCCAGGAGAAGTGGCAAATGTTTGAGAAAAGCAGAAAAAGGAGCAAGGGCATTTGGAAGGAAGAAAAGGATAGGTGCATCGGTTGAACATGCACAAGAAAAACATGCACAAAGAGACATGCATGCACATGTCAAGTATACAACAGTGGTTCTCAACCTTTTCAGGCTGTGACGCCCCAAAATAATCATAATTGAACTGGGGACCCCCCCAAAATAATCATAATTGAACTCTTACAAGCACTTGGAATGTAGGAGTTGAGGCTTTACATTTAGTTTGACTTGACTTGAAATTTAGCCTCTTTCTTATACTTTTTGGCAATTTGGCCAATGTTTGACCTGTTTTTATAGTATAGTTTGTTGATTACTTTTGATGCAGTAATGCTCTTTTTAATTTCTTTCTTTTTTTTGGTATTACAAAGTCCTTAATTGTCACTTCACTGTCATCTGGGGACCCCCCCAAAATAATGTGGGGACCCCCCTGGTGGTCCCGACCCAGAGGTTGAGAACCACAAGTATACAGTTTACAGTACCCTGGATGGTCCTCTGTATAAACAGCGTAGCTGGTCCCAGGACTGTGTCTGCTGGGGGTCCAATGCCGCTTCTACAAAAACCTGCAACACAGCAAAGCACCATGGGAACTGTAAAATTCAACAGTAACAATCACTTCCCAACAATCTAAAATACACTTTCATTTAAAGGTCACATTTGTTTTACTACTTGAAACACTTGGATTGGAAGGATCTTTGTGAGTGATACCTTGGAGGAACTTGTGAGTGAATCCCACGTGATCAGTCTGGCAACCACAGACAGCGATAAATGCGTTTCTTATTTGACTATTCTGGCATTATTAGAAGTATATCCACCAACACTATTAGACGTATTTCCCAGACTTCTCAAGGAAGAAAAATAATATTTATTATGTTCATAGAGGTTTAGACAGTATTCTAAAACCGATTTCCATCTGCCTGTGAGGCAACGCAAGCCAATTGGTTCAACTGGCTAGGGAGTTGCAATTACTTTAAAATATTCAAAAACAAGTCAAAACAAACTGCTTCACAAGACCAATGTTGGTGTAACTAAGATATTCGCTGAAAAATCTACATTTTTACATAAACAGATTATTATCAATACAACTTTTATGGGGAGGATGTTTCTTGGTTTTACAGAGGAGATGCGAGAAAAACATGGCGGATGGGGAAATAATATGTCTACCTGATAGGTGGAGATATTTAGAAGGGTTATGAAAATGGGTTCCTAAGTGATGCATGACTGGGAGGCAAATCAAAACAGTGTGTAACGAATGGGTTGTCATATTTCACTTTTCTTTTTGTCAGACCCCAAATTATGAGTAAAAACACTGAACAAGTGAAATTGAATAATATGTGACCTTTCAGACTTCAGAAATGGTCCCCATGTGTGGCTTTGGCCACACAATTTTGGTCCATGTACAAGTTAATGTCCTACAGATTGCAATGGAAAAAAATGAACGAAAATGAAGGGAGATGCTGGAACCTTGATTAAGTCCAGCCAAGCAGACAGCTATTGATTTGTTTGTGTTTTGGGTTACTCATCCACTCCCTGGCTGTAACATTTAAATTAACACTGCTCTATGGCTGACTCAGAATATTTTCTCTCTCATTTTAACATATTGTAAACTGCCAGAATGCATAATACAGTACGTACATTTTCTGTTTTAAAAATACATGCTACTCCACAGCCAGTTTCTAACTACTTGGCATAATTCTCACATCAAACAAGCTTTGTGGATATCCCCCCTACAGAGTCAATATTGTCAAAACATATCTGGTAAAGGTGGTGTAAGTGTTTTGTTAAAATAAAAAGTGTTCAGTAGCTCTATTTTCTGATTTCTGGAGTAACAGGGTTCTCCATGTCTCTACAGCTCTTTAATAAACAGAAAATTCATTTTCATGTCTGGATACCAATTTAATCTAATCAGGAGAGAGATCTCATATAGGATAAACAAGTGAAATTGGAGGTGATGAAATAAATAAATGAGCAGACAAAATTGGAATTGGAATACTAGGCTGATAAATGGGTACTCTCTGCCCATTCGATGAAATTAATGACCCACCTTAAAATGTATTTTCTAACTTACACTATCTTGTTATATTCAACAAACATATTTATAAAAGCCTCAGTCATCATATTACATAAATTAACTAAATCCCTTAATGTCTGTTGCCAACATTGAGGTTTTTACTGTATAAATGATGGACACATAATTAAATGTTTACAGACAACGACTTGTTGACATACGGTAGCTAATATATCAATTGATAGTCTGTTGAATAGGTTTGACATTATAATTAAAGAAAATGTTACCAGATTATGTCATATGTCCCCACAAAATGGTGACCTTGTGAAGAAGGAATACAGTATGTTCACATTGTTTACATGGAGATGTATTCTGACTTCTGAGACGTCGATTAATTGGTGCTGCTGTGATGTATTACCGGTATGTGTTCTGAGTTTTCCTTGTTCAGACATGCAATTAATTAAGTGAAGGCCATTTCAGTAGAAATGGTTTACCAGTTCCGACCTAATTTCTCAAGCCACAGCACATCTTTATAAACTGACAGGTTGATGTTCACAACACTTTTCTCGCCTCTCTTTACAGTTGTTATGACAGCCTCTAGCAAGACTTGCTATGTTCCCTGTGGTGTTTCTCTTTTGTTGATGGACTAATAACAACGTCCATCTGGCTAATTAGCAATGAACACCCGAAAGAACAAAATGAATCCTGCGGTGAAGAGAAACATCCATTTCAGAAGCAGCATAACTTCATGTCCTTGTTGTTGATGTTGTTTATAGACATAGACAGTATGCAGAATATACGACACGAACCCACTGACACAAGAAGAAACTGCATTTTGTTTAGCCATGCATATATTGTTTAGCTATGCGGGGGTGGCTTACAGTATACTGCATGCAATTATTATTTGAACATCTAACAGACTTGAACAATACCGTTAATTTTGTTCCTTCCAATTATTTTCAACATTTCACATAACTGCTAAGTTTTCTGTTGCATTGAGCTTTGGGCTAATAAAACAACAGCAATCATGTCTCCTGAACCGAATAATGTTCTCTGAACTGCACCAAAATATCACTTACTGATATATCAGGTAATTTTCTGGATGGCTGCACATAACATGCACATATGAAACACACATACATACCCACACATAAACGCATTCTATACACAGACCGACGGAAAAATGGGAAACCATGATGATATCTATTTTCACATGAGCTGTTCCATTAGTGTCATGTCTGCGTCAACAGCTTCCACCACAAATGTCAAACCAAAATGACTTGGAAGATAGAAGCATGTTATTCATTTCAAATTGTAACGTTATATAAATAATAATAGCACTTTTAGAAGCTCAGGCACAAATAGAATTAACAGTCTTTGTGCAGATCAAACTGCTACAGTGAATAAAATAAAATTCGGCCTGGGCTGGGTCATGTGAATTTTTGCTGTAGAGTTAGTTGTATGTACTGTACAAGTGAGTAACTCAAGTGTCACACTGTACAGTGAGACACAGTGTCAATATAACTCTGACTCTGAGAGAGTAACACTCGGAGCATTTATTTTGAGCGATTCATTTGCATTAATTGTGACAACTGTTGTTTGTGTCATGATGAGTACATCCACAAAGAATATAAATGTTACGCTGCGATAAAGCAACTTAATTATTATTATCATTTGTGGTAGTGGGGTGTGATTTGGGCTCTGCTGTAGGTGGAGGGTCTTGGGAGCAGTGCCAGGGTTTATTGAATGGCAGGTGTTTGTGTTTGTGACTAACAGGGTTTGTCTCTATTTAGTAGAGTGCTGGGCCTGAGCGTAGCACAGACTGAAGAGTGCTGAAAGTGCACCGAAATCCGCGTGGCAGGCAATGTACCCAGCACGGCTGGGCTGACTTTATTTTGCACTAAGAGTATTTATGTTTATGTTCAACCGAGTGTCAGTGTGAAGCCAATAAATGAGCAGTTAACCTGCATCCCTTCCATGTGGCAGAGATATCCACAGTAGTAACAGACTGTGCTACTGTACATTATTATTTTTCAAATCAACCTGTCCTGTATGAATGAGGCATCACCAAATGATGTTAAATATTCGGAGGACACATTTTCGGATTGTTTATTGGTCGCACTCCCAGTGTGTTAACTCTCTCAGTGCCAATGAAATAAAAAAATATGTTCATACTGTGCCAGCAATCTTTTTTTTTTTCAAAGTAAAAAAAAAGTGCTTAGGAAGCGAGACACAGCCTTTTTCAGTTATAAGTTAAACAAGGAGTGGATGGAGCTGCAAATCTTTTTTTTTTTTTTTTTAACTCGTTTTTTTTCCGTTCTGGCACTGAGGTCATTCAGAAAAAACTCTGGATATCTCGTTGTGTGGCACTGAGAGAGTTAAAACCCTTAAAGGAATAGTTCACCCAATAAAAGTACTTATTTTCTACCAATTACACACCTCGTGAAGCCTTGAATTCATGGAGATTTTTTGGTTTTTGTTGCATTCCTGAGCCAATAATTTGATGACCGGGTCATCAGTCAATAGGAGACTCAGTAGGAGACTCTTTGAGTCTCCTACTGGAGTATCCGCCGCCGTTCACCCAAAAAATGACTTATTTTCTATCAATTGCACACCCTATGAAGCCTTGAATCCATGGATTCTTTTTTGTTTTTTCCGCATTCCTAAGCTAATAATTTGATTCCCGTCTCCTACCGGCTAATGTATCCGGTAGGAGACACAAAGTAGATTATTTGTGTCTCCTACCGGAAATACACACGGTCTGACAACAAAGAATAGATCTTGTCCACATTTTGACAATGAATATATAAATTACTTATAAATAATAGCTTTTTTTTATTTTTTCTGGAAAGATCGGATGTCTGACACTTCCAGTCAGGCGCCGGAAGTGTCGCCAAAACGTGGCTTACGGTAGAGCTATTAAAGAGCGCTAAAAGCTATGAAAATACGCGATTTAAAGCAAGGACCATAGGTGCAGGTTTTTAACTGTGGCGGATCCTTTATGGAGTTATGGAATTTCTGTACTGTACCACTCATCCTAGGATATCATAACATCATAAGGTTAGAATAATGTCGGGCGAAATTCTCCTTTAAACAAAAGCTCTTGTAGTAGAAAAACAATCAGGTCAAAATGAAGGAGAAAAAAATAACGTCAACAGAAAGCAGGTCTTGAAAGGACTGGTAACTTAGTTCATTAGACAGTGAAAAAATGAGAAATGTTACTGTTTGCGGTTAAAACAATTGGGGGCCCCAGGTCAGCAGCCTGTGAGTTTGAAAATGTCTAACAGTCAAGCTTCAGTTACCTACAATTCCCTGCAGTTAGGGTTTATCCAACTCAACTCAAAATAAGCGAAGTCAGAGGGAAGACATCCAAGTAAAATGATTTTGCTCACAGCTTCTGAGTATAAAGTCCCAGTCAAACTACTGCGATGACCTTCTTTGGATGGTTACCGTGCAAATGGGCTACTTGTAAAATACATCTCATTTCTCAAAACCATTATGCAAATTGACTGCTCATGTACAAAAACCAAACCCAATAGTGGTCAAATTCTTGATATTTAAGGACAAACCTCTCTCTCTGTCTGAAGCTCAATCAGCACATCCAGGCAATAAGAGTATTTTGAGCGAGAATGTTTATAAAGGCAGCATTCACATACTGTACTGCACATTCCAAAGCAGAAATTCCGCCGGCATGTGCTCTGGACAGCTAACATTGGCCTTAATCATAATCAGTCACTATGCGATTCCACTCACAAACCGAATAGCCTGTTTAAAAAAGAAGACTGCATTGACTGCACTGCAGTCAAGTCACGCCAAAATAATCTGGAAGTGAGAGAGCTTTGTGGAAGAGAGATGCCCTTTGGCCGTTTTCATGCCTGGCACAAGTATAGGCAGCTTTCTGTCAGTTTCTATACTGCTCTCGTGTTGTAGATGGTCAAACAAGGCAAAGAGATGCTTTTTTATACATAATGTTTAAAGGGACTACACCATGAATTTGAACTTTTCCTTCTTTTTTGTGTGTTTTTGGTCTCCCCTACCTCTCTTCTATCCCAAAAAACACCCCCAGTTTGAACACTCAGACTTTCACAGCATATCTGGGGTTTTCTGTAAATTGGTCCAAACTGATTTTCACACGAACGTGACGTCACGTTCGGTACAATCCCGTTTTTTCAGTTCAAAAAAATAATAATGTTGTTTTCATTATTATTATTATTTTTTTCCACACAGAACCAGGAGATAACATGCATAGTACAAACTGTCTCAATAGCGCCCTGTGCCAAACAGGACAATGTGGTATTGCAGGTGAAAGTGCTTTATAAGCCAGAGAGAAGTTACCATAGTTGGAATGAGTATATCTGAGGCTTGATTTAGGCTCAAACCTTTTGAAAAACGTTTGAGGGACAAAAACAATATGATATTAAATATTCATTTTTTTTAAATTCATGGTGTAGATCCTTTAAAATATTATATGAAAAACAAGAGGGGGGCTCACAACTTACTTTTAAATGCTCAAATTGTTATTCACAGCTGCAATTCGTTTATTGATGCTGTGAATACAAATTGGAGCATTTCAAACTAAGTGAGTTTGCGAGCCCCACTCTTGTTTTTCATGATTCTTTGCAGTGTGGCTCAGCACCAAAAAACGGAGGATGTGCATTATTTTTTCTTTAAAATATTAGATTCCACTTCAACCACTGGTATACCTTATATACTTCATTGACCAGGGTCCCCCAGGGGTCTGTACTTTTTCCCTATACATCTTTTTTCCCTCTACACCAAATCTCTTTGCAGAAAATAGCCAGTCTACAAGCTCACTCCCCTGGAGTCCTTGAGGGGGTTCCAGGGGGTCCCCAGCAAAATGAGGAACAGTTTAAACACTGAAGCCCTCTTCGGAAATAGCCGATCTACAAGCCGATGCGTTGAGAGCTTGTAGATGTGCTACTTTCCAAACATTAAGACAAATATTGACAAATCTTCTCTTACGAGGCGTCCCTGGCACAAACTCTTTTCAAATGGTGGTCCGCGGCTAATACGTATCAATTTGGGGGTGGAAATGTTTGAGAACCACTCCTCTAAAGTACCTTTTTCCCATGAGCCTCTGCTCCCGTCTCCCGAAGTGCTGACGTCACACGAGTCTGCAGCAGGAAGGAAAGAAGAACAGGGGAGGGGAGGAGGTAAGGTAGAGAGAAGGGGGAGGGGGGCAGAGTGGGACGGATGGAGGAGAAGAGGTAGGGGGGGAGCGAAAAGAAGGAGAAAGACATGGGAAAGGAGGAAGAATGAAACAGGAGAGGAGGAAGAAAAAGGTGATGAAGGTGGGAAGGAGGAAGAGGAGGGGAACACCAGCCTTGTTAGCTTTAATAAGTAAGATACAGGAGGTAAATCTGTCCATCAGACAGCTTGTTTATCTCAAGGGACTTGGATAAAGCAATACTTTTTCACACTGTAAACACACACACACACACACACACACACACACACACACACACACACACACACACACACACACACACACACACACACACACACACACACACACACACACACACACACACACACACACACACACACACACACACACACACACACACACACACACACACACACACACACACATACTACGACCGCTGTGCCATCACTGGCCCAGACTGGCGTTTCAAGTGTTTATCTCTTTTCATTAATCTTTCATTCATCAGATCAGACTTTCTACCTCATTCATCCACTTCTCTCTCTACCCCCCCCCCCCCCCCCCCCCCCTCTCTCTCTCCGTTTCCTTTCTATGCCTTGGAGTCAACAGGAATTAATGCTGGTACAGAAACAGTTCAAATAAATAGAGGTCACTAAGATGCTCCAGCTGGTAATTTTCAAGAGATCTTGCTTGGGACCAACGTGTAGAATGGACATACTATCCTCAGAGCACCGCTGCAAGCTGAGCTAAAAATACTTCCAATTGGGAAAAGAGAGAATTGAGTGGATACAACTTCTTTCTCTCTGTATTCGCTATGCAGCTTCTCTCTTCTCTCTAATAGTTCTCAAATCCATCTGCATCCTTGTTCTCATTCCCTCTTTGTCTCTGACGTCTCCCAGTGCAGTCTAGAAACCAAGTACATTCCCACTGCTTACCAATGATTATCACACAGCAAGTGTTCATTTAACTTCAGAGTTAAATGATCACTAACGGATATTGCTATGCATTCACTGCCCAGACAAGTACACAATCCCAACACACTTTTACACCCAACTATCTAACCCCAACCATCTGACCCCATTCTCACACACACACACACACACACACACACACACACACACACACACACACACACACACACACACACACACACACACACACACACACACACACACACACACACACACACACACACACACACACACACACACACACACACCTGTGCCAGAGAGGCGGTGCGACCCCTTCCTGGTTCTGTGCCGACTCCGCCCCTTCCTCCCTGATTGGAGGAGCACTTGTAGCAGCTCCACCCCTGCGAGCGATCCGAAATTAGGCCACTCCCACTGTCCTTCCGTTGCAGGCACTGACAGTGGTACAGGTGGCCGCAGCTACAACATACAGCAGACAAATACACACACACACACACACATTAGCATATCGTTGCATATATCTCCACATTTGATCTTTTTATGTTTTTTCATAAATTAATGCCATATTGTATACTTTGTCATAATGGCAGTGTCATGCAAAAGAAGAAAAAATTGCCAATCATGTTCACAAGCCATTGCGACACGTTGTGGGCTTGTAGATACACTATGTTCGCTATTTTTACAATTGTTTGAAAACTACAATGACATGCCAATGAAAAGTATTAACAAGAGCTTGTGACTACATAATAACTCATGTATACCAGGTTATTTTTTCCATTTCCTGAAAAGGTTTTGGACATAAAAGGTGTCAGCCCGACATGGACGATATATCCTGTTTGGATGTGTTTGGATGAGGAGTTGTGAGGTCCTCGTCTTGTGTGTGTGTGTGTGTGTGTGTGTGTGTGTGTGTGTGTGTGTGTGTGTGTGTGTTACCTGAATATGATGATCTCGTCCGGTGAGTCCTGCCTCCTCTTGTACTGCTGTAGACAGATGTTACAGTGGTCCTGTCTTGGGTGAAGGCCCCTGGTGACCGCGGCACGCAGGTGAGCAAGGGACCAGTGGAGGTCATGGTTCAATAGACTGGTAGTGGTCTCCAATAAGGTCTGAAAAAGAAGGGGGAAGAGAAAGGGGGGGGGGGGTGGAGGGAAGGACGTGAGAGGAAAAGAGTGAGTGACAGATAGCGGTAAGTAGAATTAGATACAGAGATAGAGGGAGAGAGCAGGAAAGAGAGAAAGAGAGAGCTTTATTATTCAAGTCACAAAAAGCATTCACACAGTTCTGTATACATGACAATGAGACAGGAGGTAGGGTTGGAAAGAAACAGAGTATATCTTTTATAATATACTGTATATTAAAAAGATATATATATATATATATATATATATATATATATACACACACACAGTATATAATACCTATATAATACCTAATTTCATAAGCATGCACCATAATTATGACTCACTGTATGGCCGTCTTGCCAGAAGCACCGCAACACTTTATAACCAAAATAACACCTTGGTGGAGGTCTGTGCTCTACTGAGCACATCTTCATTGGTATTTTTAGCTCAAATATACACTCTGTGGCCACTTTAACCCATTAAGACTGGGAAAGCATCTGTGTCATTTAAGATTTGAGCTAAAAAGCAACGTTTTTTTGAAAATGAAAAAAATATATATGTTAACACATTGATTGCCTAGATGAAGTTAACTCGTTTTTAGTTTTTCATCACTTGCTTGCCAAGAACGAGTTTGACCCAAAGACCAACGAGATATGATTTTTCGAAGATCTAGACTCCTATCCACTTCCTTGTTAACTTAAAACTTTAAAATTCTGTATCTCGGCTCCTGAGTACTTTTTTTTTTTCATTGAAAAATCTCTGGCATGAATAATAATAGGCAGTGAAAATAATTCAGGCAGTGAATGTGTTAATGATAAAAGTAATCGAAAAAACATTGCCCCTCACCTATTAGGAGGGCAGTATGAGTCACCAGAACCAAGGACGGGTGTTTTCAATGAATCAAACATGGTTAAAATGGAGTTTGAAGTTACAATGGGTTTGTATAGGAAGGAGGTGTGTCTGATAAAATGAATATCAAATATCTAAATACTGAATGAAGCAACTTAAAAACTGTCTGGGGTGCTCACAAAAGCATGAGTAGACCTTAAAATGACCCCATGTTTGAAAGTGAAATATCCCTTTAATGAGAGAGGTGACTGGATGGTGACACCTGCCTGATACTAAACAGGTGTGTATCTAATAAAATACCACCAAGTGTATATATATATATACTAGAGTTTCGGGGGGCTACGCCCCCCTCAACGCCAGCCGCGCACGGGGCTTTGCGTTTGTTGGTCCCTCCGTGTCCCTGTGTCTGTATCCGTGTAGCTGCAGCACAGAGTGGGCAGTATAGATGGGGATTATGGCTGTTAGAGGCATGTACGCGCACGGGGCCCGCGTGGGCGTGTGTATATGGGGGTAGACAAATTGTCAAAGTAACATTTGCAAAAAGGGAGAAAAAAAAAACAAATTGTAAGAAAGTGTAATGTAAAAGTTACAAAATGATGAAAAATAAGTAGAAGAAATTATATTTTGTATGTTTCGCGGACCACCAGGGGGTCCGCGGACCCCCTGGTGGTCCGCGCGGAAATCGTGGGATGAAAATTTCCAAAAGGAAAAAAAAAAAAAAAAAAAAAAAATATGAAGGTGGTTGCTTGTTTTTCTGAAAGCTGGCGAATGGCAGCCCTTTCTGCAAGATGGCGGCCGCCTGGTGTTGTTGTGAGTACGTGTATTTGGGGGGGGGGGCGGCGGCGTGAAAGGGTTGATAAACACTGCTCTAATCGGAGCGAAATTATCTGAAATTACTACATGACCATAATGCAGCCTAACATGCGTTGCACGGGGCGGTCCTGCCATTACGTTAGTTACTGTAGTTGCTGTGGAGCTACATAGTTCTCCAGAAGACACACACAAACATACACCATCTACAATGGACGAACTGAGCAGCAATATAGACATTCACCACACGAACGTGCATTGTTGACAAAGTGATTGCACAGCCGCTGCAGGCATGACAACCAGGTTAGCGTTAGCGACATGGCAGCTATCACAGCGCCCTGTCCGTCGTGCTGCAACTGCCTGTGATGGCTACAGCAGTAACAGCAAGCTGTCTGCGATGCCATTGTCTGGAGACTGCTCTTAGCGTGACACGACCAATGAGAGTGAGCGCTGTAGTTGTTGCTAAGATACGGTGGCGTCTCTGCCCCATAGCTTGTAGATCTCTCACACATGATTGGCGTAGGCTGCGTTGCCAGGTCTGACTTTGTGTCTAAGCAATGGTCGGCTTATTTTTGCGCGCCTTTGGGCTCGTTTGCATTGTGCGCACGGCAGCGCTTGTTTAGCGTACGTCAGCGCGACGTGGCAACGGACGTGGCAACGTGAAAGGTGATTGGCTGGTGAAAAGAAACACCCGACGTTACACCAGAAATGGTGCCTGGAGAAAATGGTGACCAAAAAAAAAGTTTGGAAAAAAAGGAAAAAAACACCCGCAGCGGCTGCGTGCTGTTGTGGTGATGAGGTCGTGCGCACGGTAAGCGGTACGAAGCTGCCTCCCCTTCCGTTTTGTCCGACATTTGGTGAGTAGAATTAATTATGTTGCGCGGTGGAAAAGGTGTAGTTAGCAGTGAGATGTCCCCTACGCGGGGCGTAAATTCAGCGCGGCCGCCGTGGCGAGTCAGTTGCCGACATGTGGTCTGGCGGTGCGTTGTTTAGTCGATAACAGAGCTGTGGGGTGTGGACACCGAGGGTGCGGAAGTTGCTCGCCATTTATATAGTTAGATTAAAAAAGCGCTTCAAGATTATTCAATTCTCTACTGTTCAATGAATCTAAATAGCAATCAATAAAATAATGGCTAGGAATGCGACGCATTGTGAGCTTTTAGATCTGCTATTTTCAAAAGATTTTTATACATTTGAAAACTGGTGAAACAGGACATTCTGCATAATGAGTACTTTCTACTTTTGGTTCTTTAAGTACATTTTGATACCAATATTTCTACATTGCAGTATCGGTACTTTTACTTAAGTAAGTCCACCACTGCTAGGAAGATAATCAATAGTTGCAGCCCTAATTGTACTGCTTTTCATTTAGGCGTCTATGGAGCTGCTCTGGTAAGAGCCGCCTGGTCTTTGGGAGAGCATTCCCGTTCCAGGGAGGGAGTTCTTTCTGCTCCAGAGTTTTGGCTCCAAGTGTCCGAGATCAAAGGAATAATGCATGAGGAGGCAGTTTTCCTTTTAAGTGGCACACCCACGAAAACAAGTGTGCTCCGCTACCCACCGCTGCTGCTATCATTAGCAACGGTGTTCTCCTCTCCTAGAAACGACCCGAGCCTGACGTCCTCTCGCCTTAACCAATAAGAGTGATGAAATGGCGTGAAATAATATTTGATCTGGCACGTGGAGAGAAGCAGATAGGGGCGTTGTGTTGTGAGCTTGTAGATCTGCTATTTATGGTGAGCGACACCGCCGTACAACAAAGCATTAATGAAGCATTACGTGGATACAGTTGTCGAAGTTACGTAGAAAAGCCACATTACCTTGGCTGACCTGAATAGTAGGTTCTGCATATTTGTGTGTGTGTGTGTGTGTGTGTGTGGGTGGGTGCGTGTGCGTGCGTGCGCGCACGTGCGTCTACAGGTCTCTGATCTTCTTTGCCTCCAGTCCTCCCTACTTATCTCTCCTTAACCTTTCTTTCTCCACCTTCACCTGTCTCTCTCTCTCTCTCTCTCTATCTCTATGACCTATCCCCATGGTTTTAATCAGGATGAAGGTATCACAGTGGCTTATAGTCTTTTCTCTCTAGTGAGAAAATGTGTAATAAATACTTCATCTACTCCCTCTCCTTACTCTCTGTATAATAATATATCGTTTGTTCTTCAGTCTTCTTACTCCTTATTTTCACAATTAACCTCCTCAAACTGAAAGAAGTTTTTTTTATTTAAAGTTTTAAATGTTTTTAGTGTTGTTAGCCCTGCCAAGGACATAATGTTTTCAACCCTGTCTGTTTGTCTGTCTGTTAGCAGGATATCCTAAGCAGTTATTAATGAATTTGCACAAAATCTGGTGGAAAGGTTTGTCATGGGCCAAGACATTTTTTCACACGGATTGGCCAAAAGGGGTTGTGGTAATGGCTGTGTGACCCCGTACACAAAAAAGCACATAACTTCTGAACAGATTAACATAACACCACCATACATTAGGTTTATTATTGAGCTGACAATATGCTTTTGAGTTGGGAAGACCTGGGTTCGAATCTGACCCCCGGCGTCAAGTCTTGTGTGTCTCACCTCTTTGACCGTGGTCCTGTCTCTCTATACTATATCCTCTCTCTCTCTCCCTCTCTCTCGTGGCACTGCTGTTCTGAATTGGGCGTAAAACTCTATTACACCAGTGTGATATCACACTGGTGTACATTTGCTCAATGACATTTTCAAATTCACGGAATGTAATGGGACTTGCCTTTTAGAGCACCAATGCAGAAAACTACTGTAGGCTATCTCGGATGATAAACGTCCACAAAACCATCAGAAGTCATAGGAACAGTATAGTCTGAGATAATTGTAATTGACCCAAAATGTCCCCTTTTCTCCCAATTTAGTCATTCCCTTATTTCCCCATACACTTGTGTGCAGTCTTGTCACTGCTGACTCCTACTGGTTGGTCTAGGGACAGTATTGCCATGTCTGCTTATTATAAGCAAATTTGGGCTTGTTTTCCTGTAAAGTTGCTTGTAAATATTGGTAGTTGCGGGTTGCGTTTTTTTGGGCTTGTTTCCAAAGAGTATACTGTAGGGTAGATATTAGGGCTTGCCCGTGTATCCCCATCTGAAAACATTTTGTGCCAGGGATCCCCCGGTACCAGATTTGTGTTGTTAAAATGTTTAAAAAATCTTAACAATTCTTCACCTTTTTCCCAAGATGTTTTGGAAAATAGCAGATCTACAAGCTCACAACGCATCGCTATTTTCAAATAGCAGAAAAATAGTGTAGAGCATGTAGTGCTCATATAGGCGCTTCATTTGGGCTTGTTTTCATAGACCTGGTTGCTTATTTCTCTCGCAAAATCTCTAGGCAGCACTGCCTAGGGATGTTAGTGAAACCACATGACTCCTCTGACACACATGGAATCACCAGTCGCTTCTTGCTTCAGCTGGAGGAAATAGCGCGTACAGAGAAATATACTAGTTCAAACGCCTCTCAGACCATGTGCAGATGGCTAAGTCAGACTTTAGTCAATCTATCCACTCTTACCTCTATCTGTCCTATTTTTTTCATGCCTACCACTGTGTTGCTATGATCAATAAAGGTCTAACTAACTAACTTACTAACTTAAAGGTCTATATCTATCTATCTATCCATCTATCTATTCAAAGTCTATCTGTTAGGCTTTACATGATATGCAAATGATATAGGACTGCTAGTTAGAATCAGGAAATGTACCATAAACTCACACGACGATAATGCGGACATTATCGTTGGGTGGGGAGAAAGTTTTCTTTCTGCCGGCTGCAGGAAAGTACATTAAATTCTCAATAAGAAGATGGCAAATCTCAACAGCCCTTGGACTTTAGACAGAACCATTTAAAAAGAAGAAAATGTAGTCCTTCCCCATTTTCAAACTCAAAATGGTTATGCAAAGTTCATAAGCAGCGTAGAACCGTGAGTCCAAAAGAATCATGTATAATTGAGTGTGTGTATGAAGCAATTAGCAGCTAATGATATGCTTCGGGAGTGCTACAGCATGGGCAAGCTAAATAATGCATGCTAGCCTTTAGCTTAAGTAGTAAGAAACACACAGTATAATAATATAACACACACACACGGTTGGGTACCTGTTCGTAGTTAAAAGTCTCCAGCATGCCCAAGATTAGGCCTTGGATTTCTGCCAGCTTCCCTTTTCCATATACTGGGTCCTGAGAAACACAATACACACACACACACACACACACACACACACACACACACACACACACACACACACACACACACACACACAAACAAGGAGAAAGACGGATTAAAACATATACATACAAAATACAAAACAATACATTCATTATAGTATTATAATTGATCATAATTAATAGATGATGATAATTATACGAATATCTAATGATATACAGTATATGACTAGAGGTATAATAATTCGCTAGAATTTAAAATGAGTCCAATTACTTTGAAATAGCAGGATTTCAACATCTTCCATGCTACTTAGAATAGAATCTTTCATCTTTATAAGGAGAGGTCAAAATACACAAACATATTTCAGTTCTTCATCCCCAAGGTATTTCCAAATGAATGGTGCAATAGAACATAGTGTATCTTAAACTGTGTAGCTCATAAAAGTACATGTGGTCATGGAAGTACACATTTAGTTTCTGCTGTTTAATTAGCTGTAAACTTCCTGTTGATACGTGCATTTAAAAGCAATTTCAATTAGATTACTGCATGATTAACACTTCCACCGCCAGAGGTTAATCTCATAATGTACTCACCAGTGCCAAGGTTTTATTGTTGTTTTTTGTTTTTTTCACGTCGCCATAGACCTTGTTAAAATCCGTAAGATTGAGCTCTGCACTGTTTGTTTACATCACAGACATCTGCCTGGTTCGAGCAGTGAAAACCACGTGTCAAACGGAGCCGCCATGTTGTAGTTAGAACGGTTTATGTTAAACAGTGATCACCGAGGAGAAAAAACTACAAGGAGAAAATGGCGGGAACGGCAAAACCGGATCGCAAATAGTTCCGTTTCCGGTGGTGTTACACTCCGTGTCCGTGTCGAAAATTAAAAAAAAAAAAAAAAGAAAAATCGAAAAAAAGGAAAAAGCACCCGGACCGTAGGGCTACGGTCTCGGCGCTTAACAGTTGGATTTAATGGACCGTAGGACTACGTTCTTGGCGGTTAATGTGTTAAGAATGTGTGTGCAAGTGTGTATATGCCCATTTCCTATGTTGAGCAATTTAAAACATTACATATACAGTGCTCTGTATATATTAATGAAGATAAACTGGCGGCCATAGCTGAGAGGTTAGTGAGCCCGTCTGGGACGCCAGGTTGTCACAAGTTCGATTCCAGGCCATGCCAGCAATGTGTCAATGTGTGTCCCTGAGCAACACTTTTAACCCCTAATTGCTCCCGAGCGCAGCAGAACGGCTGCTCACCGCTCCTAGTTATAGGAGGGGTAAATGCAGAGGACAAATTTCACGTATTTGTAAATATCCAGTGACAAAAAAAAAAACACCCCAAAGGAACTATTCTATTTCTATTCTATTATATGATTATTTCATGATAATGAAATCAAACTCAATGATTTCAAATGTTGAAAATGGAAATGGAGCATAGCAGGCCACAAAACCCTAAACATTATATCGAATGAAGTGCAGCCAATGCCTCAGAATCACCAATGAATGAATGAATGAATAATTTTATTTTCGCGTCTGGCTGCCTCAACCCAGCCCATCCCTTACGGGATTATTCAGACACATTTTAAAGAACACAGTATTTCCAGTGCCAACATGCTGACACCAAAATAATGAACAAAGTAAATAATATAATACCAGTAGTAGAGTACAGTCTGAACAGCTTGTTCAGATTCCTGCAAACAGGAAAGCCTGTGCATGAGCTGACTCACAAATGTAACACAAGGGTGTTCCACAGGGCAGAGAGGGCTAACTTTACGGTATATTCCGGTCAGTTTTACTAGATGCATAATAACAAGACGTCCATATTGTAGCTGCTTTGCCTGTCAATGTGGCTGAGAACTGAGGCCGATTCTACAAATGCCCTCTAAATCCTAACAGTTTTCTTTAAAACCTATGTTTCTATATCAGTGGTGCTGTGTGTGTGGGGGTTTTCAGTGGTGCTCAAACCTTTTCATGTCAAGGACCCCCCAAATTATATATATTTGGCTGCGGACCCCCATCTCAAAATATTTAGTTCCAGGCAAAGATTTGAGTTAAAAATGTTGGCTTTAAAAATATATATATTCAAAGATTTGCAAGAATTTTCATGATTAGAAAAAAAATAGCAGGTCTGAATGTGTTTTTTTTTTAACACAAATCATCTCTTCTGCCCTGTGGCACAAAACATTTTCAGATGGGGGTCCACGGCCAAATACATATAATTTGGGGGGTCCTTGGCACGACAAAGTGCCAAGGACTACTGATTTAGAATGCATTTGAAGAATCGGCCTCAGACCTTAATGGGTTAAAGCCCGATGACAACTGGTATTGGTTTGGGTCAGGGTGATGCAATTACCTTGCCCCGATGTACATCGCAGACTCTGCGAGATATCTTGATCTGGTCGTTAGACAATTATAATCTAAATTTCTCCTCATTGAACTACACTGCACAGTGAACCAGCTCTCAAAGTCATTCTTTGAGTACATACATGAACGCCAAAAAAGAAGAGAGATTCTGCCAATATATACTGTAACATCACAAAACTGTGAAAACACTAAATGTAAATGTCCTGTTGATTTTACTGTTTGACGATTAGGACGATCCGGCTCCGCTCACGTCATTATGACTCAGCCATAACCATATGAGGAGTTTCCAATGCAGCTACGCCCAAATATGGAGTGTGTTGTCTAACCTCAATGTGTTGGATTTCATTGTCTAATCAACGGCGCAAGATACGACGTGATAAATATTGATGATATCTCACCAACATGTTGCGTCACATCACGGCAAGGTAATTACACACTCGACTGCTATATCACAGCAAGAGTTAAGCCTGATTTATGATGATACGTGTTCCAGTTCACTGTTAATTCATTCGTTCGTAAACGGCACAGAACGTTCTAACAAAAAAAAATGCCATTGGGACCAGACCTAGCTGCAACGCGACGCCATGTGAACTTGTTATATGCTATTTTCAACAAATGTTAGCATAGTGTATTTTCGCCAATGCCTACTATGACATGCCCAGAACAGTGGTGGAAAAAGTACTCAAATTCTTTACTTAAGTAAAAGTACCAATACTGCAATATAAAAATACTCAGTTACAAGTAAAAATCCAAAAATATACTGACGTTCATGTGGTTAAAAGAGTGACCTCCACAGATGTGACTTGGGAGTGAAACCACATCCCAATAGTATGGTGAAATGGTCGCAGGGGGGGGGGGGCCTGGTTTGGATAAGGGCCTCAGTTTTCACTTCTCATCATCTTGCCTTGCCCTAACACAAACTCTCCTCCCTTCCCCTCCACTTCTTCCCCCTTCGTGTTCTCACTCGTCATTACCCCCCCTTCCTCCTATCGCCCCTTATCCTCTCCTTTCTGTGTCTCCTCTCTCTCTCTCTCTCTCTCTCTCGCGCACTCTCTCTCGTGTGGAACCCCGTAGGGCTTTAAGTGAGAAGTGAGTAATGTGAGCACTAGTGTGTGTGTGTGTGTGTGTGTGTGTGTGTGTGTGTGTGTGCGTGTGTGCGTGCGTGCGTGCGTGCGTGTGTGCGTGCGTGCGCGCATGCGTGCGTGTACTTTTGTCAGGGAGACATAATTAAAGAATAATAACATGCACAGTCAAACAGGCACAAAAAAATAAACACGTTCGGAGAGGCAGAGATACAGAGGTACATGGCAGGGGGTAATCAAGGAAGCACACACCAGCAAACACAGAAACAAACAAACCCGCCCACGCCCACACCCGTTGAGACCAGGACACGTACTGTACGTAAGAACTGTACATCATGTGCACACAAAAACCCACGTGCAATATACACATACACACTCACAACGTGGCATTACCTGCAGTATTCGCTGAATGATAGCAGGGAGAGGGATGAAGCTGCTCATACTGTTGAGAACCTTCATAGTCAACTCCTTCAAAGCTGAGACACACACACACACACACACACACACACACACACACACACACACACACACACACACAATATTAGCATCATGCTGCACCGGAGAACTCTGATAACTTATTAAACATATTGGGTGCGCTTGTAGACTGACACGCACTCTCTGAGAGCATCTCTGTTTGGACATTTGGAGTGCGCAGAGCGCACACTGTTCTAGCTAAAGAGATGGTTTGTGGTTTGTGTTATTACTGAAGACAAAGAAGTTATGACAAAAATGCGATAGTTTGGTAAAGGAACGCACCAAAAGTGTCACAGCATCATCTTGTTAGCTGTGTAAGCATATTTAGATCATACTGTGTTTGTGATAGAAAAGCATAAGGGTCATTTAAGCTATTAATACAAATATTTAAAGTTTTTATTTTATGTGTGTGTGTGTGTGTGTGTGTGTGTGTGTGTGTGTGTGTGTGTGTGTGTGTGTGTGTGTGTGTGTGTGTGTGTGTGTGTGTGTGTGTGTGTGTGTGTGTGTGTGTGTGTGTGTGTGTCTTTGCATTCACCTTCTGATGTTTGTTTGGCATTTGGTCCCTTCAGTAGTTTCTGAGGATCCATCATGGCCTCTAACAGAGGAAACCAGAGAACCTGCCGAGAGGAGAGGAGAGGATCCCACTGACATTAACATACAGTACATGGCATAGTCTTAGGTGGTGGATAGTCATGTATGCAGTACAACTGAAATTTAATAATGAAGAGACTGAGTGGCAACGGCATCAGGGCTGTTCTGCACAGATCTATAGTATCTTTAACCCATTAAAACAGGGAAAGCATCCGTGTTAGATTTTGGCTATATACACAGTATATACAGCAACATACATTTTTCAGTAACTCGGATTTAGAATGGTAGTTCTCAAAAATTGTAGATATACAAGCTCACAAAAGCACAAATCTTCTCTTCTGGGGGTCCCTGTCACAAAACATTATCAGATGGGGGTTCGCGGCCAATTATATATACATTTTGGGTCCTTGGCCCAAAAAAGTTTCGAGTCTTAATGAGTTATAACCCAGACTGTATATGGTTCTGCTCATCTCAATAGCAGCTCCCCACTGTATGTTCTACTAATTCAATGACGGTCGTGTTGTGAACACAGAATAAAATGTGTCCCATTTGCCCCTTGAGTAGAAATGAGTGGAGGAAAGCATTAGCAGTTTACAGTAAAGCATTAACAGTAGTAGGGCCAGAGGAAGCTTTCCCTTCCTCTGGCCCAGTGTGAACCTCTCTCACTGAAAACCTCAGACTGCTGCTAGACCCAGCCTTTATTGTCTCTCTGTGCTGGTGCCTGCTTTTCATTGCTGACCTGGCCTTGATTTCTAATGTCTCTTAACCCAGTAAGACCTGAGGCCGATTCTAAAAATGTCTTCTAAACCCTAACAGTTTTCAGCAAAACTTATGTTGCTGCATCAGTGGTTCTCAAACTTTTTCATGTCAACTCCAAAGGTGGACAAGAAATCAAAAATAATTTCTTCATTGATTAGAAATGGATCATTCTAAATATACACCTCATTGACTTACATTGTACGCTGAAACAGCTCTCAAAGTCACTCTTTTAGCACGTAAATGAACACAAACAAAGATGATTCAGACAATATAGAGCATCAACAAACCCAGTACGGTTTGTTTTTTTAATAAAAATGTCAACTTCCTGTTGATTTAGCTATTTTTATTAGGAAGCAAACCCGGACTGGATCTGTGGATCTGGATCCGGATCTTCAAATAGTAAAATCAACAGGAAGTTGACATTTGTATTTAAAAAAAAAAACAGTAATGGGTTTGGTAATGGGTACTGTCTGAATCAGCTTTGTTTGTTTACGTGCTAAAAGAGTGACTATGAGAGTCGTTTCACTGTACAATGTAAGTCAATGAGGAGCATATTTTGAATTATCAATTTCTAATCAATGGAGCAATTATTTTTTATTTCTTGTCCACCTTTGGAGTTACATCATGGCAAGGTGACTACACAACTCAAACCTCTACCAAAGTGGTCTTGCCCTTTAAAGCAATGATCCAGAGACCCAGCCCTTATCAGTGGAGTGGTTTATTTATTTTAGACGTTCCACTATTTAGCGATATTGTATCGTCTCTAAAGGTTTCACACTTCATCTGTAATCTGTTGATGTAGTTCTGTGGGACAAAAGCCAATTCTTATTCATATAGGAAGGGCCAGAGGGGGAATATAGTTGTGTGTGAAAAGGTATCGCGCGCGCGCACACACACACACACACACACACACACACACACACACACACACACACACACACACACACACACACACACACACACACACACACACACACACACACACACACACACACACACACACACACACACACACACACACACACACACTCACACACACACAGTCCTTTACCTCTCTCTGTTGCTGGTTGAGGTTTTGGGAACTTCGATGGCACAGGGCAATGATGTCATTCAGTGAGTTCTCTACTCTTGACAAAGATGACTCACTCTTGCTCTCTTCTTCTTCCTCCTCTCCTTCTTTTTTGCCCTCGCCTCCCTGGTTCTCAGCAGTGAGCAGAGTCAGCTTCGCATTCAGTGTCTGCGAAGAGAGAGAGAGAGAGAGAGAGAGAGAGAGAGAGAGAGAGAGAGAGAGAGAGAGAGAGAGAGAGAGAGAGAGAGAGAGAGAGAGGAGGGACAAGATTGGGAAATGCAAGTATAATGTCTGTGTGTGTGTACAGTACAGTATGAGTATACATGTGCCTCTGCAAAATATTTTGAGAAAGAGAAGCAAAAAAAGTTAAGCGTGTGCCGTGCATGCCAGTTTTCTCATGTAATGTGGGTGCTTGCTATGTGTATGTGTGTGTATGTGTGTGTGTGTGTGTGTGTGTGTGTGTGTGTGTGTGTGTGTGTGTGTGTGTGTGTGTGTGTGTGTGTGTGTGTGTGTGTGTGTGCGCGTGTGCGTGTGCGTGTGTGTGTGCGTGCGTGTGCGTGTGCGTGTGTGTGAGAGTGTGTGTGTGTGTTCTTCTTGATACCTTGAGCAGTACAGTGAAGGCTCCGTGTGCATCACCTTTCCGTTCCAGCAGATAGGCTGTAGCCTCGCTGTGGTGATACTGCTGCGTTATCTATGGAGACGACAGATGTCGAGAAATAAAAACAGACAGACAGAGAGACAGACAGACAGACAGACAGACAGACAGACAGACAGACAGACAGACAGAGAGAGAGAGATTTACAATTTATTTTGTTAGCTTTACTTTTGCGTCAGCTAATTTCAAATGGTTTTGAAAGGTTCATGGAAAGGTTGGGGCTACCAAAACAATCTTATCCAAAATAGCATATTTTTCCGAACCTCTCAACACAACTTTCTTGTAGCGTACGACAGTTAAGTTAAAACCAATCATAAAAATAATGCTTGGCACTGTAGGCAATCTTCTTCATAAGAAATGAAATGAAACACTATTCATAGTTGTAGCAGAGACACATAAGAGCGGATTGAATAAAAAACAACAAAGGCAATGAAAGCTTTGGGAGCATGCATGCATAACTGATCCAAACTGCATGAAGCTGAATTTTAACCAATCAGGTCGGTGACCTAAAATGAGTTTGACACCCCTGCCGCAGAGCGACTAGGACTTTACTTTGGAGGAATTACGGTAGAACCCCGTTCATCTGAACCTCACTAATACGAATTTACTGGTCAACTGAGTCTGCTTTTTTCCCCCCTCGATGGATACGTTGGTCGGTCACAAGGCTATTGTACACTGCAGGGTAGTAGAAGTAGCTGCTGGAAACGAAGTCAGTCACAGTGGAAGAGAGAAAGATGATACAGACATCATTCTCTTCCTCACTTTCACTATGTGACTGGTGGTTGACAGCAGGGTTCTATTTGTAAAAGAAACAGAGGGGTGGCGGGGACGTTTTCTTAGAAAAACAAATAACGCACATCCTCCGTTCTTTGGTGCTGAGCTTTAACTGTAAGAACAGTGATAATGAGACAAAGATAGGGCTCGCAACTCACTTTGATGCTCCAGGTTTTATTTAAACAAGACAGCTGATGATACGACGTTTTCTTAACCACTTAATCATTTCTTGTATGACAAATAAGTGAAAATAGCTGATCTACAACAACGCATCTCATCTGGATGAATTATGAGCTTGTACATCTGCTATTTGGGGAATTCTTTAACCCATTAAGACCTGAAGCCGATTCTACATGTCTCCTAAATCGCAACAGTTTTCTGAAAAGCGTATGTTTCTATATCAGTGGTGCTCAATCTTTTTCATGTCAAGGACCCCCAAAACTATATTTGGCCGCGGACCCCCATCTCAAAATATGTTTTTCCAGGGACCCCCCAGAAGCAAAGATTTGAGTTAAAAATGTTCGCTTAAAAAATATATATATTCAAAGATTTGCACACATTTTCAAGATTTTTCAAAAATGGCAGATATACAAGCTCATAGCGCGGCACTCGGTGCCGCGCTATGAGCTTGTACAGTATATCTGCTATTTTTGAATAGCCAAAGTGTAAAATAATGCTTTTTAGCTCAAATCTAAAAATGATGCGTTCCAGGGTTCTCAATGGGTTAAATGTAAAACATTTTGAAAACCCTGGTTGGGTCAGGGTTAGGACTCTAAATTCTAATCTATACTTTGTCGCACAGTGGTGTAATCACCGTAAATAAATGAAAATTGGACCCCATGCACACAGGCAACATGTATGCTATGTTCACACTGGCAGCTACAAAAGATGCAAAGGTACAAGGCTACACAGCCTATCTGTCGCTTTGTATCTTTGTATCTGAAATTGAAGCCAGCTCAACTTATTTGTAGCTGTTGTAGCTTTTGTAGCTGCTAAAAACGTTGGATGTATCTTTGTATCTTCATGTCACTGGCTTCCATTGAAAATGAATGGTAGCCTGTAGCTTAGTATCTGCCAGTGTGAACACAGCATTAGAGATGATATTATGTATTGTTCAAATATTTGTTTCTGGCAAAGCTGTCTTTACTGTACGTGTATGACACACGTGACCAAAATGCCACAAGATAAAGCCAAATTAATCTTACAAACATGGGCTTTGAGAGTGGAGGGGGCTTGCATTCATTTCACTGACATTTTTCATGTCCTCTCTACAGTGGTGGAAAGTAAGTTAGGGTAGGAATTGCAATAGCACAATACAAAGACATCCTTCTATTCATTCACAAAATCTCTGTCTATCTGTCGGTAAACTCGGACCTAGCGTGCGTGTCTCATAAGACCCGGAGGTGTAATCCGCCGAATCATGGCATTTCGATCGGACCAACGGTTTCCGAGAATCGGGGGAAAAAAACACAAACATCTGTATCTGTCTGACCGCCGGTATGTGGTGGTGGTGTTCGGGGGATTTTATGCTTTGGCTTACCGGATTGGCCAACCCAAACAGTCTGCTTCGCGGATTAAGTGCTTTGATGCACACACCACACACCACACACACACACACACACACACACACACACACACACACACACACACACACACACACACCCACACTCTACCTGTAAGGTCTCCTCCAGTCTGTACTGCTGAGAGCTTTGGAGGAAGTCCAGAAGCTGCTGGGGGGCAAAGCGGCAGAGTAATCCCACATGCAGCTCATGGAGATCGGGCTCCAGAGTCAGGATGGCCCCTGGATGACTGCCTTCACTGGAGGACACACAGTCACCCGGATATGATGAGACGTACTGTACCGTATGGACCAGACATGTGGCAATGCATGTGCACAAACATTCACTATACTAACACAAAGTATTGTTTTATTTTAGTCATGTATACCTACAGTATGTCGGCGCATTGTTCTTTTGTACATTCCAGTGTTTATATGGCCTAAAGTTGCTTATAGTTTCTGTGATTGATTAGAGCTGTCCCCTTAGTCAATTCATCGATTAATTGGTCTGTTTGCTCTCAGTCTGTGTTTTGCTTTTTTCCATGCACATCTTATTAAATCTAAATATAACCCAGCTGTGCCGGTCTATAATTGCCGGGAGCCATTGTGAAATAGACATTAGAAAGTTCAGTTCTTAATCTCACCAGCCTGAAAAGGCTGGTCTCTATGATTGTATGCAGCAAACACAATTTTACATATTTCAATAAATCTTAATTAGTCCTGTGACAATGAATCGACTTATTATTCATTTAGTTGAGGACAGCCCTGGTTTAGTTTGATTAAAGGTAGGGTAAGTGATATTTTTGGGTTAAAACAAAAAGTATTTTGTTAAAAGGTTAAAGCACTATATTCTGATAGTAATCATTGCTATAGAGTGTTTGTTCAGTAACAGGAGTCTCCCCGTCTCTCCAGCTCTTTAATAAACAGAAAATACTGGAATAATAGTGTTCCAGTTCCAATTTTGCCTGCTCATTTCTTAGTGTCATCACTTCCAATTTCACTTGTTTAATCTATATCCTGATTGAGTTCTCTATCCTGATTGGATAAAATTGGAAATGAAACTGAAATTGAAACGAAAATGCATTTTCTGTTTTATAAAGAGCTGGAGAGACAAGGAGACTCCTTTTACTGAACAAACACTCTATAGCAATGAGTACTATCAGAATATAGAGCTATTTAACACTTATTTTAACCAAAGAAAATCACTTACCCTACATTTAAGCCTAGTGTTTTTCTTCAGCTAAAAATGCATGTTGGGACTAGAGTCAGATGAGTGATCACTAACTAACTAACTAGAGGCGTATCATTTTAGGTTGGGACACTCTCACACACACACACTAATGCTACTGTACCTTGGTTCCAGAAGGCAACCCAGGAATTGGAAAACCAGCCGGTCATCCTGGATGGAACCAGAAAGAAAGAGAGTGTTTAGAAAGAGTGAGAGAGAGTGAGAGTGAGAGTGAAAGAGAGAGCGAGAAGTGAGAGAAAGACAACGCATGAGATTAAATGTAATAAGCACTACCATTTGACTGATGGCATTAATATAGACAACCAAGTCAGTGGACATCATCTTCATCAGCTGAGCCTTTCCACCCAGGCACCAGTGAAGCTGTGCCTGGGTGCAACACAGTCCAACAAATCAGCACTTGAGAGATTTCACAGGGCAGAGAACAGATCTACCAACTGGAAGTATCTTCTGTCAGAGGATAATGAATTCACGGCCTGTTGAACACTTCCAACTTGTAAAAGAAAGTTCGATGGAAAGATTTCTCTAAGTGCCTTTCAGAGCCCTCCCTGCAGACCCAGTGGTTGTCAAGTAATTTACAATAGAAAAACCTATAAACTATAGCAAAGGCTACTATTGAAACTGCCACCCAAAGGGTTATTTTCTATTTAGCTGATTTGAAGAGCAGTTGGCAGGGGCTGTCCTTTAATTTAAGCAACATCCTTAAACAGAACAACAATTTCCCATTATTAAGCAACATCATTAAACAGAACAACAATTTCCCATTATTAAGCATATATGAAACACTAATATTACATTTACACTTGCCGTGTAAATGTTCACAAATGTATTCTCTACTACAGATGTGTAATGCTAGCAGCATTCATCTCAGCAGAATGATGACCATATTTAATGTAAATGTAGGTTGATAGGTTGATATGACAAATGCCTTGGGTTTGTCACAGTGTAGAGTAAAGATCCAATTAGATTTCTGAGGGTGATAAGATCAATTCGCGCGCACGCGGACACACACGCGGACACACGCACACTCTCTATCTCTCTCTCTCCAAGCGTTGGGTGGTGTTGGATAACATTATCACATAATAAAAATGAATATATCTCATCAGTTCAATCAGATTTTGGACATTTGAATGTGAAAAAAGATGCATGAAAACGCACACATGCACACCCTCACTCCTCAAGAGATTTGGGAACTCGTTTCCAATTAGCACCAATCACTCTGTCCACAGAAAGTATCAGGGAACTCATTACAGAGAGACACAGAATGGGAGAAACCACTCGTGCAACATCTTGAAAATATAGAGATTTCTATAATCAGTTTGTATCCCAGTGTTCCAGGAATCTAATATTAAAGAATAGATTATGCTTCCCCTATCAAGTCTGCAGCCACCCTATCTATTAGCTTTACAACAAATTAGATTTTGCATTTCATATCTGTGAGCATTTTCTTTATTTAATTTTGGTTTTATTTATAAATGTTTCAGCTTTTACTCAGACCAGACCAGAGTGTAGAGAGACAGGAAATTGAGTGAGGGATGCAAGAATCTTGGTTCATGAGATGGGTTGCAGGACCATTGGCCATGCGGGTGACAGAGCAGATGGAGATGCAAAATATATATATTAACTTATGGCTCATGACCTTTTTTTAATCAAATGCCACTTCCTCCATTGTCTTCCTCTGAAAGGTTACGAGCCAACCAGTGCTGACAAGAATTCAGGTCAGCCTTTTTTGTTTTGTTAAGTCCCTGACACACTGCAAGCGTCTGACACATCAAAATGCTTTTTTTTTTTTACATCAGCTAGGGGTGTCAATTGTTCGTGTCAAAACCTGTTCTATTTTGATTCTATTTTGGAGCGGTGGCGCCTGGCACCGACCCTCTGAAATGAGCTGGAGAAATGCTGAAAGATGACACGTGCATCACTGACGCTTTCAGTGTGTCAGTGGCAGTGACGTCCCACTATTACACTATTACTTTGGCAGTTAAAGAGTTAATGTGAATGAGTGGAAACAATGAAAGTATACCAAAACTTGAATTCTGCGATACTTTCTCTCTCTGCTGGGGTTCTTCAATATACACTACCACATGAAGAATAAAGGTAAAATACTGCACCTGTTGATAACGTAATTTTACATAAAAGTAACAAGTAGACTTCTCCATAAGCTCACCTGTAGCTGGGAGATGATTGGTCGCACTTCCTCAGGGAAATGACACGCCACCAGGTCAGCCGACTTGCTTGGGTCAAGGGTCACCAACTCCTGAAATGGTTGCAATAATAAAGTGTGTGTGTGTGTATGTGTGTTTCTGTGTCTTTGTACGTGTAACACACACACTCATCCTGTTTGACAGTTTCCCAGTAAATCTTTTCTAGTTCACTTACCCATTACTAAAGAAAACATTTTGATTGAGCAAGCAGCTTAAAAGCACTTTGAATTTGCACAGTATTCTTATTATGATACACGTATTGTTTTTTAATGAACCTCCTCTCCTCTTCCATTGGCTGTGACACTTGCTGTGGGCAATGATCAACTCTTTGACCTTCCTTTGAAGTCGGTGCGCGTTCTTATTTCTTCTTCAAAGCATGGATCTGAACCAAAGCGGTTCAGATCAACATAATGTTCATGCAGTAAATATATTTATATTGCACAAAACCCCGCAGTTACATGCAGTATGTATAATATCCCAATTTAAATTAGTTCACGAGTTATAAGCCTTTTATGAAGGAATTGTATTTCTCCAGGATTTTGTATTAGTTGGTTTTGTTTATTTATCTATCTTCTAACACCTGTTTCTGTGTGCCTGTGTGTGTGCGTGACTGTGTGTGTGTGTTGTGTTGTGTTGTGTTGTGTTGTGTTGTGTGCACCGACCTGTATGTGTTGCAGGGTTTTATCCCAGACAGTTTTTTTCTCCTCTTCGCCGTATCCAGGCATGGACAGCAGGTTGTGAATATAGCTGAAGATCTCATCCTGATACACACACAATACATTTAAAAAAAATAGCATTTCTTCTGCCAGTTAGTCCTTTTGTCAATTCCCAGATCCCCAGTGTATTCTAGTCCCATGTCACTGCTATCTCCTACAGTCGGTCCCTAGGGAGAGCACAGACAACCACTTGTCTCCTCTGATAGGTGTGACATCAGGTGTTCTCCATGTTTTCCCATTGTAGCCGAATCGGGAGCAGTACTGGCACCTGCCATAGGGGGTAGGGGGAAAAGTGGCACAGGCTGACTAAAAAAGCGATTTACAGTTTTTTCAACCCCGTCCTAAAAGGTTTACTTTCCGGAAAAGCCTCAAACATCTGTAGGTGTCTGGGACCGCTTTACTTTTTGGATGCGATGTGGCGAAAAAAGTGATCCACACTACGTTTGGACAGACTCTACCTCTGCCGGTACCCGCTACAGTGGGACCTCATCTCGGAGCTATATAGCGGAGGGAGTGGATCCAAATGGGGCCAGCTGTGCATAATTGATCAAATAAGAAACACATTAAACATAAGCTCAGATGATTCCAGTAAGAGAACTGAGAGAGCAGGAGATAGGGAGTGAGAGAGGAGTGAGAGAGACAAAACAGGAGCGAGATAAGGTACCGGAATGATTTTTCTTTTTCCTGTGTGTTGACCCACTCCGCCCACCCCGCGATAATTGCGTATGAAATCTTGACCCGTCCGCCAGCCCCCCGTACCACTAATACCCAGCCAAGCCGGACGCACTACGGAGGATTCAAAACCCTCAGCTCCACGGCGATGGGTAGGGACTTTACCCCTGCGCTACCTGAGCGCCCACACACACACAATTTTAATACTGAACAATTCACACCTTTTGCTAAGGTATTATTACGTGTGTGTGTGTGTGTGTGTGTGTGTGTGTGTGTGTGTGTGTGTGTGTGTGGGCGGGCGAGCAAGTGAGCGTGCGTGCGTGCGTGCGTGTTGGGGAGGTCACCTTTCTGAGAGGGTCTCTGAGGTAACAGTCAATGATCTTGTCAAACAGATGTTTCTTCTCATAGAGGAACTCACAGATCTGGTAGCTAGAGAGAGAGTAAAGCTCATGTTATACAGTACTCTCTGTACGATGGTGATGCTTGACCAAAAGAACTGATCCACAAGTTAACGCGTCACAGTAGCAGTAAAGGAGCAAGAAAGGTCTTGCCAATGGGTTGTGTACGTTACATGATCTACTCACAACTCTGCCTTCTCTGCCAGAACCAATAGCCTTCCTTCATCAAATTGGACGGCGCCCCCAACTTGAAGAAGCTCCAGCAGCACCTAGCCAATCACATCAAAGATCACATTACCTAACTTAGCCAATCATCTGGTGCAGGTGTGTGCGGTGTGTGTGTGTGTGTGTGTGTGTGTGTGTGTGTGTGTGTGTGTGTGTGTGTGTGTGTGTGTGTGTGTGTGTGTGTGTGTGTGTGTGTGTGTGTGTGTGTGTGTGTGTGTGTGTGTGTGCGCGCGCGCGCGTGTTTTTTACCAACCTGCTGTCTCTCAGTGTGTCTTGAGTCATCATCGGGACTACAAAGGAACTCCAGAACCTAAACAACAAATCAGAAGGGCAGCTGAGTGGAAGTGCATGTGGGATACTGTAATGGCTTTTTCCTACTTTCCGTTCCATTGCATAAGCTGTGAAATGTTAATGAAATGGCCAATCAGTTAAGCCGACAGGTCGGGTTGGCCAATCAGGGACTTACAATGGTTTAGCGGCACAAACGAGACGTGACTCTTTACCAATCCGTGTAGCCTATTGTGGCTACTGTCTCTTCCATTGCATTCACTGTCACTTATATTGACCTTGCGGCACAAACGTTACGCAAACTCAGCTAATCAGTCAAGCCGACGGGTCGGATTGGCCATTCAGGGAAGCCGATACGTACAATCTCCCGAAAACACACAGAATTGGTGTGTCCTCCTCAGACCCGAGTTCAGACAGATACAGATATTTGTGTTTTTTTTCACCAAATAGCCAAGGGGTCATATGAAACACGCACGACAAATTTGAGACCACTTTCTGATTTACGCCCGGGACAAACTGACGGACAGAGATATTAGAGATAATCATGGCTCTTGTGGTCAGTTAAAAGAACGACCTGTTTTACAAAAGGGTTTTGTACAGTACAGTTAATTTTAATCTAATGACACTGTTACCTGGTCAAAGAGTTTCCTGTTGACAAATAGAGTGTTGTCTGGCTTAGCCAACTGACGGGCCAGGAAGGTAAAAAGCCCGCCCACCTGGGAGGGGGTAAAGTCAGAGTTGTCCACCATCACCTGGGTAAGAATACAGGCAGATATTAGTTACCCTGAACCTTGGATAGGGAGGTAGGGAGATCTTCCAGCAAATATCCTTGTTCGTATTTACAAAACAAGCATGCAAAATAGTGCAATTCCATCAAGTGAATAGCAATGAAAATGAAAACATTGTGCAGTACATCACACATTACATTACATTATTACATTACAGTCATTTAGCAGACGCTTTTATCCAAAGCGACTTACAATAAGTGCAATCAACAAAGGTAGGGAACGAAAGCTACTAATCACCAGAGGTTATAAGTGCATTTTCTGCAATAACAAGCAACCAAGAGCATACCTAGCGCTAAGGTAAAAGTGCAATATATCAGCTACCTATTTCCTTAAACAGATGAGACAAAGTAGTCAAATGAGCAGGAGCTAAAAACAAATAATTGTATTGACTAAACAAGATCCAATAAACAATTCAACAATAAAACAAGCATTCGTACAACTAGTTAACAACAAGTAGGCCAGGCAAAGAGGAAGCAACCCAAATATTTGAATCTGAAGGGAGTCTTACCTGTAGTAAGATGTCAACTATTCTCTGCTGATATTCCAGAGCCTGCTTGTCATTCTTAAAGTCTTCAAATGTCTACAGTGGATGGAGGGAGAGGCAGAGTGAATTGGAGAACAAATCAATTAAATCAATTAATTAATTGCAAGGGCGTTTGACAAATCGAATGAATGAATCGAATGAATATTACGAAAATATTTTCTGTCCAAGTAGATTTTGAACATTATTTTGTCTGGAAGCAACATCTGTTAGCAAAGCTTGTGTCTGCTCATGTCAAGTTTCATTGTTTTATTGTCATTCTGCTCATTCAGCAGGTAGGATTATGGCAAACATCAGGCTGTTGACAAACTGGATAAAGTCTTCTATCAAATCACAAAATGAATGCTTTTTTACAATTTATCAGGTTAACTTACTTTATTAAAAGTAAATCAACTATGGTACTCTCTTTGAGGTTTGAGAAATGAAGAAGAAGAATTTTAACAAAATTATCAAAAAATACCTGAGAATTCAATCTCATTTGAATACATTTAATTAAAATGTACTATATTTTAAATTGATTTTGACTGAATGGAGAGTGAATTGACACTCACTAGCGTTACTGTGATTTAAGCTCCACTCATCCAGTTGTCAAAGCCCTGAAAGCATTGGACAGCTCGACGATCGAAAATCAAATAAATTCTCTCCTGAGCCAATGTGTCGGACAGGCTGATTGGTTGTTTGGTTTGATTGGCGGTCCGGCAGGCCTATGGGATGCAAGGTTCTACCTGTGTGTCGAGTTGTACTTCCTGGTTGGATGCGATGTTGCTCACCAGGGCGAGAACATTGAGGAACTCCCTGGTGTCAAAGTGGAGGAGTGTGCGGATAAAGGGGAAGACTTCCTCCTCGTCATCACCCGACTCTGCTGCTGAGTGGAGGCGAATCAGGAACTCAAACACCTGGTGCATGGACAAGCGTGTGTGTACACACACACACACACACACACACACACACACACACACACACACACACACACACACACACACACACACACACACACACACACACACACACACACACACACACACACACACACACACACACACACACACACACACACACACACACACACACACAGGCACATATTAAGTGCACAGGTGTAAAAAGATTATTCTAGCATGTAACAAAATCACACCAAAACACTGTCATGTGAACACAAAGCGCAGGCACACATCCTAAAGTGCAGCAAACACTCTTATGTCTGATTTGTACTTGGCTGCAACTAGAGTGCACTTGTTTTCTTTCTCCGGTCGTTCCAAGTGAGTGGTGTTTGTAAAAAACAAACAAGTGAACTGAGTCACTGATTATTTCAGATAACCGATTTTACGTATAGGGTTGATGGTTGAAATTATAAGTGTGTGAATATTGTAAAGTGATCTCAGGGAAAACTAGGTGATAGGGATATGAAGTACGGGACGGGGTGCAACGGTATGAAACCAGTCAATTTGGAGTACATGTTGCAGGCGGGATTTCGTGCCAGTCTTCTTTTCTTACAATACAACGGATCTCTAAAAGAACAAATCTATCACTTTGGTCTCCTGAGCTTCATCAAGAATGAAACCAGATTGATGTCATGCTCCTGTCACTAATGCTTAACATGAGTCAGCAAAGCTGATCTCAGTTGTGCTGGATAGGTTAAGTATTAATAGCATGTTCCTGCTACAATAGTCTGACCAAAATGTCTAAATTCCTTTTCAGCCCTACTACTTAAACAGGCAGTCCACAATCCCACTGTGGCCCGCTTGTTGCCATGGTGACCACATACATTGCCGACCTCTGACACTCGAGAGTCGTTGCCATGGTATTACAGTTTCATGGATGAGATGAGTGACAATAGAGGGACATTATGTTCCATTCTCTGTCATCTCAACATCACCTCGTCTATAACTGTGAGTGTTATGTATCTAGAGAACTGTTTCCCAAACACTGGGTCGGGACCCACTTGTGGGTCGCGGACACATTTTTAGGGGTCACGAATAAATATCCCTTCATGTTTTGTTTCCTAAATTTTGTTTTCAATTATTATTTGAAACCATTTCCACAACAGCGATGAAATATTTGATATTTAAAGTTTATGGATATCTTCAAACAGACAAAAGTGCCATGTGGAGCTGATGCTGCAAAAATGTTCCACATCAAAAGCTCAAGTGGTGCAGCTTCTCACGCACAGAACTGGACCGTATCAGATATATGTTTCTTTCAAATGCCAGCCTCTTCTTCATGGCAATAGAAAAGCGATCAACTGAACCCCCCCATCCATCTGTCTCTCTCCTTGCTTTCTCTTTCACAAACACACAAATCCAACCTCCTGTTCAAATTCACACAAACCCATGTCACGTTGACATTTTGGTAAACAGATGCACATAAACATTCTCTCGCAGTGAGGTCACAGCCAGTGGGCTCGGTAGCGGTTCGGGAGCGGTGGAGTTCACTCCGTTCCGCTTTCCCTTTTGTCAGTGGAGATCAGCATGACCAGCCCACTCTGTGGGACTGTGTTCATGAGGAAAAACAACATATTATTCTTCTCACTCTCCTCTCTGTAGGGCATTGGTTCTCAAAGTGAGGTCCGGGGACCCCCAGGGGCCCTTGGTGGGGGTACCAGGGGGTCCCCAGCTAAGTGTCTTAATAAAGCGGCACAATCGTTTTAACCCCTTTATCCATGAAAAAACGTGAATATGTGTGCAAATGAAAACTTTGAGAACCACTGCTGTATGGGAAAGGTGGATCTGTGCATGTGTGCGTGCATGTGTGTGTGCGTGTGTGTGTGTGCTGCTGCATAGGATACTCTTAACTCAGCATGGTGTATAGAGTTGTCTGTGCTCAATCGTCATCATTTTCTAACCCAGAGCGTATTACATGATGAGTCATCATGTAGTCGTACGCAGCACTGAGAAATTGACAATGCCGCCGCAGCTTCTCACTGCACTCACAAGGCAATTGTTTAGACCTTCAAAAATCATGATAAGGGTGCTTTTTGAAAACTTGTGTCTTTGTTTATTCATTAAAGGGACATAATAAACCCCTTCGGAAAAAAAGAAAAGAAAACATTGTTTTACCCCTTTCAACCTGGCATCCCTATTTTGAGCATTATAGGCGAACAATAACATTTTAGCATGGTTTGTGACCATAATAATATACTATGCTAGTTTCTCAACACTGAACTAAATCAATCATTCAAATTATGCCTTATGTGTGTCACAATTATGCCAAACACTGGAAAAATAGGGCCTAACTTAAAAAAACCTACTGTATGATTTTATCATTTTACCCAAAGCAGCGCTCTCTCTCTCTCTCTCTCTCTCTCCCTCGCATGCACACACACACACACACACACACACACACACACACACACACCTGGTTCTTGACTTGAGGTACCAGGTCTTCAGGGATGTCCCCTAATGGATAGGCTCTGCCAGCCAAACAGCAACTGGAGAGAGACGATTACGATTACAAGACTTTCTTATCCAGAGCGACTTGCAGGTGCAGAATTAGAGTAAGCAGAGTAAGCACGAAGCCTAAGCAACAAACTGGGTAAATAGTTAAATGTTTGTTTTTGTTTTCTGAATATTAAATATGTGAAAAATTCTGTATAAAGATGCCCTTCATATGAATTCTACAGTACAGCAAAATAACTTTAATGGAAAGCTTTTAATACTGTAGATCTCAACAACCTCTTAACGGCCAAAGGTGCGTATGTGCGTGTGTGTGGTTACCTTATATACACCAACAGCTTGTTCCCCATTGTCACCTGCTCATCTGTCCAAAGATGAAAAAAAGACAAAATTAGAACTCCTCTTAATCATACTTTTATTGATAAAGTGTCTCTTATGGACACTATGAACCTTGGGGAATGTAGTGTCTGGGCATACCTGTCAGGGCCCTCCCCTCTCTAAGTGGTGGACCAATGACAGCAAAGAGTTTCTGAAAAATAAGTTGATGAAATGGGGTTGGTTATTACAGTATGTTAATACCGTTATTGTACAGTAAGACTTGTCTTTATGCTATGCTTTCCTACTCCATGTGTTCCTATGTCCAATTCATTAAATTGAATTACCCTTGCTGCAGCAATGAGTTGCACGGTATACCAATTGCTCCTGTTTGTTTTTGTGTCTGGACAGTATAACTGAACCAAATAGCTTGAGAATGAATGTGCGGATGTTCATGAGAACTGGTGGGGATTATTATATTTTAAAGAAATCATGGTAAAGGTCACAATCTAACCCATGGTCAAAAGGACATAATAGGTCATATCTCAGGAATGGAGATAAGTAGAACAAGAGATGTTAATGCGGGCGGGCAGGGTTTGCACCCCAACGTGGGGTATTTACAAAATGTATGTTTTTGATTACTTTGCCATAGTTGTGTGGCATATGTAAATCTTCTTTAGTATGACACATATTTGTTATATAATAAATGCATTATGTCATTAAAAAAAAAGAAGTAATTAACATACTGTATAAATGTTTGACTTTGACCAGCCTTTAACCTTAGTTTCTGCCACTGCACTATACGAGGTAGGTAGGTTGGCTTTTTATGGCTCGTAGGTTGGCTTCTTATGGCTTGTCAAATGATTTCACAAGCCCACAACGCCTCGCGCTGCGAGGCGTTGTTGGCTTGTAGATCGGCTATTTTTTGGCAAAGAGGTATAGGTGTAGAGGGAAAAAAGAGCAGACCAAGTAAACAAAAAAAAGTATAATTTACTTGAGCACCTGCCCCTCAAAATGTCTGTGCACGCCACTGGGTTTCACTGCCTTCTATCTCACTCTGTTCAAAAAGAAACATTTTTGGAAACCCTTTTTTCACAGTCCCCTAAATGCGTACGCGAGTGTGTGCTTGTGTATCAAATGTTTCACAGCCGCCTGTCAAACTCAGGACTTCCAAACTAGCGCCCTCCACACACCCGTCTTCTTCGATCCCTTCCTTTTCATCTCTATTGAGCAGTCTGCTTAAAGCGAGACCAAACCAAATAAGAGAGAGAAAAAAGACAGAGGCGGTCCTTTAATCTTTCCCTCGGCGTGCATTATTGAAGGTCACGTCAAGAGAAACAGACAGAGAACAAAGTTGTTATGTTGTCAATTTTGACCGCCCTTTCAGTTCAATTTCAATTAGTTTTCAGTAGGGCATGTTCTTATGGGGTGTTTTTCAACTTCTCTTAAGTTCTCCCAAAAGGCAGCAAATGAAAAAGAGAGCAATACAGACAAAGACAAAGTCTGACTGAATGTGAGGACAAGGTGAAAGACGGATGCAGCGTGACTCATAATATGCAGAGAGACAGCGGGGTTGTGTCTGTGTACAATATGTGTTGAAGGACCATAATGCCGTCAATATATTTCATTGTCTGTTCACACCTTCAGCCACATTTCATACATAAACATAATATTTTTCCATGAATGCCTTTATTTTTACATCTAGTTTATGCATATTTTATCCATAGTGATAGTAAAACCGAATATAATTTAGTCAATGTTGGCTAAACATCATTGCACGATTATTAAGACATGGATAATAGAACGTCCGGTAAAGTTGATTTCAGTGTACTGTACATGTTGATGGCAGGTGTGTGGTCTTACCTCCATAGGTGTAATATACTCATTCATGCCACTGTTGAAAACATATATCACAGCATCATAGAGCTGGTTCTCCCAACACATCTGGACCACCTAGTCACAGGGTATTACACACACACACACGCATGCACACGCACGCACGCACGCACGCACACACACACACACACACACACACACACACACACACACACACACACACACACACACACACACACACACACACACACACACACACACACACACACACACACACACACACACACACACAACAAAATGGTGCTAATTAGAACAAGTGACAACACCTCAGTGTTGTGTATTTTTACTGCAGTTGAGTTAATTGGTTTGACTTCTGTCAATTGTAGCGTGAAAGACACACAACACCAGTACAAAAAAAAAGCATGGGTTCCCGAGGCTACAACACCAGAGGGAGCTCCACTGATCTCGTTCAACCCAGATTCGGCACAAACATGGGGTTAAATTCGTTCCAGCTATGCCACCAAAATGTGGAATTCCCTACCAACAGACATCAAAAAGTGTGACTCCTTAAACCCTCCTTCAAAACCGCCATAAAAGAGCACCTGTCTGCAATTTGTAACTGGTGCTAGAAAAGTCAGCTTAACACCAGAAATGCTGTTACTAGTTACTATAATATATAATACTGTTACTAGTGTTGATGATGTCTTGTGTATTATCGTACACATATGCAGGACCACAATGGAAACAAACTCCTAGGGCTTTTTATGTTATCCTTTTAGCATCATTGTAAAATCGTACCACTGTACTATTTGCGAACTGCTAATAAAGTATTCAATCAATCTTTTTAAGAGCCCCATCCCCATTCTATGTGATTTGGCGTCATGGTTCTGATTCTAGAGAACTGTAGCCTATTCTGTTAACTCCAGATGTAGTAAATTTATTTTTCGTTTCCAAACAAAAGGCTTTGATCTGAAACCGTTGATACAGAGACATCTAGGAAATCACACAGCAGTGGAAAAACTGTTGACAATGATTGTTTAACATTATCTAGCTACCTTGTAGGCTGGCTCTCTATAATGAGACAGCTGCTGGCTTCGCTCCACACAGTCTAGTGACACCAGCTGCACCATAGTTGCCGTGTCCTAGGCTTGTATTTTAAATGTATAAATATAAAGCCCGAACCCGACATGAGCCTGAGAAATGTGTGAGAAATGAAGGGCTCGGGCAGAGATCTTACACTCTGATGTCTACGAGTCAAAGACGTGTCTCTGAGCAAGACACTTAACCCCTAAAAGCTCCCCCTGTCGTCAGCTGGGTGAAACTGAAACTGAATTTCCACTTGTGGGATTAAAGGTAGGGTAAGTGATATGTTTTGGGGTTGTTGTTTTTTTGTTAAAAAGCTTAAAGTACTATATTCTGATAGTAATCATTGCTACAGAGTGTTTGTTACGTCACAGGGGTCTCTCCAGCTCTTTAGTAAACAGAATATAGTACATTTTCAGGTAGGTGACACATTTTAAGCAAATCAGGAAAGAGCACTGAAAATACATTTTCTGTTTAATAAAGAGCTGGAGACATCGGAGAATCCTTATATGGACAGGACACTCTAACGAGCACTATCAGAACATAGACCCATTTTGCAATTATTTGAATAATTGCAAATCACTTACCCTACCTTTAATAAAGATCTACAAATGAAAAGTTTACAAATTAGGATCTGTGCTAGTGTGGCTTATGCTAAAAATGCTATATTAACACAAGAGAATATACGCATGCGTACACTATGTCATGCAGGTACACACATGAAGCCCCCAATGGTCACTCTTAGACATGCGCCTCACATGTGCACGCATGCATGCATGCACAAACCTGTTGTATGTCTAGACTTGTCACGTCCAGGTGCACTATGCAGCTCTCCAGGCTGTCCATCATGTTGTTGCCATGGTAATGAGCCAGCAGGTCCTTCATGACAGGCGTGGTCAGGTGACCCAGGCGCTCGCTGATGATGTAAGACTCCAGGGACTCTAAGAACACGCCTCTGGCAACCACGTTCTCTGCCAGCCGACCATAGATCTGGTTGAAGAGCAGGTCCCTGGATGGAGGGTGAACAGTTAATCAAACCAATCAATTTAATTGATTATAAAAAAATATTGATAATCTTAATTGATCATTCTTTTGGGGAATGTCATTATAGCCCACTCCCCCCTCTAGACCATTGGTTCTCAAAGTGGGGTCCGGGGACCCCCAGGGGTCCTTGAGGGAGTTCCAGGGGGTCCCCAGCTAAATGATAGATTCGGCACCAAATGGACCCTTATGGGTCTGTAACTCTGAGAGTGTACACTCTCAGAGTTAAATTAACATTGATTTTACGATATAAATTGGGGTCCCAGGGATAGAAATGTCATTAAATGGGGGTCCGTAGCCTAATGCATGTCAAACTGGGGGTCATTGAAATTAAAATGGTTGAGAATCACTGCTAGAGCCGTAAAAATCTTCTCTTATGGGGGTCCCTGGCATATCTTTTCAAATGGGGGTCCGCGGGCTAATAAGTGTCAATTTGGGGGTCCTTGACATGAAAAGGTTTGAAAACCACTGCTCTAGACTACCTTGCACAGCACACAGCGGACTATAGTATTGCTCAGGAAAACATGACTCATAATACAGTACATCTGGTTACAAGTCTTCTTCATGTAGGCAAGTTGACCAAGATCGCTTATTTATAGCGAGAGCAGAGTAGCTACAGTGGCCGGAGGCGTGCATCTGAACATCTGAAGGTTGCACTGTAGTGTAGTACTGTAGTGTTTTGTGCGTTAGCAGGATGGAAAAATTACAAGATACGCTGTGATCGGCCTCTCTGATTCTGTTTTTGTGCATAGTACTATAACACATCTTTTAGAAAAGAGAACAAATACTGGTGTTGTTTCTTTGTGTCAGTCTCGCTCTTTACAACTAGCCTATATAATCAACAGGGAAATCTGACCTGAATCAAAGTGAAAAACGTAAAAGAAAATACAGGCTGGTAGAAAAAACTCCCCATTGCATTTAGAACTGTAGACTCACTCCAAAATTTCCACCGTAATCTGAAGACTCCACCTTAGCCCTTAGCACTTGATCTAGCCTTGACGCCCTTGCAGTCTTATGCAAAGCTAAAATGTAACTTAAATAGCATGTTATTTAGACAATTGCCAGGTTCATTTGTTGACCTGGAATCCTATAGTTTGCATAGTTTCAATGTACAGATTATACATGTTTTGATATTACACTGTTTAGACTGATGCTACTGTAGGTTCTTGGCTTACCTATGGTCCTAGATTACTGAGGCACTACAATGTTACTGTTTATGTTTACATTGCTTACTGTAAGTGGTTCTGTATAAAGAGCGTCTGCTAAATGCCTAAATTGTAGTTAAGTGCTCACAGATTCTCCATGCATTAAGGCATGGCTAGGGAAGAAAATTATGCCAAATTCATTCCCCACTCATGTAAGCCTCTTATATTTTCTGGAAAATAACAGTTTTTAGTTTTTGTGGCCCGTAATGATGTTGAACCATATAATTATGTGTTTGTCTGTTTGATGTCACAGACCTCTAAAATGGTATGAGTTGCCACTTTGTGTGTGTGTGTGTGTGTGTGTGTGTGTGTGTGTGTGTGTGTGTGTGTGTGTGTGAGAGAGAGAGACACACACACACACACACACAGTGTTTTGTACATGTACACTTACGTCCTCTGCAGTAGCAGACAGTAATCGACCATGACAGGGACTACTTCCTAGAGAGAGAGGGAGGGAGAGAGAGAGAGATTAACTCATTATGGTTTTGAACCTCATAGAGTGCTATAAAATAAGAGTTGTCTTAACGGCTTAAAAACCTTGAAAGATGTTTCCAAAATATCAGATATAGAAAATAACAACATGTAATGTCTTACAGATGTAGAAATGTGAAAATAATAAGAAAGAAAGCAAAAGCCTTCAAAGAGCTTTTAACAACAACAATTGTTCTGGCACCTGAAAGTGCTGCTCCATTACTTGAATCTTGCCGTGTTCTGGACACTTCTTCAGTGAGCGCTCTGCAAACTGGAACAGAATCTCTACCATCTGGAAGCACGCGTGTGCGTGCATGAACAGCACAAAGACAGAAACTTGATGTAGTTTTAGACGTAATCTTTTTAATTCATTTAGTTTTAGTCACATCTGAAATGTTTTAGTTTTGGTCTAGTTTTAGTTGACTAAATATCATAAGATTTTAGTCGACTAAATCTACAGTTGATTTAGTCGACCAAAATGTCTCTTGGCGTTGCGATGCCTGATTTATACTTGGCTAAGTGCTGAAAATAGCAGATCTACAAGCTAACATGTCGCAGCGCGACACGTTGTGAGCTTGTAGATCAGCAATTTTCGGGGAACGACACCAGTGCACAGCCAAGCATAAATTGCACAGGCAAACATTTTTGTCTAGTTTTTATTTGTTGACGAAATTGTCAATATATTAAGTCATAGTTTTAGTCATCATAGCTTAGTTTTTATGTGGTCTTTATTTAGTTTTCGTCAATGAAAAAAAGGTAGTCGACGAAAATTTTTCGTCATAGTTTTAGTTGACAAGATTAACACAGACAACAAGCCTAACAAAGTCGCACAACCTTTTGGTTTGAGGGGCGTGGAAAAGTATGATCAGGGGCTCTTTTCCTACCTTGTCAGCGACCACTCCTTTCCTCTTTGCTGGGTCTCCAAACAGACCTAGCAGAAACACACAGTCTATTATTGTATTTTTGAACAGGAGGAGGCTACCATATACTATATTCATAACACACACTATATGCAATTTGCTGTATTTCATTGCATAGGCCGATGTGAAAAAATGTGGGCAGAGGTCGACCGGTGCCAGAGCTTAGCTGATCACGGACTGACGGACGGACGGTCAGGGAGCAGAACATAGTCGGCCACGCCTTCGGCATGGTGGAGACAAAAATGTGTCCAGTACCCATTATCAGAGTAAGCCACCAACCTGGGAGTTCAGGGATGTCCATATATGGACAAAAAGTGGACAAAGACAGACAGAGATTCCTGGATTTATAGATAGAATTTACAGATTCCGAAAGAAAAATCCGAAAAATACCTACTTCCTTGGCCAACTGGCAGTGTGCACAAGAAATGTGTCACTGATTGTTGTGTATAGTCTGGTGACAGCAATATGACAGAGTCAACTGACAGACTCAAGGATACAAAGAATTAGGGGGCGCACAGATACGGACCAGCGCTCCTCTAGACAACCATAAGTTCCACGCCGTCAAAACTACAAGACACCATGATATTATGATATTGATTTAGAGGCTGAAGAGCGTCGTAAAACCGTGACGTCATTCATTCTCAAAAGAGAACTGGCTGGCCGAAAGAGGTCTATATGAATACCTCTCTCTATTTAGTCCTGTTAAAACTTTCAAGCATCGGGCCATCGGGTGGCGCAGGAGTACAAATTCACCGCAGTGCATCTTATTTTGCCGAGTGCCGATATGAACACATTTGGCCGTGTTAGGGGGAGGGAAGCCGGGCAAGGAGGGTGATCTCTGTCTCTGCGCGTAATCCTCCGGGCTGGGCCAGCGCCTGTCATTGCAGGGTGTTGAATGGGAGGCGTAGAATAGAGGCGCTATGTCCTCCCGGTGGTGGCTCCTCACTGGCAGGTGAGCCAATAGGGTACAAACAGGGGGGAGGAATTAATAGCCATAATATTGGGGGAAAAGGGGTGGGGGATATAAAAGAAAACATAAAAAAACTAAAATAAACTCCAGCATGATTCATACTAGGGCTGATTCTGTATTGCTTGACGAAGAGTCCGTACTAATCGCTATATCAGATCAGATTGTCAATTGTCAATTGTCAGTGATTGATTCATTAATTGATTGATTGACTGAGTGACTGGCTGACAGTCTGACTGGTTTATTGGTGGAATGTCTGGTGTTGTAACTGTGCCTACCCAGCACAGCCTTGGCAGTGCCCTCGTGGAAAGACCAGGCAAGCGACAGAGCCTCCACGAAACGCTCCTGCTTCAACAAGCAGTCTACACGCTGTGGAGAGAAACAGAGGACAGAGATATGAGAGAGAGAGAGACAGAGAGAAAGGTGAGGGCGATGCAGAGGGAGAAGTGGGGATTTGAAGGGGGGTCAAGGAGCAGAAAAATGTGAGTAATAGATGATAGATAGAGAGAGAGAGAGAGCGAGAGAGAGAGACATGCCATTTTACGTGACGATGAATTGTCACACAAATAATTGCGATTAACGATTTAATTGTGTTTTTGTCGTTGAACACTGGAGCATATGAATAAAAATTACATTTCTGATTGGCTTTTAGGCTTTGAAGTTACACAGGGCAGATATGAAAAATAATCTAAATACACAAAGGAATGACCGGCATATTTAATAACTTCATACTTTATACATTTATAGTGGAAAAAGCCCATCTACAAGCTCACAACGCATCACATCACGATGCGTAGTGAGCTTGTAGATCTGCTATTTCCACTACTTTTTGATCACGTTTGAAACCATATGAATATTCTTCAACATGGAAACGATTATGACGATTATGCAAAAATAATTGCGATTATCTCAAATAATTGCAATTAGACGATTATGTAATAATTGTGACAGGCCTACGCCGTAGGCCTGCGAGTGCTGGCACAAATGGTAGCTGGTTTACTCATGTAAATCATCGGTTCTCAAAATGGGGTCCGGGGACCCCCTGGGTTCCTTGGGGGGGTACCAGGGGGTCCCCAGCAAAATTAGTTAATAAAGTGTCACAATCATTTTAACCCCTTTGTCCATATTTTATACTTTGGCCATTCAAAAATAGCAGATATACAACCTCATAGCACGGCACCATGAGCTTGTAGAACTGCTATTTTGTTTTTATCTTGAAAATGTGTGCAAATCTTTAAATGTTTTTTTTTTTAACACAAATGTTTGCTTCTGGGGTACAACATATTTTCAGGTGGTGGTCCGCGGCCGCATACATATCAATTTGGGGGTCTCTAGCACGAAAAAGTTTGAGAACCACTCATGTAAATGAGACAATCCTGCATTCATCATACACCTCACACACATCTGTGTCTCCTACTCTATTTAGCATGCATAGACACCGTTTGGCTCCGGTGCTAACTGCCTCTCATTAGAACTAGAGGGAGAGCAGTCATCACAGAAACATCCACAACTAGAAATGTGCGCTCAGTACAGCGCTAATAATAATATACTTGTACAAAGCATAGGATGGAGGCATTCTGTATGACAGCATAAATGTTAAGATCTTAGAAATAAAACATGGCCATTTTGGACTTTTCTCACAATCAATGCCAATTCAAAGCTTTTAAAGGAGTAGTTCACTAAAAAAAATCGTATTTGCTATCAATTACACGCCCCATGAAGCCTTGAATTCATGGAGATTTTCTTTTTTGTGGCATTCCTAAGCCAATAATTTGATGACCGGCGGAGTCACTCAAAGAGGCTCCTTCTGAGTGTCCTATTGACCGATGACCCCGTTATCAAATTATTGGCTCAGGAATGCCACAAAAGCTTAAAAATCTCCATGAATTCAAGGCTTCATGGGGTGTGTAATTGATGGAAAATAAGTATTTTTTGGGGTGAACTACTCCTTTAAGCTACATGTTAGACAATGGTGAGTGTCCATTTCATTCTCTGGGCCCCCTGATCACTGAAGGTTTTGGGTAGACAAAGTTCTACTGTGATGGTGTTTCACACTACACTTTTAACAATGCATAAACTGTATATGCTCCTAAAAACATAGTAAAGCTACTCTACCTAGAAAGGTGAAAAGGTAGTACATGTACTACAAACTGATATAAATGATATATTATCCATACAAGTATGCAATTTTGGTTAGGTTCACATACCTCTCTCCAGTTCCTCAGAGTCATAATGTGAGCCGACTGCAAGAAAGAGAGCAACACAGCACTGGTTAGAGACAGACAAATGTGCGTACGAGCACGCACACTAACACACACACACACACACACACACACACACACACACTAACTAAACAGGAACTGGTTCCAGCAAACACACAGACGCAGTCTTTTCTACCGAGAGGACTCAACCCAATAATTAATGCATTAATTACGGATCAACGAGTGGGAAATACTTCTGATCACACTCTCAGAATCTTTGCAATTCACGCAGCAATCGCTTCCTGTCAAAACCACTGAATTTATTTCCACCACATGAGGGGGCAGAGCTGTCCTGCATGGTTTGAGGTAAACCTGAAACAAAGCCGGTTCAAGGTTCCACTGCACGTTCAAACAGGACTAGCTTCAGTAGATATTTCAAAGCCTAAACCATACTGTATATCTCTGTACAATATTCAAGATTTTTTACAATAACAAAGAATAATACAAAACAATAGCAACAATAGCAATGTTACACATAGCGCACTTTGAGGTGCTTGAAGGTGCAGTGTGCATGGTTCCTACTGTACTGCTATTATCCATATGTGTATGTTTGCACTGCGCAGTATGCATGCATAAATATCAATTTATGTATATATACAGTGTGTGTGTGTGTGTGTGTGTGTGTGTGTGTGTGTGTGTGTGTGTGTGTGTGTGTGTGTGTGTGTGTGTGTGTGTGTGTGTATTATTGGAATGGTTTGCACTACTGGCCTAGTTTCTACTACACATCTACACAAAGCTAGCCTGCTTTTATATCCACGACTAGAACACAGGACTGATGTAAGCCTATTCACTATTAAAGTGAGCAAATGTATTCCCTGTGACATTTATGTGATTCTGCATCCTGGTTATCTTTTATTTGAACCACACTGCATGCATACATATATGCATGTGTGGACTGCTGCGCACACGCATACACACAGTGGCAAATACACCCTTGATAACCATCATAACCATCCACCGTGTCTACAGGAAACCCAGAGTGTGTGTGTGTGATCTAATTTCCTGACAACACATAACTGACATTTGCACTCACACACAAGTCTGACAGTGATTCCACAGTGGATGTGTGATACTGTATAGTCTATCATTTCAGACCTTCATTCAATCAGATTAATCTTTATGGGTCTCCCATTATGTCTCACCTGGCTACTTTGGCTATTTCAACAATAGCCTATCTACAAGCTTGCGATGCATCGTGAGCATCTATATCTGATATTGTGGAAAATTGGGTGTGACAAATGTAAAAATATGTATGTATATATATAGAGAGAGATTGTTTTATTTAACACACACACACACACACACACAAACACACACACACACAAACAAGAAAGTACCTTAGTGCCCAGATAGACAATCTGTCCTGCGTAGCTGGAAACTGATTGGTAGCAGGCCTTTTCACCTACTAAAGCCTGGAACACACAAATAATGTTAGAACGTACACACACACGCGCGCACCCATAAACACAGACACACACACACAGACACACACACACACACACACACACACACACACACACACACACACACACACACACACACACACACACACACAAGGAGGCAGGGGGTTGGAGAATTAGAGTTTGGAGCCCTGCCTCCTGATTGGACTGTGCACATTCCCTTTGAAGAAACAGTCTCCCCCTCACTGCCAAATTGTTACGATCCACTAACAGTATTATACACTGTAGTATCCTCAGTGTTCTTTTAATTTAGTTTCTGAGTGTATGTTTACACTCCAGTTGAGACTGAATCTTCAGAGGAACAAATCAAATGTGACAATCACCCGTAGTGGTGACCCTCTAACCTGGCTTCACCTCTCCACTATCACCCTGAACCATAGTGAAAACTAATCCCTAATCCTGAACCATAATGTAAACTAATCCCTAATCCTGAACCATAGTGAAAACTAATCCAATCCCTAATCCTGAACCACAGTGAAAACTAATCACTAATCCTGAACCATAGTGTAAACTAATCCCTAATCCTGAACCACAGTGAAAACTAATCACTAATCCTGAACCATAGTGAAAACTAATCCCTAATCCTGAACCATAGTGAAAACTAATCCCTAATCCTGAACCACAGTGAAAACTAATCCCTAATCCTGAACCACAGTGAAAACTAATCCCTAATCCTGAACCATAGTGAAAACGAATCCCTAATCCTGAACCGTAGTGAAAACTAACCACTAATCCTGAACCATAGTGAAAACTAATCCCTAATCCTGAACCATAGCGAAAACTAATTCCTAATCCTGAACCCTAATCCTGAACCATAGTGAAAACTAATCCCTAATCCTGAACCATAGTGAAACCTAATCCCTAACGCTGAATCATAGTACAGCCTATGGCCAGAGGTCACACTGACCTCTTACCCTGACCTTGAGAAGGCAAGCCTAAACATAACCTCTGTCCAGCACCCTGCTCTTAGTCCCTCACCAGTGCCTGTGAGACGTTGCCCCCAGTGGCCAGCGATTTAAAGTGTCGGCTGTTATAGACCAGTTGCACCTGGTCCAAGTCCAGCGTCTCCAGGACCTCCTGGCTGGGCCGGTCCACCACCTGCAGCTTCTCATGGCTGTCCGTCAGGACCAGGGTGCGGCTGTTAATCCACTAGAGACACACACACACACACACACACAATTGTTTCACAAAGGTAAACAACACACAATACAACATAGGAAATGCGTGTATCACATGTTTTTAACGGATCAATAATGCAATTCATTACATAGCGTTGCTGAATACTCGATTATGATGTCTGACCCCACAGGACAATCAAGGCATTCTACGTAGGTCTGTCACAGTTATTACATAATCGCCTAATCGCAATTATTAGAGACTATTTTGCATAATCGTCATAATCGTCAAATCGTTTCCATGTTGAAAAATGTTCATACATTTTCAAACATTTTCCAAAAATAGCAGAAATAGCAGATCAACAAGCTTACAGTATAAGCTTGTAGATCAGCAATTTCTGCTCTATTATATATTTTTTTAAGGTATAAAATTATTAAATGTGTCAGTAATTTCTCAATATATTTAAGTTATTTGTCATATCTGCCCTGTGCAATTTTTGCTCACAAAGCCTAAAAGTCCAATCAGATATTGTTTTTTTCATGTGTTCCAATGTTCAACACCAAAAACACAATGAAATCATTAATCAAGATTATTTGTGTGACAATTAATCGTCAATTTAAATTTGTAAACGGGACAGCCCTATTTCTACGGTAAGTTATTTCCTGATAGAAGACAGCTGCTCTGCCTCTCTTCACGTTGCTATGGACGAGGAAGCTTGGAGGCTAAAATAATTTTTGCTACTTTTACAAGTACAGCATTCATTTACGAAAGAACATAACAAGTTCAAATACAGAGATACAGTACAAGGTTTCTGCCCAACAGCAACAATACGTGAGCAGGTGTGTGTGTGTGTGTGTGTACTCACACTCAGGTTGATGATGTCACTGTTAAGGCTGAGCTGTCTCTGTTTGATGACATGGATGGTCCCAGAGTCTTCCTTCTTCACCTGAATACACAACAGAGAACAGAAGTCAGTTACCTTCAAAGCGGTCCTAGAGCGGCAACTATCGAGTTTCTTAGCTATTATTCTATCAATTACTTTTTCAATTAATTGAACAATCGAGAAGCGTGTTTAAAACATACTTTTATTACATTTTTTATACATCAATGAATCGACTTGAAGACATTCTAATAAGATGTTTTACTATGAACTAAATCGATTAGTCTGATTAGCCACTCAAAGGGCAAGAACACTTTGGTAGAGGTTTGGGTTGTGTAATTAAAACATTTGGAATTACCTCGCCATGATGTACTCCAAAGGTGGGCAAGAAAAAAAACGGTTGCTCCATTGATCAATTGATTGAAATTGATCATTCAAAATATGCTCCTCATTGACTAAAACGCTCTCAAAGTCACTATTTAAGCCCGTAAACAACCACAAACAAAGCTGATTCAGACAATATAGATCAACAAAAAACCCAGTGCTGTTAGTTTTTTTAATAAAAATCTCAACTTCCTGTTTATTTTACTATTTGAATATCTGGATCCAGTCTGGGTATTCTTCATATTAAAATTTGAAAATCAACAGGAAGTTCACATTTTTATTTAAAAAACAAACAGTACTGGGTTTTATGATGTTCTATATTGTCTGAATCAGCTTTGTTTGGGTTTTTGTTTACGTTCTAAAATAGTGACTTTGACAGCCGTTTCACCATACAATGTAACTCAATGAGGAGTATATTTTCAATTATAAATTTCTAGTCAATGGAACAATTATTTCTTGGCCACCTTTGGCTTACATCATGGCGAGGTAATTTAAGAACCCAAAACTCTACCAAAGTGTTCTTGCCCTTCAAGCCCTATTTTAATTATAGTTTTTTGAATCAATAACTTTATATTGTATAACAAAATATATAAAATAAAATAACAATTGTCTTTGTTGTGCTCAGTATGTTGCCCATGCTTACAGAAGTCTTTGTCTAGTTAGTTCTCTTATCTTATGTGTCTAGTGGCACAGCATTCCATTGTGTTGAAGCCACTGCAGCAAGGTTATTCTAACAATAAGCCTCATGTGCCCTGTCTGAAAACTGCTGTATCCCATTAAGACATTGAGACCTGAAGCCGATTCTACATGTCTCCTAAATCCCAACAGTTTTCTGAAAAACGTATGTTTCTATATCAGTGGTGCTCAATCTTTTTCACGTCAAGGACCCCCAAAATTATATGTATTTGGCCGCAGACCCCCATCAAAATATTTTGTTCCAGAAAAAAAAAATCGCTTTAAAAATATACATATTCAGAAGATTTGCACACATTTTCATGACTTTTCAAAAATAGCAGATCTACAAGCTCGTAGCGCGGCACTCGGTGCCGCGCTATGAGCTTGTATATCTGCTATTTTTGAATAGCCCAAAGTGTAAAATAATGCTTTTTAGCTCAAATCTAAAAATGAGACAGTTCCAGGTCTCAATGGGTTAAGACATGAGCACCCGATTCTACAAAATGTCTTCTAAATCCTAACAGTTTTGTGACAAACGAATGTTGCTATATCAGTGGTGCTCAAAACCTTTTCATGTCAAGGACCCCCAAAATGATATGTATTTGACCGCGGACCCCCATCTCAAAATATTTTGTTCCAGGGACCCCCAGAAGCAAAGATTTGAGTAAAAAAAGTTCGCTTTAAAAAATATATATATATATTCAAAGATTTGCACACATTGTCACGATTTTGTTTTTAGCTGGGGACGTCCCGGGAACCAAGGAGGACCCCCGGGGGGTACCCTGCCTGGACCCCACTTTAAGAACCACTGATCTACATCCTGTATCTAAGTTAAACCAATATGATCCCTTTGGAGACGATCAACAGTTCTGTCTCATCTCATCTCTTATCTAAACAAGAGCAAGCGGAGTGTGTTTTACCAGGAGGAAATGCACCGCGTTCCCTCTGCAGAAGGCCAACACGGGGTTAACCACCTTCTGGACAGGAACAAACTGCCAGGCCAGCTGGGGGACGCTGGAAGGGTCCGACTGGGGGAGAGAGAGACACACACCACCAGCACTTATTAAAACCTGAGGCCTATTCTACAAATGCCTTCTAAATCAGTAGTTCTCACTCTTTCAAGATTTTTCCAAAATGTTAAAAAAATAGCAGATGTACAAGCTCTCAGCGCGGCACCAAGTGACACGCTGCGTGAGCTTGGATATCTGCTATTTTTTAACTCATTCAATGCCAAGCTTATTTATGGAATTTTGGCTCTGAGTGCCACAGCTAAAATTCATTGTAAAAAAAAAAGTGCTTAGGAGCCTTTTTAAGTTAGAAGTTAAACAAAGAGTGAATGGAGCAGAAAATCTTCAAATCATCATAAAAAAAAAAAATATATATATATATATTTTTTTTTTCATGACATCTTTGACGTCATGTGGCGCACGGATGAGTTAATAGCCAACACTAAAATCTAAAATGACACAGATGCTTTCCTAGTTTTTAAATGGGTTACAATTCATCATGCGGAGTGAGTCATAATAAGTGAAAAAGTAAAAGAAATGTCAGCATTTTGTGAACGCCACAATCACAGGCAGACCCAGAAAACAACAACAGGGAGCAAAAACAGCAATGCTGAAAATCAAAGAAGGATTTCCTTTTGGCATAGAATGATAATCCGATGTTCCAAATTCAAATGGCCCACCTGAGCCTCTAAAGCTTTTATGCAAACACACAGCATTGTAGAAACACTTGTCAGTACGCTTGCACTGGTAATCATGGACGTACTATTTACTGTGTGATTATGGTGCTGTAGGTTCAAATGTAATAAACAAACACAGATGGATAGAAATAGTGTTATTTGTTTCATTCATCATAAATGCCGACGGGAGCTTCATGGAACGGATGGTAGAATAGACAAGTGGTTCTCAACCTGTGGCCGGGACCCCCAGCGGGGTCCCCAAATGATGACATTGAAGTGACAATTTATGGAACTTTTTAATACCTAAAAAATAAATAAAAATAGACCATTACTGCATCAATAAACTAATCAACAAACTATACTATAAAAACTGGTCAAACATTGGCCAAATTGTCAAATAATATAAGAAAGACGTTTTTTTTTTTTTAAATAGACGACCTACAAGCTCACAATGCCTCGCGAATCTGCTATTTTCACAATATTTATCTGGGGAACCGAGTCAAACAGAATGTAATGCCTCAACTCCTGCATTCCAAGTGCTTGTCAGGATGGGGGCTGGGGGGTCCAGAGTTCATATATGATTATTTTGGGGGGTCACGGCCTGAAAAGGTTGAGAACCACTGGAATAGACAAGGGACAGACAGACAGACAGACAGACAAGTAGGCATGCAGAGAGGCAGACAGCCAAACATACAGGACTAACAGACAGCTGGACAGACATATGAGTTCAGTTCAGACCTTGCCGTAGGGGAAAGTCATCCAGACTTTGAGCGAGGGCTTCAGTCCAATCACCAGAATCTGATCAAATGAAATAAATAAAAGTGTGTCAGTTCAGACATCATGCACTGGAGAGCTGTAATAGAGAGGTCAAGTTCAATGCGTGTTGTGTTTATTTACTGTGTGTGTGTGTGTGTGTGTGTGTGTGTGTGTACACACTCGTGCGTGCGTGTGTATACAGTATGTTCACATTCAATAAGTCAAGGACAGTTTGTTCATATCAGCAGTATAGTTACATAAATATGTATAAATACACAAGGTGAACATACATAAAATACACATACAGTACAAAGTAAAATCCTGAGTGTTGATTTCACTCTTAGAATGTAAAAATGTACTCGTGGCTAATATATACACACCTTAGTGAGCGAGGCCATGGCCAGCAGAGAGTAGTGCGTGATGGGATGCTCTTTGAGGTCTGGGGGTGTGTACAGGGGCTCGATGCAGCACACCTCGCCCTTGGACCCACTGAACAGACAGCGAGAGTCACAGGAGCGCATCCCCATCACCCTCCTAGACGCACACAGGAGAAAGAAAAGAAAGAGGATAAAGAACAGAAAGAGAGACGGAATCGGGGAGCGAGAGAAAAGAGAGACATTGGAAGAAAGTGTCAATAATAAAAGACAGAGGAGAGTTAAAGAGAGACAACTGGAACAGCGGGGTAAAAGGTGAGAGTGTCAAAGAGAGGCCTCTTCTTGTCTCTCTTTCACACTCCTTTCGTCTCCGTTTCAGTTGTCTCTATTCTGTTTTCTCTGTTGTCTATCCCAGTGGTTCTCAAACTTTTTCATGTCAGGGACCCTAAAATTAATATCTATTTCATTTGGCCACGGCCTCTAATCAGAAAATATTTTGTGCCAGGAACGCCTATACAAGATTTGTGTTGTTAAAATGTTTAACAAATATCCAATGTTTTTCCATTTATACATTTTTTTTGGGGGGAGGGGGGGGGGGGGGGGAATAGTAGATGTACAAGCTCACAAGGCATTGCATCGCGAAGCGTTGTGACCTTGTAGATCAGTTCAAAAAGCAGATTTTTACAGGCTTAAAGCGGTTAAACTGATTTTGATGTTGTATAAATTATATCATTTTGCTTTCAAGGACGCCTGTTCACTTTGAGAACCACTGGTTTATCTGTTTCTCCGTTTTCTTCTCTCTCGTTCCTCCGTTCTGACTCTTTCTGTTCTTCTTTATCCTTTGAGCTTTGAAGATTTCAATAAATCACCAGAGTTTGCCTTTGTCAGCATGTCCCATGTACAGTACTTTATCAGAATCCGCTTTATTGTCACATCACAGGTTTACAGAAGTACAAAAGTGGGTGAAATTCGTTTTCATGCATAACTCCATCGAATTGTTATTTCCATAGAAAAAAAGAAAGGGAAGAAGAAGAAGGGGGGGCAAGGGGGAAAAGAGATCAATCAAAGAAAACAAACAAATAATCTACATATTTACACATAGTATCTGAGATAAGATATAAAGGTGCGTGAGCATAGGAGCAGTTGTATACTGTGCATGATATACAGTACTATGGACGTTAGTTAAGGTGCAAGAAAACAGACAAAAGTCAGTGCGTTGTACAATCCACATAAGGTAGACTGACACTGGTATAATCCGCAAGTAGGTCCATGAGTAAGTTATCACTCTTTATACGCAGGCATAGCACTTAAACAAGCATCACGACAACTGACTCTCATTCGGCTAAAAACATTAAGTCAGTCAATCAGTTAATCAGTCAATCAATCAATCAATTGATTTCTAGAATGAAACCGCAGACAGACGATCAGACCTACAGTTCTCAACGGGCCAGAAAATGAAGGCTAGCTGGGCCCCAACTGGGCCGCCCGAAGAGGGCCCGAAAATGTGCATTATGCGCTAAATGTTCTCAAAGTCACGCATCCATCAAGCCTTGAACTGAGCAGATTGGACCTTCCGTTCCAGAGATGATGGCCAAAACATTTTCGATGTTTGAGTTTTGGCAAAAAAAAATGATAACACAGGCTAGGAAGGTCGGACGGCGACAAACTAGACACCTGAGTAAAGTTAAAGTAAAGTTTACTTTACCGACTAATTCGTCCTGACCCGAAAATGTCGTGTCGGGTCGGGTTCGGGCAGAATTTGAGAACTCTAGTCAGACCAGCCAACAGAGAGACAGACTAGGCTCACTGACAGCCAGGCAGACAAATACTGTACTGTACACAGTGCATTGTGAAATGTCTGTGAAGCTTGTCAAGGGAGTGGGAAGAACAACGTGCACCCTGCAACGTGCACTCTGCTTGGCCCTGGACTGTGTGCACCATGTCGAGGTGAAGGTCAAGGGTTTGATGGAACAGAGAGAGACAGGATGACAGGCCGTCACACAGCCCGACACGAACGCACTAACAAGACCAGCACTTGACTCTGTGTGTGTATATACAGTATTGGCCTGAGGCACTTTAATCGAGGGTTATTGCATTGCTTCTCACACACTTACACAACACATACAGTGTACACTGTACATGTATTGATGGATGTGGCACGTGCAAGTACACAAGTCAGCATAAACCCATTCTCTCTCGCTCTTAACATTTGACACTGCTGTAGCCATACGTAATGTAGTCATAATTAGCTATGCATAATTACACACTCAATGTGTCCTATAAACTTTAAAGCATAGAGACCCGTTTCCTTTTTTTTTTTGCTGTAATCTGAGCAAGCGAGACACTTTCGTGCAGTAGAGAGGAAGACTACAGTGCTTTCCCCTCATTATGATATAACACAACCCACACACAGACTCCACTACACCTCAGAGGCAAATATTGTACTTTTTACTCCACTACATTGACCACTTCAGCCCTAGATACATTTCGGCCATTTGAAGACATGGTTTTCAAAAAACAGGGTTTTCAAAAGATTGTAGATTTTATACATTTGAAAACATTTGAAATGGGACATTCTGCATAATGAGCACTTTCTACTTTTGGTACTTTAAGTATATTTTATACCAATTCTTTTGTACTTTCTCTCAAGTACATTTTTTATTCTGGACTTTTACTTGTAACGGAGCATTTCTACATTCTACATTTCTGCAGTATTGATACTTTTACTTAAGTTAAACTAAAATAGTACTTTTTCCACCTCTGTGCACAGCTCTGCCACAAATGACTAATGGTGTGTGTGTGTGTGTGTGTGTGTGTGTGTGTGTGTGTGTGTGTGTGTGTGTGTGTGTGTGTGTGTGTGTGTGTGTGTGTGTGTGTGTGTGTGTGTGTGTGTGTGTGTGCGTGCGTGCGTGTGTGTGTGTGCACACACTAGTATTACTAGTATTACTATACTTGTGAGAGCCAATGTCCCCACAATTAAGAGTATATAGTAGAATTTGAGAAATTGACATAATGAGAACAATTTCCATGGTCTTCACAAGAGAAATGGTTGTTAGGATTACAATTAGGAAAATATTCAGGTTGAGGTTTAGGGGTTGGGGGTTTATGCCTTATTTATACTGTACATAATTGCGTGCCTGGGTCACACACCAAAACAGCAGATCTACAAGCTCACGCTTGTACATCGTCTATTTTGGAGTTTAGGGTTAAAATGCCACCCATAACATCGCCGTCCTAAAATGTTGATGTCCTCACAAGCATAGTAATACAAATGCGTGTGTGTGAGTGAGCAAGTGTGTGTGTGTTCAATGCATGCACGTGTGTGTGTGTGTGTGTGTGTGTGTGTGCGTGGTGCGTGTGTGTGTGCGTGCGTGTGTGTGTGAATTAAAGGGCAAGAGATGAAGGTTGGGGGGGTAGTCTATCTATTTCCTATCCCCATGAGCATTTAAGCCATTGAGACCGGAACGTATCTGTGTCATTTTAGAGCTATTAGAGCTTTTTAGCTATAACCATTATTCTATACTTTGGGCTATTCAAAAATAGCCAATATACAAACTCGAGCTTGTAGATCTGCTATTTTTGAAAAATCTTGTACATTTTGTGGAAATCTTAGAATACATAAAATGTTTTAAGGGCGTGGTCAGCGTGCAATGGAGTAAGCTGTGTTTCTACGAGGCTCCGCTCCAAACGGCTTTTATTTACTACTTTAATAATTAATACCGCAACATTCAATGTCCATCACTCGCCTTAAATGACGGGCAGGAAAAGTACGCTGAGACCACGACTGCACAAAAAAAAGAAAAATAATACAAGTGAGAATATTTCTACAAACGGGGATTCAGAAGACGCTAGCAACAATATGCTAGCAGAGGAGCTAACCGGTGGTGGCGCAGCAGCTAATCCTTCCACGGCTGATTTGATGAAAGCTATCGCCGGCCTGCAGAAAACAGTGGAGACTAAGCTCGCTACTATCTCAACTTCTATGAGCTCCATGCAAGCTTCACTGGCTACAGTCACTGGAAAAGTTCAAGATATTGAAGTAGCAGTGACCAGGCATGACGACAGATTGGAGGCACAGGAGACGATATGTAAGGCTTTACGAGATGGCTACAATGACGTCCGCAAGAAGCTGCTAATACTCGAGATGCACTCAAGACGTCGGAATATCAGGATAACAGGTATAGCCGAAGGAGAGGAAAAAGATAATCCGACTGACTTTGTGTCTACTCTAATTCCATTGCTGTTGGGGGCCGAGCATTTTCCTGTTAAGGTCCTAGTTGACGTAGCACACAGAGTAGGCCCGAAGCCTGCTAACGGCAGCTACTCCCGCGCGCTCATTGCAAAAATACATTATCTACAAGTGCAGATGCTTATCACCAAGCTAGCCCCTAAGAAAGCTCCTCTGCGCTACAAGGATGGCAAGGTCTCCATATTCCCTGATCTACCGACGGAGGTGTTTCAACAACGCAAGAAGTTTCAGGACGTCCGGAGCAGATGCAGGGCCGCTGGCATGCTAGCGGGGTTTATGGGCCAGCAGACTCGACTTCGCATCACCGTGGATGGAGTCACACAGTACTTCGAAACACCCGAGGCTGCTGGTAGATTTCTGGATGAAAAACTAGTCGTCGGCGAGGAGGAGGAAACCGAGGAAGTCGAGGACGGTGAACTCCCTGCATGATTCTCCTGCTTTTCAACATGGGCTGAGGAGCAAAGGGTATGTTAATCACACACATTTTGTTTCGTTTGGCTGGACCTGAGAGTTTTTTTTTTTCCCTGCAAGACTCTTTTATTTTATTTTTGAAAAAAAGAAAGCAACTTTTTATTTTTTCTTTATATGGACACCTGGACTTTAGCTAATGTGGCCCACCTATTTTTTTTCTCTTATACTTCTCATATTATGCTTGTTGGTCTCAAATTGAAATAGTTTCTCTCATTGTGATGATGCTTATGCTATATATATGCTCCCTGATTTTTTCATTATCCTTCTCTCTTTTTTCTCAATGAGGGTGGGCTACGTTAGTTCATGGACATTGGAAAGAACATTTTTTTTTGAGTACTATGCAGCAAGATTCTTCACTTATTTTTTATTTTTTCATATATATATGAACACTGGGATTAATGCTTATATTTCAATGCAACCCTTTTTTATATTTTTGATATATATATATATTTTGTACTTTTATTTGTACTGGGTGACATGGGAACAGGTCATGATGATTAGCTTAACTTGGATGGTGTTTATGGACATGGCTGTTAAAATGCTGTTCAAACCTTTATTTTTATTTTCATGGTTCTCTTATATTTTTACTTATGGGAGTCTTGTGCGAGCGGGCCAGGCCGGCGAGGGTTTAGGGGTTCGGTTGGTTACAACTGATGTATACCGATTTTCTCAGTAAAATGTGTGATTGTGTTACCCTGTTATAATTATATTGCAATAAGGTATTTTTTATTTCTTTTTATTGTTTATTATGGAGCGGAGCCGTAGGTGGGAATGTTACCTATGCCTTGGATTGTATTAGGGAGGATAGAGAAGGGCGCCAATAAGGGGTGTCCCTCTGCTTGGGGGTGGGGGATGGGGGGTGGGACAGCTGTGTTATATGTTTTGTGTTTGTTTTGGCTGTTGCTACGTGCATGTTTGGGGCGGCGGGCGGTGTCACTACTTTTCATTCTGATTTGTGTCAATGACACATAAGGCAGTAGGCAGGTTACCCAACGGGGCTCTGAGGTTTGTCAGCTGGAATGTAAAAGGACTAGGCAATCCTGTCAAGAGAGCAAAAGTTTTGGCTCATCTTAAATCCTTACAGCCGGATATTATTTTCCTCCAAGAAACACATGCTAAACGCAATGTGCAGTCAATTCTTCGTGCTAACTGGCTGGGTCAGGCATATCATGCTAACTTTGGAGCTAAGGCGAGAGGTGTAGCGATATTATTTAGGAAAAATATTCCATTCACTCAAACTACTACAATAACTGATCCGGATGGTAGATACTTAATTATTACTGGTCACCTGGCGTCTCTGCCTGTGACCCTGGTGAATATTTATGGCCCGAATTTTGATTGCCCGGATTTTTACAAAAAACTGTTTAATCTGATTCCCGATATACACCATACTAATGTTCTGATTGCGGGCGACGCTAACTGTGTTATGAATACTGCACTGGACAAAAGCTCGCCTCTTTCCTTGCAGCAGTCAAAGGCTGGATGTCTTTTGAATACTCTGCTAAATAACTCAAATATTGTGGATATTTGGAGATTGGTCAACCCCGCGGGGAGAGAGTATTCCTTTTTTAGTCCAGTACATAAAACCTCAAGTCGCATTGACTACTTTTTCCTAGATTCTAAGCTCATTCCTGCAGTGATTGATAGCACTTATCATCCAATATTAATCTCAGACCATAGCCCAGTAACATTGGATTTGCAATTTCGTGATTTGGACAACAGAAATAAGAAAGCATGGCGATTTGACCCCCTACTTTTGAAAGATGAATCATTTATTGAAGAAATGGAGGGACACATCTCATTCTTCTTAACCACAAACGACAATGGCGAGGTTGATGATGTGGTGTTGTGGGAATCCTTGCAGGCAGTTTTGAGGGGACATATAATAGCTTTTTCATCTGCCAAACGGCGGTCACAGGAGCAGTCCCTCAGATTTATAGAGGCTACTATTACTCAATTGGACAAAGATTATCTAGCTACACCGTCACCAGAACTGTTGGGTAGAATTATAAAACTAAGATATGAATATAATTCAATTATTACAAAACAGGTCTGCTCCCAACTACTAAACTACAGACAGAAGATATTTGAAATAGGTGATAAGCCACACAAATTGCTTGCCAGACTGTTGAGGCAGTCGCAAGCCTCTCAAGCCATTCTCTCTGTAAAAAATAAAAAAGGGGACCTAGTTACTGTCCCAAAGGAGATTAATACATGTTTTGAGGAGTTTTATCGTGATTTATATAGTTCTAAAAGTACTTCTAGCCAGGCCGCAATTGATAGCTTCTTAGAGGAATGTGATCTACCTACTTTGGATGATGAGGCAGTTTTAGCATTGGATGCAGATTTTACACTGGAAGAAGTTCAGCTCGCTATTCAACAGTCACCAAATAACAAGGCCCCTGGACCTGACGGTTTCGGGGCTGAATTCTATAAAGCTTATTCTGCTCTGTTGGCACCTCTTATACTTCGTATGTTGAATAATTCCAAAGAGATGGGCTCTTTACCAAAAGCTCTCTATCATGGTAGGATTTCTCTCTTGTTAAAAAAAGGCCGGGATTCAACTTTGGCTTCCTCATATAGGCCCATTTCTCTCCTTCCAGTAGAAACCAAAATTTTGAGCAAAATACTCTCCTCTCGCCTCAAGGAGTACATAACAAGAATCATTCATCCTGACCAGACCGGTTTTATGCCCAATCGCCACATTCAGTTCAACATGAGGAGGTTGTTTAATGTTATATATAATCCGGCTCGTAGCACAGAGGACGCGGTCGTGATCTCCCTTGATGCGGAAAAAGCGTTCGATCAAATTGAACATCCCTACATGATGTCTGTTTTGGCAAAATTTGGATTTGGACAAAATTTTATTAATTGGATAAAAATTATTTACAAAAAACCATCTGCCTCAGTCACCACCAACCAGAATGTATCAGAGCCATTCAGGCTATTTAGAGGCACGCGTCAGGGAGATCCGATTTCAGCTTATATCTTCGCTCTGGCGCTCGAACCGTTAGCGTCAAGAATACGAACTTGTCCAGAGATACATCCTATACTGCAATCTGGTACATCGCATAAAATATCGGCATACGCCGATGATGTGGTGTTGTTCATCTCGAAGCCAAGGTCTTCCATCCCTCCCTTGCTAAATCTTATAAATACATTTGGTTCCTTTTCTGGGTATAGGATAAACTGGACGAAAAGTGAGCTGATGCCTTTGTCACAGGTTGCGGACAGAACTTTTTTGGAGTCCACCCCGTTTAAAATTGTATTGGATAAGTTCACAAGTTTGGGTATAATAGTCACAAGTAAATTGAACCAGTTACTGAAACTAAATTGGGGGGACAAAATTAAACAATTAGAGAAAAACATAGAGTTCTGGAATACTTTGCCCATTTCAATGGCCGGACGCATAAATGCCATAAAAATGGTAACTTTACCCAGATTCCTGTACATTTTTCAGTCAATTCCGATAAGTATCCCCCAATATTACTTTAAAAAATTGGACTCTATTGTTTCCTCCTTTATCTGGTTTGGAAAAACACCTAGAATAACTAGGTCGCATCTATGTAAAAGTAGGAGTGAGGGTGGATTTGGGCTTCCTCAATTCAGATTGTATTATATGGCGGCTCAGCTGAATTGGCTTTCTTATTGGTATGAGTGTTATCCGGGCTATAGCCTGGAGAACATGCCTTCCTGGCTACAAATTGAGCATTTATCATGTGTAGGGTCGTGTCTACCAGCACTTCTCAATAGCCCTACTAAGATCAAGGGAATCACTTATGGACATAACCCTATAATTCAAAACGCTCTGAAGGTTTGGTCTCAGATATTAGTATTGATTAAAGCCCCTAAAATGTATCTATATACCCCCATATGTTCCAATCATGTTTTTAAGCCAGGATTGGTTGACCCTGTTTTCTTGGCATGGAGGGAGAAGGGTATTGGTTCTTTGAGAAATGTATATATTGATGACCATCTTGCATCTTTCCAGCAACTGCAGCACTCCTTTCAGCTTCCGGCATCACACTTTTTCCGTTTTCTACAGCTGAGACACTTTATCAGATCACATTTCCCACAATACGAGCAAAAACCCCATAATCCTGTTCTGGAAGAAATGATGAGAATTGAGCCTTTTAGCAAAGGTGCCGTTTCTCGATTTTATGGCATATTACAGGCCCTGATTAGCCCTTCTTCACATTCATACAGGGACAATTGGCAAAGGGAGTTGGGCATGGAAATTTCGGACGACATGTGGGAAAATTGTATCGATAATATACACCGCAGCTCAATTAATGTCAGACACTCTTTAATCCAATTTAAAATTGTTCATAGGCTGCATTTCTCCCCAACTAAATTGAATAAGATTTTTCCCAATTCTTCTCCCATGTGTGGGAAGTGCTCCATTGAACAAGGAACTCTGTCTCACCAATTCATTACATGCCATAAATTGCAAAATTTCTGGAGTCAGCTGTTCGACTTTCTTTCCAAAGCTTATAAAAGGGAACTTCCCCCTGCCCCTTTGACAGCTCTTTTTGGAATTGTGGAACCAGGAATGGCCCTCAGTAAATATGTAAACCAGGCTATCTCACTATCTACCTTGTTAGCCAGGAAGTTAATTCTACAGGCCTGGAAATCAGAGAAACCCCCGACAATCAATATGTGGCTAAGGGAGCTGGGAGGAGTGTTGCACCTGGAGAGGATAAGGTTCACTCTTTCTGATAGGGAGCCCCTATTTCAGAAAATCTGGGCACCTATTATTGGGTTGCTAGATGAGATGACTTGAGTGAATATAGTGTCGTGTTGCCCCCGGAGTGGTACCTGTTGTATGCCTTTATATTTTACTAGATCTTGATGCTGTTCGTTTTGCCCTTTGGATGTGTACTGTCATCAGCCTCATGTTGTTTGTATGTCATTCAGTTTATTTAAGTTGTGTATGTTGTTGTGGTGTTTTGTATGTCTCTGTTTTGTTTCATGTTGTTTTTTTGTATTTTCTTTATCTGTGCAAATCCTGTTGTCGATTTGTTTTGAAAAATTCCTATGTGAAAAAAACAAAACTGCAATAAACAGATGTTTAAAAAAAAAAAAGAATACATAAAATGTTTTGAAACATTTTTAGCTACATTTTTCTTTTGCTTCTGGAGGTCCCTGGAACAAAATATTTCATTATACTGTATATATTCAAAGATTTGCACAAATCGTCAAATTGCACAAATCTAAAAATAGCAGATCTACAAGCTCATAGCGCGGCACTCGGTGCCGCGCTATGAGCTTGTTTATCTGCTATTTTTTAATAGCCAAAGAAATCTTAAAAGATACTTTCCCGGTCGAAATGGGTTAAGCATATCTGGTGCGCTCCATTATTCCCCTTGGATGAGGTATTTCTCCAGCAAAGCGGAGAGAGAGGGAGAGAGCTTTGCTTTAGTTCCACTTCTGACCTAGTTGGAGTTGTACTATTAAGTAAGTTAGTAAGGTAAGAAACTGCAAGATGAGTTCGGATAACTGGCTCCGTCCCTGAATATAATCTATAAAGGTCGCTTTCAAGGAAAATAAAAAACTAAGACAAAAAAAAGACGCCATTCTCTGCTAGCAGCCCTTAGAGGCCACGCTGTTCCCTAAAGGAGCCCAAAGCATCCCATTAACCACATGAACCCTAGCATTCCTATTCTGAGGAGAATTTTAGCAAAAAAAGAGCAGATCTACAAGCTCACAACTACTACTACTGGCTGTTCTATTCTGTTCTCTGTACTCTACTGTTGAATGCAGAGTATACTAGCCTACGATCAAACACTTCAATTACACATTAATTTACAGAACACTGTTGATTCCAGGTGAGTCAATCTATGTCGGGTAGTAGTCTATGTACAGCACAGCCTAAGGTTTCCCTCTGGTGGACACAGCCAGTACTGCAGCGGGGAGTTTGTTATATACATTGTATAATGTACAGTACTTCAATGAACAGTTAACAGTTTTCCTTCATAGGGATATCTCTTTTAAATGTGTCCTTAAAGTAGTCATTTTATACTGGGGTTTATAATATAACACATTATATTTGTTAAGGTACTTAAATGTGTTTTAACGGTTTCTAGCTTAAAAAAAAACAACAACACTCAGATAAAGCATTTTTTTCCTATTCATTTCCTATGCTGTTTCTGGGTGTAATAAATAATGCATCATTGCAGTTCATTTTGTTTACTGAACTCTATAATAGACTTCACTGCAGGCTGTAGTTAATATTATGCTGCTAGGACATCACTTCTATTGATCACACTACTGCTGGCAGTGGCTATAGTATATTATTCTCATAATTCAATTTGACACCGTTACCCCCACATGGGGCAAACATGCGCAGAATTAATGAGGTTATTCTAACCAGAAAGAAATGATTGAAATAAGTGTTTAGATCAGATAATCGAAATGTTTTCACCACCCTTCTTAGCCCGATTGAACATTCCTTCGGATCAGTCTCTTCCAATTGGCGTCTTTACATGACACATTTTTATTCTGATTGAGCCATCCTTCTGATTATTAATGAAATATTAGGGTCTATGTAAACGCAAGAGTCGTGAGCGGAGATCATACAGGAACCATTTTAAATGTGATTCTTTCACTTGTGATTATTTATCCCTTAGACTGATGATACTTGGTTGGTTGGTTGATCCTAGATTACTATTTCAATGCATTTGATGTATTACCTTGCGTTTTCCTTGCTTACTGTAAAAATCGCTCTGGATTAAGAGCATCTGCTAAATGGCTAAATTGTAAATTGTAAATTGAGTGTAATAGTCTGTGTTCTCTGAGTCCAATAATATTTCACTGCAACGTTAACGTTGGTGGTGCATTTTGAATTTATGTATTCTGCACAAGACTAGATAAGAATGTGCTACTTTAGTGCCCATTATATTTATGTGAAATAGACATTTCTCTTCGGTTCAAATCATTATGAATGGGTTGATATATTTCTCATAATAGTTGATATGCGCTGCCTGGTACAGTCTGGTACAGAGCGCTATACTATGAAAGCCAGACAGATCATAATCCATACACGTACAGTATTCATATTATGATACACACGTATTGTTTTTTTTAATGAATCTCCTCTCCTCCTCCATTGGCTGTGACACTTGCTGTGGGCAATGATCAACTTTTTGACCTTCCTTTGAAGTCGCAGCGCTTTTTCATTTCTTCCTCAAAGCGTTGATCTGAACCAAAGCGGTTCAGAGTAAAAAATAAAGTTCATGCATACTGATGCAGTAAATACATCTATAGTGCATAGAACCTTGCCGTATGTATAACATAATACATACTAAATTAGTTCACCAGTCATAAGCCTTTCATTTCAAAAGCTTTAAAAAGGTTGAACCAAAAAAAGTCACAACTTTCCATCAATTAAAAACAAATTTCAAAAGTATTTCATTATCGAATAAGTTCCATCATTTTGTATTCATTTTTTAAAGTTTAACACATCGGGTGCCGATCACGGTCTGAACCGTGTGTTTACATAGTAGCGCTCCGGTGGCGTTCACGGTCTGAACCGTGATTTCAGTCTGGGAGCAGCTCTGGGAGTACCCATAGTGATCTTGAGAGGGAAGGGCCAGATAGATCACCGGAAACAAAAACATGGCTCCCATCCGCTTCCTGTCTATTTCCTTCTTTAAAACGCCTATATCTCCGAATCCGTTTCCGGTGGTGAAAACCGGTCATGCGCGATGCGCGATCCCCCCCCGTTGTAACTCGCAAGTGAAATGTTATGGTTCCAGGCTGTAGCCAGGGTCATCGCTCAACATGAATGGATGCTTTTTTTTAACGTGGATTTGCTTGTCGCGGAGTCTAAAGCTTTAAACAGCAAAGCGCAGTCAATGGGGAGAATGCTGGCACCCAACGTAAGTTGTCATGAAAAAATGCTGGCACCCGATGTGTTAAGAAGTAGTGAAAATAGCAGATCCACAAGCTCACAACGTGGCGTGAGGCGACCCGTTGTGAGCTTGTGGATCTGCTATTTTCACTAGTTTGGGTCCCGGGCAAACGTCTAATTTCTCTTTTGGGTCTTCAGCTAAAAGGTTTGTGAACCACTGCCATAGTAAGTGGATGAGTAAATGTATGTGAATTTACCTAAAAGCCAGCTCAAACACTGATCCTCCACTGTCATTGCACACTGCTAGAGTTGGGTCATCTGTGAACTGTGAGAAGATAGGAGAGAGACGAAAGGAAAAGAGACAATTACAAGAGTGTAAGGGGATAGGGTTGACAGATATTCATCCCATTTAAATTAAATCCACATTCTAACGGAGTTGTTCACCCAAAAGATGACTTATTTTCTATCAGTTACACATCCCATGAAACTTTTGTCGCATTCCTGAGCCAATAATTTGATGAACGGTGAAGTGATTCCACTGACAAAAAAATCACCATGAATTCAAGGCTTTATGGGGTGTGTAATTGATAGAAAATACGTTTTTTTGTAGCTTTTCCTTAGACGGAGACATTTTTTGGGTTAGGGCTAAGGAGTCCTCTGTCTAAGGAGTCTTCCTTAAAAGTTTATGTAGAGAGTGAGTCTTTTTCTGCCAGTTTTCCGTTTTTGAGACTACCGCAACTGCAGTCAACCCTGAAAAAAGGATAAAGAAGGGCGCAACATTTTACCCTGTACTTATATGTATGAGTGTGCATCTTTTTGTGTGTGTGTGTGTGTGTGTGTGTGTGTGTGTGTGTGTGTGTGTGTGTGTGTGTGTGTGTGTGTGTGTGTGTGTGCGTGTGCGTGTGCGTGTGCGTGTGCGTTGTGTGCGTGTGCGTTACCTTGACATGTAGAACAGCTGTTCCTGGGGGATGGGCATCAGTGATAGTTCGGAGGAGTTTCCCATTGGCTAGATCCCACATGGTAATCTAACCAATCAAAACACCATGGACAGAGGGGCAGTAATGTTTTGGATGACTTACAGGTAAAACAGAGCAACATTCATCATGTTTAAACGCCACGGTCTTCAACTTGATAATCTAAAAGGAAGCTGCACATCACTGCTGTACAACTGAGGCACTCAGTGTGGTTCACTGACACCTGACCAGTGGTGGAAGAAGTACTCATTTTTTTTACATTAGTAAAAGTTCAAATGTTTTATACAAATGTACAAAAATGCTTTGAAAATAGCAGATATACAAGCTTACAACACCTTGTGAGCTTGTAGATCGGCTATTTTCAAATAGCTTAGGTATGCATAGGGCTGAAGCTGGTTAATGGATGTTTTGTAATAATATTCACTATCTACAAAGAAACTAGTAACTAAAGTCTTTAAATATTTGTAGTGGAGTACAAAGTACAACATTTGCCTCTGAGATGTACAGTAGTGGTAGTAGTAGTGGTACAGAGTAGAAGTAAAAGTATTGAAAATTGGAAACACTCCAGTAAAGTAAAAAATCCTCAGAAGTGTACCGTACTTAAGCACAGTACTTGAGTACATGAATTGGTCCGGAAGCTGTGATTAGACCTTTAGGGTTGGTGTCCTAGCTATATAAAAGGTGGTGTAATTGATATGAAATGTTTTGGTTTAAAGGTTTTTTTGTAAAAACGTTAAAGAGCGTTAAAGAGAGAGAAGGGATGACCCCTGTTACCGAACAAACACACTATAGCAATGATTACTATCAGAATATAGAGCTATTTAACACTTATTTTAACAAAAACAAAATCACTTACACCATCTATAGATTAAAATTTGTGTTACGACTAAGGTTATGTACTGTATGGTTAGTTGGGGATGGAATTCAACTAGTGGAAATCAACATTAAGTGTGAGTGTGTGTGCGTGCATGCATGCTTGCGTGTACCTGTCCTTTAGCGAAGCCACACAGCAGTCGTGAGCAGTCATGGTTAATGCTGAGGGCAGACACAGCTCCAAACTCCGCCCCCGTCGCCGTGGTACCCAGACAGAGCCGCAGAGCCTGGTTGACATCTGGTGATTAAAGACAAGAAGGTTAGCAGCACTCAAACAAACATAGATAAGCAATTAAAACATGAATAAGGAGGGGGCAGACAGAGGCAGGGACCAAACAGATACAGTATGCTTCAGAAACTTATGTTATATAATGTGTTTAACTTTAAACATGTTTTCATCAAATTCATAAAGGTGAAATGATTCAGGCAAACCTAATGATGAATACAGAGAAGAAAGCCGCACACACGCACACGCACACACACACACACACACACACACACACACACACACACACAATTGTACCAAATAAAAAACAAGAACAGGCAGAAACTGTAAGAAAGAAAATAAAGTTTAAAAAAAATAACTCCATTTGGAAAAGATGAAATCAAAATAATAACAAAGCATGCACCAGAACAGACAGGTGAAAACCAAGGTGTCAACACTGAGGATGTCAACAGCCAGCCAGTTGACCACAACCCAAAATGAAAAGCACAGATCAGCACATTAATTAGAGCTTTGGTAGATCCTTGGGTTGTAAAACTGCCTGTACATTAACCACTTATGTTATGAACCCTTTATTCTTAAGAGAAACAGACTTGAGTTACAACTGTACATGGACCTCTTTTTCCTGTCTACAACTAATCTCTAATCTCAAGCGGTTAGGTCTAAATATTGTTGATCATCTGCTCTGTGATGAAGGAACCCGGAGTAGCAATTCCATTCTCTCTCATCGTTTGGGAGAAACTGGTATCAAAATCACACTTTTAGCTACAGTAGGGCTGGGCAATATATCAATATTATATCAATATAGTGATATAACTCTAGATATTGTAATATTGTGATATGTCCTAAGACAAGTGCTGGTATTAAAAGCTACATTACGGTAAAGTGATGTAATTTTTGAACTAGCATGACTGTTCTAGCTGTTCTAATATTTGCCTTTACCCACTTAAGTTATTGTAGGCACTACTGATGATTATTTATGAAACAATCTCATTGTGTAAACATTTTGTGAAAGCACCAATAGTCATCGCCACAATATCCATATTAATGACGTACGTGTTTGGTCCAAAATATTGTAATATTTGTTTTTGCCATATCGCCTAGCAGCCCATATAAGACAATGAGAGTGAATTGAATCACTCTTCCGGAGCCACTCATGAAGCACAGAAGGATGAGATGTAAGCAGCTGACAATATTGAACTTAAAGTATATCATGGCCACTCCAGGTACAGTAGCTATAGCCTACAACCCAAGATTCTACCAAACGTCAACATGGCTTTAAGCATGCATAACCCTCCAACAGGAAAGTCCATACAGTACCTTTTCCTGCACAGGCATCATTTGGATAGCAGTATAAAAAGACACTGTATCAACACTACAAATCTTCAACGGAAGCACCATCAAACAATGCATGAAAACTTCCATCAGTATTCAACCTGAAACACTGTGGACATTGTTGCTATATTTGTCCCCTGGGACATTTGGGTGAAATTGTAATGTAATAATGTCAGTAAGGTGGGAAATGTTTTGCCCTATTACATCAAATTACTCTCACTCTCACTCTGTACAGGTAGCTCAGTGGATCCTTATCTGTGCTCAATGACTAAGTCATGCAGAAAATGCTGGGAGCTGATGGTAGGTGTCGCACTCCACCTCAGCATTCCATCTCCCAGGAGTCTAGCGCATTGAAAAGGGGATAGACACCCTTGTTCTCAGCCGATACCAACCAATAAGCCACTCCAACCTACAGTACTTAGGTACTTACTTACTCTCACTCATTGATCATGCTGGCAGCCACATTTCCCTTACAAGCAGCTTAACCCCATTTATAAATTAGCAAAAATACCGGACCATGCCAAAACCAGGTTGAAAGTGGTTAAGTTAAATCAGAACATTTTGGTCTTGCATCATCCAAAATTGTCAAAATACTAATGTGTTATTTTAACCTTATATGTATGGTATAGTTCTCAGCCACAATTTTGACGTAAAGTAGGACGTTTCCTCGCAGTGACAATTTCTCCTCTTAAACATATACATTATTTAACCAGCATCATTGAAACACAGTGCTTTCTACAGAAGGTAGCAAAATAGCAGGGCCGCATTCTCTTACATCATACGTTACTATTTGAACTAAAGTTGTAATGTGTCACGCCTCTCCTGTGACCTACAGTAATATAGCTCAATGCAGGTTGTGCTGGGTCACAGATACTGTATGTACAGTAGACTGCTATTCATGTCTGAAAACACAGACATTCATTGATTCATTCTTTATTTATACAGGGTGGGACACACTGGGGCCGGGTTCTCATTAATAGGTGCACTACTACGTGAGCAGAGTATAACATGCAAGATATACGTAGATCAAGCACTTCGCAACGCATTGTCATTTTGTCAGTTGGATGTCAATACTTTGACAATGAGTTTTAAAGCATAGACTCACATTAAAATGAATTTTGTAAATATTTTGTCTGTTAAAATATAAAGTTAATGCCTTTTGTGAATGTGTGTTGAAATTTGTGAGGTCAGCTGAGGTGAAAGAAAGCAGTGAACAACCCATTGCTTTCTGTAAATAATTTCACTTCTACAATTTACAATTACAAGTCTCTTATCCAGAGCAACTTACAAAGTCCAAGATCAGTGTAAACGTCATTATAGTCCATGAGCCAGAGCCCCAGAATTGAGCAATGATTATCGAAAGAGTGGGCAAAACCAAACCTATATTAAATTGTTCATAGGGTCAGTACGAGTAAATAAATATATGATAACCTCTCCACAGGAGCAGCTTTTTCATGGTTATCACACATTTTGTTATTTTCTCCATACGTACATGACAGGTGAAAACATGACAAAATTTTAAAAAGAGTTATCATAATGAAACTTCCTGAGTTGATTATTTACATGAAGACAATGATTTATCGTATTACAAGTTTTCTGAAATTGTATATTTAAATATGCAAATTAGGCATTAGGAAAATATGCCCAAATTTGCATAACTTTCCAGAATCAACATTGGTACATTGGACAAAGCCAGAGTCAACACACTTATTTAATTTTGTTAAGATGTTGGAGTCAAAGGTTTTTAACGAGGGAATATTCAATATCTGGCTCAATTTTGGGGCTCTGGCTCATGGACTAAATGCCTAATTTGCATATTTAAATATACAATTTCAGAAAACTTGTAATACGATAAATCATTGTCTTCATGTAAGTAATCAACTCAGGAAGTTTCATTATGATAACTCTTTTTTAAATGTTGTCATTTTTTCACCTGTCATGCACGTATGGGGAAAATAACAAAATGTGTGATAACCATGAAAAAGCTGCTCCTGTGGAGAGGTTATCATATATTTATTTACTCGTATTGACCCTATGAACAATTTAATATAGGTATGGTTTTGTCCACTCTTTCGATAATGAAATCTTGTCTGGCTCATGGACTATTAACCCTGCTGTACCCAACCAACTCCTAACTAGCACTGAGTGACGTAACTAGGATATCAAGTAGACATCAAACCCAGCATCCGAGCATACAGTACATAATTGCATCTGTTTAAATAGGTAGTACAGAGACAAAGAAATAAAACAGGGGAACTTCAGGCATCTGATCTGTATTTTGTTATTAGTTGGGCCGCTTATTCACTATTGTTTTACAATGATGTCATCTTATTTGGTCAGCTGTTGCACTTTGCCCATGTCTCCTCCTCACCATTACAAAGGGGTTAATAATCAGAACATTGAACAACCCATTTCTCAATAAAATAAAATAAAATCACAGAGTATATTCTTATCCAGATACATAACACCAAAAAGCACAATAAACAAGAGAATCACAAAAAATGCTTCAAAAAGAAATATCTGGGAAGAAAGATCTATCTTTCTCCACCAAAAATCATCATTACTAATAATCATGACAAAGAATCATGATTACAATAAGCAAAACTATTAGCCCTTTTGACTAGGGCTGCCATATAATTATACAGCATAATGAGAGAGTGTCTTTATTTTGACATATGGTGTAATAATTCAACCATTTGATTTCAAATTCTTGAAGGACCTGTATGGCGCAAAGCTGGTGCACAGCACAGTGCAAGTTTCATTGCTAGTCTCTAACCGATGCGGTTGTCATTTTAATGCACACTTTGTAGAAGTAACAAATACACTATACTTGCACCCATCTGTGCAACCATATGTTGGTCTTAAAATAAGGTGTGGTCAGGCACATAGTTGGTGTATTTTGCTATCTCGAAGCAGCAGAAAGCGATAGTGCCACGTGCCTACAGAAACCTGAGCTTAATCCCAGCGCAGCATTTTCCTGCTAATTAAAACAGGGGTCTTCAACAGGGGGTCCGGGACCCCTAGGGGGTCCTCAAGAGTTACTACAGGGGGGCTGCCAAATCTTTGTGTGATAGGATTTTTTTTATGTATTACATTAACCACTTGAACCCTAGCATTCCTATTCTGAAAAGAACTTAAGCCGAAAATATTGGTGCTGAAGAGGGAAAAAGAGCAGAGAAAGTTTACTAGGAATTGATGGTGGTTAAATGGATGAAAATACACATTAAGATGAATCCAACATGCATTGATGACAGTGCTGTCAAGCAAGTCTATGAAGCTATATATGAAATCTATGAAAAAAAAGTTTTAATCTGCAACATAATTTTATAGAACATGTAGTGGGGGTCCCCTGCTTCATCTGTCTCAGCTAAAGGGTCCTTGGGCTGAAAAATGTTGAAGAGCCCTGTGCTATTATTGTGCGTAGCTTGTGATGTTCAACACAGCACTCACGTTGAATATGTCAGGAGACATTGATGAGAGCCTCATCATTGAGGTTAAAAACAATAATAGGCCTGGACCGCTGGCGTAGCGGATAAACCATTTATAATGCACTTGATTTAGCTGTTATTGATCATTATTTTTTATTAATAAGAATATGACTAATAAGAATAAGAAAAGTTGAAAAGTAGCCACTGATGTGTGATGTGCTGTTTAATTCAATAAGTACACTTTGTTGCTGGTAGAAAATATGCTCAAAGAGCATTAGAAAATATGTTTCAAAGATGTTTCATCTTTGCAATATGTTCAAGGACTTCTCCTCTTTGAAGAATGTTGTGAACCCATGCCCTTTTGGTTTTCTTTCTCCATGTACGCATAGTACACATTATGTATTATTCACCGTTTATCGAACTAAAGTGGAGTTGCACGTGCCCTAAATGCAATTGCACCATTCACTTGTAATGTATTCTCCAACAGTATTCCTCTCTGAGGCTTTTAGGCCAAGCAAGTTGTCATTTTGTATAATTTCACAGAGCTGCATTTAACCAATAAATGGAAGGTGCCCTCCAGACAACATCACTTTATGGACTAATACTCAAATCAAATTAATTAGTGTACATCTGTTTACAGTTGCAAAACTTAATCAATGACTCAGCTGTTTTATGATTAAATTCTCCTTTAACATAGAAATGTCAATAAACAGGGGAACAGAGAGGTCACAGTCTGTCAATAGTCTTTATGTGTCTCAAGATTGCCAGAATGTAAGCAATCCTATCAACGTGATGTTTGGCCTCAAAGCAAGTGCTCAGAAGCCAAACAATGATAATCCAATTGATGTCACAGAACATAGTCATTGTACAACAGGACCAGCATGTTTAGTTTACAATAGTATTAACCACTTTCAAGCTGCCTGGCGTCTATATTTTGGGCATGTCAGACTCATTATAGGTGAATACTTTAAAAAAAAATCACACCCAGTGTGAAGTGGGCGGTGTGGTCACAGTGGTCATCACAGTGGGTGATTCACTTAAAAAAAAACATAAATGTGTTTTTTTTAAGTGCACAGTCCTATTTATAGGACTGCACATGTGTCATGTGTTTCACTAGCCAATCACAGTCCTGAATAGAGTCAACCAGTGTACAATGGTGGCCAATCACGGTGCAGGGTTAGGGGGGTACAATGGTGGCCAATCACAGCGCAGGGTCAAAATGTTCAAAAACGTCAAAAATAGCCGATCTACAAGCTCACAATGTGACGCGTCCTGAGCTTGTAGATCGGCTATTTTAGCTATTCATCATACAATAAACTATATAGGGGTTAAATCTGTCCTATTCAACTGGTGGCCCATGGGCCAGATCCATCCCATATGACAATTGAAATTGGCCCTTTGATCAATTCTGAACATAAATATATCTATATTTTTATGAATAAAAAAGTGTGGGAAACAAATACAAGTCTAGTGTTTAACAAGAAAATGTGCTCTTATTCAGTATTCTGCAGTATTCTGCAAAATCAAGCTGCTAGCATTTGACTGCATTCTGGCATCATAACACTAGTCTACATTTCTGCCTCAGTCACTAGCTTAATTTCGCAAACAATTTTAGTACATTTCTATTTATCACTGCTGTTTACAGAAGCACAGGTTAACATTTGGCTGAATGTAAATGTCAACTATGAAAAAAAGAGAAGCGGAAGCTGAAAATGGAGAGGAAGGAAAATACATTTGTGGAAATCTGATGTGCCTGCTTTAGCAGAGGTATGTTACTTGACTATACAGTACAGTATGAGTTCCATCCTCATGCATTTACGAGGGGTTCATTTTGTGCTACAGGGAAATGATAAAACAGTTATTGACATGACAGAAACAATGTCTTCTTCCAACACTGTGCAACTATATCAATAATCTGCACGCTTCACTCCTGTCATATAACACATTTTGATAAACGAAACACAAACTTTGCAATAAGATTTGCTGACTTCAATCCCTCACAGAGGTGTTGTAGTTTGTTAGGGATGAGTTCTCTACTGATGTAAACTTTGTTTCTAGGCTTCTAGGTAACCCCAGTTAACTGTATATACTACTGATGCTGGCCTAACTGGTCAACATGCAGGCATCACTTGATTTTAGAGAAGAACAAGTCTGTAGTCTATGAATTGCTTTTGACAGAGAATAATTTGCGCTACGATTCCCAAACATGGATCAGCATACACGTCACGTCAAGTAAGTTTGTCTCACATGAATGAATGCGATAAAAACAAACACTTGTTGCGGTTAAGATAAATGTGAGTCTTCTAAGAGAATATGCCGATTCTATATGCAGTCCATAAATCCATATATCCATAAGCGCTCAGCTATCGGCACCCCAACAATTACATTGTTTGGCATTGAAAAAAAGTCTTGAGTCTGATGAAGAGTGTTTGGCTCGAAACGTCACAGCAACTTTTGGTGCAATCAAGCATCTTTTATATTGAAGCCCTACAGTGTGAGAGTGCTTATTCTTTTTCTTTTTTCTATTGTTTGTACTGATGCAATTAACCTAAACCTGGTAAATAATATTTTTTCAAATCTGACCCCCTTAAGAATTTAGTTGAATAGCCCAGTTGTATCACATATACTGTATCATGCTTAATGTATCGTTGAGTCATTAAGTTATTCATGTGCAAGACTGGACATAAAAAAAACCTGCAGCCTGTATATCACCAAAGTCCAAAACTTTCCATAAAACTAAGAGATTGGTCATTCATTATTTCATGGTAATCACACCTTTTTTATTTTATTTACACGGATAGATCAGTATTTCGATGTGTATTTTGCTTACGAACAGGGCACACCTAAAAATGTGGTCTGGCCCTGTCACTCCTTGTATAAATAAACGGGATTCAATTTTTAGATAGGTCAGAACAAAAGCCAACCAGGATGCAATCAGTCTGGTCCAATCACTGGCGTGATCAAATAACGCTACTGTACAGTGGGTGTGATCACAGGGGGGGGGGGCGAGGTTTTGAGATTTACATGCAGTCTAATGTATTTGCTTTGGTGATGCAGGTGTGAGGTCTTGCCCGAGAAGAATGTTCATAGCTGCATGGAGATAAGGAGAGTTTGATTAACTGAGCAAATAAAACACAGGTACGCCTGCTCAAGGTGACTTGACCACCACATCAGCTTGGAACACCAGCTTGGAAATCGAACCACAGTCCAGGCAGCTCTAAAAAACATCAACTCATTTGGGATTCAGAACTCTCTGCAGAGTGCCTGGACCAAGACCTTCGTATCCGAAAAAAGGTGAGTACTTTTATATTGATAATGTTGTGGTAATAAAAATACATGAATACATCATATGGATTTATGTACCATTGTTATGATACAGTACAGACAGATACCATTACGCAACAAGGTGGTAAATGGCCTTCCATTCAAAAAATATCCTTGTCTATACTGACTATTGAACAAAATTATGGAATAACTACATTTCCTCAACAAATAAAGAGTTCTGCTGTTTTTCCGTGCTGGAAGTGGGGGGGGGGGGTGAATTTCATGTTTAAGTCCAATCATTATTACCAAGTAAAATGTTTAAATGATCACCGTTATAACACAATACTTATTTGCAAAAGTGAATAACCTATGTAAAATGAGTTGTCCACCGGCCAAGGCCGTCATTTTAGAGGCGAGTGGAAAAATAGCTGCGGATCAATTGTTGTTGCAAATGCTTCCGGAATATTCTATCCGCTGACTTACTCTACATCCGTCTGTACTGTACTGTGAAATCGTTTAAACTAAGTTCAAATAAATACTTGATCTATCTACCGATTAGTAATCTATCGATGGACCTATGACCTATTATTAATACATGGATGGCACATTCAATTTACATTCTAAAGTCTGAATGAATAGTAAACTGACTCAAACCCTATTCTCAACAGCCTGACACTTAACCTGCAGTTTGTGCACTACTGCCGTGAAAATGGTTCATCGCTCCTGTTCTATAGAGATTAACAACAGCTCACAACTCACCCTTGCCAACCCAAGGTAAGATTTTTTTTATATCTTTTTATATCTTTAATTCTATATACACAGCAAAATCCTGAGTATTAATTAATAGAGTGTAAAAAAGGACCCCTCAGAGTTGAATTAACACTCAGACTTTTACTGTGTATTTCTCCAAAAATGTCAAGCTAATGAAAAGTCTGGGACTCTTTTTTTTCTTTTACATTTCACAATGCATCCTCAATGACTTTGCTCGGTCCTGTGGCAGTGAATCATTTCCTGCTTTCTAGGGAAGGTCAGCTTGTTCATTCACAGTAGAACAAGAAATAAGAGCTTTAGGCAATATTCTTTGGGAAACAATATTCTTTGAAAACAAAATCAATAATGTGTGTAACGTGTGTTCCCTCAGGGTGTTCACAGAGAGCGGCTGCTGTGAGGTGCCTTTGCCACCAACGGTGGATCCCTGCTCTGAGGGGACCGCGTTTTTCAACAAGACGACAGGCGCGGCCACAGGAGCCGTGGGTGTCTTCACCTATGACCTGATCAACCCCGCCATGAATGACTACACTCACGTCCTGGCTGTCATGTTCTCTGTGCCCTACGATCGCAACCTCTACTCCAATTGGTTTGCAGTGGGGATCTTTGAGAGAGGCAATGAATGTGATTACAACCTTTATGATATCATGTATAATGGCACGGAAGACAAGTTTGCCAGAGGAAAGGCAGATGGCTCCTCCATCAATTATGAGGGCAATGTTAAGATAAGCGCCACCATGTCAGACTCACATGAAGCTGTAGTGAGGGTAGAACTCAATGACAGCTATCCCGGCTATGGCGGAGGAAACCCTGGCTTTGGCGGCGGAAACCCCGGCTTTGGTGGCGGCAACCCCGGCTTTGGCGGAGAAAACCCCGGCTTTGGCGGCGGCGACCAAGGCTTTGGCGGCGGCGACCAAGGCTTTGGAGGCGGCGACCAAGGCTTTGGCGGCGGCTATAGTGACGGCGGGTATAGCTATTAAACAAATAGGATAGGGGTATCTGGGTGGTGCAGGGGTAGTATCCCCACCACCGTGGGCCAAATAGTAGGGGTTAAAATGACGTGGACTATACGTATGGGCGGAATTGGCAATGACTAAATTGGGGAGAAAATTACAACAAAAATACAAAATATAAAAAATGGTATGCTGTATGTACCGTATAGGAAACTCAATCAATAAATGGCAAATCTGTTAAAAAGTTTCATGGAAGAGTTTGACAACTGTTAATTGAAAAGCACATTTATAAATGCACTGTAATAACATGTATGTACCATAATACACTATTTAAGATGGAGCGCTTGGGGTTGATCACTTTCTGTGTGTAAGTGTGTAACAGTACAAATCAGAAGCTAACAAGTGTTACCACTTGTCATGACATTTAATAGCAAAAAGTAAAAATGTTGACCATTTCATGGCTGTACACACAACACACACTTCTCAAAAGGATCAATAAATGAGTTCATGCATCTATTCCTTTTTTCACGTATTCATTCCCCTATGACTGTGTGTTACACCCATGTTTTGTGTAGAGTGACAAAATATTAAGTTTGACGTGCTAAAGCTGCTAAAACATTTCTTATCACTTGACATTTGAAAAGGGAAGTTGGACCCCTGAGAAATATTCCCATATTGTTATTCCTATAAGGTCTGATTCTAGAGTCTAGATGACAATGAAAGGGTCCACAGAAGCTAAAATACAAACAAGGAGGCAGACTCAGAGCTGGAAATGTGACATTTGCATAGGGAATGAGTTTGCAACTACTGTGATATTACCTCAACCTGGGAGGATTCTGAGAGACATGACCACATATTCTGGTTCCTATGAGTGTTTTTTGAGATTCACACCAGTAGTGGCGCTCAGCTTCCACGTTCAATTCATTTGTGCAGTAGATCACAAACAAAACACAGCCACAATACAATACCCTCATCTGGAGATGAAAATACAAGCTAAAAACTGCATGAATAAAACTATAATACAGTAGTAATAATTAAAAACCCATATGAAACACGTGTGTGTGTGTGTGTGTGTGTGTGTGTGTGTGTGTGTGTGTGTGTGTGTGTGTGTGTGTGTGTGTGTGTGTGTGCGCGCGCGCGCGGTTCAAGTGCAACTCACCAAACACTAGAGCCAGCCCATGTGACGTTCCTACAGCGATCACACCAGACACTGTCTGAACACAGAGAGACACAGCACAGGTTGGAGGAGACATTGCTAGAAGTTCCAGAGAGCTACAGTATATATCCCTATGTCTCTCAGTTTTGCATCTCTACGTCTCCACCCCCCACTAGGGGGCGAGACAATGAGTGAATGTAATACACATTGTTAAATGCTTTGGATAAAGGCTCTATTGTAAACACACCATTTTACATTAACTTTCACTTTCAACATTTTGCTAAAGTGGCAAATATAGCTAATCCACAAGCTATACGAGAAAAAATCAATATGGAGATACAAGATTTCTGCCCGACAGCAACAATATTATGTAGAACGCTAGCTAGACAGACACACATGGCCACTCACACTAAACCATATTCTAGTATAGAACAGCAGATGATTGAGAGGTCTCTACAGCTCCTGCAATTCCGTCAATAGAAGTGGTCATATTTAACTGCTTACCAGAGAAACTTCATACTTACTATGGCAGTTGGCAGTCCAGCATCCACCTTGTCCTGAGGAAGATACGCACATTGATTACATTACATTAAAGTATTCAGGGTAATGGTAGTTTCCTATATAATCACAACTAAGTGGGGGGTTACGGATCATAAATCGGCTAGTGATCGGTGATCACCTTTCAGATTACCCAATCATTCTGTAAATTGGCTTGCTAACTTAATTTTGGAAAGTCAGGTGCACTGAATATACGTTTAATTATTTCTCCTTTTAAAGGAGACATCCGGTCATTTTAAGTGTTATGTTTGATGTGTGTCAAATCACTTACCAACGTAGAAATGAAAATCGCGTGACTCCACAGATCCCCCTATCGACCCCCACCGTTGTCATTATAGGAGTATATAGGATAGCAGCAATTCGCCTATTTTAACAAATGTAAAGTCTGTTTTTTTCTCCTAGTACTCATTGTGGAGTCCCATGATAACGTAACAGGCGCTAAAACTCCCGACAAGCTAACGGCTAATAACAGAACGAACTAATGCTGGTTGCTGGTTTCTCTCCCGACCTGGCAACCTGGGGCTGCCATGCAGAGAGATAAGCAGCCCCAGCATTAGCTCGTTCTGTTATTAGCCGTTAGCTTCTCGGAGTTTTAGCGCCTGTTACATTATCATGGGACTCAACAATGAGTACTAGAAGCAAAAAAACAGACTTTGCATTTGTTAAAATAGGCGAATTTGGGCTATCCAGCATCCTACTATCATGACAACGGTGGGGGTCGATAGGGGGATCTGTGGAGTCACGCGATTTTCATTCCTACGTTGGTAAGTGATTTGACACACATCAAACATAACACTTAAAATGACCGGATGTCTCCTTTAATAATATCAAAGGGAGAAATAATTAAACGTATATTCAGTGCACCTGACTAACAATATTATTGTTAGGCAGGTATGTTGGTTAATTGGCACAAGGTGAACAATGCTATTCATCCTATGAATGAATAGATAAGAATACTTCAGCCATTCAGAGCTCGTGAGTGAGTGAGTGAGTGAGTGAGTGAGTGAGTGAGTGAGTGAGTGAGTGAGTGAGTGAGTGAGTGAGTCTTACAGCAGCAGAAACGATCTGAGCTGATATTCCCTTCAACAGGCTGTGTCTCAGAACAGAACCATGGACTGTCGTATTCATTTCCACCGTCCTCTTCCTCCTACACACACAAGGACAATTCTGCACTGTAATGTATAACCATGCAAGCTGTAGTTCCCAATCAAAACAGATTTCCTGTTTCCATGAGAAATGTAAGGTTTTCAAAAACTATTTTTTGTGACTTTACTTTCACAGTTCAACACATTTTGTTGCTAGTGCAAATTCACATCTCATTCTATCCCACTCACAAACACACACACACACACACACACACACACACACACACACACACACACACACACACACACACACACACACACACACACACACACACACACACACACACACACACTCTTCTGCAACTATAGCAGAGTTCCCAGTCAAAACAGATTTCCATTTTCTATGACAAATATACGTTTTTTTCCCCAATTACTTTTCTTTGTGACCGACCCTAAAATCAACGTTACTTTCACATTGTGTTGCCACTACTGCGTATACATGTCTCGTTCTCACACACACAACTCTAGGAGATATTCAGCTCTCATCGAGATGCACAGGATAGCTAGGTTGTAGTCTTCTAGACAGCCTACTGAATTAACTTCAGAAATGGAAAATGCAGTACTATATTAACTAAACTATATAAACTATATTCGCACTTTCATTTATTCTGTCCAGAATGTACATACAGTATAATGCCACTGCACTCTGACCATCTTGTGCGTTATCCTAGTTGTCTATAAACATTGTTTTCCAAAATATCAAAAATAGCAGATCAATAATCTCACAAAGCTATCGCCATGCAATGTGTTGTGAGCTTGTAGATTGGCTATTTCAATATTCTGTAGTGTGTTAGTGGGAGTAGGGTCCTAGTGCATACATTTTTGTCTGCTTGTCAATGTACACCAGGTGTGTGTGCCCGTGTGCGTGCCCATACCGTTTTAGGTGCGCTGGGTCTCCGCTGTCAGAGCTGGCCAGAGAGGAGGTTTCACATGAGTGGGCATCTATGTTCTCTGTGTTGAGGAGGCAGGTGTCCTCCAGGACAAATGGCTCCTCCTCATCCTCCGGCTGCAGAGACACACACAACACAACAAAATAAACACAGACTCTAGCAAATTCATTCTAAATCTCACCAGTCCATTTCACTCATTTGCAGCCAAAACCAGTTATTAGAATTGAAAACGATTATTGATACTGTCCAAGCTGGACACTTGACGAAGGATGGAAGAATTGTGGTTTGGTGAGAGCAGTTATGGAGAGATATATTGAAATTCAGAGTGAAGGCGCTCGGGTGGCGCAGTGGTAAAGTCCCTGCCCAACGCCACAGGGCTCTACGTCCTCCTGGTGGGGGCTCCTCACTGGCAGGTGAGTCAGTAGTATACACCATCAGTGACAACAAAGAAATGTGTGTGGAGAGGAATAAATTGGCCTAACGACTAAATTGCGGGAAAAAAGGGGGTAAAAAATAATTGGCTACTCTAAATAAAAAAACAAAAACAGATTCAGAGTGAAGGTAGATTACTGCAACTCATTGAGGATGCTACAGAGTGAAGCTAAGTTAATGCACCTCATAGAAGATGCTCTAAATAGTGACGTTTTTTTTTTTTGATTGATTAGTTTATTGAATATTAAAATTCAAAAGGATAAAAAACACAAGAAAGCCCGTAGGCTTGTTTCAATTGTGGTCCTTTGGGAAAGGGGACATAGGGAGCAACAATACAATACAATATAATAACATAAAAAACATAAAACAAAGCCAAATAAAACTTACAAATTCTAAAAGGACAAACAGAAGACTAAACATCAACTAAACAAAAACTAGGACCATCTCTCTTTTTTACTTTTAAAAACATCTAAATGTTTTTGTTTAAAAGTTACATCATGTTAATGGCCAACCATCTCTTTAATGCCATTTTAAAATTGTCAAAAGAACCAGTCAATTTGAGGCTGGAAGGCAAATCATTCCATTGAACTGCTGCTGAGTAAAGGAATGATGTTTTTCCCAGATTGGTGGAGAATTTGTAGGGCTTAAAATCAGTAGGGCTCCCCCTGGTGAAATGCCTGTGAGTACGGTAGGTTACTGCAAGTCATTGAGGGGGTCGCGGACTGAAAAAAGTTGAGAACCAATGCTGTATTGAGTGAAGGAAGGTTACCACACCTCATTAAGGATGCTCTCCAAGGTGGGAGGTGTGTCCACTTGGGGAATGTCAAACTCCTTGTCATCAATCTGAGGAGAAAAGCAGTTGGCACAGAACTTATGATTACACTGTAAAATAGAGCATACACAATGTTTGTAGACTCTCAGGGTTTAATTAATACTGAGGATTTTACTGTGTAGAAGGTAAAAGATCAAGACTCTCTTCTCTTCTATGTTGATCTATACGGAATCTGCATATAGCATAACATAAGTGTGCACACTTATGTTATGCTTTCCTATAATCCTCATTTTGACACCAGTTTGATGGACTTGCAGCACTATCTGTAGAATAGAAGAATAGAATTATCCCCACTCCTTGGGGTGTTTTTTTTTTGTCACTGTATATTATTATGTGAAATTCGTCCTCTGCATTTAAAGAAAAAATTACGCACATCCTCCGTTTCTTGGTGCTGAGCCAAACTTGAAGAACAGAATCATGAAAAACAAGATGGGGGCTCGCAACTCACTTTTAAATGCTCAATTCTTTTAATTACGGCAAGCAGCAGATATGACGTTTCGACCCTTGCATTTTTTTTTCAAGTATTTTCCACATTTACCCATCCTATAAATACTAGGAGCAGTGAGCAGCAATTCTACAGTGCTCAGGGGGCAATTAGGAGTTAAGAGTCTCGCTCAGCGATACACATCCACACATTGCTGGCTTGGCCTGGAATCGAACCTGGGACAACCAGGGCCTCTGGCTTCCCAGACGGGCTCACCACTGTACTGCTACATGTAGTGCAAACATTCATATTACCAATATACTGTACCCCCTTCTGATACAGAGGACACCAGTGGAGAGCAGTTTCTATAACCTTTTTTTTTCTTTTTACAATCATTTGATCTCTTTTCACAAATTCTGTTTCTGTGCTGTTTTTTGTACAAGCATAGCAGCTAGTAAAAGCCAATTTATAGTTCACATAATATTTACTCCTACAACAGAATATATAATTAGGTCATTCTGCTGCATGAACAAAGGCTATTCCGTTATATCTTCTGTTATAAGGTATTCATCCATTTATATTCTGCATATTCTATATTGTACATTATTAAGAAAATATGATTTACTTTTTTGGCTGCAACACATTAGATATAACCATAACCTCCTTTTGCAGTAGTAAACTCGGAAAAGGTGGAATTCCAATTCTAAATCAATCTATATGCAGTCTGGTGATCATTACCCAACTGTGTATTGATGCTAGTTTTAGATGTTCTACTGTTAACACGTTATTACTTATTTACTATAGAAGATATGCGCATGCTTAAAGTGAATGGCACATCGAGTGGCAAAGAAACATGCAAAGTGAGTTTAACATTGTTTAATGTTGTTTAATGTAATCAGATATGACTTTTCTGTTTGGATGCATGGGCTGTCAAGGCCAGAAAGTATTTTTTTGACACTCAGTAGGCATTCCTGCATAACTTCCGGGTTTGATGATGATGTCACACGCATATCCTCTATAGTAACCTTGTGTTTACCTTGTATTTACCATGGACAGTACATTTAGCAGTCTGGTGGGGTCTGCCTCTGTCCCACCAACATTTCACCACACATACATGAGCATGTAACAACTAAAGTCTTTGAATCTTGAATCTGAACCTAGTCCTGCCTAAAAAGTAAAAATACAGTAAGCAGGTTGTTCTGGGGCATATTGAACCTAGACCCAAGAGACTACTACAATAAAATAGCAAGACGGAAACAAAATGTAATGTGTAGAGCTGGGGTTAAACAGGGGGTCCAGGGCACCTAGGGGGTCCTCGGAGCTACTATAGGGGGTCCTCAAAATCTTTGTGTGATTGGTTCCATTTGTACACTCTCAGAGTTACACACCTGTAAGGGGCCATTTGGAAGCCCATGAGGGTCCCTGGACCCCAACTGTAGACCCACTGGTGTAACAGAGTGTTTCCAGTGAGCCAACATGCACAATACAATATCAGCACCCTGACTCTGTGAGCCAACATGCACCCTGACCAGAATGGAACAGAGCCTTCATTAGTATCATTGGCAACACCTGTGAATGTCTTCATAATATGGCTGCTGTGAATAGAGCCTATTGTAAACAATGTAGTGGGGGTCCCTGCTTCATCTCTCTCTCTCAGCTGGGGTCCTTCCTTGGACTGAAAAACGTTGAAGACCCCTGGTGTAGATAGAGTAACATTGTTGTTATGTAATATTCACGATTAACGTCAAACATGTCAGCGTGTATCAGACTGACATAGACTGGCAGCTGACAGACAGTACGTGTCAGGTGAGGTGAGCTCCCTGCCAGCAGCACTCACCGCGTCGATCTCCATTAAGTTGAGCTGAGAGGACGCAGACACCAGGCTGCCCGCGTCAGGAGAGTCCGACATCGTCACGTGCGTATCGACCGACTATTCAGTGCGAAATGTATTGAAATACTGCAAATATAGCAACATACTCCCTGTGTGTGTGTGTATAAGAGCCGGGTTGTTCAGCGATTCCAATGTTTGCGGAACTGGCTGTTGGTCACACGGGCTCTCCTTCCGGTGTAGTTCCTGTTAGGCGCAGAAAGCTGAAAGTGTTGTCTGGGGGCGGGGCAGTCCGCCCTCTAGATATGTTATACCTCTATGTGTAGATGGCGGTTTCTATTTACTGTTCAGTGCTCGTATCCGGTCTATAGAGGATATGCGTGTGACATCATCATCAAACCCGGAAGTTATGCAGGAATGCCTACTGAGTGTCAAAAAAATACTTTCTGGCCTTGACAGCCCATGCATCCAAACAGAAAAGTCATATCTGATTGCATTAAACAACATTAAACAATGTTAAACTAATTTTGCATGTTTCTTTGCCACTCGATGTGCCATTCACTTTAAGCATGCGCATATCCTCTATAGCCCGCCTACTGTATCCTGTAATTTCTGCTACTACGTACCCACGCACACAGGCCACTTCTGTATCCGTCTAGGATACAGAAGGAACAGACCAGGGTCTCTTTTTAAATGCCCCGTGTACAAAAAGGAACATTTACAACAATGGTTTTACAGAAATGACAGACAACAGGTACACATAAATATAATACAATAAAAAGGTTTCAAACTAAATATTAAAACCAAATATTACAAGCAGGTGCATAGGCCTTCTTCCAATATAAGGTCATCTAAAAATCTTTTAAAAATAGCAAAAGAAACAAGGACATCTAACTTCAACTTTTCTTGACATTCATTCCATATATATGGAGCATACACACTGAAGGCTGTATCTCCCAGCTTAGTAGCGTACTGGTTGTAGGTAGGCACCTTCAGCATAATCTTATCTTGAGATCTGGTATCATCAGGGTCACATAGATATCTGTGGGTTATCACTTTGGGTGACAGTGACAGCCTGACAGGCAATAGTACCCAGAAATAAACAACTCAAAAACAGTGCCATGCAAGTTCAGTTCAGGAAACAAAAGCATAATCCTTTATTGGCCCCATAGGTCCCCATGTGCAGTGTGTCCCAATTGTGTTTCCCAATTTTATGGGTCCCGAGTATTTTTATTTACTTAATTATTTTACGTTCAGTAGAGAAATATAATATGGATTTTCTCAAGAAAGAAGATGATCAGGTGGGGATATATCTGTGACAAATTTCTTTTTCCCTTTAATTATTTTAGAGAAGACTAAAAAAGAAATTGAATAACGAGAAAGCTGAAAGGGAGACGGGTGGCACAACGGGAAGGTATCTGCTGAATCACGAAACCATCACCATTGGCTTAAAACAAACTTTATTTTCAGTTAAAAACTATACATGTGCCAAAGTGAAATATTGAGTTGAAAATATAGGAGGCTTTGCTAACAACATCGTTTTTTACATGTCATAGACTGGTTTCATCACAAAGTTATCATTTACATTGTGTGTGTGTGTGTGTGTGTGTGTGTGTGTGTGTGTGTGTGTGTGTGTGTGTGTGTGTGTGTGTGTGTGTGTGTGTGTGTGTGTGTGTGTGTGTGTGTGTGTGTGTGTGTGTGTGTGTGTGTGTGTGTGTGTGTGTATTTATGTTAGTTTCTTGCTCTCCTGGACCCCATAACTGGACCCTGACTTCTTCACCTCTGACACGCCGATCAGCTTATTCACACCTACTGAGGCTGGAGGGAGAGACAGACACACATTATACTAATACGTTATCATTTATTGCATTGTTAATTTTGACAGAAAATTTGTATTTAGTTTAGTCATAGTCTTTTGAATCAAATGCAATTTAGTTTTAGTCATATTCTAGTCATCTGAAAAGTTCTTGTTTTAGTCGACTAAATATCATACGATTTTAGTAACTAAATATACAGTTGATTTTTTCGACAATGTTTTTTTTGGGCAGACATTGATGGCTTCGTAATGACTGATTTCTGAGTTCTACTGGATCTACTGGATCTATTCTCCACTAGTCCATCCCAAACATTTTAGTCTAGTTTTTATTTGTTGACGAAATTGTCTTAATTTTAGTCATCATAGCTTAGTTTTTATTCAGTTTTCGTCAGTGAAAAAAGCTAGTCGACAAACATTTTTCGTCATAGTTTTAGTCGACGATCACTGATTTAATTGTCAACATGCAAAATAATTATTTGTGTGTGTGTGTGTGTGTGTGTGTGTGTGTGTGTGTGTGTGTGTGTGTGTGTGTGTGTGTGTGTGTGTGTGTGTGTGTGTGTGTGTGTGTGTTCATACCAACAACCAGCAAGACCAAGAGGCCAAGGATGAGAAGTGGGTTGCCGCTGGTGACCACACCAATAGCCAATCGGACAAGAGGCAAAATCAGAAGCCCCGCCCAGAAAAGGAAGTTGAGGAGTGACCATGGTGGGCGACGTGGAGGAACTAAAGGGTTGCCAGGGAAGCGGCCCGTGGTAAAATACTCTTCCTGCAATGCATCCTGGAGAGACAATTATGTAAATTAATGGTACTTTTCATCACCTAAAAAGGAACAAGTTGATGTAAATATTGATGACATTTTGCCAGAAGACGGTTGGTTAGGTTGTGTTCATGCCAAGTGGTAACTGGGTAATTTCTGACTGAACTCCCTACTTCCCACCTCAGAGCATTCAAGTGTTTTAGGTAACAACAAAATGGACGTCTGAGCGAAAGCCTAGTCCCCACTAGGATTAACGGCACCCTTATCCAGTCAACCTGTCATCCTGTCAATCTGCCAGGCTGTCAGCCATCATTCAACCAACCAACAGTTTACAGCAAAGTCAAGTTTTGTGTTAATAAAGTGACCAAGCCATCCTGAATCCATCAGTTAGTGAAACAATCATAGCTATCAGCTGAGTTTTTGTATTTTTCAACAATACTGGAGGAAACAAAGAGGAAGCTTTCAAAAGAATGACAAAAAAGTGAAACCTCAATTTACCTTCTGTTGGTAGAGTTTGTGCAGCCAGTCAGCACATTCCTTCTCATCCTCAGGAATCTCTTCTACTGGAATACGTCTTTAAAAACACACACACACACACACACACACACACACACACACACACACACACACACACACACACACACACACACACACACACACACACACACACACACACACACACACACACACAGCTGACTTTAAAGTGAAAGTAACAGTGACTACTAGTACTGTAGCAGTAACTGTGATAAGTACAACTGGAGATAATAAGCCACATAAAGAGTGGTATCATGTTGTTTAGCCCTACTATAGTGGCAGGGCTTTAAGGATGCCGATGTTGGTTGGTCAAGTTGGATCCCTTCTTTGGTACCAAATAGCCATGATTTGATTAGCAGGGGGGATGGGGGGAATCCACTCAATTCACAATTTACTAATTTAATTAAAAATGTATGTTAACTACATTAACTATGGCTTCCTTATTCTAGGCAAATTTGTTAAAAAAAACGTTTTTAATATTCAAAAACTGTGATAATGTCACTTTTATTTTTATTTTATTTTACTAATCAATCCCTGCAACAGCACATTGAAAACTACTGGCTGGATTGTTATAGATTTCTCTGTGAACCTTCACAAATCCCAGAGGATGGCCTCTATTGATTTTAGTGGTCCCGTGGTCTTTAGCGCCACCATTAAGCCAAGGTTTCCACTCACTTGCACACATTTTATTCCTCATGAAGGTATCTTGAAAATAACTGTCTGGATTGCCGTGGAATGATCTACAATCTCTGTTGAATATGATTTGATGTTACTAACCTTACATGCAAATCAGCATTGAATTTGCGTCCTTTGATGATATCCACTAGAGTAGGAACCTTTCTGTCTCTGAAGTTTAGTGTTACATCATACACCGCCGATACTGGATAGAGAGAGGAAAAAAAGATTCATAACTCACTGCTGGGGTATTGTTTATGTAGCATCATATGTAACAAACATCTACTGTTCGACCAAAGGAGAATCCTCCCCTTGAGCCCCGAGAGGCACGACCGAGTGCAGAGGCACTAGCTGAGCAAGTGCCTGTGCCGAGCTATGTGATTCGGCGTGATTCGGTGCGATTCAGGGACATTCTGGTTGCATACTGTTAGACTTCGAATCATAAATATTTCCATTCTCATGAACATGGAATGCGACATGCTCCCCTGTGGCGTCAAATGACTGACCCGTGATTAGATGTTGCCCAACTCGTCACGGTGGTATAATAATAACCATACCGTTCACTTAGACAGAGACTAAGAAAATAGCTTTCTTTTTTTTAACATGCTCACAAAGAGCTCAGTGCTCAAAGTGAAAGGTTCAAAAAAGTAGCAAACGTTTCGAAATGTTTGCAACTTTTTTGTAGTTTTTCCTTAGACAGAGACATTTTTTAGTCTCTGTTTAAGGAGTCTCTGTTTGAGACCACCGCAACTGCCGTCAACCCTGAACAAAGGATGAAGAAGGGCGCAACATTTTACCCTGTACTTATATGTATGAGTGTGCATCTTTTTGTGTGTGTGTGTACTGTATATGTAGTAGTGTGTTTGTTTGCGCGTGTGTGTGTGTGTGTGTGTGTGTGTGTGTGTGTGTGTGTGTGTGTGTGTATTCACTATACCTGTATCTCTTAGACAGTGCAGTGTGGTGGTGAATCCTTTTGTTCTAGGCAGCAGATGGTGCTTTAGTCTGGGAAGCCCTTTACTGGAATATTATGATTCATCATGTTATTAACACTACTAAGCATAATAACAAGCAGTAATAGCACTGAAAGTCATAGTAGCAGTAGTTATAGCACACTTACATTTTGGTAGAGATTTGGGTGGTGTACTGTATAATTTCCCTTGCCATGATATAACTCAAAATATTGGTGTGAACTTTTCAAAAGTTGCTCCATAGATTTAAAATGTATAATCTAAAGTAGTGATGAAGGTTCCATCGCCGTTTCTTACATGTGCAGTAACAAAAAAATGAAGCATACCTTCCGGATCTTCTCCCTAATTACGTTAGTAAAGTCAACAAAAACTTGATATTTTTTATCTCTGAAGAAGGCAGAGTCGGGTTCACTGTGCAATGTAACTCAAAGGGTACACTCTTTTGGACTACCATTGTTTAATCTAGGGAGCACAACTGTTACCGTCAATACTTGGAGTTACATCACAGCAAGCAACCAAAACCTTGTTTTTGCTTTAACAGAAGAAGTACCTGTCAGCAACCTCCATAGATATCTGATGTTTCTTCTCAGTAAACCTGGTGCCTTCACAGTGCAACAGCACCTGGATATTGACAGAGGTTCCTGTGAGTCTCACTGCATAGAAATGAAATTGTACTAAACCGGTTCAACAGTAATACACTTTCTCACCCACACTCACCCACATTTTTTCAGGGTAGTCTTTGAGTTGATTCAGCCCGTTAGTCACAGCCCTCTTGTCCTCTTCCCACTTCCTCTTACAGAACACCATTTCCAGAAAGTACCAGGCCCAGCCAATCAGAGGCACCTTCAGTAGCTCATGCTTTGCCAGCACCTTGGAGCTCTGTAGGATACGGGGCAGGAAGCAGAGGCTTGATTAACCCATTAAGGCGAGTCTAAAAAGGCCTTCTAAATCCTAACAGTTTTCCGAATAAATTAAGTTGCTATAATATCTTCGTTGACCTTGCGGCTGTTGTACAATGTGAAAATCTAGCAGTATGGATAGAAGAGTTCTTCCCTGAAGCAACCTGAGATAGTGGAGCTCATGAATACAAGTAGGCCTACACTGACTGCTGCACTGAGTCAAAAAAACTGTCCTGAATTGTGGTTATCAGGGGAAAATGTATTGGTTACGGTCACTTTGGTTATATTATATTCAAGATGACATAACATTCTTGGTCTGTCCAACACTTTTGTCCTAACCAACATATATTGAAAACTACTAGTTGAATTGCCATGGAATTTGCTGTGCATCATCATGCTGTTACATTGGTCATGTAGGATGAAACCTACTGATTTTGGTGATCCAATGGCCCTTCATCTAGCGCCATCCTCAGACCAAATTCTAAACTCACACACCATGGCTTTTCCTCCTGCTAACCTCTATTCTAAGAAACTGCTAGTTTACAATATTACGTTTATCCTTCAGTGAATAGTCACTCATTTTTATCTACTCTCTCTCACCCCCAGAACACCATAGCGTTCGCAGAGGGCCCACCCGACGAGGAAGTCTATCTCATAGTTATGGTTGAGGATGATGATGGCGTGCTCTTTGCCAAACAACTCCTCCTTGTTGGTGGTTGGCTGGTCTGCAAACATGGTACACTCAGTCCCCGACCAATAGTTGAACACCATGACTAGCTCTGGAGAGAGAGAGAGAGAGAGAGAGAGAGAGAGAGAGAGAGAGAGAGAGAGAGAGAGAGAGAGAGAGAGAGAGAGAGAGACACACACACACACACACACACACACACACACACACACAGAGATACACAGAGAGAGACACAGAGAGCGAGAGAGACAGAAAGACAAAGAGAGGGACATTTTAGAGGGACACTACAATATCATGAGACACAGGGGAAATCTGGGCTCAAGACAAATATAATAGGCAAGTTTGATGAGATCTTAATCACCTAATTTATGTCTATTTTACTGTCTGCAACCTCTACCTATCGGTCAATTTATCAGAGGGCTCAAAGTTTAAGAGACACTGAGAGATAAGAGAGACAATCACACTCTCTCACTCACACACACACACACACACACACACACACACACACACACACACACACACACACACACACACACACACACGCTCTCTTTCTCACATCACACATGCCCACAAACTGTACTTACGGCTGAACAGTGAGTAAGCCAGCCGTGTGTTGATCCGTCTGTAGAGCTCTTTGTTGAATGGCCATAGCACACATGTGAGCAACTGGATGAAGTTGATAATCAGCCCGCTGACCACGAACACCAGGCCTATCACCAGATGCAGGATGAACGATCCTTTCACGCCCATAGCTATCCTCACACTTCACCTCAGTGAAGTTAGTCAGCTGAGATCGCCGTCCTGAGATCACTGTTAAAGGGGCTACACCATGAATTAAAAAATATATATATTATATATAAATATTGCCCCCTAATACGTTTTAAACAGGTTGTAAGCCTAAAAAACATCCAGATATTTTTTCTCACAATCTGACTGTCTGTCATTCCAAGCTTTTTCAGCTGCAATACCAAAACGTCCTATTGGGCAGGGGGGAGCTACTGAGCAATTCTGTCTGGCCATCGTCAATGCAAAATCAGTGCAAGTGACATCACTTGCACAGCCATTCTGAAATGGCCTGTTCAGACACGCCCATCAGGAAATCCATGAAATGAGCATGAATGACTGAATGTTAAAAAAAAATATTTATTTGGGTACAAGAGACACTGGGGAGCCCAAAAAATACTAAAAACCTAAAAAAAAATGAAATTCATGGTGTAGCCCCTTTAACACTCTGAGAAAAAGACAGAGAGAAGTGAGAGTTGAGACATACTGTACAGTATGTCTTGCAATACCCGTTCTTCACACACACACACACACACACACACACACACACACACACACACACACACACACACACACACACACACACACACACACACACACACACACACACACACACACACACACACACACACACACACACACACACACACACCACCCACAGCCTTTTACCCATTTGGTGGTGTTCCAATTTCTGACATAGTGTCTGACAAACACAGACAGGACAGATAAGAGCAAAGCCATTGATGCATTCTGTGTCTCCCACTTTTACTTGTGTTCAAAACGCAAACAGCATCAGTGCAGTCCCCTCACCCTGGACCAGGGACGTGCAGAGGGAGTTGGAGGGGCAGGGGCTTGAATTCCAAAAAAGATAATTCTTTTTTACATTTCTACCCAGATTTAGAGGAATATCTCAACAGGTGAATGGAACCCTGTCTCCCCCCCCCCCCCCTCCCAGTGAGCTGTGGCGTTACACAAGGAAGCATACTAGGGCCTTTACTGTTCCTAATATATGTAAATGACATGACATAGTTCTTGTTCGCGGACGACTCGGCTCTGCTGGTCTCGGACAGGGACAAGTTGTAGGTTGAAAGAGCCCTTAGCTCTGAGTCTGAACTCGGTAGAATCTGCACCTGGCTCGCTGATAACAAACTATCATTACACCTGGGTAAAACTGAATCCATTCTCTTTGGGTCCAAAATGAATTTGGCAAGGCTGACGGCTTCACAATAAAAGTGAGTGACAATGTTATCACAAGAAAAGAGGAATTACGTACCTAAGTTCCATTTTAGAAGCAAATCTTTCCAGTGATAAAATGAAAACTAAAGCAATCAAAAAAGTCAACCAAAGAACAATAGTTTTGTACAGGATCTCTCTAGTCAGTAAGAATACATTGAGGACCCTAACGGGAGCACTCATCCAAGGTCACTTCAACTATGCGTGCATACAAACAAGGCTCCAGACATCCCAAAATAAGCTGGTAAGGCTACTTCTTGGTCTTACATCTACAACTCATTTAACCCCTGCTCACTTTGCTAGGGTCGGATGGCTCAGGGTAGAGGACAGAGGACAGAGTACAGCAACTTGCAATGGGCCTGGTCTACAAGATACACTACACCACAAAGATACCCCTGTCTCTGTCAAACTACAGTACTTCACAAACGTCAATGAAGTCCACAATCACAACACCAGAGGGAGCTCCACTAATAACGTTCAACACAGATTTGGCTCAAACAAGGGGTTAAATTTGTTCTCCTGCTGTAAATGTGGAACGCCCTACCAACAGTCATAAAGGAGTGTAAAACCCTACTCTCCTTTGATGTTTCGATGAATTGAGTACAAAGGACCCCAATGGAAACAAGCCATAGGCTTTCTTGAGTTTAAAATCCACTTAGCAGACCTTGTATTGAATTGTTCTTTCCGGTTTCCTTTCCTTTTTTTGCAAACTGCTAATAAAGTATTCAATCAATCAATCAGGCTTGGCATTACAGGTTATAGACAGACAGAGAGAGAGACACAGACAGACAGACAGACAGACAGACAGACTGTCTGACAGAGGCCCCTGCTTGACAAATCACTTGAAATGAACAGTATAATACTTAGTTTTTAGTTAGTCCACACATACCTATCTGTCTCAAATTAAGTCACTCATCTGCTTCTTGCCTGTGTGCGTCTGTGTGCTCTCCTCTTTCGTTGAGTGGAGATGTGCGCCCGGCCAGATGCGGAGTACAGCATGGATTTCTACAGTCTGTAGAAATCCATGCCGTACAGAGGGCAATTCTTTCAACATAAAATGCTGCATTCCAGTTCAGCAGAGTAAAGGGCAATTGCTCAATATCCCTCAATTACACTGGGAGGAGAAGAGACCCCTATCATTCTAAAGTAGCACTTTCAGCACCATTCAACAAACCCTTTAACCCCCAGTTGCTCCAGTGGACATGCTCAGTGCCATGAATATACAGCATGTCAGACTGTTGTCGTTGATCAAAGAAGTGGAGGTCTATGAATTAAAGGGATAGTTCATCCCCAAAATGACCTTTTTTTCTATCGATTAGTCACCCCATGGAGACTTGAATTCATGGATATTTTTTTGTTATCGTTTCATTCCTAAACCAATAATTTGATTTGATGACCGGCAGCGGTTCTGGTAGGAGACGCAGAGTCTCCTTTGTGTCTCCTACCGGAACCGCTGCTTACCGATTCGCTGTTCATCAAATTATTGGCTTAGGAATGTGAGGGGGAAAAAAGTTTCCATGGGGTGATTAATCAATAGAAAAAAAACATTTTTTTGGGTGAACTATCCCTTTAGGTTTTCCCTCCGCCTCCAGCTACTCCTCCACACTGCAAAAATTCTGAGTGGTCCAACACTGTCAAGAGTTAAATTAACTAGCAGTATTTTACAGTGTGGCTATGTTGCTGTAAATTGAAGTAGTCTTACTTTGCTGGCCCCATTTTTAGAATTTCTATATTACTATTGTTGCTGGAGTAACATTTGTACTTACCTCAGAAAGTGTCTCACCCCACAGACCTGAAGTCAGCAGCAGCAGTGGTTAAGTAGTCGTGGAGTGTGAAAGTCTCATGGAGACACAGCGACGACAGAGAGAGAGGTGAGGAAGTTCAACTTTTGACCTCCTCGCCACACGGCCCTACCCTGTAAACTCTGTGAACTTTGGAGTGTTGCCTAAAATACACAAAAGTGTGTGTGTGTGTGTGTGTGTGTGTGTGTGTGTGTGTGTCAATAATCACCTGAGGTTCTCAGCTTGATAACTAGGTACAGTACCTCATCTGACCTGTCACTCAAAGCAGGTAACTATAGGTTCTCTCTCTGTGTGTGTGTGTGTGTGTGTGTGTGTGTGTGTGTGTGTGTGTGTGTGTGTGTGATATTGCCCTTTGATCATGAAGATGAAGTAAAAGTGTTTTACACTGCCTCTCACACACACACACACACACACACACACACACACACACACACACACACACACACACACACACACACACACACACACACACACACACACACACACACACACACACACACACACACATTTGTAGAATCAGCCTCAGGTCTTAATGGGTAAATAATGATGACAAGTGTATGGAATTATTAGGCTGGTAGACCATCCCGGTCACGGAATTCACATCAAAAGACATGTGAATTCCGCGACCGGGATGGTCTACCAGGCTATGGGATTATAGGGGCAGCAATGGCTCAGGAGGTGGAGCGGTTCTCTGGGAATTAGAAGCTCCTGGTTCGATCCACACTCATGGCCTCATCATGTCAAAGTACCCTTGAGCACGGCACTGAAGTTACTCCCGACAAGCAGTTTGGTGCCTTGCATGGCTGACTCTGCTGTCATTGTGTGTGTAAATGGATGAATGTAATCAAATGCATACAGTACAATGTATAAATATAAAATTATGTATAAATGCAGACTATTTACCAAGACAACACTAGATTTCAATAACTCTTACTTCTCTCTCTTTATTGCATTAGAACATACATTTCTCATATATATATCTATATATATATTTTATAAATGTGAATTTGTACACTACAATCTTTTATTGTAACATGTTAGAAAATACTCGTAACGCTCCAAAAACATAGCACTAAAAACAGTTACCAAACATTGATTATTACATTTCCTCGTTTTGTTTTTTGTTTTTTTGTTTTGGCCACCAAGAACAGAAAAACAAAGATGGAAGAGATGAAACTGTCTTATTTAGGAGGACAGGAGAGGACCACAGCCACAGGCAGAGTTCAGTCATCGCGACTTTTCGCGGCAATCTTGTTCATTATGGGTTTTACAATCAAACTGGAAGGGGAGGTCGGGGTATGTCGGATTTATATTTAGTCATACGACTTAGTTGCATGCCCAAAATAGCTGATCTGCAAGCTCACAAGGCATCGCGGATGCAAGGCATTGTGAGCTTGTAGATTGGCTAGTTTTTGACGCACAACTCCCTCACACAGAGCAGATGTGACGGGTAGGAAGCAGGGCATACTGGGCAGGGTAGGCAATTTGTTATTTTATACGTTGGCTATAAATTTTTTTTAGCAATGTACAAGCTCACAGCGCGTCACTTCGTGCCGCACTGCGAGCTTGTAGGCCTACATCTGCTATCTTTGAACAGTTTTCTTCTTTTACTCTTGAAAGCGTTGGAAAATGTTTCATAATTTAGATTTTTTTACAGAATCTTCTCTTCTCGGGGTCTCTGGCACCCAAAAAGGGGGCGGCCAAATACTTTTCAGGGAAATGAAAAAGTTTGAGAACCACTGATGTAGATGGCTCAGGAAAAGCCATCTTAGCCATGTTAACAGTTACTACAGGCAAACAGTGAGGCAAGGGTGGCGTGCATTATAACCATGTAACGCTGAAGAGGTTTTGATATTCATTCACTAGAATAAGGCTGTTTAGAACATAAGAGCAGACTCCTCTCCATTCAAATTTAAAAGTCCCCTTGACTCAAAAGCGTATTTTCTCTACAGCTAACTGCTCTTGGAGGCATGACTTTGACCATACAGAATGATTGTCCTAATGAATGCACCCCTTGCCCACCTTCCCCTAAACAACACCCATATTCTCTCCTCGCCGCGCACCTCCTCACCTGTCCTCCCTCTTTGTTAACCACTGGCACTTAGGCCCTATTCAAACATTTTCAAAAAAAAGTGCAGATCTACAAGCTCACGTGTTGCATTAATGCATTGGGGCCTTGTAGATCTGCTATTTTTGAAAAATGTACAATGCCCAAAACAGGGACACAAAAGGGTGAAAGTGGTCACTTTGATTTTAAGTGATTTCTCCTATTGCACACTCAGTCATTCACATACAGACACACACACACACAACCCTGTGATCGTAAAGGAAATATACAGTATATTTATACACATACATTCGCTCGCTCGCTCGCTCGCACGCACACACAGAAAACAACTGTAGCACAGACCGTTCACCACAGACACACGCAGACACACAGACACTACGGGTAGACAAGTTTGGACCACATACGGCTGACTAGTTAACCCAACGTAGGAGGGGAAAACTGCATGTGTGGATCAGAGCCGAGCAGAAACCAGGATGGGGCGAGTGCACAGACACAGCAGTCTGTTTTATCCAATTATTGTTTTCCGGGGCACAGAGCTTCACAAGGCCTCCCAAACAAAGTATTCTGGTTGCTGGGCCCTGGCCCCAAATCAAATAGGCTCTATGCACAGCAGCCATACAGGAAAGAAATTGGGCCTCCTTCTTGCTTCATACTTCCTTCACAGGTCTTACCACTTATACTAATTAAGGCTCTGTTCCGTTTAGAGTAGGACAGTGGTTCTCAAACTTTTTATTTTCTCAGAGTTACACACCCATAAGGGGTCAATTGAAACTCCCACGAGGAACCATGAGGGTCCCTGGACCCCACTTTGAGACCCACTGGTGTAGCAGTCTTTCCAGTGAGCCAACATGCACAATATCAGCACCCTGACTCTGTTCGACCAGAATGGAACACAACCTTAACTAGCATCATTGGTAACACCTGTTTATTACAGTAAACAATGAAAAACAAAAAAAAAAGTCATATTCAAAAGCAGAAGCGTCTCATCTTTTATCATTATCCGAGTAACGATGAAACAAACTATGTAATGTAGTAAAAGTGGTATCTACATGTAGCACAATTTATACTGCAATATTAAGCTATGTTTCCTCCCCATCCATTTCCCTCCTCTTTCTCTGCTACACCCGATTTGTTTCCTCTCCACCCGTTTTCCCTCTGCTTCTTAATCTACCCCCAGTGAGTGGTATTGTGGTTGTGATGTCAGATTCCTAAGGCAGTATCACAGTACAGTCCATAGAGAAAACAACAGCAGTACAGTATTACAATGGCCTGCCCAGAGCCATACACCTGACAAAGTTGGGACACTGACTGACATAATGTTGGGACTTTTGTTAAGCCTCCAGTTTTTGAGCGTTCACTTCCGGGAACAACATTTTCTTTGTTACTGTAGCAGCATTGGCCGTTTTGCCTCTTATCGGCCGGCACACACCAGAGAATGTGCGTGTGACGCACACAAGCCCTGCATACGCACACATGAACACACGCACAGTCCTATTTTAAAGCTTGCGTATGCGGGGCTTGCGTATCCGCGCGTCTGGTCTAGCCGGTATCATTGATATCAATTGGATCTTTCCAAACGCGCTGTACACACGCAGTAAATTCCACGCATGCGCACGCTTTGAAAAGCCTGGTGTAGTCCGGGCGTTAATGGGCGATTTTTTATTGTTACCTGTCAGTGTGAGCTTATCTAACATTCTGTCAGGAAGCAATGAGATCCGTATGCAACAAAAATCTACATGTCATCTGCATATTTCTGGACGCCCCATCGTCACTTGAGACAAGCACAGCAACCTACAGTACTGTAGCATGTTAACACAGTGGTTCCTAAACTATTTGGGGGGTCTCCCCGGGACCCAAACTAGTGAAAATAGACAATCTGCAAGCTCACAACACGTCGCAATACAACAACTACAGCTTGTAGATCTGCTATTTTCACTACTTCTTAAACTTTTTTCATTTTATTTATGGAAATGATTAGATTTTTTCATTGTATTTATGAAATATGAATTGTTTTTAATTGAGGTTTATTTTTACAAAAAGTAGATTACTCGCGACCCATAAAAATGTGTCACACAAATGGGTCCCAACCCACTGTTTGGGAAACAGTGTGTTAACGGTTATATTATCCTAATCTTCATGTTCCTGGGTTGTCCTGTGAGCTTGGCGGGCTAAGGCACATGCCGTGGCGTGTGCTCACAACATCATGGCTCTGAATCAGGCTCATCATGGCCATTGTCACAGGTCATGATCACACTCCTTTCTTGGCACTCGCCACTGTGTTTAATCCAATAAAACTGAAATGCCTCTAAAACGATTGCTAAAAAAACGTATAATAATAATCCAAATTCCGACATTTCCTTGTTTGTGAAAAGCAGAAAGTTAATTCTGTAGAAAACATATAATTCATATTGATATCATTACACTGGGAGAGTGAATCAAGTCAAAAAGCTGCTTCTAGGGGGCTCCCCTGATAACAGCACTTTCCACATAAATAAGGCTATATAGTCCTTCCCGCAGTTGGCCCGGCTTTGAATCCAGCCAGACATCCCCTCTCTCTCCCCTACCTTTTTCCGTTCACTGTCACTAATAGAAATAGAGCATAAAATATAATCTTTAAAAAGATAAAGAAAAATCTGCGATCTTGCACTTTGTGTTTACTTTCTGCAAAGTGACACGTGCATGTTTGTTGCATACTGAGGCCTCTGGTAAAATTCAGTGGCACAACTCAAGAGATATAGGGTTCTGGGTTCAGCCTTCTTATATGGGCAGGTTCTGACACGGATGAGGCTTATTTTAAATTTTCTAACACAGGTCACACTGGCCTATATGAAGGCTCAGATACGTTAGCTCATTTGACAATATGAGCTATGATGTGGTCGAGTGGAACTTCTCTTAAGCCGAGTTTGGAATGAATGAGCTCCTGCTATATTACAGACTATTAGACAGCTAACTATTACCTAGCTGATGGCAACTCGTGGAACTACAGGAGGCTACACAGGAGTGTCAGAACTGCTCCACATCTCTGTTTGGAATGATATTGTGGTTAGCATCAACACAATGGTCCAATAGACAGGTCAGATAGAAGTTATTATACAGAATGGTCCAATACAATTATAGTACAACATCTATACAACAACTATACATTGTGCGTTTTTTTGTTTTTGTTTTTTACTTTCTTTTTTGGGGGGGAGCGGTGGTTGGGGGTGGTTTGTTGTATGTCTCCATATAATCATTGGTTTTCAAGAGGGGTTGGGGGACACGGTGCGGGGGTCGGAACAGAGCCCTAGATCAGTGGTTCTCAACCTTTTCAGGCTGTGGCGTGACCCCCCCAAAATAATCATATTTGAACATATTTGAACCCCCCACTCTGACAAGCACTTGGAATTGTAGGAGTTGAGGCATTACATTTAGTTTCACTCAATTCAACAGATAAATATAGTGTTTTTTATATTATAGTTGATTACTTTTGATTCAGTAATGGCCTTTCTTTCTTTTCTCTTCTTTTTTACGTTTAAAAAGCTCTTAAAAGCCCTTAAATTGTCACTTCACTGTCACCTGGGGACCCCCCACAAATCACGCGGGGACCCCCCTGGGGGTCCCGATCCACAGGTTGAGAACCACTGCCCTAGAGATAGGCGATAGATGGAACGTTTCTTCAGCAGCAGCTCCGTCAGCTCAAACAGTGATTCTACGGCAACTTGAAGAATCTTCATCTTCAGAACGTTGACCATCTTTCCGACGATGTGTATTTGCGGTGCTTCGGTTGTAGAGAAAAGGCACCAACATGCTGCCCGGAACTTTCTATCTATGGCTCTGGTTCAGAACAACTGGGAGAAGTACAGAGTAATTTGATATTCAGGGGTTATAGGTTTGAGTGGTCAGGGATAATGAGGAATGGAGGGAGGAAAGGGGATATGGTCAAAGGATATTTGGGATTTAGGATATGAAGACATCTAAATGTCACTGTTTGGCAATGATAAGGATTTGACTGGTTTCAGGGACTTATAGGGACACAGGTTTGTTGAAGGGATTTAGTAGTGTAGAATGTTGTTAATGTTAGGATATGACTGTGGCCTCCATAACTATAGCAGGGTCTTCTATGTCAGCTTTACTTTGAACCATTCTTAGCTCCAACTGGGGTGGACTAGGCCTTCTACCAGGACCTGCTAACTCTGTCAGAGGCAACAAGAGAGAGAGAGAGAGGAGGGAAAGAAAGATAGATACAGGAGGGGACAGACAGGGAGAAAAGAGGCATAGAAATATGAAGAACTTTGAAACACTTTCAGTTTTCATGCAGGGTCAAATATTTGTACACTGATGCAGGCTGTGAATTAAAGATCCACGTTGCTGTGTGGGGCCGGTTTCACTCCCAAATGTGGGAAGTTCGAAATAAATCGGAGGAACATTTTTGAGACAACATTGCCAAAGTGGCAATATTGTGGTGACAAATCTGCCGAAAGCTTCTTTCAGTAGTGGATAATTTTTTCACATTTGCCACTGATGGAAACACACTCATGCATACAACCGAGGGGAAAAAATAACAAAATCCCAAATCCTAACCCTAATGATTTCAACATTTACTACATGGCTGCATTTTTCTTTCTTACCATGTGCATACGATATGGTCCTTTGAATAACATGGTGCATCACTGAAAACGTCTTCTCACAGGCCATCTGAAAGAGAGACACGGACAGACTGGAGTCAAGTCGCACTATTTGCATATCCCTGTAATCACTCTCGGGGGGCC
>NC_139950.1:35965887-36068387 GCF_963454915.1 Gymnoscopelus microlampas | reverse complement strand
GAGTGACTGTAGTACATACTGTTGTAGGCTATAATGAACAGACACCCCCGCTTCAACTACCGTAATCATGTCTTACTGGTACGTCCAGTCCAAGATGTTTAGCCCAGTCCAAAATATTTACTGTCAGAAAAGAAAGTACACAGAATGTAGCTCAAAATGGTTTACAATATTGATAAGATACAAAATGATATTGATCAGCCTGCTAATTAAGGGATGGGACCCAGCTACAGGTGATGGTTCGGTCTTGATGGTTCGGTCTTGACAGGTGATGGACCGTCGCTGATACTGTGTGAAATGTTCTAAAGGTGAAGATTAGGCACCGTTTTCTGGAGGTTAATATTGGCCAACGGTGAAATATTTTGGCTACAGTTAGGTTGCGTCAACAGTCTGCACAGTCACAGAAGTGACATTTACAGAAGTGCAATGGTTTACTCTTGCTGCACTGCATTCTAAATAAGGCTAGTTGATCGCAATTATTTGAGCAATCAATCAAGTAAAACGTCAAGTAAAACGTCATATTCATGACAACCCTATTCTAAATGACAGTACCATAAAACTACTCCAGGATAGAGACTCCTAACATCAATGACAAGCCACAGTTCTATCACAACCAATGCTCAGTGTCACTTGCAGTCTGAGTTGCACTGGTCTTCATACTTTTTTCTCAATGAAGTAAATCAAAAGCCTCACGTAGATGAAGAGTTAAATACTACTCACCATAAACCAGGTTGGGGTTAGCTCTCTTCAACTCCTGAACAATGTCCACCACCATCTCCAAGAAGGACGTGTCTCTGGTGTACCCTAAATGTGACATTATAATATTATAATATCTGTTTAATGTTCATTGGGATCAGGATATCATAATCTACTAGCCGTTTATCCATTCAAAATACTCTCTTTCTATTCACAGTTGTAACTGGGAAAGTCAAGTGGAGTGACACACAATATATATCTTTTTAGCGGTGCCAACCGCTCTACGTTTGACTCTGTCTGCGTGTCCGTCCGTTTGTTTGAGCACGGGCCGTTTGTTTGAGCACGGGATGAGCACGGCAAAGAAGCAAACAGCTATAACTTCAGTTTGCAGCATGCCACCAAGTCCACATTTGGTATGTGGACTTAGACCACCAATAGGGACGAGCATGAATTGATGACGTTATCAAAGAGGGGTCCAGGGACCCCCAGCGCCCGTATGAGCACGGGATGAGCACGGGATTTTAAACAGCTATAACTCCAGTTTGCAGCATGCCACCAAGTCCACATTTGGTATGTGGACTTAGACCACCAATAGGGATCAGCAGGGCCCGCCCCCTCTGTCTTCCCATTGGCTGGCCTTCAAACAGCCATAACTCAAGTTTGCAGCATGCTATGGAGTACAAATGTTGTACATGGACTAAAGCCAGCAATAGGGACTAACTGTCATTACTTAAGCCCCGCCCCCTCTGTCTGCCCATTGGCTGGGCTTTAAACAGCCATCATTCCAGTTTGCAGCATGCTACCAAGTACAAATTTGGTAAGTGGACTCAGACCACCAATAGGGACGAACTGAAATGAGTTAAGGCCCGCCCCAAAGGCACCGCTTCCTTGACACAGAGTGTGATTTTTTTTCACACGTGCGCGCGTGTGCGTGTGTGTGTGTGTGTGTGTGTGTGTGAGAACTATGTTACCTGTTAGAACATAATCATAGTGGTGTACGTTGTTCAGCTTGATTCCCTCATAAAGAACATGGAGCTCGTCTGCTGTCAACACCTGCCCCTTCCAATGAGAGTAGCCTGGAGAGGAGAGGAGAGGAGAGGAGAGGAGAGGAGAGGAGAGGAGAGGAGAGGAGGAAATGTTATTCCAAGACTGATACAAGCAGCCCCAAATTGGTTTTCCTCAGGAGGGTGGCTGGCATCTCCCTTTAGGGATAAAGGTTGGTGAGAAGCCCAGTCATCCGTGAGGGACTCAGAGTAGAGCCAGCTGCTCTTTTGCATAGAAAAGGAGACAGTTGGTGGTTTGGGGATCTATTAAGATGTCTAAGACTTTCAAGAGAGAGGAGAATTAAAAACTGAGGATTTAACTGTGTTTATATGAATGCATGCACCAAGATTTCCATATTAGTAAGATTTCCCAAAGCTGATTTTGCCATATTATTAACATATGGATGGATCAAGAGATAAGAGTAATCAAAGACTATTCAGAAATTCTTAACTGAAATAGCGACGGCGTCAAGGTTTATACTACTAATGTCTTTGAACAAGTTCCTGTGTCTTGCTGTACCAACAAACAGCAAAGGTGTCATCATAGCAGCTGCTGTCAAACATCACGGCAGAAGCTGCTTAATTGTGCTGTCTTACAACGGTGTTGCTCAATTCAATTCAATTCAATTTTATTAAAGTGTCAAATCACAACAAGTTGTCTCAAGACACTTTACATGTAGAGAAGAGACCCAACATCCCACCCTGAGCAAGCAATTTTGCGACAGTGGCAACGAAAAACTCCCTCTTAATTCAACAGGAAGAAACGTCAGGCAGACCCTAGGCTCTAGGGCGGGGGCCTTCTGCCTCGACCGTGTTGGGGGAAAGAAGAGAGAGAGAAAGGGAGAGACAGAGGAGAGACAGAAAGAGATACAGTGCAAGCAGTAACAATATCAATAATAGCAAATATAATAGTGTAAGATACTAGCATATGATAGTATAATATAGTACAGCAATAGTGTGTATGCAGTATATAATGGAATAATATAAAAATGTTTAAGATAATATAATATGCGGTATAGTGTAGTGTAGTAGAAGTCCACGGTCGTGTCCAGGTTGCTCATCAAAAACAGCACGTCTACAAGCTCACAATGTGTCGTGGGGTGTGAGACGTTGTGAGCTTGTAGATCTGGTATGTTCAGCGAGCGACAACGTTGTACGACAAAATCTAAACCAGGCTTAATGCACAGCTGAGACTGTTGAGGTGTACGGATATACTGAAACAACAAACACTCAGCGGAGACCAAAAAGGCATTGGTTTAATCATCAACACTGGCAGGATGGCAAATTCAAGCAGAGCACTGTGAATGGCTGGCATTACATCTACGGTACCCACCGACACTGCCACAGCGCCCTTTAGCCAGGCACTTATCCCCCCAGTTGATAAAGGTGATCTGCTGTGATCCATGAAGTTAATTATATTACTCCAATCTGATGAGCCAAAGGTTATTTGTAAATTGGGTGCTTTTCTGAAAGGTTTTCTTCCTCTGTTCAAATAATGCACTTACAGTACTGCATAGTTATGGGTACCACACAGGTTTTCAGCCATGCCTTTTGCTATGTCTGCACTAATATTGTTATTGTATAATGTCTATTTATGATTCTGTGCTCCATATGATCATGGTCTTGAGTTAAATGATGATGATGATGATGCTTCCAGAATAACCCTACTCTGTAGTATTTTTAGTCAGGAATGCAAATGTTTATATGTTCGTTTGTCAGTTTTTTTCCAGAGCTTTCTCATCAAAATCGTGACAAGCCTGGTCTTTGCTTTGCTCGCACTAAAGCACTAGGTTGTAGCCGGAGTCAGCAAAATGGCACATTTACATATTCCTGACTGGATGTTAGCAGAGAGCCTCTCACTTGCTGGACACACTGACAGTTTATAAGCTGCTGGCTCTGAACTCATGCACATAATCAAATGGAACACAAGTACATACATGTACACATGTATGCGCCTAAACATGCAGATCACCCAGCATGGGTGTGTGTTGGGTTGGAGAGGTTTATGTGGCTTGTTATTCCACAACATTTCTGCATGTACGCTTTATTATGTCTGGCACACATGTGCTGTACACATGTTGTTGTTGTGAGCACTGAGCATGCATGTGTGTTACCAGTGACTGAAAACGTGTGTGTGTGTGTGTGTGTGTGTGTGTGTGTGTGTGTGTGTGTGTGTGTGTGTGTGTGTGTGTGTGTGTGTGTGTGTTGATATGTGACATGGTTGCTGCAGGCTGACGATGTCGCAGCTCCAGGTGAGTCAGAACCAGGTCACATGGTGTGGTGCTGGTTGCTAAGCAACAAGCCAGCAGAAAGCCGGAGGGCCCAAAAAAAGAGAGAAGAGCAGTTGTGTGTGTGTATGTGTGTGTGTGTGTGTGTGTGTGTGTGTGTGTGTGTGTGTGTGTGTGTGTGTGTGTGTGTGTGTGTGTGTGTGTGTGTGTGTGTGTGTGTGTGTGTGTGTGTGTGTGTGTGTGTGTGTGTGTGTGTGAAGGAGGCAGTCCTATAGATAAGAGCTGGTTCTGTCGTCATCATTTACTGCTGTCGCAATTCCCACACAGTCTGCTACATTTCACTGCTCTGACCTCCCTCTGTCTTGTACATTCTCTCAAAGCTGAGTTATGCTTCAGTGACAAAGTGCTGTGTGTCACGTCCATGTAGCTAGCCCGAAATAACCTATAAGTGAAATGTATAACCGAAACAAGTGTTGATACGTCGTTTTACGATGTGTCTCTCTCCGGCCACACACACGCAAACGCACACGCACACGCACACGCACACCCACACCCACACGCAATCAGTGTGGATTATCAAATTATATGCCACCTTCCACCGACGGGTGAACCAATAACATTTTACATCGTCACTGGTGCATGTGCGTATAATCAACGCACGTGGCATTCATGTTAGAGAGCATGTTATTGGATTTGTCAGCTCATCGCCTCGTCACAGATGTTGTGGAGGAATAAATCCAGAAACACTCTGTGGGGCTTAAAAACAAATTAGAACGATCAAGAAACACCCACCTTCTCTACCTGAACTTGGCAATACATTATAATCACCTACTACACAGCACTTACTTAGCTTGTAGATCTGCTTTTTTATCTAGATTTCTTTTAAAGACAGACATCTCAGAACAAAACCAGACAAGTCAGCTAAATTTATATGGCGCAAAATATTTTCAGATGGGGGTCCGTTGCCCAATATTATTAATTTGGGGGTCCTTGACATGAAAACGTTTTAGAACCACTGCCCTACACCAGTGGTTCTCAAACTTTTTCATGTCAAGGACCCCCAAATTGACACTTATTAGCCCACGGACCCCCATTTGAAAAGATATGCCAGGGACCCCCATAAGAGAAGTTTTTACAGCTCTAGCAGTGATTCTCAACCATTTTAATTTCAAGGACCACCAGTTTGACATGGCATCTCTATCTCTGGGACCCCAATTTATATTGTAAAATCAATGTTAATTTAACTCTGAGAGTGTACAAATGGAACCAAATGGACCCGTTAGGGTCCATTTGGTTCCATTTGTACACTCTCAGAGTTACAGACCCATAAGGGTCCATTTGGTTCTTATCCATCATTTAGCTGGGGACCCCCTGGAACCCCTCAAGTACCCCTGGGGTCCCCGGACCCCACTTTGAGAACCAATGCCTTAAAGTAGCTCAGAAGTCAAAGCATAATTTTGGTGTGACGGACCCTTCTGCAGAGAAACAGCCAACAAAGCAGTTAGGAAATTACAGGATAACAAATTGCAGTCTCTAATGGCGTGATGCACCCCACTGACAACCTGCTGAATAAAAAATACTACCGGTAGTCTAATGGTGAGGGTGAACTTACTGACCTGAAAACCAGTTTAAAAACGGCACTGTACAAACAACCACAGGTTAAATATAGACCTTGACCCCGCTGGCACAAAAACAAGCTCAACAGATGTAACGAACAGAACAGACCAATGTCACTTTATTCTAGATTTAAAAACAAACTAACAGCTGATTTGGGCAGGTTCTACAGAGCATCCATTACACACACACACGCACACACGCACACACACACGCGTTTGTGCTTCAGCCCAAGAGTCTCTTCTCTTCTATGAGAGACTGGTGAACATTTAAATGTTTTGTATTTGAAACTCAATTATTTCATTTGAACACTTTAACTTACATTTCTCCTTCAGTATATTCTTGACACAAGACAAACATTTTGGGCACCTTTTTGCATAGTCAATATGCAATTGTCACTGAATTCCCCAGGTTGCATTTGTGGGGTCTGTTTCTTTGTCTTTCAGACAAACCAGACAAGTCAGCAAAATGTGCATGGCTTGGTCAATTGGCCTGTGGCCACGCCATCTAGAACACGTTTGTCTGTATGTCTGTCCCCTCAAAAGTAGACCAATCATAGCTCATACTGCTATGTGCATGACGTCACAAAATAGTAGCACCTCTGGCCATGAAAGCCTGAAGTACAGGTATAAGGACTAACGTGCTTCACAAGGACATTGTTTTGTTGCTGTTAAAGTACATGATTTATATGAATTGTTCATATAACCGATATCAGACAAAATAAGAAGTGCAACTTTCTGAGTACCCCTATGGGTGGTAGTAGTGTGAGAAACAATGATTTAGATGATGTTCATTTCACACTCTGCACTGAACATGAAATTGAGAAATAAACTGCAAAATCCTTTACCGAGGGTGAAGACAGTTTCCATACATTAACATCCAGCAGCTCCTACAAATGTATAAGATGCACCAAAACATGACTGAAAATCAGACTACTTGTACTCGTCTTCATGACTTCAACAACATACTCTATGAGAAGTGACTCTGACATGCATTAACCCATTTAAATCTGGAAAGCATCTGTGTCATTCTAGATTTTAGCGTTGGCTATTCAAAAATAGCAGATTTACAAGCTCACAGATTTCCAAGCTCAGGTCTTAATGGGTAAAACCTTTTCATAACACCAGATGCACTGACTGGATCGCACACGCGCGCGCACGCGCACACACACACACGCGCACGCACACGCACACGCACACGCACACGCACACACACACACACACACACACACACACACACACACACACACACGCAGTTTGAAGTGTACATTCCCTTAGTTTCATACTGTACTGTAGGTCTCACCTGTATGGTTGGAGAACTGGACAGAGTTGATAGAGTCCACCTCAAACCCCAACACCTGGAGACACAGACAAGAGGCAAAAAGAGACAATAAGAGTTACATATCTAACTATATAAATGGCGAGCAACTTCCGTGCCCTCGGTGTCCACACCCCACAGCTCTGTTATCGACTAAACACAACACCGTCACACCACATGTCGCCAACACTGTCGCCACGGCGGGCGGCCTGAATTTACGTTTCGCGTAGGGCACCTGGCATGCCTCACTACACCGTTCCCACCTCGCAACATAATTAATTCTACTCACCAAATGTCGGACACAACGGAAGTGGAAGCAGCTTCCTACCGCTTACCGTGCGTACCACCGAGGCCAACACAACACGACGGCCCGCCATTGAAAATCCCCAAAACAACAACAGCACGTTGCTCTGCTCTGCTCCACACACCAGGCTAGGTTCATGACACCAAAGGATTAGCCAGTGATGTCATCATTACTGGTCAACACACCAGGCTAGGTTCATGACAGCAAAGGATTCGACAGTGATGTCATCATTATGCAACCCGGAAGTACACATCGCCGGCATTGGGATGCCAGGTTGGGATGCCACGCCAGAAACAAGCAAGAACCTGCATGATTTTTTTTTTTTTTTTTTTTTTTTTTTTTTTTTTTTACCGTTTGGAGATTTTCATCCGACGACTTTGGCGCGGACCACCAGGGGGTCCGCGGACCCCCTCAAACATAAAAATTTTTCTTTCTTCCCAATTTTTTTCTCAATTTTTTTACTTTTACATTACAACTTCTTTTTTTTTTTTTTTTTTTTCCAAAATGTTCATCCCATATATACACGCGCCCCGTGCGCGGCTAGGGGTTTTGATAGGAGAGAGAGGGAGAGGGAGAGAGAGAGAAAGAGAGATTAGGCAAACAACAGCTCACACAACATGCTAAGAACGAGTACCAGCCAAATGTCCTCACTTTAGAGTTAATCCCAAATATTGTAGTGCAGTTACATGCATGTATAGGGAGGTATGAATCTGATTCTGCATTACTCTGCGGAATTGATTAATTCTTTGTTGTGTACATTTTATTCATTTATGAGTCAGAGCCATAACTGACAATACGATTCACGTTCAGTTTCTGTTAAAATAATTAAATTGATTGATAATGTAGCTGTAATATCTCGTTCACAACAGAGCAAACACAGCTTTTGATTCTGTTTTATTCATCTTTTACCCGTTTAAGTTTTCTTAACTTGTATTATACCCTGTTATTTTAGCTTGTTAATATTACGTACTATTAGCAAAGTCTGCAGAGCATGTCACACCAACATTTCACTACTTTTATGAGTGAGTGACATAAAACCTCTTTGAATCTGTTTTCATGACCCTCTCAAACTTCAATTACTTGACAATATTATGACTGGAAGCATGAAGTGTCGAATTTCATTACATAGTACCACACACTAACATGAAGACTCAATTGCCCCCTAACATTTCCAGGGAAAGTTTAAAAGATAATTCTGCTGATGTTCTTATAGAATGTTTCCTAGGGGGACGTATATCCAATATCCAATTATTTTATTTAGGCCTAATTATCCACATAACGATCATAACCCAGCTGACAGTGTTGCTGTACAATGGAGCTATAATTCTAACAAAACATAGTGATGCATGCGTTGTTAGCTCTGTTATTCTGTCATGTGACAATGTTTTGGAACTGAAGTGTAGTGCACGTCAACACTTTTTTCAGGTTTTTGAGCAAAATGCTGCATTTTAGACCATTCAAGCATAAGTAAGGAGCCATTGGGAACTAACGGTTCCCGAGCCATGTGGCCCATAGGGCAGGAGCCTGTCTCCTGTTCCTGTAGCTTGAGGCAGCTTGGTGTACAAGTACATACCCCAGCCATGATGAACAAGTACACCCCCTGGACATGATGCTAGTATATCGCAGGGTAATCGCTCAAGACAGATTCAGGGTTCTCAGATTGTTCGCAGGGACTTTGAAGCGTTGAAGCACAAATAGGTTTTAGTGTGTGGTTATACTGTAAAAGTCATGGTTATGGATCACCACTGAACCGGGATCATTTTGACGCCACTGTCTGGCAGGGTTAACAGGGAGCTTAAATGGGGCACTTCTGGTCTGCAGAGAGGACAGTGTTGAGCTGCTGAACTCTGAGCTGTGGAAACAACATTAACCTCTTTTAACTGTATTCCAGATTCAATGTCCATCACTTTATTCCACACTTGAGGGAGATTTCAGGTGGTGGCTCACTTACTTACTAATCAGGTAAGTATCACCATTTGCCTCTTGTTAAGACTGTTGATTATTAATTTAGAGTTTATCTATTACAAGGGCCTGTAATGGCGATTATCCAGAACAAAACAGGCAAGAATATAGTAGCCTGGTTCCAGACAAATCTGCCATTGCAAAAAAAAATTGCCCTTGGCAGATTAGGCCTGGCCCTCTCAATATAGATTTCATTTCTCTCCCTCCAAATTTGTGAGGGACCAATCAGAGCCCAGTATGCAAATTGTGGCGGGTTTATCACCAGAGGCATTTTTTTTATTTGCCCCTCGGAAATGCAGGTTCCACACAGAGATTCCAGACTAATATCTATGCAGTGATATTAGTCTGGCCATGCCAGGCTAAGAATATAGGTCTCTGGACACACTTATTACCCATTTTATTTTGTAGCCTTAGGTTCAAGCAATGGCCCACGAGGGACACTGAACACACAATTGAGAATATGATTTTAAATCCTTAAAGGACACACATCCATGGCTTGGTTATCCCACACGAGCCGCTGTAGTCTGCTAAACAGATGTTATGCTGTTATGTGTTTTGCCAAGTCCCGGAAAAGATGCGCTGTGATTTGCCAGTACAGTCACTTTGATTGGCAGTTGTGCGGAACGCTCACCCCAAAACATGATTTACGAGACTGTGACGGCTGGATGCGTGTGTAATGACAACTAATAACAGAGTCATTAAAAAAAAACACTTTTGACCACAACAAATAGAGTAGCGATATGTTTATGGGCTCCGCTCTATGTTATGAGGGCTGCTGGGGACTGATGGGCAAACTGGATGAAAGGGGCAATTCTGCAAATTAGAGCCCATGGCCGGTCATTTTGGATATAAGTAGGAGAATCAGCCTTTATGTTACTTAGTCCAGACTTGTCTTAGTCCGGACTTGTCTTTTAATGTACTAGAGGTCCGGGCGGCCTACGGCCGCCCGAAACCCCTAGCCGCGCACGGGGCGCGTGTATATATGGGATGAACATTTTTGAAAAAAAAAAAAAAAAAAAAGAAGTTGTAATGTAAAAGTAAAAAAATTGAGAAAAAAATTGGGAAGAAAGAAAATTTTTTATGTTTGAGGGGGTCCGCGGACCCCCTGGTGGTCCGCGCCAAAGTCGTCGGATGAAAATCTCCAAACGGTAAAAAAAAAAAAAAATCATGCAGGTTCTTGCTTGTTTCTGGCGTGGCATCCCAACCTGGCATCCCAATGCCGGCGATGTGTACTTCCGGGTTGCATAATGATGACATCACTGTCGAATCCTTTGCTGTCATGAACCTAGCCTGGTGTGTTGACCAGTAATGATGACATCACTGGCTAATCCTTTGGTGTCATGAACCTAGCCTGGTGTGTGGAGCAGAGCAGAGCAACGTGCTGTTGTTGTTTTGGGGATTTTCAATGGCGGGCCGTCGTGTTGTGTTGGCCTCGGTGGTACGCACGGTAAGCGGTAGGAAGCTGCTTCCACTTCCGTTGTGTCCGACATTTGGTGAGTAGAATTAATTATGTTGCGAGGTGGGAACGGTGTAGTGAGGCATGCCAGGTGCCCTACGCGAAACGTAAATTCAGGCCGCCCGCCGTGGCGACAGTGTTGGCGACATGTGGTGTGACGGTGTTGTGTTTAGTCGATAACAGAGCTGTGGGGTGTGGACACCGAGGGCACGGAAGTTGCTCGCCATTTATATAGTTAGATTAGTATTTTGAATTCTTAGAGCTTCGCCAAGAATGATCATATCTTGTCAATATGTCAATATAATAAACCCTGTTTTGCTTTTATGATCAAGACTTTAAGGTCTGCTGGTGTAGATTTAATGTTAGTCTCAAGTGATTGCATATTGAAATATGCACCCTATGCTGCGGTTCAGCATGCACACAAAGCAAAGTGTAAATTGACCTCTGAACATGTAAAAATGGAGCCTGGTCCATGGCTTCTTTTTGTTTTTCATTTGGCAATGGCTTTCACAGTATGTGAAATGATTGATTGTTTCTATAAATGCAGCTTTTTGTTTTCACCCAGGTTTAGTCATTGGCAGACTATGTACAGTGTAGACAAATACGGTAACCACAAAGCCTTTTTGTTAGCATTATTGGCCAAGTGGCCAGTCAAGACAGAAATGTGGTATAGCCTCGGTCCTAAGGCCTTGTCAACAAATATGAAAGGAGCAAGTGACACACCTATTGCCTGTTCTCAGGATCTCATGAGACGAGATGTGTGTACATTATTGTTGGCTAGCCTACACGTCCATGGTTTTAATGCTGTCATTGTGACTGTGAGGAGGAGGAAATAGTACTGTACAACATAGTTTTAAAACCGCACTATGTAACTTTTTTTAATGAATAAAATGTGATTTTGTCCAATCTGTATGGTAGAGTATGTTAATCTCTCTATCTAATTAAAGAAACTGTCCTGCCCGGTTCTCCTCAATGGCTGGAGCAATTGATCTGAATTTGCACACGGCCATTAACCATTAGCATATGCACCAAATAACGTCGCCCTAATGTTCTAATCCAGGTGCGACAGGTCCGGCCGTGTGTGTGTGTGTGTGTGTGTGTGTGTGTGTGTGTGTGTGTGTGTGTGTTCGCTGTGGGTTTGCGACCCGTCGTGTGTGAGTGTTGGAACTGTTTGAGGGTGTGTGTGTGTGTGTGTGTGTGTGTGTGTGTGTGTTCGCTGTGGCTCCACGATGCGGCGACGGGACGCGCAAGCATGTGTATTGGAACTGTTGCAGGTACCAAGTACAAAGTCACTTTCCATCCCTGATATACTGTCTGTGCACAGCGCATAACCCACACTGCACATACTTTGGGGTGGTTGTATTTTGTCTCCCTGCTCTTCTATTGAGACATTTAGATTGCGTTAAAGGTCTCACCTGGACACAGGTTCTGAAAACAAATTTGACCTTATGATCAAGATTCAATTTATCCCCTGAGCAAGCAGGCCGGCTCTACTCGCTCAATGGTAAAAATATCAGCACTTGCACAGGAAACCGGGTTCAAATCCCGGGTAGAAGAGGAAAGTTACATGACGCAGCTTTAAGTATTAGCTACATTTCAAGTGTCACTCCTACAGGGGCTACTCCTATCCACTTTGTTGACATTTTGTTGGAATGTACAGTATGCTTTGTTTTACACCATCAAGTGTAGGCTTATCACATAAAGTCATACAGTGTAACTTTTTAAAGTTATTTTTGATATACTGTAATCTTTCACCAGTATATTTTTCCACAATAACCATTCCCGGCTTTGTTTTGGACAATTCTCTAAACACACAGGTTTTAGTCTGCCCCTGACACTTGCAGCACAATGACACAGGCACCAGAAATGTAATGTAATGTATTTATTTATTATTTAGTCATTTTAAAGATAGTATAGACCGTTTCTGACAACGTTGTTGTTGCTTTCCAAAACATCCTCAGCGAAAGGCCTGCAGCATTTGTTTTGGAGTGGTACTAGTACATGCTTTTCTTTCAGAGTGAATACTGGGAATTGCGGTGTTTTAAACAGATCAACAGACGCTGTAATGACAATGTGACCAGAGGTGTCGCAAAATGTTCTACTAAAATAAAAGTTACACACAATGACTTTAATGTCTAAAATTGAAAGAGCGGATAGAATCAACTAAAAGTTTTAAAATAGGTCAGTGCCTGTTAAGAAACTAACATTAGGTGGGTGGCTCTGTCAGCCAGTTAGTGCACAGATCCTTGAGTCGCATGGACCCAGGTTTGAATCTGACTCCCATCTCGTCTGACATGTCTCTCCTCCTCTCTCTACCGTTAGTTTCCTGTCTCTCTACACTCTCCTATGTGAAGAATAAAGCAATTCCTGATTTGATGACAAAGCACAAATATCAATTGCTTTCTGTTGCCTTTAGGATATAGAATGTAGCCTATAGATTGACATTCTGAATTGAGTTAACTTTTACAGCATCTTACACAGTAACCCGTCTACTACACTGAAAGCCTACTGTACACCTCCACCACATTCCATATCCTTGATAAGACTTATGACCATATTTCACAAGGTCATATTGTAAATGTAGGATTATGTTACAATAATGTATATTATTGATGAACCCATTTTGGAGAGATGTTTTATTTTATACATTTACTATATTGGCATTGTTTTGATTGTTAGGAAAGACAGCAAATTATTTGTTGTCGTTTACCTGTGATCACATTAATACATTATTTAAATGGATTATTATTCAACAAGTAATGGTAACAATCATTTCAATGACATGTTGAGGGTGTTTGGGACATTTTAGACAAGCATCTCTAATATTTGACAGCATTCTATAGTGAAACCTGTAATCTACTGTGTGTATATATATATATATATATATATATATATATACATTCCTATATATATATATAGGAATGTCTTAGCCAGACATTCCTATCAACTCAGTTTCTATTAATTATATCCATTCTATCTATCCTACTTCTATGGAAGCTACTGTCTCCATATTCAGTGATGTCATTCAGAGGAATCCTATGGCAGCCAATCAGAGCCCTGGCTCCTCACTCGTCCTTGTGCAGCAGTGTTGAGTGTACTGAATGGACAGAAGACCTCATCCCTGACAGCAGAGTGAGAGGAGTGCCACCACACACTCACCAACACCAACATCATTATCATCACTATCATCAGCATTACTCTAAATGACACAAACATCCCCTATAACTCTTGCGCATTCCTAGGTACAGTATAAGCTGAATAAAGGTGTTCGGTCTTCAGGACAATTAATAGGAAAAAATATCCAAAAATGCTTGCTGGGTAATGGTCACCTGCCAAAGTAGACAAACAGGCTGACCAGCCAAAGTCAAATGTACCTGCATTTGGTTGGTGGTTTGTGTAGTTAATTTCTACCCTTTGTTGAACATCATGAATTTCTGGTACTGTAAGCTGTAGACACACATTCTACACAGCTCAACAACAACCATAAGAGAGAAAGAGAGGGGGGGGGGTATTATTTCTAGCAATGTAAACAGCCTAAATGTCAAAACGAGGGCTTGTTCTTTAAGTCTATCAGTGTGTCACCCCCAGCACACTTTCCTGACTGTGGTAAGCGTCATTAAAGTTGTGCCAGTTAATATCTGTGGTAAGCCTCAGCGAGCTGATGTGGACCTGTGGTTAAGGTTAAGTTAGTTGCCGAGTCCTAGAAATTCCCTTTTCAGCTGTAGTGGATAACATTAACCTCTGTAGTAAGCCATAGTAACACTGTAGAGTACAGAGCTCAGAACAGAACAAGCCTTAAAATACAACCTGGAGACTTACGGTCTAAAAATAGACTTGAGTATCCCCTACAACTGACTGTCAATGTGGCGGGACAAATAATAAGGCCATAACAAACACTGTTAAACTGTCAGAAAATATGAAGGAGGAGACATAGCAATCTCTCTATCATAATCATCATAGTCATCATTTTCAATCTCAATATTTTGGCACCTGACATGGCACCTTCATCAGTCATCATCAACATCTTCACCATCATCTAATGACATTGTCAGACTCATGGCAAACTATTGCCGTGGACTGTCAACTCCATGGAAAACATAATTGACATAGACCTATTAATTAGACAATCACATTCATCCCCATGCCAGCTCCAAGTCCATGTGTCCTTTAAAAGCCTGTATCTACAGTACCCTTCACTGTCAGTACTGGTAACAACATGTGTCCAATGCCATAACGTAGATGAGTGTATAGCAATATGCATATGTCTTTTAGTCTATTAGATAATCTAATATAGATAATCTAATAGACATATGGAGCATGCACATGGGTAATAATTCATGATCAGTATTGTCATCATGTTTATGACAGGCAACAATATGGCCTAGCAGTACTAGTTTCCAACACAGACAATATGTATGTACTGTCAATAACCCCTGGTTTTAATTAACCTGTTAATATCTGGCATAACTTGGATACTCATGGTCATCATTCATCACCGTTTGATTGGTGACACGTGCAGGTCTGGGCAAAAATGTTATGGGCTGATTGCCTTTTTGAGAATCTAGGTAGTTCACCAATGGAGTACTGTACTTAATGCACAGTAAAAAAAAAAAAGACAGTGTTGAAATTGACCCCTGACCCATAACATGTGTACACTCTCAAGAGTATATTATAGCCATATCATGTGCCATACCATATTATGTACACTAAATGCCATCCTGTGCCAGAGTGCATATTATAGCCATATTATGTGCATGATATGGCTATAATATACACACAATGCCATCCTGTGCCAAAGTGTATATTATAGCCATATTATACCATGTTAAGTGCCATATGCCATGACGGCATGGCATATTATGTGCCATGATAGCATGGCACATAATATGGCTTTAATATACACTCTGGCACAGGATGGCATTGCCAAGTTGGTACTTATAAGTTCAGTTCTTACCTGTAACGGGAACGAGGCGCTCTTGTTGCCCACATATCCTCTGACTACATGGCTCTGTATGGACAGAACACGACATTCCATGGCGACTGATCTCTCTCAGCCAGCCGAGGATGAGGAGCGACGCAGATGATGACGATCCGTTATTTCAATAATATCAACCACCACCAACTACTACGATGCTGATGATGACAGCCACAGATAAACCATGAGATCAATAACAACAACAACGCTGATACTACCAGCTAGATGTGGCTAGCTGACCACCAGCTGTTGTCGCTCCCCGCTGCTGACTGACTGTCACTGGCTAGGAGGATGGTCGTGTGCGTGCGTGTGTGCGCGCGTGCGTGTTGGTGCTGCAAACACAGGCGATCAGAACGTTTTGAGGGGGGAAAAATGTTGCCAAAAAAAAGGTAAATCCGGGAAAAATTGTGTTACGGTTGAATAAACGGTTGCCCCGTTGGCAGCTAGTTAGTGAAGGACTAGCATATTTATAGGACTGACTCCAAGGACAGATCAGGGCAGCAGACGCAAGCACGGCAGACGAGACACGATTCGAACACACACACCATAGAGTTGACACACTCACACACACATCGGCTATTCTACACAGGCACTCTGTCCGACTACCTAAACCTCGTCGTGACGTCACCACGGCACGTCACGCGCCGCAGCTGGAATTGTGAATGACATGACACCAGTGTTGCCATATGTGTCTGCTTATTATAAGCGACTTTGGGCTTGTTTTTCTGTCAAGTTGCTTGTTAATATTGATAGTTGCGTTTTTTTGGCCTTTAATTATTGTTTATTAAGCAATAAGGACCCCCAAATTAATACATATAACGTATTTGTCCGTAGTGCAGAACCCCATTTGAAAATGTATTGTGAATTGTGCCAGAGACAGAGGAGTGTTTTTAAAATGTTTTTTTTTTAATCCAAGTATTTCACTTTTTTTTACCATACCATATTTTTACTTTTCTTTGAAAATAGCAGATCTACAAGCACACATTGGCATGCTTGTAGATCTGCTATTTTCATGTCGCTTCTTTTGGGCTTGTTTTCCTAGACCGCAAAATCTGGCAACACTGCATGACACCCCTCTTCTACCCACTGAGATTACATTTAAATAATTGTATGTAATTCAATTCAAACAATGTCATCCTCTAAACGTAGTTAATATGCAACACAGCGAGATAACAGTTTGTAATATAGGCCTACACAATTATGTAATTATTATGTGGTATGATTATATTATAGACCCGATTTGAATCTAAAAATCACACCCTGTGTGAAGAGAGTGGTGCCTTTGATTAGCCCTGTATTGTATTGATGTTGTCATCAATGTTTGTTTATTGGACATACATACATACGGACACACAGACAAAGTCAGATATAGGAGTGGTTAACACCACTCAAAAATAAATAAACATATTTACCTTGTTTACACCATAGACTATTTTTTCCTATCTTGTTCTAGCCTATTTATAAACTACTCTAGTTATTTCATTTTTTTTATTCTTTATGCTTGATTCAGTAATCTATATTCTGCTTGTTCTCTGCTTCCTTTAGCAAAGAGAAGGAATATTAGGCCTACTATTATTAATTAGGATGGTGTTTAACCACTTAAAACCCCATATAGTTGAGTCCCTCAGGGCTCCATGCTAGTGTATTTTCTGTTTTCTGTTATCGTGGGGAAAGCTTTCGCTGAAAATAGCAGATCGACAAGCTCACAGCGGTCACGTTGTGAGCTTGTCGATCTGCTATTCAGTCGATCTGCTGTTCAGTCGATCTGCTATTCAGTCGATCTGCTATTCAGTGAAAGCTTTCTCCACAATAGGGATGCTGGGGCCTGGGGTTTAAGTGGTTAATGCTGCTCAGTTACAGCTGTGTGCGCATGTGACTCACGCCGTCTCCATCACAGAGTCGTGACTGAGGGGAGTCTTGGCAAAGGCTGCTCTGTCTCAATACAGGCAGGCGCGCCGCACAGGAGAGGGGGCAGAGGCAGGGACACACATTGTTAAAATGAAGATATAAAAGCACACACACACAGATAGCAAAATGAATGAAAGAAAGAAGGGGGATTGAATAATAATAATAGAGTAAATGAGTCAGAAAGAGTGAGAGAGAGAGGGAGAGAAAGACAATTGACAGTGCCACCTGCTGGTCATGGTATCTGTCGCTCACTATGTTAGTGAAAGGTCATTATCTAAATGATGTGTACAAACACACAAAGCAGGAAAATGCTATGCTAAGTCCTTATTAGTGGTGCCGGCCCACGGCAGAATAATCTAAATCATTCATTCAGGGTATGAAGAATGCGTCCAAAAATAAAATATTGGCACTTTGGCTGCCAGTGTGTGCGGCCACCTTCTTGTCTCTCGAAGACTACTATTTACAAACACAAACACATATACTGTCCAAAATGCAGTTTTAATAAAATATTGTATTTATTATTATCATTATTATTGCAATATCCCTCATAATCACACCATATCACCTCAAACACATCTGTTTTTTGTTCTCCTCCTCTCCTCCTCCACGCTTCTCTCTTGCCAAATAGAACGGCGGAGAAAAGAGAAAAGGCAGAGACATGAGGAGATAGAAGTTCTGACTTATTTGGAGGAGTCCTCACCCAGCAGCGGCTCTGAAACATAGAACATAATAAAGTGAAGGACCCACAAGTTAATTATTGACAATTGACAATATCAAAAAAATATTTTCTAATTCAACATGGCAAGAAGGTTTGTGAAATGTATTGAGACATTTGGCACTCTATTCTGCCACTACATTATCCCATTAAGACCTGAGGCCGATTCTAAAAATGTCTTCTAAATCCTAACCGTTTTGTGAAAAAGCTCAAAGAAGCTTTTGTGAAAAAGTCAAGGACACCCAAAATTATATGTATTTGGCCGCCGACCCACTTCCCCATCTCAAAAATAGTGTGTGCCAGGAACCCTCAGATGCAATGGTTTGAGTTAAAAATGTTCTCTTTAAAAAATGTACTGTACAGTATATATATTAAAATATCTGCTATTTTTCAATAGACAAAGACAAGACAATAAAATATGGTATCTCTCTCTCTCTCTCACCGGTAAAGGTGAACTGAGGGAAGCTCTCCAGGTCTCCTCCCCCGTACAGTCTGTGGAGCTTGGCTGTCTCCTCCGACAGGCGCTTCTCGTAGTCTGGTCCTGCCTCCACCGGCCCGCCAGATATCCTTAGAGGACGAGAGGAGGTGAAAAGAGGAGAGATAAGGAGAGGAGAGAGAGGTAGGGAAATGAGAGAGAAAAAGAAAAGGAGAGGTTGTAAATATCTTGTGCTGTCATAGAATGTTTAATAGAAAGCAACAGTTAAATTATGATAAGTTATGATATCATTTCTCAGACAGTCATCTTTTGTTAGTAGAAAAAGTTATACTGTAGGTCAGAAGAGTGACAGTGGCTATTTGTCAGTTTTTCTTTTAAGCATTTTGAATTTATTTAGACAACAGAGTAGGAAGTTGAGGACAGACAATATGTGTCTGTCTGTCTGTCTGTCTGTCTGTCTGTCTGTCTGTCTCTTTACCTGCTCCTGGTGTTATATTCTCTGATTTTCTCCAGGAAAAGCCTCTGAACTGGATCCCAACCTGAAACATACACAACACACTACTGTTAACCTACTAGTATAGGTGTTTTGTGTGTGCACGTGCAAGTGTGTTTTCCAGTACCTTCATCAATCCCTAAGGCCTCAGGCTGTGTACTTTCATCTATCCCTCCCTCTGTCTCCGTCTCCTCTCCTCTTCCAGCAGGAGGAACAGAAGGTGAACCTGCTCCCTCCTCCTCTTCTTGACTCGATGGCGCTTTCAGAGTAGAAGACACTTCAGGCTGGGGTGTAGGAAGAGGAGCAGTAAGAGGTGGTGGTGAGTCTGGTTGTGCAGTTTCAGTTGTTGGTGTTGTTGTCATAGTAATGGGTCCAGGCATAGAACAAAGCAGGTCCTGCAGAATGAAAGCTGACGCATGTTCTAAAGCTTCTGCTGCCTCAACAAGACTTTCAGTGTTGTTTAAAATCTCAACTTCAGAAGGAATGTCTGCTTCGACAGCCTCAGAGCACACCTTCTGCTCCGCCTGCATATCCTGCTCCTGTACCTGTGGCTCCTCTGCTACCAACTCAGTCAAAATATCCACATCCAAAGTCTCCACTAGCGTCTCAACCTCAGACATAGTGAGTGATTCTAAAGTCAGGGCTTCATCCACAACAGTTTGTTCCCCTCGAAAGCTCTCCTCACCACCAATCGCAGACTCCCTTACTATCGTTCCATCAAGTTTGTCCTCTTTTACAACGTCCAGACTGACCAAATCAATTGACTCCAGCATCATGGAATCTAAAATATTTTCTTCCTTCTCTCCACCAATAACAGACTCGCTTACTGCTTCCTCACTAATCAGGTTTTCTACTACTACCTCTCTGCGGCCAGCTTCTCTGGCTGTGTTCTGTGATTCTGGTGGTGCAGATTTAGATTCTGGTGTGATCTCTAGCACTGGACCAGCAACACAGAACATGGCCTGCATAATTACATCTGTTTCAACCTCCAAAGCCTCAGTGGCGTCAGAGAGAGACTCTAGTAGTGTTAAATCTACAGCCTCAACGTTATCAGACACAGCAATATCCTCAACCACTTTCCTCTCCTCTCCCATCCTCTCCTCTTTGGCAAGAACTTCAGCTTCCTTCTCCAGCTGAGCCATAGTTTCAGTCAGGTCTACGTTCTCTAGAGTTCCCAGAACAGCCTCAACTTCAGCCAATGTCACTGATTCTACTGTCATGGCCTCTAAAACACTTCCTTCTTCCTCTCCATCAATCACAGACTTGCTTGCTATTTCCTGAGTTATCAGCTGCTCTTCTCTGGCTGTGTTCTGTGATTCTGGTATTACAGCTGTAGATTTGGTTGAAGGCACAGGGCCGGAGTCAGAATAGAACAAGGCCTCCAGAACAAAGTCTGTTTCAGCCTCTAATGCCTCTGCAGTTTCAGAGAGAGACTCTAGTGTAAAGATGTCAGGCTCAGCCTTCTCCTCGGCCCCGGTGGTACCATCCTTTAATGCTGTATACGCTCCTGTATGTTCTTCCTTAGATTGTATTTCAGCCTCTTTTTCAAGTGCGGTTTTAGTTTCTTTTAAAACATCAGCCTCTAGAGTACCCACATCGGCCTCAACTTCTGCCAATGTTACCGACTCTAGGGTCATGGCCTCTGCTATGATCACATCCTCATTTCCACTCCTTTCCTCAGCTCTCTTCAGCACCGAGTCTCCTATAGTTTCCACGGGTCGATCAGGGGCTGCAGAGTGCAGTACAGGACTTGGCTTTACTATGTCAATGTTTCTGGAATCTGCTGCAGGAACAGAATACAGGAGCTCTTCCATTAAAAGTTCAGTTTCTGCTTCTAATGCCACAACGTCTTCGAACAAAGAATCATTTTCAGAAAGGGCTTCTGCTAAGTTCTCAGTTTCAGCAGCAGCCTTACTATACTGCTGTTCTCCATTTATAGTTTGGGCTTGTTGAACATCCTGGGTTAATATGTCAGCTGTATTGTCAAGCGCAGATGTAGTTTGAAGGAGGACATCAGTTTGTAAAGACTCCAGTACAGCTGTAACTTCAGCAAGAGTTACTGACTCCAGTGTCATGGCTTCCGACACATCCAACTGCTTGGTCGGCTGTACCGTCAGATCCTTAAGTGTACTCTCCACACTGTATCCCTGTTCGGCTCCTCTATCCTCCCTCTTCTCCAAACATGTCCCTGAGCAAGTACTAGATTCCACTGTAGACTCTACTTTGGTTACAGACATGGCTATAGGTTCTATTGTGTTATCAGTTAAGGCATTGAGTGTGAGGGCATCAGATGCTTTGTATTCAGGCCTTGTTTCTACTGGTTCAACTGCTGTATCTAAGGTAGGATTTACCGTTGACTCTACTGTTGACTCAACAAATACAGCAGTAGATTCTACTGTTCCCACAGCAGATGCTGTAGCATCTACAATTGGTTCTTCTATGTTCTCAACTGAGGCAGAGCTAGAGGCTGGGGTGGAGGTGATGGCTGCTGGAGTTTCTGCTACGGCTTCTACTGTGGCAGGTGTGGATTCTAATGTTTCTACTCCACTCTCTGCTATATGAGCTGATGCAGCTTGTACAGGGACAGCAGAGAATAATTCAACTGGCTCAGCAGACGGTTCTACTGTGGTTTCTGTCATGGTTTCAGCTAATGGGAGCTCTATCGAGACAACTGGTGATGCTGCGGGTGTGGGGGCGACTGGATGGGTTACTGAGGTTGCAGAGGCAGGTGTAGTAGCAGATGGAGAGGCTGTTGCATTGTCTTCAGGGCTTGTTTCTACTGATTCCGCTGCTGTGCCTAGGGTAGGGACTACCGTTGACTCTACTGTTGACTCAACAAATACAGCAGTAGATTCTACTGTTCCCACAGGAGAGGCTGTAGCATCTACAATCGGTTCTTCTATGTTCTCAACTGAGATAGAGGCTGTGGTGGAGGTGGGGGCCGCTGGAGTTTCTGCTACGGCTTCTACTGTGGCAGGTGTAGATTCTAATGTTTCTACTCCACTCTCTGCTATTTGAGCTGATGCAGCTTGTACAGGGACAGCAGATGATAATGGTTCTACTGTGGTTTCTGTCAACATTTCAGCTGTTGGGAGTTCTATCGAGACCACTGGTGATGCTACGGGAGTGCTGACGACTGGATGGGTTACTGAGGTTGCAGAGGTAGGTGTAGCCATGTAAGATGCATCACCAGATGAAGAATCCGCAGTAGACGGTGTCTCCAGTTTAGTTTCGGAGGCAGGTGCTGGAGATTCCAGAACTGGAGAGGATGCTGATTTTGGCGACGCCGACGGTGCTGTCATCTCGATGTGAGATGTGGTCACGGCAGCATCAGCAGCAGCTTGTTTGAGAGCAGCGACAGTGGGGATCGCAGGCGCCGCATGCTCTGTCCGGGACGATGTGGAGGAGGTCTGGACATTCTGGAAGGACGACGAGGCGGCACCGGGAGACTTTAATGACAAGGTGGCAGCAGGCTCGGTGGATACATGTGGTTCAAGAGGAGGTCTAGAGGATGTCCTGGCAGCAGGGGCTGGAGGAGGAAAGGATGACAAAGAAAAGGGGGCAGACAGGGTATGGAGAGGAAGATTATGCAAGAGAAAGAGGTAAAGGAGAGGGGGAAAGAAGGCCAAAAGTTAGAGCACATTCAGAATAAAAGCTTTCAAATAACTAAAGACTATGTTTCATTCCGATGCATAAAGATAGAATACAGAATAACAAGGGGGAAAAAAACTTGAATGAAACGCAAATGAAACTCACTTCAAAACCAGAGACTAGTGCATAGTAAAAATAACTTCATCTATATAGCACCTTTCGAAAACAAGTTACAAAGTGCTTTACAATAACAACAGTAAATACAGTATACAATGAAGATCAGAAATTGCATGAATAGTACAACAGTTCATAAATTAAGAAAAAGCTGTGCGATAGAGGGGAATTTTTAGAAGATATTTGAAAGAGGACACTGAGTTTGCCTGCCTGAGATCCCAGGCAGTGAGTTCCACAGTCGAGGGGCCCGAACGATTAAAAGCCTGGTCGCCCTTTGTGACAAGGTGAGACTTTGGAACGTCAAGTAGTATTCCATAGTGCCAGAAGACACACACTGTGGTAGGCGGTATTTGCACTGACCTCTAGCATTGGAGCGAGAGAACAGGTGCTCCAGGAGTTTAGTAACGTCCACAGCAGGCTGGGGTTTGGCTTTCTCTGGCAGGACACAGCATAACATAATACTCAGATTAATCCTTGCAGTACTAAATAGTCATAAGAGAGAGAGAGAGAGAGAGAGAGCGAGAGAGAGAGAGATGCACAGCCTATAACTTACTGATGTGTGTTCTGCGTGGTTGCTTCTTGGGGTCTGATGTTTTGGAGCTGAACAGAGCAATCTGAGGTCTCCATGAAAGTCTACACAACTCCCTACGAATGCACTAGAGAACACAGAATCAGGTCATCATGATCACATTAATGTAATTATGCATATTCTACACAGAGCAACACCCACAACCACAATGTAGACTTGCTGAGTGGAATGGAAACAGTTAGCCTAATATCAGATTAACAAAAAAGAAGGGAAAAAAACCTCGAAGGTTTAAAGGAAACAATGAATGTTTTAAACAATTTATAGCCTACAGTTGGTTTTTGAATGGGTGCATTCCCCTCGGCAGGAAGACATGGAAGGTGAACCACCTTGCTTTATATGCTGAAAAGCTAAGTCTTATATAAAACCAACTGAAAACAACATTAATCTCAGATAACGAAAGTGAACACACAGGCTGTGTATTTGGGACAGCCTGACCTGTTGTGTGGCTGACTGTAGAAGCTTTACTTACATTGACACATAATCCTGTCCCTCCTCTGAGCAGAGTTGCAGCCATGGTTGTCTCAGTCTGAATACTAAACAATAGAAACAATCAGGCAGACAAATAATAAAAAATCAAGTGTCAACTTTTCTGGAGCAGCAGGAATGGAAGCTGGTGGTTCGGAATGTCGAGAGGAGGCGACGGTGTGGTGGAAGAGAACTAAATGTTCCCAGGGATAGTACATGACAGCATGGCTGCAATGTTTGCAACGACCGCATGCATCGGGGATACGAGCACCAGTGAAGTAGCCTATACTTCACCACTTTGCAAAAACATACAAATGTCTCTATAGGCTACTACCAAACAGATATAGCTAAGCTAACTAACTCCTACGATAGACACTATCTCTATATCGACGCCGCTCAGTTGGATATAAATCGAGTCGACAGCTGCATGAAGAGCCTATAGTTTAATTGCATGTATTCTCACGCGGCTATTGTTTGTTTACCAATATGGATCAGTGTAATAACTCAGTCGTGTTCGTTCCCATAGGGTTAGTTACATAAAGCTCTCTCAGTGCATGATGGTCAGTGGAATGACACAGGCAACGCCCCCTCCACACAAAGCTGTGTTCTCACACAAACACAGAGGGAGCGTGTCCGCAAGCGCTTCATAGAACTAGAATGGTTAGAACGGACAGTCATTCCCATTCATCAGCAAACAGGACCATCCATGCGTGCATGAATGAGTCGATGACGATGTTATCATTCATATAATAGCCTAATGACAGAAAAAGCTTGTTCCAGCCAGCTAGAATAGTAGGATAGGGTAATACAAAATAAAAGCTTACCTTTTTGGAGCTCCTAACTAATAATGATACCACCTCTGACATAACATGTGTTTCCATGCTAACTGACTGACTGACATCATAATTGGATTGAACCCGTTTCAGCATAGACGTTTGTCGTTCAACCACGTTAACCCTGGCATCACTATTTTTTATCAATTTTCAAAAACTGTAAAAAAAGAAAGAAGCTAAATATAGGCCTAAAAGATATAGAACAAAGTTTTGCCCTATACATTGATAGTGACCTTGTACTTTGATTTTTTTCTTTGCCAAAAATGTATCATCTCTGTGCAGCCTCCAAGGTCATGGAAACCCGCCACCTGTCCTTGATTTTGACCTTGACCTTAACCTTTTCACACCAAAAGTGAATCATGTCTCCAGCAAGTTCCATGGAAATCTGTTCTGGTCTGGACAAGAATGGGACATTCAGGTGTCCTAAAGTAGTTAGACTGAAACACAGGAAAAGAAAGTAAATCAGTCCAATAATACTTATTCTGCACATCTCCCACTGCTAAAGAGATGTTTTTTGTATCCTACCTGTACTAAGTATACTGTCATCATATCTTACCCGTTGTATACTTTTTAACATTTTTTTTTATCTAATATTTTTTCTTCCCAGTAGCCTACGTAAGGTATTATGATCATCTAGTTGTATTATATTGTTGTGTTAGCACAGTCCATACTGTAAAAAAAAAAAAAGGTTCTGGCTGACATACATTGCCATCTTTAGATCACGTCCTCCTCTAACAGGGATAAACATAGTATAGCAGTTGTTTGGGATTAGGTCTAAACACATACAAAATGATCCACTTTTGTGTTTTTGTTTATCAAGAAAAGTAACGTATTGTCATTGTCCAGTCTGCAGAACCTGTGTTTTTATTCAGACAAACCTTTGTGTTAAGGTTGAACCTGTATTGACTGTATACAGTCCATGGATGAAACAGCTTCCTTTAGTCAAGAACAGTGACCTAAGTTTCTTCAAGTAGCCTATTAAAATGTTTAGCTTGCTGCTATCTTGCGTCAAAGTATCAGTTTAAGCAGCACCATGAAAAGCCATAAGAAACTTATAATCACAAATATATGAGACCATATAAAGCAGAGTTACAGATTGCTGCAGTCTTGGTCCAACCAACTGAAGTTTATTCTCAACATGGAAAGACAACAACATACATCATCTACAGTGATAATTAACAGGCTGTCTCTATCGCCCCCTAGCGTTCATATATTAACTCTCAGATAGCAGTAGTATTATACACAACCTGGTAGACTGCAACGGGTTTAAACTGTTTTAAGTTAGTACAGTGAGGACTGAAGATAGCAGGGGCACTGGAATACTGGAGAAAGATACAGTAGAGGGTTGAGGGTTGGTGATAGTAAGACATTTTCTTCATCATAAACATCATTATCCATCGTCATTGTCAGATTCTACAGACAGTAGCTGGATTTGGGGAAACAAACACACTCGTTCTCTCTCTCTCTCTCTCTCTCTCTCTCTCACTTACTCACACACACATACACTTAATCCTTGATGGTCAAACTACTGTGATCAGCTGAATCATGAAGAATGTTGATTGGACAGTGAGTGGTCACTGATATTTTTCAGTCATCTCAATGGTACCACAGCAGGTTACGCAACCATGCCATTTAAATGGCCCAGCTTACCCAGAGAGCTAATTAAAATAACCGACTGACTAAATGGCAAACTAAGTAACTAAAATATCTTACAGTAAAACTCTAGCTAGCTAACCAAGTGTCACTGGTAAATGTCTGTCCTGTTTTTTTTCCCCTGGTCCCTGATTCCAACATCACCGTCTGCTTTAATAGAACATAAAATAATGATTTACTTTCACCGAGCTGCCACACAGAGACAGTCTGGGGAAGTGAGTCGTACGCGTAGCGGCAGTTGCCTTGCAGCAAACTACCTACTGTAATAAATGTAGTTCAGTCATGTGACAGAATTCACCTTAAAATACTAGAAACAAACACTTTTTAAGACTTTCTGTACAGTACCATAAGTCTTTCTGTACAGTACCTCAATTCAAACCATCACACCTGGTCCCTTTCATTAATATCTCAGCATAATTGTGATGGTCATAACCACCATATTATTCCGTTAAAGTGATAGAGATTTTGAATTGTAGTCAGCTATTTATCTTCACCGGACACAATTGTCACATTATGGAAAAATAAATAGCTTATTAGCTTATGTTAGGCTACTCAATGAAACAACAGGAGTGCTTGTCACAATATTATGACAACTAAAACTAAAATTCAAAATATCAACGGTCGCTTTAATTGCAGTACCTCAAGGCTGATTCATTGACAAGTTAAAACTTAAAGACTTGGTGATCAGACTTGGTTAAGACTAAAAAAGGGGGAAAAATAAAAAGAAGAACATCAAACTGTACCTTAACTAACGTACCCGCCCCTCTTTCACTCTTTTGCAAAATGTGCTATCTCTGCACACACACACACACACACACACACACACACACACACACACACACACACACACACACACACACACACACACACACACACACACACACACACACACACACACACACACACACACACACACACACACACACACACACACACACACAGATGAGAGTGGGATAAGACTGTCAGATGTAGAAGAGGAACAGAACACAGATAAAACCAAACTGTAAAACTGAAAGGGATGGACTGAGCTGAATTGAATACTGTACTGGACAAAAAAAAACAAAAAAACAACTACTGGATAAAGAAGAATTTAGGCCAGACTGGACAAGATTAGGTCATTCCCTCTCCATGGGGTGTTACTTGCTAGTTAGCAAAACTGTGGAGCTTTCGAACCAATCAAAATTCTTGTCTTCTTTAACCACTTAAACCCAAGCGTCCTTATTGCAGGGAAGGCTTTCGCAGAAAATAGCAGATCGAACTGCTATTTTCAGCGAAAGCTTAAATAACAGAAAATACACTTGTATAGAGCCCTGAGGGACTCCACTCGACCATACGGGGTTTAAGTGGTTAAAGAGGCATTACAATTTCTACCCAGTTGTAGGACGAGCTGGCTGGCATCGAATCAAATTGCTCAGTGCAAATTATTAATATCACAGAGACTGATCTGGTCTAACATACTCAATGCCCTCCTCAACTGACCAAAGCTAGAATAAGACTTGATTTATACTTTGTTGCAAGCAGTGTTGTGTGCCGAAAATAGCTGATGTACAATCTCACAACATGCCTCAGCATATATAAATCAGGATCAATTATTTTTAAACACCCTGTAAAGATAAACAGAACTAGAACATAAACAAAAACAAAATACAGCCCAGTCTAATCTAGTCCAGTTGAGTCCAGAAGTCGAGTCTAAATCTTAAGTTTCTTTAAGCAGCGGTACAATCCAGTCCAGCCCAGTCCGGTATTGTCCCGGTTGTCATCATGGCTCCTCAAACAGCTGGAGATCGAGCCTGACCACGATCTCTCCTGTAGGAACCTCATGGAGGAGCAACCGCTTCGTGATGGGTCCTTTAGAGCCCTGATCCTTCTTTATTTCAGCCAATCGGATCTCTGTCCTGCCCAGGAAGTCTGGAGGATGTAAGAGTGTGTGTTCATTTTATGTTTGTAGTTGAAATGGAACAGATGAAATATATTTAACCCCTAACGTGAAGAACAAATGTTATGTAAAGTGTGTGTGTGTGTGTGTGTGTGTGTGTGTGTGTGTGTGTGTGTGTGTGTGTGTGTGTGTGTGTGCTGACCGTCAGGTGAAAACTGGTCTCGTTCGAACACAGTAACACAGAGGACGTCCTGCTCCAAGTCCTTTATGAAGAACTGACAGTTGGAGTTCCACTTAGGATTCAATGTGTCCTGAAAGAACATTAACAACATCAAAATTATACATACTAAATCATCGTTTACTGTAACCCATTAAGACCTGAGGCTGATTATACAAATGTCTTCTAAAATTTGGTCGTGGACCCCCATCTCAAAAATGTTGTTCCAGGGACCCCCAGAAGCAAAGATGTGAGTTAAAAATGTTGGCTTAAAAAAAAATGATGTAGTCATAGAAGGAGAATGGGTTAGAATAATAATGATGATAATATGAATACCTGCAATGTCTTAGTGATATGGCACTGGGAACCCATGGTCACCTCACAGTATGGGTTACTCTTCCCTGGAAACACATATTTAATTCAGTAGTTATCAAGTTATCTTTCATCAGTAATACTAAACAGGCTTTGTGATTCAAGACACCAGAACAATATCACAAGAGGCACATGTAAGTAGAGATGTCTGTGTGTATCTATGTATGTAAGTATGTACCGTATGTGCGTGTGTACATACCATGGGAACGACAGGGTTTGAGTTCAATTCCCTCCACAATGTTGACCATCAGTCTGCCAATACCCGTCGCCCTCTGAGAACGAACTGAGAGAAACAGAAGGAACAAAAATTGTTGATTTACTGCTTTATTTATAAAGGATAGTAGAGAGAACGGGAGAGGCTGTGATTATCTGGTCGACACACTATCCAGTGCAGTAATTGTTCAGTACAGTTAGGAATGCAAAGGAGTTAGGACTTCTAGATGTTTTCTAGATGTTTATTTTAAAAACGTTTTTACTTCTCCTTGGCAGAGACGTGCCAGTGCTATTATAATATTTTAGTTAGTAGAGATAGAGGTGCAGGGAGGGAGGGAGAGGGATGGATGGATGAGATACCTAGGTAGGCCTTCTCTCTCTTCTTCTTCTCCGTCTCGATGAAGAGTTCTGATGCTGCCTTAATCTTCTGGACCCATGCCGTTCTACACACAGACACACACACACACACACACACACACACACACACACACACACACACACACACACACACACACACACACACACACACACACACACACACACACACACACACACACACACACACACACACACACACACACACACACACACACACGCACATAAGAGCTTAAAGCTTTTAATGGATAAAAACACAAGCAGATTTGTGCTTGACACCAATTTTCACACAAACATATAGGTGCCACCATCTTTATTGTAATTTGGGACAATGGACATAAAACTTTGGTTGTTGTTTAAGTAAAGCACATTGTTGCACCTGAAAAGGCAATATACTGTAAATCCAGTAAGATATGACGCCATTCCTACTCAATCCTGAAATGTGCAGTTTTGCTTTTGAATTGAAAAATCACGGTTTGCTGCTTGAAGTCAAGTTGTTAAAATCTCCCTTTGGGATTTGTAGGTCTAGTTTCTGCATCTGGGTGGCGTTTCCATGCAAGAGGTGTACTTGCTGCACATGTCCACAAACGTCAATCATATGCACAAGTTATCGCCATAAAGTTATACTGTCAGCAGAGGGTTCTATGCCTGTGTGTGTGCGCGTGCGTGCGTGCGTGCGTGCGTGCGTGCGTGCGTGCGTGCGTGTGTGTGTCATGTTTTACCGTTCATTGATGCTCTCAGCTCGGATAGTGTAAACTCTATCTATGTGAGAGATGTGGAACAGTGGTTCATCTCCTGATGGGTCTGTAGGCAGCTTCACCAACACCTCGTTTAGGAAGATAGGCTGGAAGGGGCGAGACAGTACATGGATCTTGTGTAGTCATATCTTACAGGCCTCGTATGGAGCCATTTCATTTTTATGTTGAAAGGGCTTTAAACCGATTTGTCATAAAGTAATTTACAGAGAGAATGAAATAAAAGAGTGTGTGTGTTCACTTACCGTCTTGTACATGCGATACTGTAGGTGTGTTTTGGAGGAGAAGACTTTATCAGAGCCAGAAAAACCCAGAGGCTTTGTCACCTGAGAGAGAGAGAGAGAGAGAGAGATTGAGATGATATAGACATGTAATGGCCCTTGAGGTGGATTCATAAATAAAATAAGTATGCTAAGCTATATCCTTGGATTTCATTTGAAGTCTTTTCACTGACATTAAGATGCTCATATCTTAATGTCAGTGAAAAGCACCCTCTTTAGACAGTTTTAAAGCACAGCTCAAGACTGTGCCACTGCTCTATTGTTTTACTTGTTTTGCTTGACCCGCTGCCTCTTATTTATATATTTTTGCCATTGCTCTATTATTGCCATTGCTCTAATGTTTTTTGTTTCTACCCTGTGTTTTGTTTTCATTTTTTCTTTCTTTTTCTGTAAAGCACTTTGAGCTGCATTTATGTCATGAAAGGTGCTATATAAATAAAGTTTATTATTATTATTATATCAGAATTTACAAAGCTGAAGCTCTGTCTCCCAGAGGAATAACATAATGTTTAACATGCACTCTTTGCATTAGATATCTATCTACAATGTCGGGTTTGATTCCCGGCCCTGGCAATGTGTCGCTGAGCGAGACACTTAACACCTAACTGCTCCCCCACTGCGCTCAAGTCTGACCACTTGGGCAGCAATAGGTCTAAATAGAATACAAAAATCCATGATGACACCAACCTGTGTTAGAAGTAGGAAGTCGTTGAACAGAAAGCCGTAGAGCTCTTTGCTGCTCTTGGCTTTAAACAACTTCCCACTGTGGAGAAACTTCCTGGGACCCAGACAGTTGGTGACTGAGTTGAAGACCAATTGCTGTAGAGACAGACAAGGAGAGATGTTGGAAAACCCAGTCGTCTACAAATTAAAGAGCAATTCAAATGATAGAAAACGCTGTAAGTAAGGAATCGTTGTGGGATTAAAGAATTCTTCAGTACATGCTGTGATTCTGGTCATCAGAAGTGTTTGCGTTTTCAACAGGCATGTATTCAATCTGTGTGTGCGTGTGTGTGTGTGTGTGTGTGTGTGTGTATTACCTCCGACAGTCCCTCACACTGGACGTGAGCCTGAATCCACTCCAGTCGATCCGAGTTCTCCTTCTCCCTGACACCCTCGTTGACCTTGAAACACACACGCACACAGTAACAATATATCATATCAATAAAATTCAATAATATCAATATCAATGCATTCAGCTCTTTTCCAGACAACTGAGTTAAGGCCTCACTCTCTCATTACCTTACCCACAGAGGTGGGAATTGGAAAAACAACGGCACTGATTTATGATATCGGTGATGACTTTAGGGCATTTGGGGATTTTAGTTTTCTACTAGCTTGATGGAATTCACAAAATAAATATGATTTCACAAGTAAAATGACAACATGGCATCCACAGAAATACTGCAAACACAGTAACAGCTCCTTCAGAGACAGATATAGAGATGGGAACATTTAAGCTATCAGCAACATTCTCTTACTTACGTACTTACATTCTCTGTGGGTGCGCGTGTGTGTGTGTGTGTGTGTGTGTGTGTGTGTGTGTGTGTGTGTGTGTGTGTGTGTGTGTGTGTGTGTGTGTGCATGTCCGTGCATGAGTGTACCTGTGAGCACAGCTCCTCAGCCTTCTCCAGAGCAGCCTTCAGGTGGCTGTGGTCTGGATGAGGTTCTGGAGTGTTCTCTAAGATCTACAATCAATGAAAGACGAAAGCACACATGCAGTATGTAAATATTATGATAGATCACTGTCTCTCAACCTGGGGCATGTGAGTTTATTGCAAGCGGGCCCCCCAAAAATGGCAAAACACTAAGACTTTGGTATGGGATGTTTTCTTTAAAACATTGAAAAATGAGTTTTCATTGTGATAAATGGGCACTTTTTAAAGTATATTAATCCAAGCTGGAACACAATCGATTGATTGATCATTACAATAAACACAGGCTCTGAAAATGCAGGCGGCCCACCCATTCATCTGACCACTTAACATTGTTTTGACACCGTAAAGATTTACACAATTCTGTTGAAGTTCCATGACATGAATGAAATAATAAACACACTTTGTGGTTGTTTATGTGGTATACATACGTTCTTGATGATGAGAGGATAGCGTGTGACTCTCTGCATGGGTTTGAGCAGGAAGCTGGAGAGAGGCATTCCTTTACACCTGGGATCCATGGCCAACCTCTGACAGATAAACAGAGAGACGCACACACATGTCATGACTAGGGTTTGTGATCCGGAACCGGATCGAACGTTGAGGAGCCAGGAACCGTTTCCAGAACCGGTTTTATCACACTGTCAGGGCTGGTATGTGGACTTCACGTCTGCTATACTATTACGATATCAGTGGTTCTCAAACGTACAAATGTACAAATGAAACCAAATGGACCTGTGAGGATCCATTTGGTTCCATTTGTACGCTCTCGGAGTTACAGACCTTTAAGGGTCCATTTGGAAGCCCCTCAAGTAACACAGAGGGTCCCTGTACCTCACTTTACGAACCAGTGAGGTGTACAGTATATAGGAATCGTTAAAGGGGACCGTTAAGAGGGAATCGTTAAGGAACTGGAATCGTTAAAATCCCAAAGGATCCCAACCCTCGTCACGACTCATCACGATCACTTCATTCTGAGGCTAACTCAAATGTTATGCTGCAAAACACGGACTTAACAAAATGCCTTCCGATGTCCTCCAGCTCCAAGGCATCTAATACATTGTGTTAGTGCATGTTTAGTGCATGCAATCTACAGTATACCTTGAGGAAATCTTTAAATTCAGGGTTGTCATCCGTTTTCTGCTGGATCAGTGTGGCTCCATTCAGCTGACATGAACAGAACCTGAACAGAAGACACTCAGTATTGATTATTACATCATGGAAGGCCTTTCCTGTCACTGAATAAAAAGGCCCAAACTGTGCTTTTTTTCTTCTGACTTTATACCTCAGCATTCTGAGTTTTGTTTCTTGCAATTGACTTCTCAGGTACTGATGAGATACTGTATCTCAAAATTGTGTGTTTTTTAGGAACTGGAGAGAAACCAGTTCCATCCTCAGATGTATAAAGGTGCAATTGCGAGAAAAAAATCAAGGTTGTTTTCTTTTTATTGAGTGGCTTCCATAGAAAAGCTAATAGTATAATAGTTAATGGGCAAAAGGATATATGAATACAATTATTGACAGATAACCTGATGTAGGGCTGCATGTGAGGCAACTGGTTGGTCAGGATGTCCCCAATCATCTTCACTGGCATCCGGTCACCTGACATCTTCTTCCTGACTCTCAAAGCCCTGCAGCAACGGTCATTTCAAATATTTTAGCAGTTTGACATTGTGAGGATGTATACTGTACTGGTTTATTTGCAAACCCAATTCAGCCGTTTCATTCTATAAGTGTACCTCATTTATATCTATCAGTGTGCATTCGTTTTGTATTTGTGCAACTCAACTATTGCTCTGTGCATAAGATGTGAATTTGGTGGGTGTCTGTGTGTGTGTGTCTTTACTTGAGGAGTTTGATGTTGCACATGATGAGTTCCTTCCAGTTGACGAAAATCATCGCCACTTCTTTCTCTGTCAGCAACTCGCAGTCCAACAGAGGTTTCTGAAAGATCTACACACAAACACATGCAAAGACCTTAAAGCATGGCCTATTTGTATTTGTACCTGGCAGAACATTAGTTTTTGGGTGTACAGTACAAATTGACAAATAAAAATAAAAAAGTTTTGTTTTGGTAGAACATTTTTATCGTGAAAGTGGGTGAATGTAGCAGAGTATCCATGCCTCCAACATCCTAGAACAAGGGTTCTCAACCCTTTGTAAAGCAAGGCCCACCTGAGTATGTGTCAAGATGGTAAGGGCCCACATACCCAAATAAATGTAATATGTATATATAAAACAAATAAAGGGGCATTATCTGCTTTTCAAATGGCTTTGTATAAGCTCTCAGTCCTTTTTTCTCACGAGGGTTGTTCATAGAGATTGAATTTAGGCTTTTTAATGAGTTTCCAGTGCATTGGGAAGTGGGACCATAATGCATTTGCACAGTGCTGCAAATAAGTGTGACAGGCCTCCAAATCACTATTTGTTAATAATACTTATTGGCACATATTTGTGCTTGTTAAAAGCAACGTTTGATTATGCCACGACAGTAATTTGCCTGCAAGATCAAAATGTGTAAAAAACTTTAATGTCCCAAAGAAGAAATCTATCTATATATTTTAATTCATAGTTTAAACTATTTGGGCAGCACCTCCGTGGCCCACTGGAAGGTGCTCTGAGGCCCACCAGTTGAGAATGGCTCTCCTAGAAGACTATTATCTCATTTGGCCAAGGCCTTTAACAGCATCCCTATTCTGGGCATGTTATAATAGGCAAACCTTCGGTGAAAATAGCAGATGTACTGGCTCACAACACGCAATGAGTTGTGAGCTTGTAGATTTGTGTTGAAGAGATTGTAGAGGGAAAAAAAGGAGGAGACCAATTATAGACCTCTGGGGATCCCAGTCAACAAAGTATATCAGGTTTAAGTGGTTAAGGTGCTATGCTTTTTTCTCCATACGTTTTATATCCCTGTCATTAGCACTGTTTGCTGGCTTACATTGATGATTGTAAATACCTCTGTGACCAGCTGCAAATCATTTACATAGTTCTCTTCAGTAACGATGAGTTCATGCGTATATCCCTGTCTCTTCCTCTCCATGGGACTCAGCATGTCCAACAGGTGGAGGTCAGCACACCCTGTAACACAACCATAGACCGGAGGGAGATTCAATGCAATATTCTAAGAAACAATATCAGATCAGGTCAAAAGCAAAAAGAATACAATCAAAAAAGGTATTTGGATGGTGTACATGAATATCATCGCGTCTTTCCTTTTTCCAACCAGTGTCGACAACGGTTGGAAATGATTATTAAAGCAGTTATGAAACTCATTCCTTGCCCCATTAAGAGTCAGGACACAGTAACTACAATAACTGACTGTCACATTAAATTACATCACTTCTTGGCTCCCAGTTGCATCTGCTTACCAGTGTCATGTCATTATTTAATAAGACAATTCTCTTTTCTGGATTTTTCCCCCAGTAAAACCCAATTATAATGGCAGTAATAACACAAATAGAGTTGTTTCTAGATTCAGAGCAGTGTGACAGTGTGACATGAAGAGACAGACATCTTTTTTCCTCCTCCCAACCAGTGTCGACAATGGTCATATTCATAAAACCTGCTGTAATACATACCACACTAATACATACCTGACATCAGTGACTGGGAAGGGGTTGTGACATTGCTGAACGTTAATGTGTGAACATAGCACAGCATGGCATGTACGGTCTTCATCAGGAATGTGTAGTTTATTACAGTATTGTATGTTGTTCCAGCAATAATCTACTGTGTTAGTGTCATAAGAGCCTGAGACTGCACATACATCTGCATTATACTGTATATGACCCTTTGCCGAGGTCGGGAGTAATTCATCTATACATACATCGAGTATGAATTATGGGTATGTCCCTCATTTAAAAATCCATACATGCCATTCATTCCTCATGTACAGTATGTGGTGTGCCTTGTTTAGATAGGATGACAGATAGAGTAAAACCGGGTAGTAGAGGAGGGAAGACACAGGGACATTGCAGATGTGTGGTTGAAACACAATGGCTATTTGAAGACATGATCATCCATGTGTGTCTGAGAGCAATGCACGCACCCATGTGTGTGTGTGTGTGTGTGTGTGTGTGTGTGCGAGCAACAGCGATGGAAGAAGTACTCACATTTTTTACTTAAGTAAAAGTAGCAATACCATATTGTAGAAATAGTCTGTTGCAAGTACAAGTTCGTTATTCAAAATTTACTTGAGTAAAAGTACAAAATAATTCGCATCAAAATATACTTAAAGTACCAAAAGTAAAATAACTCATTATGCAGAAGGTCCCATTTCACAACTGTAACACTGGCGAGCAATGCATAACATGATGTATATGTGTGCCCATATGTGTGTCTGTGAGCGATGCACATGCGTTTGAGTAACGAGGCTGGCAGACTCCAGTCTGTCTCAGAGTGTTTAATCATTACGACCAATCAGATTTTCTCAATCAAAGTTTCCACCAATAAAAACTCCGGACATCTTTTTGTATCAAAGCTAGCGATTGTGGTCTAACATTCTGTACATTTCACCCATTCATTCAAGTAATCCGTTACGTTCCTTTGTCTATCCATCCGTCCACTCTATATTGGTCATTCATTCATTCATTCATTTGTTCATTCACTCGAACACACATACACACACAGTCAGTCATTCACTCTTACACCAAGTGCAGTCTTGTTACATTTGGCTTGGCTGTTCATCCATCCATTCATTAGATTTGCAATTAATAACCATGTAAAGCATCAATTACCATAATCATTCATTAGTTTTGACTATAGATCATACATAATTGTTTTAACTGACCAGACCATAGCCATACCATAGACCATGCTTAGAGTCTATGAATGTATATTAAAAACGGTAAAATATGCTACATTAATGTCAATCTTCTAGCTCGCTTGCATCATAAAATCATTCTACTGTATATATTACTGTAAAGGTTGGACAGCAATGCGACCCTTCCATTTGCATGAATATGCGTCCACAAATTAAAACTGTATTCAGATGAACAAAATAGCAGCAAATGGGAGCTACAACATAATATTTAACATAAACCCAAGTGGTGTCCAGTATGGCTGTGGTCTTGGTGGTTCCATGTTCTAATCTCAAGAACAGCAGCTAGCTGACTGGGAGTTGGCTAGACCAGCGGTTAGAAAACTCTTAGCCCAATACACCAACTTTACAAATAAATTCTCTCATCTTAGGACATTAAAACGTGCAATTACCGGCACCCCCCTTTTTGTCTCTCGACTCAAGCCAAAGTTTAATAACCACTGGCCAATGTTTACTGCCCAATCAGAGAACTTCACCTTCAATACTGATACTCTGAGGAGCCAATGGGATTGAAGCAGGTTAATAATAGTTCTATTGCTTGTTGTATAAAAAGCTGCGTAGTTCATTATTCCATTCATTGTTTGTATTTTCAAAAGTAAACATTAAAATCACAATACTGTCGTCTGGAAAAAAAGAAAAGAAAAAAAACAAAACAAAAAAACCTAAAACAACAACAATGAAATACAAATCTGATATGGCAAACACTAATAATACTTAACTAGTCTGTTGCTATGGGAACAGATACAAGGGTGGGTCTGGAAAAGCTACACCGTGGGTGTAAATTACCATGGTAACTCATACCATATATTGCTGAGGATGGGTGCTTTGTCCATCTGTAACTGTACCAGTCTCTGTCAGTGCACACATGAATCTACTGGTCTTTTGTGTCTTTGTCCAGCTATCCTGTCTGTCCGTCTTGCGATGGCTATTAAAAACATAACATGGCTAGTACATCTGCTATTTTTGAACATGTATTTAAAATCTTGAAAGTGTGAGAACTATTGATTTAGAAGGCATTTGTAGAATTGGACTCAGGTCTTCATGGGTTAAAGGAGGTGAGAAAAGTGCAGCTAATATGTGGGTCTTTTTTTTATCGTGTCAGCTCATTCCATCTGTGTTCAAAATACTACTGTGGGTTTATAAGGCATTGAATGGTTTTTAGGGCCAATATACACATGACCTTGTGCTATATCATGAAGCATCCAGACCTCAATCAAAAATAGACGTGGAGACGCAGCGTTCAGTTTTTATGCACCAAATATCTGGAACAAACTCCCAGAAAACTGAAGGTCTGCTACAATTATTTTTTTAGCTTTGATTTAAAAAGGACTGTTTGCCGCTGCCTTTTATTGAGATATTTTTTTTAATCATTCTTCTGCACTGTAATTTTTGTGTCTTAACTTTGTTTTAATTCTACTTAATTTTATTATATTCAAATGTCCTTTCATAATGTATTTATTCTGTCAGTCGTGATGTCTTAATGCTTCACGTTTTATGCAAAGCACTTTGAATTGCCTTGTTGAAATGTGCAATACAAATAAACTTGCCTTGCGTGAATAAACGACAAGTGTGATAACCCTTTGGCCGTAATAACAGTCTACATATTGTTATCCTTAGATCTATACCATGTGAGTGTCTTGATGTTTTTATGTACTGATGATTATGACTGTTGCAATTGTCTCACTGTCTTGTCCTTTCTTTGTTTTCTTTTTCATGAGTTCTAAACCATATAGATCAAAGTCTTTTGTTTACTTTCAAGCAAGGGTATAACAATTCACAAGTCACAGTTTGGTATGTACCTCGCTAATGTTACATTTTGGTGCAATTCCAGTATAAAGAACGGTAATGATAAAAATGATCATGCTGCTTTAATCATGGGCACCCGGGTCACTCTATTCAACTGACATATTGTGAATTTGGTCACGCCAGTCTAGTGTGGCTGGCTGACTGTGGAACAGGAGGACCCCCCCCCCCCTATTTTTTTAGGGGTATGTCTATGTCTTATGTTGTCTGTGGATTATTTATTTAAATCAATAAGAATTTTCTTTTTAAAAAGAGGGGAAAAAAGGAGAGAGCACAATGTGCTTAACAGAGACAGACAATTCTCTCTCTAGTCCAGTCACAAGTGTTGCACCATAAATCTCTGGAAATGCACACACAGAAGTATGTACATTTCCAACTAGGTCCTGCATTGGATGTTGCTTTATTTGCTTCAGCGAAATGTTGCAATTGGTTGCAATTGTTGAATATATTATGTTCAACATATGTGTATTGCTCTTCACATTGCTTAGGGTGTACATGTAGATCAATCGCGCCTTTACATCGACTTAGTAGTATAATATCAAATCGCTTCACAGACAAGAAAATCACATTGCATCCGTTGTGAATGTACATTAAGTATTGGGAAAAATAGTCTGTTTTTGGAAAAATAAACTCATTATATTTTGTATGTATAATTTATAATTCAATAGCAGCATTATTAAATGAATACATTTTTAAGCAAAACAATAACCAAAAACGTCTAACATGTTCACTTGTGAGGGGTAACTGTCGGAAATCACCTCAACTGATGAATTTACAAAACAAGTGATTTAATGCAACTACAGCTGTGATCAGTCACTTCACAGCAGGTGTACACGCGACTAACTAAACGCAGCAGCATATTTATTTATGGCAAAAGCTGATGTGAGGAGGGATTCATTAATACTTATGGACACCCCATGGTGTAAAAAATACCGGCACTTTGCTTTTTTCAAGATTGAGAATCATTTATGAATTTGCAAACATGCTAAAGACGCTGGTTTAACTATCTGCCTTAGCTTCTAACATTTCATAATGATGAACACCCGGGCGGCCAGAATGACTGAGTGCAAATTAGCCAAAGCAGCACAAATATATATATATAATATATATATTATGTTGAGATGTTTCCGTTATTTTCAGCGGTGCATGGTCAGGAACTGTAAAAAGCTTACATAAGATGTTTTGTCAGTTTATAAAACAGCGGTCCTTAGAATAATATGTTTTAAGTTGAACAGAGTAGAAACCAGATGAGTTGGGGATGAAGGCACATCGTTCTGCACCGGCTTTATAGTACCAAGTCTGTGTCTGTGAAACGTCATTGTCCCGTCCTCGGCCTCTTTCACCCTTACCCCCCCAACACAGTGACAGCATCTCATCGTCATAGCAACAGACAAAACAATAAAACATGTAAACAAAAATAACAACAACGGAGCATAAAACGGTTCATTTAAAGTTAATACATAATTCAGAATAATTAACTACTATGGATAAAAAACATTGTGTGAAGAGATATGTGTGGTTGCGTGTATGTCTGGGTATGTGATCCCTTCACACTGTTAAAAGTCACGTGCATTTTCCAAACTCTGTACCATGTATATATTTTTTCATGTGTTTAGTGTCTGTGTGTGAGCGTGGCATTTGGTTAGCTGGTATGCTAAGCACTTGTAGCATTGGCTTTAAATATTTTCGTCCTGAGCCTCAGACTGAGTCACATTCCATATCGTTGCTGTCTGGCGGAAACCTCATATGTCCAAAACCATTTACTTTTCAGGAAATTCCAAAATAGCAAAAAATAGCAGAACTACAAGCTCATAGCGTGGCGCGATGCGGCGCGTTTTGAGCATGTAGTTCTGCTATTTTTGCGTGACAATGTAGTATGAAGAAGTAGGGCATTCATTTACGAAAAAAAACTAAAACAAACATAGAAAGTTAAAACATGGAGATACAAGGTTTCTGACCAATAGCAACGATAGACCTGCTCCCTTCATTGTCACGGCAGCACCAGTGATCTGCAGGGAAACATCGAAGGGAACGGCACTCTGGATTGAAACTCAGCCCGTAGCTGCTGCGGGACACATCTCAATACTGCCTTACTTCCTCTCCTCTCTCCTTGACGTTTCCCCTCTCCTCCTCGTCTCCCCTAGAGCTCCCGTCTCCTCCACAGCCATTTTGTGAAGGCAGAGGACAGGAGAGGACAGGAGGGTAGAGGAGGTGAAGAAACGGATAGAGATATATGAGGAGCGAGGACAGGACAAGAGAAGAATAGAATGGAGCAGAGCAGAGCAGTCTTTGGCATTGAGATTTGCCCTCCAGCAGATTGTGAGGGGAGGCACAGAGGAGAGAGTGGAGGAGGGAATAAAAAAAGACTTCAACATTGAGACTTGTCCTCCAGCAGATAGTGGGTCTTTCTGTGAAGCTGTGGGAGGGGGGGTAAGGGTTAGTGAGGGGATGAGATGGAGCCAGCGCTTTGACTGACATGGTGAATGAAGCTGCTGAACCAATGGGAGCGGGGGTTAGAGAGAGGGGGTGGGGGGTGGGGCTAAGCTACTGATTCTATGACAGGATCTCCCAGAAAGCCACAAAATGACCCACTATCCACTTTTACCACGCTAGGATAGGGCTGGCTGTGTGTGCGTGTGTGTGTGTGTGTGTGTTTGCATGTTAGAGAGAGTTTGTGTATCAACGTGTGTCTGTAGGTATACAGTCAATGTGTTTCCAGTCAAGCAACTGCATGTTAAATCAGTCCAATCTGTGAGAAAGGAGGACAATTAGTCCCTTCTCCTCTTTTGCTCTGCGTCAATCTCCTCCTCTCCTCTGCACCCTGCTTTCCTTCCTCATCTAAAATGTGGAAGGAGCCGACCTTCCAAATTGTTCAAACAGTGATAGACGATGAGAGGGAGGGGAGAGAGGAGGAAACACGAGACGGGAAATAAAGAGGAGAGAGGCCAGGAGAGGAGAAGAGAGGCCAGGGGTAGAGAGGAGAAGAGGAGAGAGGAGGATGATGAGAGGAGCAGTGACTCTATTGCTCTCCCTCCTGTTGCAGGTTTGGAGCCAGAGCCTTAAATAAACACGAGTTTGGCCATGTCCAGTCTAAGCCATGCATAGACAGAGTTTGGCCAACATTGGGCTTTTAACATTACAGTCTGTCTGTCTCTCTGGCTTCTATTGGTGGAGTCGCCATTTCCTGGTCATGTGACCTCTTGCTGCTGTCCCATTGGTTGAGTGGCCTAGTGGGCGTGGCCTAGTGGGTCTCTTTGAGGGCTTTGAGGAGAGGGGGGTTCTGGGTAATGATATGATCCTAGAGAGAGGACGACAACAACAACATCAACAAAAACAACTAAACAAAACAACAACAACAACAAATTGGGTGCTAGGTGGGCGGAGCGTGCAGCAAGGCAGGAAGTGTGGAGGTGTGGTCTACTCTAGCATAGAACTAGAGGGTCTAGAGAGGACAACAAGCTGCTGTCAGGTTGACTTTCACTGGACACAGCCTCTGTTTGTAGCCCCAGAATGTCTCACGTAAAGCAAAAATGACACTTTGCCAGAGGTTTGGGTTGTGTAGTTACCTTCCCATGATGCGACTCCAAATATCGGTGAGATATCTTCAGTACTTACTCCATACAACCATAATAACCTCCCCATTGACATACATTGCAAGGTGAAACAGGTCTCAAAGTGGATTCTGACGATGTATAACATTACAAAACCAGACTCCACATTTTTATTATTACTTTTTAAATAAAGATGTTAACTTCTTGTTGATTTTACTATATGAAGATCCAGACCCAGTTCCGTTCCGGATTTTCTTCCTAATCAAACAGTAAAATAAACAGGAAGTTGACATAAAAACACGAGTTGGGCGTTGCAATGTTGTACTATAGTATAGAGAACAGAAGTCTGACATCACTGCCGCTAGAGGGCGCCATCCCCCTGGGTCACTATTATTTTTTGTATTGGAATTCACACAAATCTTAGATTGCGTCATATAAGAACTGCGTTCCAAAAATAAACAAATCACCCTGGAGATTTTACTCACATGGATATGAAGCATCAACTGATAGTGAAAAGGTACACATTTATCCAAAGAGTAAGAACTTTTTTTTTTCTCCAAACACAGACGTTATCAAATGTAACTCAATAATATCATAAACGACACAGTCACATACCTGACAAAATCACAGGGGCGATTTGTTTATTTTTGGCACATAGTTCTTATATGACGCGATGTAAGATTTGTCTATGGGAATTCCAATACAAAACATAACTGGTGACCCAGGGGTAGTGGGAGTGATGTCAGGATAAGAGTGACTTTGACCAGTCTCACCCACCAATGAAAGTCAATAGGGACTAACAATAGGGAATAGGGATTATGAATTATTGAAGATATCTCACCAATATTTGGAGTTACATCATGGCAAGGTTACCTTCACAACCAAACCTCTACCAAAGTGTAATATTGTGATAATTGACAATTTAATCAAAACCCATTTATATATCTTCTCATAATATGATATATTGATTTGTATGCTTAATTTATACTCCGTAGTATGATTATGTCATGCCAGAAATAGCCGATCTACAAGCTCGGCAAGGTGAGCTCATTTGGGCATGCGACACCACCGTAGGACAAAGTATAAATCAGGCTTTACACACCCATCTGTCCCCGCTGACAATGCACTCACTGTCAAGAAATGTCAAAAGGCAACTTGGCCAATTTGTAACCAGACTCGTATCATTGTATAGTGAGGAGGATGTACTGTATCAAAGTCAGACATTACACTTCCCAATGAATTGTGTCTCTTGAGAGCTCACCCTCTCTAGCTTCTGGCAAAATGCCTCCAGCCTTAATGAAGTGTGGTTCTTTACATAAGCTGCCAGTGTTTTGTCAGTGCCTCGAGAGTGAGTTCTCAAGATCACTGAACACACTGATTAGTTATTATGTCAGAATTTCACAGTAATTCTCCTTACAATACAACGACCGGATCAGGGTAAAAGAAAGCAATGTTGCTTTATAACTTTGGAGACAAACGGCTAGCATCGGACCCAAAAAATAAATAAAAAAAAGATAATTCCTTTTAACAGGTCGTTCATGAAAGTCCTTGCGGTCTTGTTTCCAATGAGAACCTGTGAGCAATTAGGGGTTAAGAGTCTTGCTCAGGGACAAATTTCATTTCATCGACACATATGCTGGCCTGGCCTGGAATCGAACCTGGGGCAACCAGGGCCTCTGGCTCCCTAGAAGGGCTCACTAACCACTCAGCTATGGCCGCCCCTAAATGCCAGATGTTTGGGTCCGATGCCGATCCCGATCATGGAGAGTGCTAGCCCACCGATTACCGATGTTTTGACTCATATTGTGTATTAAAAAACCCAGTTAAATTTCTAATCAATATGAAAAGCTTCAATAAGAAAGTCTCTGTACAGCATCAACAGTAAAACTGTCCAGTAGAGTCCACTCTAGAAACTCTAGTCTATGGTGGATCATGCTGAAAGGAACACATGCAGGGAGAGTGGGGCGCACACACACACATACATACATTCACACACATTCGCACGAACACACACAAAAAACATTTGCATGTACATACACAACACACGTGCACGCACACAACACACCACGCAGATGTGGCATGTGATCGGGAGGGTATCAAAGAGGCCCGTAGGGGTGTTAGGGTGAAGGTTGTTAGGTCAAAACAACCAAAGGGCAAAGGTTAGGAGAGGGACAGCATCTCCACACCTGGCTCTGGGGAGCGTGTGTGCGTGTTTGTATGAGACAGTGCTGGTGCTGGTGTGTGCTCCTGATGCATGTGTGTGTGTCATGACGTGTTTTAACATCCATGTATTGAGTGACGTGCTGGGGCTGGATGGTGTCTTATGTGCGCGTACTCACACTGCGTGCTTGGGTCAGTATCCGTGGTCAATTTGACGTAGTTGCTAGGGAACAGCCCCTCGCGTCCGTTGAGCTCTCCTTTCCACCAATCACAGTCGTCCTTGCTGAGCACCGTGATCACCTGACCCTTCAGGAAGGCCAGCTCGTCGTCGTTCTGTGCCACGTAGTCGTACATGCCGATCACCTGACACAGCGCTATAATGATAAATGTAGAGAGTTACACAGTAAAATCTGACCCGTAATGATCCATGCGTTCCATTTGTACAAATCTAAGATAAATTCATACTTTTAAAGTGTATGTGCTCTAGAGCTGGTCAATAAGAATCAAAATCAGTAAATTCCCTGAATCAAACTCAGCAGTAAACCTAGATACTGAAATTAGGCTTCTGAATAGCACAGGTTAAAGAGAAAGCAATGGAGAGATGTTGTTTTTGCTGAGTCATTGTCCTTGACACGGTTGAGGGATACAGTGGAAATATACATCTCAATATTGATTTTTCTTCCCCCCCCCATAGAATTTGATATTTGCCCAATGCCCAGGCCAAGTGGCAGCATGTGGCTCAGGAGGTAGAGCGGCTGTCTGAGAACCGTAAGGTCTCCGGTTTGATCACCGGCTCCTCCGGCTTTGTGTCTGTAATGTCCCTGAGTAAAACACTTACCCCCTAACTGCTCCCCATTTGCTGGGCTGGGTCATTAAAGTAATGTTTAAATTGTTTTTAACTAAAAGGGAGTAAGGAGTATCTGGTCTCCCTCATGGAGCTACTTGCGGATTATACCAGGGTCAGTCCTCCCTTAGGTGAACACGCACTGACCCTCTGCACCTTAATCCCCATGTATAACGCACAAACTTTTTTTGTTTTTTCTTTTTTATTATTGCGCTCTTTTTTCTCTCTAAGCACCTTAGCGTCTATACGTATATCATGCACAGTATACATACATTGCTGCTATGCTCAGGCACCTTAGTTTGTCTCTTATCTCAGGTACTTTGTAAATATGTAGATAACTTGTTTTTGGCCTTCTATTGTTCTCTTGTTGATCTCCTTCCCACTTGCCCCCTACCCCTCTTCTTTTTCTCTCTCCCCACTCTTCTTTCTACGGAATCTAACGTTCTGATGGGAGTGATGTACAAAAACAAATTTCACCCACTTTTTTACCTTGTAAACCTGTGATGTGACAATAAACCTGATTCTGATTCTGATTCTGGTGTGTATACCTGTGTTGGGAGGGGCCAGTTTAGGCGGAGTGGGCTCAGTGGGTGTGGTCTTGCTGGTGCTGGGGCTCAGCAGTTTGACATAATTGGCTGGAAACCAGCCTATCTGACGCTTTTTTCCTCGGGCCTGTGTTAATCACAATACGACAGTGAGTCAAGTTATGGTCAATACTACGTGACTTATTCATACAAATTTCAAAGCGGAGTCACTTTCAGTCATATTCATGCATCAATCATGTATGCAAGTTTACCTGGAGTTCCCCTTCCCACCAACCCCCAGGGTTTTTTTTCCTGATGAGAATGAGCTGTCCTGGAGCCAATGTCAGCTGCTCTGCTCCTGTAGCGCTATAGGGGGCGATCACCTGGGCTATCTCTGGTTGAGAGACACAGAACCAATGAGAGGTTGAGAGTTGGTCATCATCATACTGGTATTGCAAAGTAGCGCAGTAAATGTTAGTAGCCTTGGTATGGTAGTGCTATGTATTGCTTGCCTATGGGCTGTCTGGTAATCTTGCTGTCTTTCCTTGGTAATTCGCCTCAAAAGCGATGCAGTTCCAAACAGGATTCATGTGCCGTTTTCTGGCCATTCTGAACAAAAGTCAAGCGAAATCGTGCGAGAAATAGATTGAAAGAGGAAACGCAATATTAACTGACTTTTGTCCAGAACTCTGTCTCAAATTTCTCTGCATACTTATCTTCAGCAAGGTGACCCCGTGACAAGACTCAAACTATTTTCAAGTGGAGCGAACGAAATGAGGCAGGGTTCGTGGGCGTTGTGTGTGTTGCTGTCGGAGCCAGACTTTTCCAAAGAAGTGTCATAAGCCAAATTCCAATGCCTTAATTTCTGCTCACATCGCACTCCGTCCTCCAGTGTGACCCGGATATCATTAGTGTCCCAAATGTTACTTTGCTTTTGGACGAGCTGAGAGTCAGTAGAGAGGAGGCTTCCCAAGCCGCTTGTAGCGACAAGCAGCGAGTGTACATCAAGTGTCAACATCAGCCTGTTTCTTGTCAACCCGTCTGAAGTGTTGACTGACTATCTGTTTTGTTATTGGACGGACCGTGAAAGTGTCCCACTTGATTAAACTGGAAGAGATACTGAAGTGCATTTAGATGCAGTGCACGAGTGTGGAAGTTGGAGTATTGGAATTTGGCAATAAGGGAACACACCGCAAACACAAATAACACTTCCAGTTGTACACGTCAAAGTAAAACCCACACTGATGCAATTTAATTTAATGAAGTTAATTCAAAGTACTGGTGATATTTATCACAACAGTAACGTAAATGTTATGCTTTTGTTATGCTGATTCTCACTTTTGCTACATTGTCCACCGATATTTCAGGATGCTAAGGAGTCACCTGACTAATATTCTTGTCTCCGTTTGGTAGATGACAAACCATTGCCAGCAAGGATTACTTTCTCATCAAGAGTGAGTAAATATTAAACCCATATATCGTTTTGAGCAACAAAAAAACAACTTTAGAGACCTTTAGAGTTGGAAAAGAGTTTGTTTGTGTGGTGGTAGTTAACTGTAGTTAATCGTGCCAAGCGCGACTGACGGCTTACCTGGTTTCTTCCCCAGACTGCCAGTCTTCCCTGCTGGTCCCAAACACTAGAGAGAGAGGCATAAAATGAGAATTGGTTGTGTACAAATCTTGTAGAATTAGACCAAAATAGCAAGTTGTTACCCATACTAAACAAATGCTGCATTCCAAATCAATAGCAATAACTGCCAGGCCATATTGCCATTATATTGATTGATTGAATATTTTATTAGATCGGTACAGACACACATTTGGGCTAAAAGGATAACACAAAATAGTCCTGGGGAAATATCACAGCTAAGGGGAATTGTTCCCACAACCCTCTTAGCTGGAAAAACCCCTTAGCTGTAATGACAAAATATACCATGGCCTGCCATAAGTTATTTCTTTATTCACACAGTTACCAAATATGGACACTAGTCTGTGATTCAAGGAAGACTTGCAAGACTACATTAGAGACTGTCTGCCAAAACCAGGGTTTATGTCCCAACATCAAATCTAACTCTAAATTCTACCCTTGAAATTAAAATGGCTGAGAATCACCGCTGGCGCTGAGCTGTAAAAATCTTCTCTTATGGGGGCCTTAGCATATCTTTTGAAATGGGGGTCCGCAGGCTAATAAGTGTCAATTTGGGGGTCCTTGGCATGAAAAAGGTTGAGAACCACTGCTGTACCTAATCTCTTCTGCTTCAACTCTGGCTGAACTGTACAAGCCCGTCCTGCTCCTAGATGTGTCCCCTCACCTCAGACGCAGAGTCTCGTGGTTTGACGTAATTCGACGGGAAGACGCCGGTCTTGCCCCCGACCACGCCCGTCCACCAGTCCCCTTCCTTCCTGGTCACCATGACGACGTCCCCCTGTTGGAAGCTCAGGTCTCCCTGCTCGCTGCTCTCGTAGGTGTACATGGCTAAGTATTCTGTGCAGACACACAGGGAAGTCAATTACATTCACCTACTGCGTGTGTGTGTGTGTGTGTGTGTGTACCGTCTGTCTGTACCGCAAAGAAGGTTATAACAAACCTAATCTTTTTCACACATAGACCTCAGGCATGGATTGAAGCCACACAAGAACACTACACAGAGATAAAAAAGGCACATTTGCCTGAGGGATGTAGCCTTAAAATGCACTCAGAGGACGGAACCACCACTGTAAACTTTTTCAACTCTGGAAAAGTAACAATCCAGGGGAACAGAACACCCATAGAAAATGACTTCACCAAAATCAGAGAGATGGCACAAAAAAATGGCACTCCAAACAGTACACACATAGCCACACCCACACATCCAGCCACAGTAGAGAGCCCACCCCCACCCCCACAAACCAGTACCACAAAAGGTCACACCATAGAGCCAAACCTGCTTAACAAGTTGGCCGAACAATTCCACAGCTTAGAATATAGACAGGTACAGATGGAACAACAGTTATCAGAGTACAGGCAAGAACAGACAGCTCCCAGGGCCAGTAACAGAAAGGAACAGGAAGAGAGTGAGCTTAAAGCAAAGGTGAAAAGGTTCCAAGACAGTGAGTTGGAACTCAAACAGGAGTTGGTACAGCTACAAGAACATATGGGAAAGGAGATAAGACAGCTAAAGGAAGACATGGGAAAGGAGCTAGAAATGCTAAGAGAAAGACAGGAAAAGGAAATAGGGGCACTCAGGAGAGAGATAGAAAGGCTTGAAAGGGAAGCAACTCCAACCAGCTATCAGCAGGGAGAAATAGCAGATAACCTTGACCAATCAGCGGGACGTCAAAGCCAAGCACTCTCCCAAGAGATCGTTCTCACCCCAACTCAAGAGGACTCACCCCAACCCTCCCCCACTGCCACACCTCCAGGAAACAGCCAGCCACAAAACCCAGAAATTGTACTCCTGACTGACTCAAATGGGAAGTACATTGATGCAAAAAAACTCTTCCCAAAGCACAGAGTTGAACACATCAGATGTCGAAACACAGCACGTGCAATGGAGCTATTGACAAGGGACCGGCTGGGCTCCCCCAGCCACATAATAATCCACACCGGCACAAACGACATATGGTTTCAGGAAGACCACGAGATGGTTACGTCCACCAAGGGAATGATAGAAAAAGCCACCTCAACATTTCCCAACGCAGAAGTAGTCATCTCGGCACTGCTACACAGAGGCGACGTCGAATACGACTACATCAACGCAATCAACACACAGACTTCCAGAATCTGTGCAAGGAAGAATAAGGTCCACTTTGCAGAACACCCAACCCTGGACAAGGGAAGCCTACACGACCAGGTACACATCCGCAAGGCTGACATTCCAACTTTTGCAAAGAGCCTGAAGGACATTGCACTCGACCGCAACCATCCTACAGACACAACACCCTACAAACGCAACCAGCGTGGACAACATCCTACACCCAGAGGACACCGCACTGCACACAGAGGACACTCTACTAGGCGTCACCACCCTTATCAACCTAGCAGACCCTCTCTTAGACACCCCTCCGCTCCATCCAGACCCCATGCCACACAACAAAGCGGCCCACCCACACCCCTGATGCCTATCTTCACTGCTCCACCCAGACCTCATCCCACACACAGCGCACCCACACCACTGATGTCCATTCCATACACTCCTACATCAGCCTCACCACCGCCCACTCTCCCCCTCCCTCTCCAACCATACACATATGCACAGGCGGTGACCAGAGCCATCCCCAGCACACACAGCATAGAGCAGATGTTCAGGGATTTCTACACAGCATGGGCCCAGGGCAGAACCCCTGGAATGTAACAACAATGTGAACAATGGAGTACAAAGCACTCACTATATCATCCTGGAATATACAAGGTTTGAGGTCAACTGCCCTTGGCATCAAAAGCAGAACCCCAGACTTTGCCAAAGAGATTGCAAACATAGACATCATTGTTCTACAAGAAACATGGCACAGAGGGGACAGCCCCACTGGCTGTCCTACTGGCTACAGAGAACTTGTGGTACCATCTACAAAGCTAGCAGGAGTCACCCAGGGAAGGGACTCTGGAGGTATGCTAATATGGTACAAATCAGAACTAGTCCACGCCATTAAGCTAGTCAAAACTGGAACATCTTCCATCTGGCTAGAAATAAACAAGGAACTTACCACAACCGAAAAAAATGTCTACCTGTGTGCCACCTACATCCCCCCAATTGAATCCCCTTACTATACAGAGGACTTTTTCCCCACACTAGAAGAGGATATCAGCCGTTTCCAGGCACACGGTCACATTGTAATTTGTGGAGACCTAAATGCCAGAACAGGACAAGGGCCTGACACCCTCAACACACAGGGAAACAAACACCTACCAGGAGGGGGAAACATCAGCTCCCCAACATGTCCCCCGAGATACAATCACGACAAAACAACGAACAAACATGGGTCACAACTGCTACAGCTCTGTCGCTCACTGGGTCTGTACATTGTTAACGGTAGACTCCGAGGGGACTCCTTCGGTAGATATACATACAGCTCATCCCAGGGAAACAGCTCGGTAGATTACTTTATCACGGACATAAACCTAGCATCGCTCAGAGCCTTCACAGTCAGCCCGCAAACACCCCTGTCAGACCACAACAGAATCACAGCCTATCTAAACAGATCAACACACAGACACAAAGAACAAACGCCAAACAAACTACATACTATAAGAAAACGTTACAAATGGAATGAACATAGCGCAGAAGCTTTCCAAAATGCTATTAGGCAAAAACAAGTCCAATCACAACTGGATCATTTCCTAGAAAAAACCTTTGAAGAAAACAGTGAAAGTGTAAACAGGGCAGTAGAAGGCCTCAATCATATATTTGAACTAACAGCCTCACTAGCAAACTTAAAAGTATCAAACAGGAAAGCCAGAAAAAACGTTGAGAATGACAAATGGTACGATAATGACTGCAATAATCTCAGGAAAAAATTAAGGAAACTATCAAACCAAAAACACAGAGACCCAGACAACCACAACATACGTCTCCAATATGGGGAAACACTGAAACAATACAAAAACACAGTAAGAGAAAAAAGAAATCAACATGTTAGAAACCAACTGCAAGATATCGAAGATTCCATACAGACAAACAGCTTCTGGGAAAACTGGAACAGACTTAATAAGCTAAAACAGGACGAACTACCCATCCAAAATGGAGATATATGGGTGAATCATTTTTCTAGCCTCTTTGGCCCAATCGAGAAGAACAAAGAACAAAAACAAATAAAAGATAAACTACAAAACCTAGAGTCAGCCGTAAAAGACTACCAGAATCCACTAGATTCCCAAATCAACCTAAAAGAACTACAAGACAAAATAAAAACACTTAAAACCAAGAAGGCCTGTGGGGCAGACGGTATTCTAAATGAAATGATAAAATTCACCGACCTCAAATTCCAAATGGCCATACTAAAACTCCTAAATATAGTGCTCAGCTCTGGGATCTTCCCTAGCACATGGAATCAAGGGCTGATAACGCCACTCCACAAAAGTGGAGACAAATATGACCCAAATAACTACCGTGGGATCTGTGTAAACAGCAACCTCGGAAAGATCCTCTGCATGATCCTCAACCACAGAATCCTAAACTTCCTCACAGAAAGCAATGTCCTGAGCAAATCACAAATTGGCTTTCTACCAAAATATCGCACAACAGACCACATTTACACTCTAAACACCCTAATTGACAACCAAATAAACAAAAACAAAAGCAAATTATTCTCCTGCTTTGTCGACTTCAAAAAAGCATTCGATTCAATTTGGCATGAGGGTCTGATGTACAAACTATTGGAAAGTGGCATAGGGGGGAAAACCTATGACATCATAAAATCAATGTACACAAACAACAAATGCGCAGTTAAAATAGGCGAAAAGCACACAGACTTTTTCCCCCAAAGCCGAGGAGTTAGACAGGGATGCAGCCTGAGTCCAACACTCTTCAACATATATATCAACGAGTTAGCAAAAACGTTAGAACAGTCTACAGCTCCAGGCATCCCCTTGGCAAACACAGAAATCAAATGCTTACTTTTCGCAGATGACCTGCTGCTGCTGTCTCCAACCAAGGAAGGACTACAGCAGCAACTTGATCTCCTACACAAATTCTCGCAGACATGGGCCCTGACAGTGAACCTAACTAAGACTAAAATCATGATATTTCAAAAAAGATCCAGCCGCCAAAACCATCAATTTTTCCTAAATACGATCCCACTAGAACAAACAAAAAACTATACCTACCTTGGCCTAAACATCAGCAGCACAGGGAACTACAACCAAGCTGTAAAGGACCTGAGAGACAAGGCAAGAAGGGCATTCTATGCTATCAAAAGAAACATCAAAATAGACATCCCAATTAAAACCTGGCTTAAAATACTGGACTCTGTGATAGAACCAATTTCCCTCTATGGTTGTGAGATCTGGGGACCATTAGCAAACCATGACCTTGAAAAATGGGATAAACACCAAACCGAGACCCTACACACAGAATTCTGCAAATCCATTCTCCGTACCCAGCGAAAAACACCAAATAATGCATGCAGGGCAGAACTAGGACGATACCCACTCATAATCAAAATAAAAAAGAGAGCACTTAAGTTCTACAACCACCTAAAAGAAAGCGACCTAAATGCACTCCATAACAAAGCACTCACACACAGCGAAACTCTAGAGAGATGCCCCCTCAGCCAGCTGGCCATGGAACTCCGGGCACAAACACAAACAGAGCCACGAGATAGAAAACCCATCGGACCAAACAAAATTATAAAACAGCAAAAGGAAAACTACCTGACACATTGGAAAGAAGCAACACAAAAGCAGAGTAAACTAGAATGCTATCTGGCCCTAAACAGAGAATACACAGTGGCAGAATACCTGAGCACCGTGACCGACCCAAAACAAAGAAAAATCTTAACTAGATACAGACTCAGTGAGCACAGTCTTGCGATCGAGAAAGGTCGTCACAGGCAGACCTGTATCCCGAGAGAAGACAGACTATGCACCCACTGCACACAAAAGGAAGTGGAAACCGAGCTACACTTCCTAACCGTCTGTCCATTGTACCAAGACATCAGAGACACATACTTCCCACAGATTACAACCACACACAGAGACTTTGAAAACATGACCAACGACAAAAAACTCCCATATCTGCTGGGCGAAGTACAACAATGTGCAAACACAGCAGCAAGATTCGTGAGTTGTTGTGATAGGAGAAGGATATCGAACGGAACACAACCACCCTAAAGACTAATCATTGTGTATATTCCTGCACTATACCTGCACCCAGTGATCTTGGTACATAGAAATTGATCTATTGAAGATTCTGACTTTCAAATGTACATTTTTTGTTTTGATTGTATTGCTGTATTGTTGTATTGTGCTTTTTGCTTTGGCAATGTAAACGTATGTTTTCTCATGCCAATAAAGCCCTTTGAATTGAATTGAATTGAAATTGTGTGTGTGTGTGTGTGTGTGTGTGTGTGTGTGTGTGTGTGTGTGTGTGTGTGTGTGTGTGTGTGTATGTGTGTGTGTGTGTGTGTGTGTGTGTGTGCGCGCGCTAGCGCGCGTGCGTGCGTGCGTGCGTGTGTGTGTATACAGTATGCACGTGTGTGTGGGTGTCACCTTCTCCAGACTCAGAGGGTTTGGTGGGGGAGGGTGAAGGGCGTTTCCCGCTGGGAGGGCTTTCCGAAGCTCCAGACTCACTGCAAGACAAAAAACACAGTAAGTCAATTAAAATGTATTTCTTAATTTGGATATTAGTGTTTTATCCAAGTTCTTTCCATACATCAAAGAGAACATTTTTAAATAATTATTAAATAATAATTATTTTTTAATAATATACAGATCAACAAGCACATAATGCGTGATAAGCTGCTACACTCGGACATTTTAGACCTAAAATACTAACTAATTCTATCTGTGTGGTTGCAGCAAAAAAAAAGAAGAGAATTGTATTAATTAGGAGTAAATCTTATCGACTACTACTAGACAACACTTTAAACGGTCAATGAAGTCCTATGCTGCTGTTTGAGCTCACCTGGTGTTCTTGCTGCGTGGCGTGGGGGTGGTGGTGGTGGTGGGGGGGACAGTACTTGAGGCAGAGATGAGCTTCACGTAGCTTTTAGGGAACCAGCCTCTCTGTCCAGTCTGAAGTTCACCTAGCCACCACATATCCTGCTGTTCCAGGACGGTAATTATCTACAAGAACAATAATGCATTGTTATTATCTATCTGGTATATTCGCCCGCATACACAGAGAGATGGGTAAACCCACAGATCAATTCATGTACGGTACAGGATACCTCGTTCTTGTTGAAGTTGAGGTGGTTGTCCTTCTTGGCTCTCCAGGGATACAAAGCTTGAGCCTGAAGACCTTCTACCTTCTCTCCCTGAGAGAGAGAGAGAGAGAGAGAGAGAGAGAGAGAGGCGGAGGGAGAGCGACAGACAGAGGGGAAGATAAAGAGACCAAGATACACAGAGAAAGAAAGAGTGAGAAAATAGAGAATGTGCAAATAAAGCTAAATGTTTTCTGCGCAAGTAATTCATTCTCAATGTATTCTCACATTTGTCATTAAATGCAGCCATATTATTATTTCACCTACTGTATGTCAGTTTGGGCTTTGATAAGGCAATGGAAAGTTGTTATTTACTGCACGTTAGACTAAAGTTTGAAGTTAAGTCAAAGTTTCAGTCTATTTGATGCAACATTTTTTGAGTCGGGGAAAAAAAGGAAAATGTCCATACATTTGCTAACCTTTTCAAAAGTACTGAAATTAGCAGATCAACAAGCTAGACACTATGCAACACATTGTGAGCTTGTAGATCTGGCATTTTCACTATTTCTGAAATAGGACAGATGTAATTATAATGTACTTTATTTTTAAGTTTGTAAATTATTTTATGTGGGGTCTCGAGCAAAGGTTTGGGAACCCCTGATTTAAGGAACCTCGAGTCGTTTTTGGATTCAATAAGACAGCTACTGTGTGTGTGCGTGTGTGTGTGTGTGTGTGTGTGTGTGTGTGTGTGTGTGTGTGTGTGTGTGTGTGTGTGTGCGAGCGCGGACGCACGCACGCACGCATGCGCGTGTTACCTGTCCTAGTACAGGAGAAGGAGAGGAGCCTGTTGTCATAGTAGCGGGTGTGAAGGCAGACCGTTGCCGTAGCTGCGCTGAGGGAACACTGAGCGAAGGGTTCTGAGTGGTAGAAGAGGTCGGCCAGGCGTCCCACCCCTCACTCTCTGATTGGCTAGCCGTAGAAGAGGGCCAACTGGATACATAAATTTATGCACATTGCACACACGACACTTTGACATTTTGGCATTTTCCCATTATGCCAGGTACCATGGGTACATGGCATAAGGAAAAGAAAAAACGTATAATATTACACCGCATTATATCATTAAAATCTACTATATCCTCTACATCAGGGGTCTTCAATGTGTTTCAAGCCGAGGACCCCTTAGCTGAGAGGGAGATGAAGCAGGGACCCCCCAATACATATCTTATAAAATTGTGTTGCAGACTTTTTCAAAAATTTCATAGACTTGTTTGACAACACTATCATTGTGCCATAAATAAAAATAATCCTATCACACAAAGATTTGGCGGCCCCCTCTGTAGTAACTCTGAGGACCCCCTAGGGGTCCCAGACCCCCTGTTGAAGACCCCTGCTCTACATGATAGAAAAACGTTACTCACGTGGTGCTGAAGTCTGCCCAGTTGCTATTGGCTGAGGAGGTAGTGGAAGGGTGCCCAGGGGCTGGGGGAGGCGTCGACATTGGCTGTTGTTGGGCTGGGGTGGGCGTGTCTGTGGCAGAGTTGCGCAGGCTGATTGGTGCTTCACTGTCGGGGATCCGCTCTGCATAATTGGCTGGAAACCAGCCGGTTCTCCCTCTCAACTCTCCTCCCAGCCAACCGGGTTCTCCCGTTTGAGATTCGTCCACCTATCAGGACAGAGCACCAGGTTTAACACATACCCATGTCGTAGAATTCTGTATCTAAGTAGTTAATTGCTGAGATATGCTCTAACAAACAAAAACATATTCAGCTTTCTTAAACTGGCAACTCCATGGTGGGAAAGCGTGACGATATAACAAACACAACAAAGATGACAGGAAACAGGAAGGCCATCTTGGAAGTAGGGCTGGGCAAAAAACGAAAATATATTGAAAGCCTGAGTAGACGTTAAAACTACCCCAAACATCTTCGAAAGTGAAATATCCCTTTAATCTTCGAGAAATCAAGAAGCAAAATTAGGGAAAATAGCAGATCTAAAATCACATGTGTCGCATATTTGCACTTTTTCAAAATCGCCCAGCCCTACTTAGAAGAGTAGTCCTAACAGCAGGTCAACACATTATGTCAGACAGCTGTCTGAATAATTTGTCATTCCAATCTGACCAATATGTTACTACCAAACCCAGACGGATAAGATAGATTGAACTAATAACTGATCAGTCATGAGACAAAATAATTCAAGGCTTAGGCACACAGTTTGTCTATTTCCAAGTTCCAAATCATTCCAATCAAAAATGTGACCCTTCCTCAGGTCATACTAAACATCTGCACTCTGTCAATGACCCCTTAACTGAATGACTATAACAGTAATATAGTAATACTAATACAGTAATAAGTCCAGCACAAGCTTGTACTTTAGAAAAATATCTAGTTAATCATTTAACTTTCATTTGCTAAATATACTATTACTATTATTATTATACTTTTATTTATTCACTAGTCAGTCAGTCCACAATGTCCTGCTTCACGCTCATTTAAACATAAACAATGAAACTTATTGCAAAAACAAGAATAGCATAACACCACTCAAATGTGACATGCAGCCACTGGCAGAGAGCCATGGATATGGCATGAGATGAACCAATGATAGTGGGGACTGAGATGAGTGTGGCGTGTTGAATGGTGGAGGCAGCACAGTGGGCGGTGCTAGAACTTACCCACTCGCCCTTTACCTTCAGTTAGGACGGCAGAGGAGAGAGGAGACAGTTAATAGACACACACACACTCACACACACGTACGTACACAGACACACACCATATATACAGAGGACATACCACTGAAACAGATATATGCACATGCACACACAGATACAAGTAACTAGACACATACCTACAGACACCCAAACATGAAACCAGAAAATGTCCATTTGTATTGTATGTATTGTATGTTATGTACTATGTAATGTATGTATGTATGTATGCATGTATGTATGTATGTATGCATGTATTTATGTATGTATGTATGTATGTATGTATGTATGTATGTATGTATGTATGTATGTATGTATGTATGTATGTATGTATGTATGTATGTATGTATGTATGTATGTATGTATGTATGTATGTATGTATGCATGCATGGATGCATCTACAGTATGTGTGCAGGTAGTGTCTGACTGCCACACAACTGGCAGGTAAAAAAAATCTCCTTGTATTCAAGCCATCATGGGGTGAGTAAATTATGGAGGGAAAAAAGCATTTTGGGGGTTAAGTACCCCTTCAAGAAGGATATGTGAGTGTGACATTACGTACCATGACTATATCTCCGGGGGCGATACTGATCTCGTCGTGGCTGCGAGCGTCAAAGGGATACAGAGCTCTGTAGTAGACCACCTTGATTTGTGGCTGCTGGTCAAAGTTACAGACTGGTGTCTTCTGGTCAAACATATTGACTGGGGTCTTCTGCTCAAACATACTGACTGGGGTCTTCTGTTCAAACATATTGAGTGGGGGCTTCTGCTCAAACATATTGACTGGTGTCTTCTGCTCGAACATATTGACTGGGGGCTTCTGCTCGAACATATTGACTGGGGTCTTCTGCTCGAACATATTGACTGGGGTCTTCTGCTCAAACATATTGACTGGGGTCTTCTGCTCAAACATACTGACTGGGGTCTTCTGTTCAAAGAGACCGGACACCGGTGCCTTCTCCCCGGTTCCTGATCGAGAAACACAGAGAAAAGACAGGGGATTATGAAAACTTCAAAATGATTTAATGTAAGCGCTTACACTCCCAGTAAAACCACAGCACAACCTTTTGTTTTCTCAGTAATAGGCCTAACTACCAACCAATCACCTGTAAAAAATAAAGATGACTTTACTGTCCTTGTAGTAAATTGCAATGAAAAAAAAGACAAAAAGAAAATTCTTTGAAGTAGCTCAGTGGGTAGAGAGGCCACCTGGGATCCAATGTCGTTTAAAACACAAAAAGCAACTCACAAAAACACATTTTTAACACATTATGCAAAGTTTCTATTACATAAAATTGGGATTTTCACATTAAATATATAAGAGCAAAATTGAAAAGTCTGAAGGTTGACTTAAAATGCTGTCACTCGCATTTTCAAGCCACAGGAATTCCGATTCCAATTTTGATAACCTCGCTTCTGTCGGTGCATAGTACGGTAATGTTTTACACTGTACACTTGTAAAATGTGTCTAATGCAATGTAAAATGGCTGACTGACCGAGGTCAACAGCCTACATTTCATCCACTAACTCTAGCACCGCAACAATTGATTTTAGCAGGCTCTAGTTGAAGCACGCAATGAGTGCTTGAGAGTATGGCAGCTGGCAGCCACAGAACATACTCACATTTTATTGCAGAATTCCAACTAGGCCTCGCCAGGTCGAATATATGAAATCACAGAGGGAGATTATTATTATTTTGTTTTTTAGATTTTTGGGGGGCTTTTTCTGCCTTTATTGATAGTCAATGAGAGAGAGAAAGGGAACTGGGAGAGAGAAGGGGAGTGACCCAGGCCCAGGAGACGATGTGGAATGCGCCCTAACCATTCAGCTATTGGGTTACGCCACCAATGGAGATTTCGAAAAGAGCTTCCTCGACAACCTAATAAATTATCAAGTTTGTGTTATTGTGTAATCTCACTCAGTTTTATTTATTTTCCAAATGGTGTAAATTAAAATGTCCCTGTGGACAAAGACACTGATCTATCTAAGCTGTGTGATGCAGCTGGAAAATAATCTAACAATTATTTTGTAGGTATGGTCAAAGAGCCAGAGTACACTAATACAGGCCAAAATATAAGAGGGATTTAAATGATGACCATGCTTTTGGTGCAAACAAATTAAGCAACAATAAATACATAAATAAAAATCATATTCACTGTATATAACGTTTGCTACATTGACTTTAAAACAGACATGAGATTAATACCTGTTGAGGCCCAAGGGTCAGGCTGCTGGCTAAACAGCTTGTTCAGTTTTTCATGCATGTCCTTCTTGCCTCTCCCCTCTTCTTCCTCCTCTTCTCCTCCTCTCTTCCTGCCCTCTTCCTCCTCCTCCATCGCCCTCCTCTTTCTCTCCTCCTCCTCCTGCGTCACTCTGTTCAGCCAGGCCTGGGGGGCGGAGTTGGAGACGGGGCTGGGCGGATTGGGGGCGGAGCTCGCCACTTCATCTCTCCAAGCCACGCTCTCCTCTGACGACAACCTGTGACGGACGCACACAGACACAAAGGGTCGCATTATTATTATTCATTTGACTAGTGTTTTCATCACTTTCACTTTTTTCTTAAAACCTTTTCACCTCAAATGAGCGCAAACCTTTTGCATTATTGTAGTAGCAAAACCTTTTTCATTTGACACACCATAATTTACACATACAGCATGGATACATGGGGACTTACTGAAGACAATAACTTTGTCTTATTGTCTTCTCATAGGTGTAAACAATTACACAAGTAAGTAAGAACATTTTATTTATACTATAGCACTTCTCACAGAGAAAACTCACAAAGTGCTTCACATACCACAACATTTTGTCTTGCATTTCTTTTGGATCTCAAAAGACAATTATTTTAGATAGTTATTTTCAATTTTTCTTTCATTCACTGTATAAACATGGCAAAACTGGCATGGCAAAGTTGTATTTGTGTCTATAGAAACCCCTTGAAAATGAGATGTTACATCTCAAGGGCCTATCCTTTCAATGAATTCTGACTAAATCAAAGCCATGAATCACTTGTGAGGAAAATCTTTGACTTCAGTGCGCTCTTTTGATTGGTTTCCACTCTCAAGAAAATTCATATATTATTATTTGAACATGATGTGTTCAACTTGCCACTGACAAATTGCGGCGTCAAGTCTCACTGTACGCAACAAGACAGTGATATTTGCTCTCATGTGGTTCTGTTCCTTACCTGCTCTCCTGCAGCTCAGCAGACGTCCTCTCGACCGTGGTGTGTGTGTGAGAGAATGTGTGTGTCAGAGAGTGTGTGTGCATGTCTCCCTCCAGATCCTTCTGTTTCTGCCTCTGCTGTCGACAGTGAATCTCTCTCAGCTCCTGCAAGGCATCGTGGGATACAGGTAGGATACAGCAGTGAGGAGGAGGAAGTGGGGTCAGAGGGCTGGTCGCTATGGGTTACCATCAACAACAACAACAAAAGCAGCAGTAATTAGTGGTCAGGTGACCTAAACAAGCACCACCCCTCCACTTTTTTTTTTAAGAGTAGGCAATTATTTTACTCCCTTCTTTTGCCTAATTTATTCGTCATGCCAATTAACCCTCCCCCCATTTCTGTTGTACCCTACTGGCTCACCTGCCAATGAGGAGGCCACATCAGGAAGTAAAGCCTCGATCCATCTCAAATATATATATATATCAACGTATAATTATGAAAAAGTTCTAATAGTTTATAATATATCAAACCAGTCTGATTAACCACTGTATTACTTTGCTGTACAAATGGTGGTGTGCCAAAATAGCCAATCTACAAGCTCAACACGTCGCATTAAGCTTGTAGATCTTTTTTATTTTATTATTATAATCATTAATCATAATCGAGGGAAAAGTGTGAAATCATTGTGATATTGATTGGAAGTCATATTTCCCAGCCCTACTGCGTCACCAGAGCCCTTTCCCACTGTTCAAATGTCACCTGACCGGATTCAATTTACATCCAGCATGTAGAGTGTAAAGCTCCTCTCCATTGACCTCAGCAACTCATTTTGTAGTCATCATTATTTTAAATGGACAAATAGTAACCACAAGCGAGAACGTAATGAACATCAAGATGTCTGCTACTCGTCCAAAACTGATGTGTGGCACCATCATCACAGCAAGGAATGATTAGCTCTGCCTGCAAGCTAACTAGACAGCCTCTGGGACAGTGTTAGCTTGGAAACATACCTTACTGGTCCGTTTGGTGACATTTGTACACTCTCCGAGTTAAAGTGCATGAATAAAAAAAAATGATTTGACTGTGTACACCATACTTATATTTCCGCTCTGGGCATTGGCAGAATGATTGGTGCTTCTGGCAGGGATGTCTTATTAGCCTCTGTTTGCACATGGTTCCTGTTCAGTTAAAATGTTTTGCAGGTATGACTAAACGGATGCTTGCGGATGCCGTGGTAATGTCATGTTGTTTGCGAAGCCAATGACACTATTAAAAATCTGTTTAAATGAACACAATAACACATAACACTTCTATGATTTGAATGAGGTCAGTGGAAGAGGTTTTTAAAGACAGTTACAGACTGAGGTGTTAAACTGGCCTCTAACACAGGGCTGTGGCTTTGCCACTGGGAAGTAGCTTGCAGGGACACACAGCGTGCTTTGGGGGGTGGGGTTTGGGGGGGAAGGTGGGGTTAGAGACAGGAGTAGGAGGGGTCAGTTCTGTGTAGCTATGACAACCAGCTGTGCCGTTAGGACGTACCCCGTTACTACGACAATACATCGCAGCTGTTTTGTTTCAGCCAAACAACCAATGTGAAGACACCTTCAGTAACCAGATGTAGACCAAACCACTGGAGGATTAAAAATACAACTGGTGACAGAGAAAACTACAAATCCCATTTACTGAGAGAGAGAATGGATGGCACACATATGATCACATTACATGCTAAGAGCATGGGCACGCACATGCACACGCACACACACACAATCAGTATTCACTCGTGTAAATCTTTTTTTTAGCTTAACCTACCTGATTTCTAGGTTCTGAGTCTACACCCTGCTTCTACTAGCTTCTCCTACTTGTATGGCTGAAACATACTCAAGCTAGTATATATAGACATAAACATTAATGCTAGCCTAGCAGGACAACAACAGCTTAAAGGGATAGTTCACCCCCAAAAATGACTTTTTTCCTATCGATTTGTCACCCCATGGAGAATTCATGGATATTTTTTTGTTTTTGTCGCATTCCTAAGCCAATAATTTGATGACCGGCAGCGGTTCCGGTAAGAGACACAAAGTGTCTCCTTTGTGTCTCCTACCTGACTGGCTTAGGAATGCGACAAAAACAAAAAAATATCCATTAATTCAAGTCTCCATGCGGTGACTAATCGATAGAATTTTTTTTTTGGGTGAATTATCCCTTTAATGTTAACTAGTCTCATATACCTGCAAACTAGCAAAACTGCTAGTTTAGCAATGCGGACCACATACAGTGAGTGTACCAGCATAACTGGCCTAGTGGCTAGTTTGACAACACTGAACACGGTATGGAAGCATAATTAGCCATGTAGCTAAGAGCTAACACCAAATGACAGGGAGATGATGAGGAGGACACGAGAAAGAGACAGAGGTAGAAGAGGAAAGAGGTGGTAATAGAGAGGGAAGAAAGGAGCGGACAATGGAGAGAGCAAACAGACTATGGTAGAGAGGGAAAAGAGACAGAGAAAGAAGAAAATAAAGGTGAGGGGAGGTGAAGGTCTGTTTGTCCACCTGTATAATGGAGTCTAGCCGTGTCAGACAGACCCTGACAGCTGACAAACACTCCTGTAGCTGCGCCTGGCACTGAAACACACACACACACACACACACACACACACACACACACACACACACACACACACGTCCATCCAACCCAAACACATGCAAACACACACGCACCACACACACACACTCACACTCACACACACTCACGCACACACATACACCGTTGGGTTTTAGTGCTAGTATTTTGTTTATTTTCCAAGGTGCTAAGTCTGAAACAACTATGTGTGAATGCACCCCCACACTGGGCTCTAGAGTTCACACACTGGAACTCTATAGGAGTTACACACAGCAGTAAGCACTGTGTGGCTATTAGGGAAGTGAACGTCTCAGGATATGCCCCCCCCCCCACCCCCATCATCAAGTTTGTCGATCGTCCCACATCACACTCCTATGTGAAGGTGGCAGCAGCACGCAAATTGAGGAAATGAAACTCCTGCAGCTTCCACACAACCTGACATGCAGAAGCATACTGTTCCCTCCCCCATTTGGGAAACAGCTCTGTTATTTATTTATTTTTAACATTCCGAATTGTCCATTTTGGAAAACAGTAAGGTTTTAAAACATTTTTGAATAGGCCATTAAAACAATAAAAGGGGGAAAGAAAATCTATTTTTAGAGTCGACTGGAGCATGAGTTGAAGGTCGAGTCGATATTATCACATCCCTACAGTGGCTATGAGTTTTAACCACTACCATTTAATCCCTATTCTCAAAAATGATTCAGCTATAATGACATGTCCAAAACAGGGACGCCAACATTAAAGTCGTTAACTTCCTTTGGTTTTAAAACTATGGGTGAAACAGAAACAAGTGGAAGCCAGGTAAACACAAAAAAGGGGGGGACAAAGAAAAAGAAAATAAACATAGAAATAGAAGTGACTTAGCAACAAAAGGCGGCCAAAGACAACTACAGTGCCAATACCGTCGGAGTACAAATCCGAGTAATAACTGCCAACCGCCCAGTCTTACCCAGACAAGAATGGGATGTGATTATTCTGGTTAATAATAAAATTCCTCTCTGTTTTTCTACATCCCGAGTTACTGCTCTACCCCTAACTGATAATTATCTGCTTAAAGGACAACTTTAGTTTTTTACAACCAAGGTTTATATTTTAGCTTGTAATTAAAGTAAATAAAAGATGAGCGTTATTTTTTTTTCATTTACTGCTTTCTACAGTTTTGGCAATTTTTGCGATATTTTTTACAGTGGGCGGGAGCATTCTGTCCGGTGGCTAAATATGCCTTTTTTACACAATAAAAAAGGTCCTGTGGTCTTTGATGGCCAGATGTGAGTTATTGGGGGTTAGAAGAGCTACTGTACATAATAATAAAGAAAACACCGGGTTATTGTGTAAAAAAAGACATATTTAGCCACCGGACAGAATGCCCCCGCCCACTGTAAAAAAAGATCGCGAAAATTGCTAAAACTATAGAAAGCAGTACATTTAAAAATGTTAACACTCATATTTTATTTACTTTAATTACAATCTAAAAGATAAACCTTGGTTGTAAAAAACTAAAGTTGTCCTTTAACTCATTTCCTGCCAATCACGCATAAATGCGATCTATTAAATAGCGCACTATTAAAAAAATATATACATTTTTTTTTTTTTCAATTTGACCCAAAGACCAAGGAGATATGATTTTTCGAAGGAAAAGACTCCCATCCACTTCCTTGTTAACTTAAAACTTAAAAATGATGTATCTCGGCTCCTGAGTACTTTTTAAATTTCAATGAAAAATCTCTGGCAGACAACAGCAAAAAATCTGAAATAACTCTGGCAGGCGTTAATGTCCTTCAACATACCGCTGCTCTTCTTTTAGCACTCTAATGTTGTCCATTGTTGGATTTATTTACACACGTAATATTAATATATGGTTTTGATATTTACAATTGCACTTTATTATTTATCCTTTTATTTTATCTCAAGGGCAGTGCAAATCAATCAACATCACTTTAATGTGCCAGTGCTAGCCAAACAGCGACTGTTGTCCACAAGACACTCGGCATCCAAACAATGACTAAAACAGACGCTGCCTTATTTTCGCCTACCGCCTTCTTGGACATAAATGTGTTTAGTACCGTGAGAGCAACAGCAAACAGCACACCAGGGCTAGTGTATATGAGTATTTGTGAGTGAGGGAGTTCAAACCATTCTGAGTAAGTTACAGTCAAACTCCAACAAGTTGCAACACCACAATCTGCTAGGCAGGGGCAGCACAGAGCAGTATGCATGTAAAACAGGGATGTTTATGAGAACCCTGCTTCAACATCTTTTAGACTTGTTGACCCAGTGGCAGCTTTTGTTGTGGCAACATGTTGCTGCCAAAACACTTCCATGTCTCTGCAGATGTAAGGTAGACCAAATAAAACACTAAAAAGGTGCCTGGCTACCCTTCTAGAGGCCTGCAAAATCAGACATTACATATACATACTCTCTATAATATTATATTCCAGCTGCAGTACTGCCCCAGGCCAGTAGAGGCAGCGTGCTCTACCTTTCTCCCTCTTTGTTCGTCCTGAAGCTGGTGTCGCAGGGCCTCTATCCTGGCACAGTGGCTGGCATAGAACTCACAGAGACACTAACAGGAGCAAGAAGGCAAAATAAGAGAGCCAAGAAGCAGAAAGAGAAAGAATACAGACATGGAGAATGCATAAGGATGGGGTTATTGATGGTATGACATGAGACAAATGAATTTAAGGTCAGTAGTTAGGGGAAGAGACACGATAGAGACGGCACAGGTAAAGAGACAGTAGAGGGATGAACAGCGACAAAAACAAGCATACAAGAAACAGAGGAGAGGAGAGGAGGGGGAGTGTTGAGAGATGAGAAGCACAGCCATGCGGAAGTAAGAGAGGTATTTTAGGGACAGGATCGGAGAGTGCAGCAGAGTCAAACATGGTTCACATCTGAGCTGTCTGTCTACATCTGATTTGCAAATAACCCAAAGTTCAGAACTCCAGTGTGGGGGCTACGGAAACATTCAAACAGACCCCCTTATTATCCAACAGAAACCTGCACCCAAACCTACAGTTTATGATATGTGTTCAAGCAGTGGCTCTTCTGTTTGCCATCTCACTGTAACTACTAGACATGGCGATGACAATGTGAATTGTGGATTTTGGACAAATATTTGCATTCCCAGACAAGCGAACAATTGGAAAACTACAGATCACTTCTTTCCTCATCTCTTCCTCAGCACACAGCAGAGGAACAACTCTTTCTTTGGTGGAGAAGATCAGAGGATAGGAAGCATAAACAGACTGCAGAGACCCAACCCGAGGGGAAGAGAGAGAGAGAGAGGAGCCAAGTTGACCCCTCCTTCCCTCCACATTATTTCCTCTTTCCTTCCCACCAACCAACCGCCCTTCCCTCTTAGCAAGTGTGTAATTGAGAGTTAGATGAATGTATGAATGACGTTACATGGACGGCGCCTTCCAAAAGCATGACCACCAGCATCACATCACATAAGCATCAAAATCTCTCAACACAAACACCAGATAACACCTATTAGAATCCCCCAATCTGGGGAGAAAAGTCAATATTGACATATGAACAAATATTTTCAATGTACAGTATCAGTCTCAGAAAACGTGAAAACAAACATTGAGACATACCTATGGATGCTTGGCCCATAAACGCCATGGAAAAAAAAAACTTTAACCCATTAAAACGTTTGAAAAATCTTTAAAGTTTGAGAACTAAGATCTAAGATTAGAAGGCATTTGTAGAATCAGCCTCAGGTCTTCATGGGTAAAGTCAAGTTGGCCAGCTGTGCTAGCTATTTTCAATACCTTGGACGTGGTCCAACTCTCCACCCCATCTAGTATAACTGGGTTTTTGAGCTTTATATCTGACCATTACCTTTAACTGAGTGTTGAAAGCATCTATCTCCAGCAGTTTGGACCTGGTCTCTCTCTCCACGGCGTCTAGCTGCTCTCTGAGCAGCTGTCTGCTGTTCTCCTTCTGTTCAACAGCCTTCTGCAGGGAGGACAGACTGTCACCTGCACACGCACACGCACACACACACACACACACACACACACACACACACACACACACAAGTTTAAGTCACAGACAGGTGAATCTAAATATGTAAAACCAGTTGGAACATGAAGAACGCCTTAGAGTTAAAAAAAAAACTCACGATGCAGACTGTTCTGTTGAACCTGCTTCAGCTGGTCGTTGAGACACTGTTTATCAGGAATGAGCCTGCCCAGCCACTGCTGGGAGTCCTGGATACAAAAGTAAACAAAACTCAAGTATCTGAACAAGAACAGAAAACACAAATGTTCCCTACAATCCCTATTTATTTTTATTAATCAGATTATTTGGTCAGGCAGATGTTCAGTCAGTCAGGGTCATAATGAGATGAACACCCTAGAAAATACAGAAGAAAATATGCGGCTGTTTGTCACAGTGGACAAAGTCAGAGGAGGAGTTGATTTTACTCTGGTAATTTTTAAGGCCATGGTGTTTGGCAACTGTCGTGTTGAAGCTGTATTTCACTTTGTCAAACTTTGACTGTATCATTAACCAAGCTTTAAACATTACGGTTGCAACCCGGGCCCTTCTATTGTTGTTGATCAATATTCGCTAAGAGTCACTGCTGCCTGGCAGGATTTCTCTGCTCATGGGGCGAGTTGACAGGACTGGGCGGGACCCTTTCATCCCTTCTAGGGAGGCCAGCTAGTGATGACTGCCTGGTGGCCGGCCAGCAAGCTAGTTAACAACTTTGATACAATCGGTTATGCTCGAGTGAGATGACACTGATGTATCTGGTCTGAATGATGTGTCTTTAGTGTGTTTTAGGCATGCATTTGTTTTGCAGACCTGTAGCTGCTGCTGCAGCAGGGTGATCTCAGCGATGCGGGTCTCCCGGGTCTGATTAGTCTGCTCCACCTCTCTGCGCTGAGCCGCCAGACGAAACCGAACGTCCTGGAGCTTCCCCTCCAGCTGGGATTTCTTGTCGTTCTAGAGAGACAAGCACACCTTGAAGTTGTAGACCACCCAGCCTGTGGTTTCAGCACATGCTTCTGTGGCTTTGGTGAGCGCTATGCCCTCCTGTCTAGTGCGTGTATACAGTAAGTGCAGGTATTGTGAATGTGTGTGACCGTACCAGAGCTTCCAGTTCAAACTCCAGGGTCTTCTTCCTGGCTTTGAGTAGCACTATGCTCTCCTGTTCTCTGTTCCTCTGTATTAGCAGCTCCTGCCGACGCTGACGTTCCCACTCCAACTGACGTTGACGCTCCAGCTCTCTTTTAGCAGCCTAAAGACACACGCACGCATAAACACACACACACCCACACAAAGTACTGTCACTTTTGCTTCTGATCATTATGATTCCATTATCCTATCAGGTTCCTCTCCTATCTTTACAATCTAAACCAGATAGGAACTAGCCCGGGAAAGATGTGTGTTAATAATAAATATAGGGAAGTAGAGCACCGAAGTCCAGTGGTGTGTTCTACCGTTATACGCTGTATACGCCGTATACAGTCCAGATTATTTTGGGAAAAAGTGTACGTACAGTCTAATAACCATTTAATCCATTGAAAACGCCGAAGTCTGACGTAAATTACGCATCCTATCTAAGTCGTGTTTTTTCCCCACCATTTTGAATTTCCATAGACGTGTTTAACGCGTCAAATAAGAACTGTGTTCCAAAAATAAACAAATGAGCCCGGCGGGTTTGACTCATATGGATATGCAGCATCAACTGACAGTGAGAAAACGCTAATGCCGCCGAATTAGTTAAAATTTCCCCAGAAACAGACTCTATCAAGTGACTGAAGTATGAGTGACTGACAAGCGTAAATGATACAGAGCCACCTCCCTGACAATAGCGCCGGGACAATGTGTTTATTTTTGGACCACAATTCTTATATGAGATGATTCTAAGATGACCCAATGTTATTCTCCATAGAGAAATTACTTCTGCGACCCAGGGACGTCAGGACTTCGGTACTCCATTGATTGGATGGATCTTTAACCCATTAAAACCGGGAAAGCATCCGTGTCATTTTAGATGCTGCGAGCTTGTACATCTGCTATAATTTTTTAAATCTTGAAAGTGAGAACAACTGATTTAGAAGGCATTTGTATAATCAGCCTAAGGTCTTAATGGGATAAATAAGCCCATGTACAGTAGACTAGACACAGCACTCTTCATACCATAGCTGCTAGAAGGACCATCTCCATCAAGAACCGGAGACAAATTTGATATAAAATATATCAAATACAGAACAAAGATGACCTTCGCTGTTTTTTTTGCATGTCTTCTCCCTCCCTCCTTTGCTCCGTACCTCTCTCCTCTCTATCTCTTTGCGTCTCTCCTCCTCTCTCATTCTCTCCAGTTCCCTCTGTTTCTCCAGCTGCTTTTCAAGCTCATGTTGTCGTCGTCTCTCGTGCTCCATACGTTCACGCTCCTGAAACACAAGCAGACCCATAATCCTGTTTAGTTTCATTCATTTTAATGAACATATAAACTCCATGGCATGAACAAAAACCTGGCCTTCGACGCCAAAAGATTATAGTTACACGGTGGCCATTTTTCTCTTACATTATACTCAGATTTAGCTGAGAACACATTAAGATTGAACCCATAATATCATAATTCCAATAATGGAAATGATGTCTGATATTCATCATCTGCTCTGGTCTACGCAATTAGGGCAGGTCATCATGGGCCACACACTATCTTGTAGTCTGTGGGAGTGTGATCTGTCACCTCCAGATCGAGCCTCAGATCAGTCGGTGTTGCCATGATTATATCAAACCCGTTTGATTCTTAGGATTGGATTCTGGACAAATCTGAGTGTAAGCCTGTAGTCGTTGATGCTCAGTCCTTGCTCATAAGCCAGTGTCTATGATGGTGTGTGCTTGTCATCAATCAACTGTTATCTAAAAAATCACACCCTGTGTGAAGGTAGCCGCGCCTTTGATACATTTTGTCATCGATATGTGTTTATAATGTGTTTATAGCCATGTGTCACGTGAAGCTTGACAAATCACTTTGTTGACGCACCTGACCAATCAGAGCGTTGACGGGTCTGACCAATCAGAGCGTTGACGGGTCTGACCAATCAGAGCGTTGACGGGTCTGACCAATCAGAGCCTTGACGGGTCTGACCAATCAGAGCGTTGACGGGTCTGACCAATCAGAGCGTTGACGGTGAACACGGACAAAGTCAGGTATAGAGCAGGATCCGCTAAAGGTATAGAGCGGCTAGCGCCACTAAAAAGTCTTAAAACGGTGAAAAGCCTTGATATCCCACATTAATAAGTCTTCAAGCAAGTGTGTACAAGGCTTTAGACGGAGTAGGACATAAGGCAAGATGGTAGCCGTGTGAATATGGTCACTTGGCATCAAGTGTTAGTGTATGTTTTATTTATTTTGTTGGTATTTTTACTTTTCTCTCCTGCTCTTCTCTCTCCAATGCAGCCAGTCTCTCCTGCTCTTTCCTTTGTAGCTCCAGCAGGGCCTGCCGTCTTTTCTCCAACTCCAGGTTCCCTCGCTCAAAGTTTTCTCTCTTCTTATCCTCAAAAGTCACTGTGGGGGCGAGGAGGGAGGGAGCAAAGACAAGAGACACTTTTAGATACAAAGAACTATCATGGCTATGACATCACTTGTAAATCCATAATGATGAGATAGGGTGTGAGGGTTGAGGGCAGTTAAATGACAAGCTATGATTAAGTGGGCAGCATTTATTTATATAAAACTTCTCCAAAGCATAGCTTAGAAAGTGCCTTGCATGAACAAAGAAAACATAGGGCGAAGCAAAAAAAAATAATAACGATTTTAAGACGACAACATATTTGCTAGTCACTAAACGAAATATTTCTGCTACGGACAGCTTCAATGTCTCAACGATATTGGTGACTCAGTGCAGGTCTAGCACCGAAGTATGCAGTAATAGACGAGATGACTAATCACCTGGTAACCCTTTGTTATCCAGCTCCTCCTCTGCCTCCTCTTGGACGCTCTTCGCGTCCGACTGAACGCTGTCACTACGTACGCGCCTAAAACAAACAAACAAACACACAAATACACACGTATTACCTCCTAGTAGGTTAACAGTAAAAGAGAAAACTGACATCTTATAGATTCAATACTTTAACCGCAGTAAAGGATCAATTTAAGACTAGAATAGTATGTGTATAAAAGGTATGAAGCACAACATAAAAGGTGTTTTTCCCCAGTGCCACACAGGCACTAACCAACTATTGTGAGCCTGCTTTTCAGCCTTTAATGAGAGAATACAGTAGACTGACAGGAAATGGGGAGAGGGAGATGGGGAGAGACGGGCAGCAAAGGTCGACACGCTGTCGGGCTGCATTAGTAGCCTAGGTTCCCGGAACGCTACGCCAGCCGTCCGGGCCGAATGTGGCATTGTTGATGTGTCCACATCCGCAGAATCCGTCGAAACATTAATGACAGCCAGCAATTATCCCTCTTTACATTTATTTGGAAAACCACATCAATGGGATAGGCCTCAAAGATCAATAATAAAATGGCTGAATTGAATAAAAGCCAGTGTTCTTGTGGTGGGCTGTCCATTCCATTAAGCCCACCTTTTTAGACCGTTAGCAGCTTTATTGGTTTCACTGCTGCATGGCGAACATTCAAATCTATCAACACGTTTTTCTCCTCAGTAGGTTGAGCAATTGATCTGAAGTTGCACACGGGCATGTGATCATTACCATATGCAGACACTCAGGAACGATATTTCTCACTTTTCCCAAATTCAAGCTGTTTATTAAGAGTTTTTTGGAAACTCTGAGTAAATTTACGGACACAGTTTTCGCCGTTACTGCGCATGCATGCACGGTCTGTTGTCACGGTTACGGACCCCCAGGATGTACTCTGTTAGGTCTTGGTGCTAACAGCGTTAGCATGTTTTTAACTCATTGATACGGTGCACAGCGCAATGGAGCACAGCGTCGGGTCCGCAGACTTGCTACTACTACTTTGAGTGTGCACATCCCCGGGCATGGATTAGTCATTATTATTTGAAAGAGTTCCATAATACCATATGACTAGCACATCTGCAGTGGCTAAAAGTGGTCTCCCTACTCTTCCATAGAAGAATATTGACCCCGTTATCAGGTAGGACGCCTACTGGTTGACATGGTCAATAAAGTCATTTAAAGCAGACAGCACACTGAATTGGACATGGATGTGCCGCCATCTTCACTGTACTTCTAACATCTGTCAGGAGAGGGAGAAAACGGACACAAAGCCTACAGATTGTAGCTTTAATGCTACTGCCCTCAAACTAGAGGTAAAATGTATCTTAGTTATCTACAGTAGATGGATATACACATGCATGTAAGCTTACGAATGGTAATGTCAATCAGTCAGTCACCTGAATGTAGGTGGTATGTAATCTGCTGGTAATACAAGCGGTAGTGGCAGCCCCGACATGGCCATGTCTATGAGGTGCATGGCCAGAATGAACTCCTCAGCGGTTAGCTTCCCATCCTGGTCAATGTCAGATAGACTCCTAAAGAAGGAGAAAGACAATTGGATTATAATCCAAGAGAAAAAACACAACACAGCCGTGCTCACCTGCTGGTTAAGAGCTCATTAAGGGCTCATTGGATAACTCAATTACTGTTTACTGTCAGTGACACACTTGTGTGTTTTAGTACCACATACGGGATGTGAGTGAGTGAGTCTATTTGTGGGTCTATCCGCTCTTAGTCTCTGATGAAAGAATATTTAGGAAATGAATTAATTTACTGGTAAAAACAAAACAGTTGGCAATATAATATATAAACATTCGGCCACCTTCATGTTCAATACAACGCATCGTGACACATTGTGAGCTTGTCGTTAAATCAGGCTTTATCCTCTCTTTTTTGTTGTTTACAATTTACAATTTAGGCATTTAGCAGACTCTCTTAATCCAGAGCGATTTACAGTAAGCAAGGAAAACACAAGGTAATACATCAAATGCATAGCAATAGTAATCAAGGATCATGGGTAAACCAAGAACCTATCATCAGTATAAACAGTATAATATCAAAAAATCTATAATCTGTTGAAACTATACACACACACACTATAGGACACCAGGTATACAAATGAACCTGGCATCCGTTTACATAACATGCTATCTAAATTACATTTTAGCCTTTGCATAAGCCTGCAAGGTCGTCAAGGCTAGGGCAAGTGCTATGGTAAGTGCTGCGGGCTGTGTAAATGAACATGCTGAAGTCTTATTACCCATCAATGAGAAATGATCAATTATTGTCTGTACCTAAATGTATCACTGCTTTATTAAATCTAAGTCAGGGTAAAACTCCCACCTCATGGGATCTATCACTCCTGGTCATTCTCAGTATCTCAAAGGAAACAGCTGGAGACAGAGCGTTCTCTATGCTACAGAACATGGGAAAAAAACATCTCCAGTTCTGTGTCAGTGATCCTAACTCCAGGTCTGTAGCATGTGTTTTTGTATTATCTGCATTCATGCCCTTGGCATCCTGTACAAGCACTTAGTGAGCCTGTTTGTTAACAGAATGTTTGAAAACAAAATTGTATTTGTTTTTTGTGCTAAACAAGAGGAATATGAAAATGAGAACTTGCCCTCAGAATTTAAAGGAATATTTCACTGTACTGACCATATTGATGCCAGCTGGGTCTGAGGAAGGCTGGACTGCATTAGAATAGTACGGGCCTGGGGACCTGGAAAACACACAAACAAGATTAAAATGTGTTGTGGGCAAAATACATAATATAATTATGCAAGGGATAATCAATGACAAGCCATGCGGTTATTGAAAAATAATTGCATGATACGGAGGCTAAGCTCCGCAGTGTGCATTATTTTCCGATGACTGCACAGCTAGGAGTTGCTTATCCCGCTTATATCACCTTGAGCAGAAGTAAAATCACTTTAGGAGGTCCGGAGTACTGGTGGGTAATTACTGTTCATTTCAGTGTTCGAATCATTTTGTCTACTACAAAGATTAGTTCATCGTTCAAATCCAGTCAAAATGTAGCATTTTGCCAGCTCGCTACACCAGGCTTTCCACACGGAGGAAAATGAACGACTCGAGGAACGATAACGTTTGAGGGAGTGACCGAATTTGTTCCCGTTCACACTAAAGACAGAATCCTTTCAAACGAACCGTTCATGAACGTCACAAAACCACTATAGAGGCCCCTCAACATGTGATTCCAAATTGGGAGCGATTGGATGTTACGTTCATGATATATGTTTTTAAGAAATAGGCCTCACGAGTCACCCACACATTTTTAAGGCAATTACAGGCAATAATAATAATAATTAATTTGGTGGAAAAACAGTGATATTTGTAGCATTTGTGGTGCCCCCTATGGATGGAAGCTACATCAAAAACATGGCAAAAACATAAGCCTGGCGGATATAATTACATTACAGCTCTGGGATTTGAACAACAATGGAGCTACGGCTTCCGGCCCGGGATATGAGCTACATCTGTCTGGCAAGACTGATCATACTTAGTAGGTGAAATGCATTTTCTAGTCTTGGGATTTTAATATGCTATGTTGATGACAATAAGAGAAAAAAAAGTACAATTACGCATGTTACAGCAGGGCCCAGGAGGGAGGGACATGGGGAGAGAGCGAGACAGAGGGAGCATCTGCTTTTAACTTGCTATGGTTTTAAGTGCTTTAAGTGCAATAGGATAGGGAGGCCACATTGTTAATACTCTGTTTTGTTAAGCACACACATAATCTTTTGTTGTGACGGTGCAAACGTAAGCTGTGGCGTACCGCCATAGCTAAGTCTGTGTATAGGAAAAATGTGTACCAGTGAGATGTCCACTCATCATCTTGTCATGGGAGTTGAAGAGTTGTCTGTACTTCAACCTGGATGACTGAGGAACCGCCCAATCAGCAAGGGGAGGGGTCTGAGCACTGGAGGACAAAGAGAACAACGTGTTTCGACATTTTTAGCTGGCTTACTTTTGCTAAAGTTGGACGTTTGTTACACAACAAGCCAACATTGGCCAACTAGCACTAGTGTATCAAAAACGAATTCCTCTGTGTACAGTCAGTGTGCATCCTGTGCACAGAGAAAAAGTGTAAAAGCCATTTCTGGTCATGTGACCTACCCGGCAGCATCGAAGGACGGGCCTTTCTGAAGTTTGGTACTGGAACGATTGAATGATGAAGACTTGTTGAGGGAGGAGCCTGGGAGAGACAGAGGATGTCATGTTTTAGTTCCAGGCTATGTTGGACAAACTCACATTATTACTGTACATTATTACTGTAGGCGCCTGTGTCTTTGGTCAGTTGTTGTGCAATGGATAGGTCGCAGCAGACACACGTCTCCTCCAAACAACGCACCTCATTTTTATATTGTTAATGTGACCAAAGAAATCGCAAGAGAGAAGGGACGTTAAGGCCAATCCACACCAAGCAACTAGTCGGGGGGAAAAAAATGTTTTAAGGCCTTTCCACACCAATGCAAATATTTGCAACTGACTGCCATTGGGGATAATGGTTGCAAGTAGTTGTGTCGCGAATCATTGGTGTGGACTGGGCTTTACACTAGTTGGCAAACTAATTGTCTAGAAACAAGAATTAGGTAATGCTCCTTGCAACTCTGTGCCCTAGCAACACTAACAGACACACCTACCATTTGATTATGAAAAAGTAGCAGCCTGTGCGAAATTTGCCTAGATAAGCCGTGGGTAGCTGTGTGGTTTGATGACGCTTAGATGTCAAAGGGTTCAAGGCTTTAAATGTTACCTGGATGGGAGAAGCCTGTGATGGCGGCTGGAGGGGCTCCATTAGCGATGGGTGGGGGGAGGGGAGGCGGGGCAGAGGACACGAGGGGGGGTGATACGCCGACAGGCAAAGGTGGCAGAGGGAGAGGAGGCATGCCTGGCAGGGAATTGGCTAGGGAAGCCATGGGGGGCATGCCTAGGCAAAAAAGAAAGAAGATAGATAAAATGATTATCATTCATATGTTGTCATAAATAAATACAAAACCTTGGTATACACTGTCTCGATACTGGCACAGAAAGTAAGGCAATCATGAGCTGCATCCCACGGAAAATACAACAGATTTAATTGTAAGATTGAACTAATAGCAGCATATCGACACTATTATTCTTAGTAGGTCTATTATCCTTTGGGACCAACAGTCCACGAGAAGACTATCTGATTAAAAGAACAAGCAGAAATATTTATAAGCATGAGAATGTGTCATTGTTACCAAAACCCGTCTGTGGTGGTGGTATAGCCATCAGCGGCTGCTTCATGCTGGGGGGTAGGGTGAGGGGCAGAGGGTGACCCTGGAGTTTCAGTTTGATCAGCTTCATAGCAATGGAGAACTCATGGATGTCCATACGACCATCACTGTTCATATCAGCCAGAGCCCTGCAGAACAAACGCATTATACATTTACAAATACACAACTTTTTACATTTGTAGCATCCCCTATGGGCAGAAGTGAAAATGCTTCCCAAACAGTGGGTCGGGATCCATTTGTGATAAGGACCTGGCTCATTGATTAGCTTGAGTTGGTGCTCATGTGACTCACCAGATCTGGGCCAGGATGGGAGGGGGCAGTCCTGATTGGAGAAAGAAGTTCCGTGCCTGGTCACCTAAGAGACAACACAGGAACAGTATATCACTTTCACTGCTTTCACCCTAGAACAAAGTAATGGACAATCTTAAAGGGCAATTAAAGGGGGTGTAAGTGATATTTGTTTGTTAAAAGGTTCCCCTAAAAAGACATGGAGGATGGAATATACTAAAGAAGTGACACATAATGGTATGATGTGTGAGTTTAGTACGTCTGTATGTTGATCATGCATTCAATTTATTTACCAATGCTTGCCACCCACACACTCTGCGTGTGTGTGTGTGTGTGTGTGTGTGTGTGCGCGCGCGCGCGCGCGTGTGCGTGTGCGTGTGTGTGTGTGTGTGTATGAAAATTATACATCATGATTATTGTGGCAAAAATTATTGCGATTAACGATATTATCGCGATAATCAAAATATGCTTGAAACTTAAAATGCCACTTTTGTTAAGCACTTGAATCCCCAGCATCCCTATTCTGGGGGGAACTTTCGCCAATAGCCGATCTACAAGCTCAAAACGCGTTGCAACGTGTTGTGAGCTTTTGATCGGCTATTTTTGGCCAAATGCGCTCTTTTCATCAAGTACAGAGGGTTCAAGTGGTGCTGAACAAAAGCTAAAATCTCTGCAATACGATTATTGTGAGTGATTTTTTATCATGATAAACGATAATAACGATCATCGTCCCATCCCTAGTGTGTGTGTGTGTTTCTTGTGAATATAGTGTGTTCATCAGCATACCTGTGATATACCCAGCAGCAGTAGGGGCGAGGCTGTGAAACTGCTGATCATGTTTGGCCCTCTCGTCCGCCGAGATCAGAAACACATCTGATACCGGACCTGGCGGACAAGATATGGTAAGAGTTGATTAACCAAAAGCCAGAAGGCCAAGACATTACCACAGAGAAGGAGGAAGGATGGGAAGAGTGTGTTAGTCATCAGTTTCAGTTCTGCGTAGAGGAATGCCACGGAAAGGTGAGTCATACTGTACGTAACACCTTCAAAAGGATGGAGGGAGTGATAAGGACAGGCTGCACCCATGCTTCAGTACTCTGACTGCGGCCTGGTGCTTACTTAAAGGACGACTTCACCCATTTTCAACGTATCTTCATATAATTGGTCCTCACTAATAGTCCTTATAATATGGTACCATTTTTGTCTACCCCGTCTGTGTCTCAGACAAGGGCTGTGGACAATTCAGAAACACGCCTACCAGTGACATCATCCATGGTGAATCAAGCTAATAGAAACTGCAGGCTTTCTATTCCTGGAAAGTTATCATGCTATAATGGAAGCCATTGTTCTCGCCTTAAACATCTTTTTTTAATGCCTAACGATGATGTCACAGGTAGGCGGGTTTCTGAAGTGTCCACAGCCCACCTATGAGACACAGACTGAGTAGAAAAAAACGGTACCATCTGATCATGAGCATTAGTGAGGACCAATTATATGAAGACAGAAAATGGGTGAAGTCGTCCTTTAACTAAGTACCTATGGACAGAAGAACTGTCCATAGAACCTATTTAAGAAAGAGAATCCCTGCTCTGGCACATTTGATCCATCCATCCATCTATCGTATACTGTATATATAGTTGCATACAGATGAATGGAAATGATTATAACGATTACGCAAAATAACTGCGATTGTGAAATAATTGTGACAGGCATATTTTCAAGGGGAACAAACAAGACGAGTGGAGTGAGGAAAGCTGAGTGCAGCACTGTGAGTAAGGGCGGGGCTGCTACATGTGGATAACAAAGTGTTGCTGCGGGAGTCGGAGTGAATAAAATGCTGGTTGTTTTCTTGACTTTTACGCAAGGCAGAGACAAAAAAGGTCTCTTCCTTGTCATAGGAAGATGTGCAGCTGGCATCGATAGTGCTATGAGTACTGAAACCATTTCAAATATTCAGAATAAGTACTGAAGTTGAAAAATGTACATCTGTGAGTGACACCACAAACCTTTGTGTGTGTGTGTATACACGCAAAACCCCCTGAAAAAGAAGTGTAGGTACGGCATATACCTTCATAATACTTTCCCCGGGGATGGACTAGTTATATTTAAACACAAAATAAGCAACCAGAGTAGGAAGCAACAGAAAGTGGTCTTTTTAAAATTGCTGACATATGGTGAGGGACAGATCTGTTACATTCAGAAATGAATTGTAAACCAAAGTGCAACCGTCACAGGTAGTGACCATGTTAAACATGAAAAAAACTCAGAAGCCAAACACGGTTGTTGCATGCAGTGTGGTAAAGTTCATAGCTAAGTAAGGACACACTTGGTTTATTTAGGCACAAAGGAATCAAAATGGATGGCTGCCTGTGTAATAGCTAAGCTAGCCATGATTTCAACCCCACACTATACAGTAGGTAAATCCCAGCGATTAATACCACTATGTTCAGTGGGACAAGGTCCCCATTGACAAAAATGACAGAAATTAAAGCGTTGATCAAATGCTCTTCTTGTTTTGTAAATTAACAAGGTTATATGTTCCCGATATTCATCAATGCCGTTGGTATCCAACCTCAAGGCAATGATACTGTGCGTGTATATATATATATTGTATACATATTTTTTTCTTCTTCTCCTAACCAGGTGACCAGGAAGAGGTTATATGGCTGCTTATATCTAACCTTTATATTATACCATCACTTATAATACTTCTACAATTACATTATGATATTCGACAGCTTGTAAGAGCCTAAATGTCTCAACTAGGCCTAATAGCTATTGTTTCGGTACGGCCTATCTTGTTAGGGTTCAGTTTGTCCTTCAGGCAGCTACAGTATAACTATGATCTCTGCCCTATGCTCGAGGCAGAACTACCGTAGCACTGACATGAGTGTTAATGTACTTCTGACCATGGTATCATGTACATAAAGCATAATCACCACCACCAGGAATATTGTCTCGACTCCTATGTGCCTCATCGATTGCTGATTGATCCAGAATTCCACGAGTGTCTAATTTACAAGGGAACCCTGGCCAAGGGAGCAACCAGCAGAGTTTACAGCATAAAATACAAAACAAAAGCATAAATGCCTGTGTGATAATCTATATGTATTGTACATTGTTCTCCATTGCGCAGCCTCTGGATCTACAGGAGATTCAGACATTTTTTGTTTTTGTATTACTAGTTATGTGAAAGGAAAGTGGATTTACTAAAGGTTTTGGAATTTCTTTTAACAATCTCAAATAAAATGGGGGATGAACAGTTCACAATAAAACAAAGACTCAGAGGTTAACAACAACCCATGCATGCGCATGCCACACACACACACACACACACACACACACACACACACACACACACACACACACACACACACACACACACACCCACACACACACACACACACACACGTACTGACCTCCAAATGTAGTGGGGAACTGCGCCATGGTTCAGTCAGTCTTCTACTGCAGCTATACAAGACCTGAAACACAATACAAATCATAAAGCAATGGTTGACACCAAGGTCTCAAAACCACTTGCCCATCAGTGCAGGTCACACACTATGTGTGTGTGTGTGTGGCCTGTATCACCACGGAGCGTAAAATAATGCAGGTTGTTTTCTTGACTTTGCTACTAGGCAGAGACGAGAAGACTCATAGGAGAATGTGCAGTGAGTATACGTGATCCGATGCCCACTGAAAAATGAACAGTAGGTATATGGCATTTTGCTTCTTAATACCCTCCACTACACCACTGTGCATAATGCATCACACGTCTATTAATTTCACCGGGCTGGAACATGGTACATCTCCTATGCACAACTAAACTTTTAGAATACTGTACGTATCACCATTACCAGACCTCACTCACTTCCTTCTTTTGTTACTGATTCTTACTAACAAAAGGGGAAATTCTAAAACTAGGTTTTCTGTAAACTACATTTTTTGGCTACTTGATTTTATTTACACTTGAAAGTCCTAGAATAAACAACGGATTAATCCTGTTATGTTACTGAATGTTTGTATGAAAGACAGACTTTATGCAATCAGGTGACATGATAAACCCACTTGCCCATTCAGTCAACCAGAAAGCAAATTCTATTTGCACAAATATGTTTTCACTAAGCATGTGTGGGCAATCCGACAACCGTTTAGTGTCAATGAATGGCTGAATCAAGTGTAAAATTGCTCTTCTCATCTTTATATGAATTAATGAATTGATAATTGTTGCATTACCATCAACAATGACGTCAGCATGTTTTCAAGGGCAAGAGTCTGGTCACAACACTGATTCCACTCAGTTTGAATACCCTCAAGCTCACATCCATTGACAAGAACACAGACATACACATACATGCACAGAGAAAGAGAGCTATCTACCTTTTTGAGTTTTGGTGCATTTTCACTGGCTGTTGAATAATACCAAAGATCACAACTTAATCTTTTTTAAACTAAAGAAAAAACACGCTGACCCTATCGTGGCCAGCCAGGCAAAACATTAAATCTTGCGGCAGCAATACGTTTCCTGCTAGCAGCCAATCCAGCCAGGAAACGAACGTTTTGGTCTGAAGGCTACTTCACCAGCTATTGTTGGTAAAAAAACACATAAGCTAGACGTCAGCTGTGAACAGAAGATAAGTGTTAACCTTTAGTGGCAACTGACTGAAGAAGTGAAGATAGGTATTTTTTTCTGTCTCAGTGACACCCTGCAGCTTCAAGTTCACACCAATGCACACTTTCTCACTTGGGTACCAGGGCTATGACATTTTAAATGACGATTCATTGTCACACAAATAATTGCGATTAACGAAAAACTACATTTCTTTTAGGCTTTGAAGTTGCACAGGGGCAGATATGACAAATAACCTAAATATACAAAGAAATTACATATTTAATAACTTTATACTTCTTTCAAAAAAACTAAGTATAAAACTCATAACGGGTGAGCTTGTACATCAACTCATCACATAGAACTATAATTTTGAAGTAAAGACAATACTGAATAAAGAAATAATCAGTTTTGCCGATCAGACAGACTGATTTGGAATCCCCCCCAAAAAATGTGGGTAGAGCCCATAGACTGTAAAAAAGAATGGACAAAGCCACTCCCCTGCTTTCTACAGAACGAAAATGAAGCCGATAGTTCAGAAACGTGCATTCCTCCATCGTTAATATATACAGTTGGCCACGCCGGAACTCAAACGCTATTGGTTGAGACCAGACACGTGACCAGCGAACCGGAAAACAACCCCCCAAAATGCTATTGGTTGGGTAGCTTGTCAATCAAGAGTAGGGCGGGGAATGAATGCTATTGGTTGTGTAGGTTGTCAATCAAATCATCCCGACCCTCCTGGAGCATAGCCTACTTTATCGTCAATTTTAGAATAAATGGGACCATAATTTAGCAAAACGCATATCATGATGATTGAAAGGAGACTTTAAACTAGCGACTGGAAGCATATAGAATTTATGACAATTTTTATTGATTAGATTTTATTTTTAAAATCTAGTCTAAAGTTTGTCAAAAACCCATTCACTTGCGTTAAAATAAATTCTTTCTGACACTGCAGGTCGGCGCAGGGTAAAACAGTGCCTCACTCTGGCCATTCATAAGCTTCCGTGTTGGCCTCATCGTAAATATCCAAGCCTTGCCCCTTGGTAGAGCCATGGCGTGCAGAGCCATGGCGTGCAGAGCAAGGACTATGGCATGGAAAGGGGCCATATGTCAAGTTAAGCTGAAACATGGTTGCTATATGTAATTTTGAATGGAAACATTTGTGTACATAATTTCGAGGTTACTAACTCTGAAGTCAAACTGCACCTGTACTAGTTTGAGAATGAGCCCTGTGAACTGCACGGTTTCATTCCTACTGACAAAGGGTAGGCTACATTTTAAATGTTAATATACAAACCAAGACTAAAATTGTAAACTGTGTAATGAGCACCATAATGGTAATTTAACACAAACTCAAATGTGCTTGTGAGGCTTTACTGTTTAATGACACATTCATCCAATTCCACCATCCCATGACATAAGACTACCCGACACGTTTTAGTTTTGCTCATGTACCGTACATAACACAGAGAGAGGGATAGGGTGAGACAGAGAGAGAGAGAGAGAGAGAGAGAGAGAGAGAGAGAGAGAGAGAGAGAGAGAGAGAGAGAGAGAGAGAGAGAAGAACGCTAAATGTTAATATACAAACCAAGACAAACATTGTAAACTTGTGTAATGAGCACCATAGTGGTAATTTAACACAAACTCAAATTTGCTGTTTACTGATGACACATCCATCCACTTCCACCATCCCATGACATAGACTACCCCTTTTAGTTTTGCGAATATACGTACACAACACGGAGAGAGAGAGAGAGAGAGAAGGAGGAGGAGCAGCAGAAGAAGAAGAAGAGTCCCACAAACAGCTGTGCTCAGTTAGGGCAGGATACATATTGATATTCGCCACACATTCACATTTCAACATGACAGGTAGTGTATTTTGATTAACAATAAGAAAACATCGGGCGCCCGCTGGCCTAGCGGTCCAGGCACATACCACATATAGGCTCTAATGGAGCCTGACAGCGAGTTCGAGTCCCGTTCCCGACGACCTTTGCTACGTATCTCCCCCTGTCTCTCCCTCTTTCCTGTCCATCTTCACTTGAACTATCAATGAAGGCAGAAAAGCCAAAAACAAATCTTTATTAAAAAGATATTGTACAAAGTACAATACTGCATTGTGACAGTCCTAGTAAAGCACAAAAGCCTTAAAGGACTACTTCACCAATTTTCAACCTATCTTCATATAGTTGGTCCTCAGACTCCTCACTAATGCTCATAATAATGGTACCATTTTTGTCTACTCACTCTGTCTCTCAGAGGTGGGCCGTGAACATTACTTCAAATAACAAATGCTATTCCTTCCGCCACAATTCAGATAGTTTGGAGAACACACGGCCATACAAAACACACAGAAACACCATCAACAACATACAATCCTCAGCCTATGACATCTGCAGAGTTATGTTAATCAGATCCAGACATGCCTTCCCCTTATCTCTATGAGCACCAGACATGGAAAAGGCACAGGTCTCTGCCAGGTCAGGTAGGTCATTGTGGCCTCCTGGTGGTGCTATAATAGACCAATGTGAAAGGGTGCCATTTCTTCTTAGACCTTTCACGGCAATCGGATGCTGCATTAATGATTTGAGGCATTTTTTTCGAAACGGACCAATCCTGCAAACTTTGGAAGCCAATCTTAGCCAATCAGGATGGAGTATGGAAAATCGGACAGATCTGTGTTGATCACATGACTATAGAGATACTGTGCACCGATTTGTGTGATGTTTGGACCAAGTCTGTAGGGGTAGTAACAAAAAAATGTTTTGCAAAAATCGGCCTCATGGTGGCGCTATACCAGGCCGATCTGAAAAACTGGGGGCAGAGGTTCTGCTCTAGCATCCAGGGAGTCTGTGTGCACAGTTTCGCAGGGACCGGGCCAACAGTGCCGGAGATTAGCTGCTCGCAGACAGACGGACGGACGGACAGACAGGGTGCAAAACATAGTCTCGATAATAATCTGATCATCAGCACAGCAGAGCAGGACTCTGTGCAAGGGTGAGTGTCAACTCGAATCACCGCCCTCTGGCCTCACTGCACTGCACTGACACACTAACACACACCCTGGTGTCTGACGTAGTCGTAGATACTTTTATACACACTCAGAACCAACTCTCTGATCACAGCACTCTGAAGACTGTAAGTCTGTGTGTGAGTGTGAGTGTGAGTGTGAGTGTGTGAGTGTGTGTGTGTGTGTGTGTGTGTGTGTGTGTGTGTGTGTGTGTGTGTGTGTGTGTGTGTGTGTGTGTGTGTGTGTGTGTGTGTGTGTGTGTGTGTATTACCATCAGAGTGGGGGGACAAAGTAACCAGCTTAACTAGGTCACAGAAACAAAGCCCACACACACACACACACACACACACAGAGAAAGCAGGGCTTGATATACTTTGTTGCTTCACAGACCGCCTGTGTATAACAGTTACTTCTATTGCTGCTGACACTGTATGTCAGCCTACATCTAATAAAAGAGTCCCGAGTTTACCTTTAAATTCAATTAGCCATTTTACTTGGCAGCACTGACACTGGCAATTTCAAAATGTCCCAAGAAAATTAGGAGCACCAATCAAAATGTGTGAGTGATGGCGCTCAACATTGAGCCAACTCTTGCACTTGAGCAGCAGTGATGACTGGGACAGTATTAATACATAGGAAAATACAATGGACCTGTAGGTTGATTTGGGCCCATTTTTACACGCTCTCTGAGTTAAATGAACACTGAGGATTTTACTGTGTAGTGATGCGTTACAGACATTGATAGGACACTGGTGACAAGAGAGGGACAGTCACAGACGTTGATAAGATTTGATTGCTGCGATTCCTCTCAGGGATTCTGTTATGCATGCAGAGATTCAATTTCGGAGTGTGACCTCCTAGCCTAGCTGTAGTTCATATACAGTAGCTCAGACAGAAAAGCCAGTGTACAGTGTGCAATTCCATTCACAATGCTTGTTTGAAAAAAGCCAGTTTGTTTGTAAGATAAAAAGGTAAACATGTATTGACCCCTGGGAGAAACTCAGGTGTCAAAGCAACAATAGCAGTAGGAGTTAAACCCAGGAACGGGTAAGAGTAAGTATGAGTCGAGACATCAATAAATAATGGATCAAATAAACTGACAGGACTTTATTTGTGTTGCATCTACATGTTACCTACATGTCTCTCTCTCTCTCTCTCTCTACCTTTCACATCCCTTTTATAGTTCCAGGAAGTGTAAGTGTGTACTGTAATGTTTAACTACGGTACTGTATGTCTGTGGGCTTGATTAGTGTGTGTGCGTGGGGGGGGGGGGGGGGGGGGGGGGGGGGATTAGTCAGAATAATTAGAGCGAGTGTCAGCCCTGTGGCAGATGCATGTCTATAAGCCCCTAAAATACACATACCATAAACACAAATACACATACGGTACTCAATACACAAACAAAGACACACACAAAACACAAGCTCCAAAGATGGCTTCAAAACATGATACAGATTAGGGGTCAGACTCTCTCTCTCCATCTAATATCCATCTAACCGTCCGCCACTTCCTCCTCCCCCTACACTGCCCTGCTGTCATCGCCCCCTCCAGTTACGTTTCCCTGCTGAATAGTTGTGATGCATGTATTTCACATTTCTGATGCACTACCTACTACTACTACTACTAGACCTCATTGTTTCATTCTTTCATGTTCCACAAAAGTTCCAGGTTCCACAAATGAAAAGGAGCAGGAGGAAAATCCCGAAGACCGTCTGCTGTACCGCCTAAAGAAAAAAAATCTAACGTTTTTCATTCCTCAGGCTTCACCTGAAATATGGGATGGAAAGTTCACACCTGTGTGTACTGTACCATCAAGGATGGATGGATACCGTAGATACTTTATTGAGCCAGTGTTACAAGCTTGCTCTAGCTTCTGAAATGTTAGTGGGTGTTCTTGTGAGGCGGACGGACAGTAGGCTGCGATGGCAGCGTGATTATTAATAACTACAGCGTCGTTTCATCAGCATTCTCACACTCCACAATCTTGTCACACACTCACACTTTTCCATCTAACACACACCCGCTAACTGTCCGACCCCCTTTCACTCACACAAAAACACGTCCTCAACACACACACACACACACACACACACACGCACACAAACACACACACACACACACACCTTAGTTTAAACACTGTGTCCCTCTGTCAAACACGCACACATTTATCACAGAGTTGTGAGAGTAGTGTGACCTGCGAGATGACAGGAGTCCTGTCACTGTCTATAGTCTCTTGTCATGCACACTCTGATCCACCCCTCTCTCTTACCCTCACATTATTTATTAATATTATAATATCTCCACCTTTCACACAAGTACACTGGTCACTGACACCGTGGCTGGTCAGGAGAATCGTGACCTTGAGTCCTATAGCACCACAAATACCCCTGGCCTTCACCCTTTCAGATCCCAGGGTAAACAAACACTGGACATGATTGTCGGTGCTGACCCCTGGCCTTTTAAAGGGCCAGCAAGCCTCAACATTTAAAGATATGGGGCTACAAAAAACAGCTAAATATGTCATACAATAGGGAGTGTTCTTGCACGACGCACATGAGAGATAACGGTATTCCCAATAGAGATCAGATAGCAGGCCATGATGTGTGTGTAATCTCTGACAATGGTTGATGGTTTAGTTTGACCATTGAGAGTGCAGATCGCGCTGGTAAAGCGTCATTGTAACTGTAAAGGATTCTTTCCGTTAAAATGGCAATGAATTATATTTCTTACAGGCATGCTTTACTGAATTATTAAGCTGTAGCTTCTCTTTAACAACAGGACCCCAATGGAAACAAGCCACAGTGCTTTCTTCGGTTTAATCCTTTTAGCAATCCTTTGTATCTATAGAACTGCACTTTCTCTGGTTTTTATGCAAACTGCTAATAAAGTATTAAATCAATCAATCACCTCATGGTACACACAGATGTGCTGAACAACAGCTATTCGTGTCGTGAGAGAGTGAGACAGATGTTGACGTTCGCTCTGACTTGTGTGTGTCCGCTGTGATGATGCATAACTTTTGACAATTCGTCAATATCAAGACTACAAAATCTAAGCTCCATTCTGCTTGAAGTACCACCATATATCTATGTGTATCTGATTGTTAAATAAATTAAATCAACATTAAACATCAGCGCGAATGCTCAACAGCAGCAGCAGACAGTCAGTGCTGATGCAGTGATTTAGCCCGCTGGCTAGGTAGCGGTCAGTGTTGCCAGATTTTGTGAGAGAAATAAGCAACCAGGTCCAGGAAAACAAGCCCAAAAGAAGCGACCGAGCGGCCTAAGCTGCTATTTGAAAATTGCCGATCTACAAGCTAAGGGCTTGTAGATCTGCTGTTTTCCAAAAAAAATTCTTTAAGTAAAATGTGGAATATTTGGAAGATTTCTGAAACATTCTAACAACACACATCTGGCACAGGGCTCCCTTGCACAAAACATTTCCAGATGGGGGTTAAAGGGACAAATACATATTAATTTGGGGGCCATGACATGAAAATATGCGAGACCCACTGATTTAAATATATACTGTTTTTTTTTTATTGTGAAACAAGCCCAAATAAGCAAATACACGTTAGAAACAAACCCCAAAAAAACGCAACCCACAAAACTACCAATATTTACAAGCAACTTTACAGAAAAAGAAGCCCAAAGTTGCTTACAATAAGCAGCCATGGCAACACTGGTAGCAGTCCCTGCCTATGTTGCGCACACACACACACACACACACACACACACACAGGCTAAAACGCTAACAGCTAAGCTAACCATGTATAAAGTATACAGATACAGCCCACACTGGCTGGCTAGCAGCTACCCGCGCTAATATAATTTACTAGCCATGCTCATAGCGGAATGTTAGTTTAGTTACCTTACAGCAAGGCAAGCTAGCTAACCAGATATAGAAGCTAACGTCCAAACTGTTAGCCCGTCGCTCAGGGGACATTCTTTCACATCATAATAACATGTCTGTATATTCTGTGTTCTTACCTCATAGTTCAACTTCCATCCTTTAGATGTTTGACAGGGTATAGGGCCGCTGTGTGTTTATGAAACCATAGAACTCCCAAACTATGTCCTTTTTTTATCAGCAAAACCCTTTCCTCTGTGATTCTTCTCTCTCCCGTTGAACCTAAATCATTCCCTCTAGTCTCGACCGAGGAGGAGTTGGAAAATGGGGTAACGGTAGAGCCTGCTATCGCGAGAGTTTGCAGCAGAAGGTTGGCTGAGGTTACTATAGTGTTGCGAGATTCCATGTAAACGATCTTTTGCCCTGCCTTTGCCTTGCTCCCCTCTCTAGTCTGGATTAGGACCAGAGGACAAACCAGAAAAAGTGCTCCTCGGAGCACAGGTCTCCGCCAGGTCAGGTTATTGTGACCTCCTGGTGGCACCGTGGCACTATAATAGGCCAATGTGAAAAGGGTGCCATTTCTTCCTAGGCCTGTCATTGAGGCATTTTGTTCCAAAAATGTGTTTTGCAAAAAACTACCTGCTTATGTCGCTATAACAGGCCAATGTGAAAAGGGTGGAATGTCTTCCTCGGCCTAGCGGTAATGGGCGTGCAAAATGTCACGGGAATCGCACACTGCATTCATGATTTGGGGCATTTTGTTCAAAACGGACCAATCCTGCAAACTCTGTAAGCCAAAATTAGCCAATCAGAATGGAATATGACAAATCGGACAGATCCGACTTGATCACATGACTATAGAGATACTGTGTACCGATTTGCGTGATTTTCGGACAAAATCTGAAGGAGTGATATCAAAACATGTGTTTTGCAAAAATCGGTGTCCTGGTGGCGCAATAACAGGCCGATCTGAAAGAATTGGGGCAGAGGTTGCGCTCTGGCACCCAGGGAGTGTGTGTGCACAGTTTCACTGCAATCGGGCAGTGCCGGAGATTAGCTGTTCACAGACAGACGGACGGACACACGGACGGACAGGGACCCAGGGTGCAAAACCAGTCTCTGCCACGCCTTCGGCAATGAAGAGGGGATGAAGAGGGGAGTGAAAGGGACAATTTGAAATGAGAAAATTGTCTAGAACATCATTCATTCAATAAATAAATAAATAAGCTTATATCCTATGAAAAAATTACCTACATGGACTTCATTGGAAGTTGTTTTGAATACATCGTTATGGAAATAAAATACCGTATATAGCATTTATGATTTTTTTGTACTCTTAATAGTGTGTTGATGTCACACTGGAGCCTCTCGCAAGTGTAACACTTTCCAATTCAGCATTGCAACACTTGAAGTGTTCCTTTAACATTGTGAAATTGGGTGGGGCTGAGAGGTTGGGTTCTCTCTGTCAGGTAGTTTGTAACTGTGTGGGAGAATGAAGAATGATGTCACTCGGTGTTAAAGTGACAGGACAGGATGAACATGTTACTACAAATTTCAGTTTGGGCGTCCTTTAGAACACTGGTTCCCAAACACTGGGTCGGGACCCATTTGTGGGTCACGGACACACTTTTCAAAGTTCAAAGTTGTTTCATGAATTCAATGATTTTTCAACGTCATTTCAAGAATAAATAAAAGAAAAATCTAAGAAATTCCATAAATTAGTGCTTTAGAAGGTGTTTAGAGTAGGATTGATGGATAATCTAGCTCTGGTTCAGAGCGTTAGTGAGTTCCCTCTAACGCTCTGGAAGACCCCTCGCTCTGGCCATGTACAAGGAATTCCACCTCGCCGCCAGCGCTCAACTATAGTGAAAATAAACTAAACCATTTCGCTACTCACCGAAGCAAAGGCTGTTTTGGGTTGTTGAATGTCTATTCTCCAACTGCGCACGCCTAAACGCACCCCACCTACTCTGTAAAATACACTTTTTGGGCAGAAAATAAAATATGTCAGCGAGACGGACATTATTTGTATTTACTCCACAGTGCCCTCTACAGATCTGGAGGATTTGGGGACTTACCATTAACCAAAATGTAGAGGGCACTGTGGAGTAAATACAAATAATGTCCGTCTCGCTGACATATTTTATTTTCTGCCCAAAAAGTGTATTTTACAGAGTAGGTGGGGTGCGTTTAGGCGTGCGCAGTTGGAGAATAGACATTCAACAACCCAAAACAGCCTTTGCTTCGGTGAGTAGCGAAATGGTTTAGTTTATTTTCACTATAGTTGAGCGCTGGCGGCGAGGTGGAATTCCTTGTACATGGCCAGAGCGAGGGGTCTTCCAGAGCGTTAGAGGGAACTCACTAACGCTCTGAACCAGAGCTAATGGATAATCATGAGTCCTGCCTCCTTCATATAATGAATAAACTGCTAGCCTCGGATCAAGACTGTCATATATGTATTTTATTGATTTAGACATTTGAACAGATTACGAAAGTATAAAGTCAGACTCGCTAAAATACATCTGTGATAGTCTTGATCGAAGACTATTATTCTGCCAACATTCCAATCCTGCCACTGGATTGACTGGAATCTTCCAAAATAAATATTTCTAAACAGCATTTAAGGTTAAGAAATAATTACATTTTAAAACATGTGTATGAAGAAATGGATGACAGGGATTAAGACTATAGGATTTAATTTCGGTCTGATATCCATTTTATTCTATTGTATTTATTATGACCAAAAGAGGTTCTATAGTTGCTATTTCTCATTGTTTTGAGATGCAGTAATCCACAAATACCACTAGTGGGCAATAATGTGATAATTTGGCCGCATTCAGCCATAGTAAGGTAGAGAGAAGAAGAAGACATAACAGTCAGCTGATTGCTTGCTGCTGTGTTTTGCTCGGTACGGGCGAGTTAAATCCATTATTAAGAAAGCTAAAAGCATAAAGGTAGAGTAGAGTGCACGGTAGATGATTTATGTTTCAAGTGCCACGTAGGGTGGACGTTAAAAAATAAAATAAAACACCTAGCTAGCAGCAGTTAGCATGAAAGGCTTGTACTGCAGACCCGGAGGAAATGATGCTGAGACCAAGTTCATTATTCAGGAGACGGTGGGTTGTAACCACATACTGTACTGTAGCCTTACTGTTAATAATTCTGCTGTCTGTGTGTTGTCAACTGTAACAATTGTGTCTAGTCATAAAGTCTTGGAAAACGTAAATGCAAGTGTCAGGTGTAGGTTCTCAACCTGTGGGTCGGGACCCCCAGCCCCAGGGGGTTCCTCACATGATTTTTGGGGGTTCCCCAGATGACAGCTAGTGAAGTGAAGACCTTTTTAATACCTAAAAAGACCACTACTGCAACAAAAGTAATCAACAAACTATAGTTTAAAAAAATGGTCAAACATTGGCCAAATGGTAAAATAATTCAAGAAATAGGCAACATTTATGAAAATAGCCGATCTACAAGCTCAAAACGCCTCGCGTTGCGAAGCGTTGTGAGCTTGTAGATCTGCTATTTTCACAATTATTTGTCTGCGGAACTGAGTCAAACAAAATGTAATGCCTCAACTCCTACATTCCAAGTGCTTATCAGGGTGGGGGTTCCCCAGTTCAAATATGATTATTTTGGGGGGTCACGACCTGAAAAGGTTGAGATCCACTGATATAGACAAATAACTGGCTTAACTGAAGGTGTGTGTGTCTGAATATCATTTCTAAAGCTGTCTGTGTCACATGGCTATCTACTCTCTGCAGACACTTCCAGCATTATTAGACAGCCATCAGGTCAGGGTCCAGGTCAAGGCCTGTGGACTCAGTCCACTGAACTTCAAGGTAAATTCAGTCATTATAATACCGTAATAACCATAATAATAATAATAATAGTATTATTATCGTCGTCGTCGTCATCATCATTACTATTATAGTACTCAGTTCAACATAAGTAATGTCAGATGAGAATTTCTATGGTGTCATTTAATTATGTAGTATTATTGTGTGTATAAAATACAAAAGTAGTTTCAAGCCTGCCTTACAGTACGGAGTTAAAAAGTTTCATCATTGAAAACATTTTTCAATCAATTGCCTAGTTGTGTTATATACAATACTAATGCATTCCGTTTCCTTTCCGTCTAATTTCGCCTTGCTGTTTCTAGTTGCTAAGTGACCTGGGGCTTAAGAGAGATTTAGTTCCTGTTGGCAGAGAAGTGGTTGGGGTGATCCTGAAAGGTCTGACTCTCTTCCTCTCTCACATTAACCATTTGAACTCCAGCAAACATATTCTGAGGGTACATTAGCCAAAAATAGCAGATCTACGAGCGTGTACATTTTTGGCAAAGACATTTGGTGTAGATGGAAAAAAAGCCGTCCAAGTACAGAGACAGCTCAGGTCCAGTTTACTTAGTATAGCTCTAGATAATTTAAGTAGTTAACAGGAAAAACACTAGCAGACAGTAAACACTAGCAAAGATCTCTCCACCTTTGTTTAAACTACATCTGTTGGATTCTTTCTGTCTTCCTGCAGTGGGCTCCAGCGTTTCCTTCTTCCAGCCTGATGATGAGGTTGTAGGTAAGAAACGTGTCCTGGCTGTGTGATTGCCACTGTTGTTTTTTGTTTGTTGAGTGAATGAAACTCTAATCTTGCCCTGCTTATTTCCAGGTATCCTGCCATTGGATGCTCCTTGCTCTGGACTCTGCGATGTTGTTGATATAGATGAACACTATCTGGGTAATAAACACACGCACACGCACACACGCACACGCACACGCACACACGCGCGCACACACACACACACACACACACACACACACACACACACACACACACACACACACACACACACACACACACACACACACACACACACACACACACACACACACACACACACACACACACACACACACACACACACAGATCTCAGCCATTAGAGAGAAACTCATGGTAGCATCCACAGCAAAGGACCACAATCGAAATCACCTCTCAAGCATTTTTGTCTTTTATTCTTTTGACAGATACATGTACAAATATATTCATGTGTATGCATTAGTCAATAAAAACGTCAATCAATCAAAAAATTGGGTGTCATATGGATGTTGGTTTTGTAGAATTAATCCACATGCCAACCAATGGGAACACACATTCATGAACCTCTGTAAGGAAACACTATTTGGATCGATTCTTCCTTGTAAGAAGCTAGTAGATGAATGACATTGACAATTTTGAATAGGCTACTTCACATGGTCTAAAATATGATGTCAAGAGACATAGCTCTCTACAAATGATGAAACCACTTTAATAAGTGTGTGTGTGTGTGTGTGTGTGTGTGTGTGTGTGTGTGTGTGTGTGTGTGTGTGTGTGTGTGTGTGTGTGTGTGTGTGTGTGTGTGTGTGTGTGTGTGTGTCTCTTCTCCAGTTCAGAAGCCAGAGAAGCTGGGTTGGGTGTGTGTTGCAGGTGCACTGCAGGACAGTGTACGAGCTTACACAGCACTACACACACACGCTCGCATGGCAGCCGGACACACACTCCTGATCATGGATGGAGCTAGTGTATGTACAAATAGTAAGGTTAAAGACCTGTGTGTGTGTGTGTGTGTGTGTGTGTGTGTGTGTGTGTGTGTGTGAGTGTGTGTGAGAGGACCGGTGTTCCAGCTTTGTATCTACAGATGATGTGTATCTTGTTTTCTTCCCAGGGAAGGTCTGACAAGCACATGGTCCCTCTTGAATTGATTTGCTTGTCTGCATAATGTGTTTTAACTCTCCCTCTTTGGCCCTCCCAGCCGTTTGGCTTGCTGTGCATCCAGCTGGCGTGTTACCATGGAGTCAAGGTCCTGGCCACATCTCACACACCACAACAGCACACATTCCTGGAGCAGCTGCGGCCCAGCATAGGTCCGTACCACATTAGTATGTCCACAGTTTAAATTGCAGTAATGAAAATGCTTTCAGCGTATAACTTCATTGGCTTGCCTTTTCTGACACAGTCCAGTTAAATGGAGGAGACTGTTCACCAGTCTCTGCTCTCTTTTCATGCTTTGCTGTTATCTCTTTCCCACTCTACCCTCTGTTACTTCATCACCTGTTCCTTTTTCCCTTCTTTTGTTTCATTGTCTATCCCCTTCATTGTTCCTCAGGTGTTCAGGAACCTCTAGTAGGTGAGATAATTCTTTCTGTCGCTCTAAACTTAAAGAGGTTGGGTGCAAGTGATTCTTTTTTATTTTGTTAAAATAAGTGATAAATATTCATATATTCTGATAGTAATTGTTGCTATAGTGGGGCTCTCCCAGTCTCTAGCTCTTAAGTAGGCAGAAAAAGTCATTTTCAGGTTGGGATACATAACATTTTTATACAATCAGTCATACAGTATACAGAATAAACAAGTGAAATTGGAAGTGATTAAAAAAAGCATTTGCAAACAAAATTGGAACCGTAACATTATAGCTGATTAATGGGTTCTCTCTCCTGATTGGATGAAAGTGGTGTCCCTGCTCGAGAGCTGGGACACCGAGCTGGGAAACCAAGAGCTTGAGAACCTGGTAGACCCCTGTTACTGAACAAACACTTTGTAGCAATGATCAGAATATAGAGATATTTTTGTTTTAACAAAATAAATCTCACTTACAGCACCTTTTTAATTGCTTACCTGGACCTACAGTAAATGGCATTTATGTGATATTTGCCTTAACTTCTTAGTTGCTTTTGGAAGTTGCTGTGTATCATTAATGTCTATCTGTACTTAAGATGATATCAGTGTGTACAGTAAAACAACTCATCTGACATTATCAATTTTGTCTGTGTTGGATGTCACATTTTGTAACATTAGAAAATAACTTTAAAATGCAATTTTCCCCACTATCTAAAGTGATGCTCTAAATGGTATCCCTGGCAAATATTTGTCCGATATACTGTATATCTAGGCTCCATCTATGTCGGCTAGTAGTGACGTTTCGTTTTTAAGGATATTATATATGCAGTTGGTATTAGATGACAGTTTTAATGGTTTGTATTGACAGTACAAAGTCACCTGTCACTAGCACAAGCACTAACACTAGCTTGTGTCTGTCTTTAGCCAGGGTGATTCCAGTCTATGACGGCTCATCAGAGCTGTTGTCTACTGTTCTGGAGGAGACGGGAGGCCTGGGAGTGGATACAGTCATAGACTCTGGAGGTAAAAGCACCGAGTGTTTGTTCATTACGTTCATGTGTGTGCATGAATGTGATGAAAAGATAAGTATAAATCACAGCACAGTCACACCCTTGCTTAGACGTGAAACAGCTTGACTAACCTCTGGCTTTAACATGTAAATGTTCTGTCTGTATTCCTGTTCGTTCAGTGCGTCTCCATGAAGAGGATGAGTCAGCAGAGATGAAGCTTCTCCCACACAAACATGACGTAATCAGTGTGCTGGGAGTGGGGGGGCACTGGGTTACATCACACCAAGACCTGCAGGTATTAATGACAGTGGTGGAAGAAGTACTCAGTTTTCTTTTACTTGAGTAAAAGTATCAATATCACAATATTGAAATACCGTTACAAGTAAAAGTCTGAAAATAGCAGATGTACTGTAGAGGCGCTCAACACAATGACAGTGTGATGCTTTATGAGCTTGTAGATCGACTATTTTCAGTACGTGATGCGTTATGAGCTTGTAGACCGACTATTGTCGATACTGTACGACAAAGTATGAAGTAGGGCTTAAGTGGACCATTTAGTTGATAACAAATACATTTGAATATTTTCACGATTCATTGATATATAATATAAAAAAAGAAAAATGCTTCTCGATTATTCAATTAACCGAAAAAGTAGACTATCACTAAGAAATTGATCCTGTCCTTTCTGTCTTTCATCAATGCTGTTGGATGCGTGTTTTGTGTTTGTGTGCTTCTATAGTTGGATCCTCCAGATAGCAGACTACTCTACTTAAAGTCAGCTTCTGTGTCTTTCCTCAACGGTGACATCTGGACAGCTTCATCAGCTCAGCAAGGACGATACCTCCGTATCCAACACACCTCTACAACAATGCATGCACAGCATGCATGCGCATACTATTATTACTCCCAGTCCTATAATACATGCACACTAACTGGATGCTGTTTACTTTTAATATTCTCACTCATAGCATACAGTGTACACTACACACACACACACACACACACACACACACACACACAGACAGCATGCATTGCCTTTGTGCCCACACACATATTCCCATTTCTTCTAAATAAGTCTTAACGATATTGTATCAGACATCCTGAAGGACATTGTGGAGAAGTTGTCAACTGGAATCCTCAGGTAAGACTAACACCACGATTTGCACACTCGTCTAAACTTTTGGCAAGTGCGGTGTAGAAAAACTGGTGTATATAAAAATCAGTATGCCTTAGGTTGTATGGTGATTTAGTTTAGGTTGTGTAGGGATTTAGAAATCCCTATAACCAAACTCAGTCAAATGTAGTAATAATACACATAATAGACACAATAATAGATAATAGCACTAGGCCTTTCATACATATGTATGTTGAACAACCAGCTTTACAGCATTGAGAAAACACTAAGTAAAAAAAACAAATCCAAGCAGCCATGTCACAGCAGTCAGAAAGCATGCATGTGTATGAGTGAGTATTGTGACATCGGGGTGGCACCTTAATAATGACCCCAGCTTGATACAGATGTTGGTTTGTGTTGAAGGACAAATTGGTCTCCCTCTCTCTCTCTGTCCAGACCCCAGCCTCAGGAGCCGGTCCCTCTATATGAAGCCACGGTTGCCATGGAGATGGTCCAGCTTCGCCAAAAGAGGACGGCTGTTGTTCAGCTCTGACAGCACTGCACTGCCTACATCCCACTTGTCTCCGAGACTACTGCACCCATTACCAGTCATGCCCAATCCTCTGGCATTTTGTGACGTACACAGCTGTGCTAGTACGTCACAAAATGTTACTTGTGAATTCTCTGGACTCCCTGACTGATTTGATTATTTTCTTTTTTTAATAGTTTACTTAATGTTGAATTGCAAGTTATCACCCACCCTTAACTATAATCCACACTGAATTTCATCTGTTTTTGTTTTAATAAAAAAAATCTCAACTGCTAGGTTAGAAATGTCAACTGACTACCATATTCAGTCGTAATTGTCAGGATCAAAACAAACAAATACACAACCACATTGATACAGTTTGGGACACAGACTGGTTAAAATCTGTCAATTTATCAGATAATTTCGAGTTCACATTAATAATATCTATTTGGAGCTCCATCAAAAACATTGGTTGTATTCACAGGCGGTAAGCCAACAGGGGCTTGTGTTGTCACTGCACTAGCGACTCCTACTGGTTGGTCAGGGTCAAGACGATACAATAGGAAATCAAGCCATCTTCAATTAGATTTTCTATATCTGACGTAGGTGCTCGCCCCTGTAGAAAACCAGAGGTAGGTTTTGATGTTGAAGTGAATGGGTGGGGGGCAGGGAGAGGTAATTGTGGCCACTGTAGGAGACCATTTGTGTGGGATGACATATCTTGGCAACTTAAAGATATTTGTACAACCTCCAGTGAAACTCCTCAGTCAAATGAAAAGAAGCGGCTCACCAGACAAACTGAGCAGGGACAGGGACCAAGTTGTATAGTTAATTGATCAATACGACACAAAAATAATATTGGCAAAAGATTTAACCTACAGTATATCAAATTTAGAAAGCATTACAAGAAAGTATTCTTCCTGTGATTTGATGTGTTCATAGGTTTTGAGCAGACAGCTCCCAAGGGAACATGTCATGACACTCTATAGACACTGATATTTAAACTTAGCTACATAGAAAAACAATACGTTAAGAGCAGTGTTTGATGTGCCTTGAAAAGCTTGGCATTTAGCAACATGTTGCTTGTCTGTCCTGAGTACACTGAAAAAAGAACCTACTGTGGCTTTTTTGAGTGCATAAATGCTTAATCCCTTTCTTAAACTATTAATTATTAAAAACATTGCTGTTATCAGCGGTCAAACAATAAATACTTCTTGGGTTGGGTCATGACCAGCATGGATAAAAGGTTCTGGGTCATTGCTGAAAAGGTTTGTGTAGCCCTGCTGTGCTACAGCCTGTTGCACTTTCAACATAGCATTCCAGGAAGTCCTTGATACTGGAGCGCTTTCTATTCATACCAGATGCAGAACCACGTTAACCACATGACCGTTGGTTAAGACTAATGTAACAAATACTTAAGAGACAGGCCACACTTTGTCAGATATCCCTATACTGTAGTGTCTTCAGGTTGGCATGACGATGGCTGTCTCTGTATGCCTTGCAGCACCTCCAAACACCTTCCCAGGATGCATCTCTCTTCTTCTCTGATTGATCTGACCACATCCAGCTGTTCTCTGATTGGTACATCACACTGCTTGTAGAGTTGGGAAATCTACACATGTGCACACAAATATTTAGACTCATTCAAACATTCGTATGTTAAAAAGATTTATTGGATGGGATAGGCAGAGAGTTTTTTGTGTGTGGGTAAAGGTACTTACCTTATCTAATACTGTGTGTGTGTCTAGTAGTAAGTGTTGACACACAGTCCAAACGGTCTGGATGCACCACTGCTCTCTCTCCTCAGACAATGGCTGACCAAGTAACACAGACTTCCACTGGGGACTACACACATATACAGAAACAGACCGATCCACAATGACGGCCTTATAAAGATAGTAACTCAGTGACATCAGTAAAATATCCAGAAGATGGAAAAGAAATAGAACACTGAATGATAGGTTAGCGAGGTTACATTTTTACAGAATGAGCAGGTACATTTGCCCTTTAATATAAAAAATATAACTCCATATAATGTATATGAGAGAAATACTCTTACTATAGTGTCTGAGGCAGTGCCAAAATTCTGAGAGCTGTCATCAACCTCCAACTGGGACCTTCACTGGACACCGTTAGGTTACTGATCGAAAAAGACAGAGATCTTAAGAGGAGGGAAAAGTCTGAGCCATTCCATATGGGATCACTTGAATTTTCACAAAATGCAACCCTGCATTCTTCTGTTGCCATAAGACTGTTAACACTAAACAACGGAAATTATGCAGCCAACCAAAGCTGTTTTTATTTGGTGTGTTAAGTTCTAGATACTGTAGGGTCTAATGTGTAAAGCTGATGCAATCTTACCGTACAAAGTTGTTCTCTTTGAGGAACTTGATCTTCTGCTCCAAACTTCTGTCACCTCTTACAATCTCACAGAGAACACCTGGAGAACCAAATAGGAAGTCTTTTTTACAGTAGATTTAACTTTCTTCTTTTTTTATGTTTTTGGGGGGGCTTTTATGCCTTTATAGATAGGACAGTAGACTGTACTAACCTTGTACTGTAGTATTGTGTGACAATAAAGAGCAACCAACCAAGTTAAATTCCTTGCATGAAATCGCATTTTGCTAATACAATTGATTTAAGATTCTGAGATACTGTCTGGACACACCCTTTGAACAAATAATTGACAGACTTGGTTCATAATTGCCCAGCCTTGAGTCTAATTTATACTTTGTTGCATGACGGTCTTGCTTGCCAAAGAATAATAGATTTATGAAGCGAAAAACAACGTGTAAATAGGCTTTAGTCAGACTCAGATTCCCTGTCAATGCAACAGCTTCAAAGTGTTTGACAACATTACAGGTGGCATCCTGGTGGATTTTCCAGATGCCAGCGATTGATTAGTAGACTGACTGCAGCATGTCACCTGTGTCCACATAGACGACACTGTGTGGATTGCCGGGGGCGACAAAGCCATACTCCAGTAACAGGCGCTGGTTGTCATGCGAGCCATAGTTGATAAAAGCCTGTTGGTAGCGCTGCACCCCGGCAGCACTGCTGATCTCATAGCATCCTGATGCGTGATTGAAACCTGCTGACACCTGGACAAATACACACACAGAACATACAGTATTACACAAGTCCACAGCAATGCAACTCCTTGCAACTGCCATTGGGGATAATGGTTGCAAGTAGTTGCATGTTGCAAGAGCAATGCAACACCTTGCAACTCCTTGCAATTCTTTCATTTATTTATTTTGAGTTTTTTAGATGACATGTGTAACAGATGTATAATGGTCTGGGATGCCCTCAGAGCCCTTATGTGTATGTTTTGTCGTGGTTATTGTTGAATGTTATGTGATTGTTTCTTGGCATTGTTTGTGCGTTGTGCCTGAGGACCCCCTGGAAGACGAGATGATGCATCTCAAGGGGTTTATCCTAAAAAAAAACATGTAACATTAACAACTAAATGGTTTGTGTACAGTGATATGAACCTGTATGTCAGGCCGGTGGTTGAGCAGGTCCAGGAAGGGAGCCAGAGCATAAACATCCTCTCCAGACAGGAAGGGGTTGGGGGGGTGGGACATGAAGACAGAGCGTGTGTTGACACTACACCATGCCCATCTAACAAGAAAGAGACATAGGCTTTTTGCTCTGTCTGTTACTCAACACATCTAGTCATTACTTCAGTGATTCTCAAGAACCTATTTGTTGTATCACTATGAATATAATACGTCTCTGTGTGGATGTGTGTGTGTGTTCTCACCTCAAAGCTTCATACGTTAACACCTCCTCTGCAGGTTTGCTCAGGATTGGCTGTAGGGATCTGTATTAGCCAATCAGAACATAATAGATATTGTAATGAACTGATCCGGGACAGGTTTTGAATTTGATGCACTTGTTGTACAGCAACTTACCATCAAGTTTGACTAATTGATAGGCCAGGGTGAATTTTATAAATACCACATTCATTCCATTTATTGTGTTTTGGCTGACATCTGTCAGAAACAATGTAATGTTAACCACTTTCACCCTGGCATCCCTATTTTTGGCATTTCATTTTCAAAATAGTGAAAATAACAGATCTAAAAGCTCACAACACCACGCATCGTTATGCATTGTGAGCTTATTTTCTTCTTTTATTTATGTTTTGCTTTTTACCACTTTGTCTCCCCAATTTAGTTGTTTAGTCGTTTTCCTCCCCACATGTGTGTGTTGTCACTGCTGTTGTATCATACTAACTCACCTGCCAGTGAGGAGCCCACACCATGAGGACATAGAGCCTTCCTTCTACTACTCCCGCCAAACACTCCCTGCTGACAAATGCCACCCCCATACGTGCAGTGACAAGTATCACCCTCCCCACCGGCTTCCCTCCCCAGAACACGGGCCAGTTGTGTTCGTATAGACGCTCCTCAAAGCCGGATGCACCACGGTGCATTCGAACCCACAACCTCCACAGTGGTGGGCAGGCACTTTACCACTGTGCCACCCGAGCGCCCCACTAAACGTATGTTTGTTACACATCACATATGTAGTCTTGACATCCGATCATAAATATTGATCATCAGCTCATCGTAAAATCACAATGATACACCCAAGGTTGTGCTATACTGTGATAATGGCAATGGTATGCTAATCTACTGCACTTGGCTTTCTACCAGTGCTGATCACAGTACAACACTCCCTCTTGTGTATTCAACTGTGTTTAACTGACTTTTCTTGTCTTGACCCACCTGAAAAAGTCCTGATTTGAAGAATGAATTTCTAACACCGCCTCCCTCTGCTCAATAGCTTGTTTCCTCACACTGCTTGGCAGAAGAGCTATGACATCATCAGGGAAATAAGCAGGGCATGTGTAAGTGGTGGGCAGGACGCTGATGTATGGGAGCCAGTCAGAATCATCTACTCTATGTCGCTCACACACAAGGAAGATGCAGAGAGCCAACAGCGGAGAGAGACGGGGCTTCCAGCTGTGAATGAAAAAGCAGCATGTACCGGATGTGTGTATGTTTACTTTGTCTACAGGCTTGTTTCAGATTAATTTAATCTTTCCTCGAAAGACAAGAGTAGCCGACTATACTGTAGGTGGGAAAGATCTTGAAGAGTAAGGCTGTGTAAGGCACATTGAGACATGTACTGTAGCAGTTCTAAATAATGTGAGGTTGCTAAAAGGTTGTGTGAGTTTCTACCTCTTTATATAGTGTCCAAGGTAGCTCTTCAGAACAGTTGAGGTTGTGAGGAGGCATGACAGTGGAAGAGAGATTAACATCTGGCCTGGCTGACAGAAGGAGAGACAGTGATGTTTCAAGATACTCAAATTTAGATTCATTATTTCAAATGACTAAGAAGAATTTTATTCATGGGTCAACTCAAAACCATTTTTCCCACAAGATTTTGAAAATGATCACAACACTGTGGTCAACCCCTTCCCCAAACAATCAACTGTGATTATTTTAGTTTTCAG
>NC_139950.1:35848387-35960887 GCF_963454915.1 Gymnoscopelus microlampas | reverse complement strand
ATTCCTTTCTCTTTTGACCCAGGTTTTCACTCTCCAGACTCGCAACACTACACACATCCACACGCCGAGCACAACAACAAGACGATCTGAAGTAAGGAATTTTAGATTGCGTATATAAGGTGCGTGCATGTTATTTAACTAGACTTAAATAAACATAGGGATTGAATAAGCATGAACATTTTGAGACAACGCTTTAATAAGCCTTATGCCCTTATCTATGTAACGTCGTAGACGTATTTATGATTCTCACGTTTTCAATCGTCACGAGTTGTATTCTACGGCTAGTAACGATAGCAGCACAGTTTGAAAGCTATGTTGCAGTTGCAGAACATGACTTTACCAAGTGGCTGTATAATAACCGCTATATTCTCTTCATTTCATCGTATTCAATGTCATTTGAAATGGTTAAATTGTAACATTTTCAACATAGGGACAGCAGACAGAAATTAGCCTTTTGGATAAATCTGTCACATTTACATAAATTACATCAGACGATAATAGTCGTGTAAAAAGTACTCACATTTTTTCCCTAAGTAAAAGTATTAATACTGCAATGTAGAAATACTCTGTTACAAGTAAAAGTCAGGAATTAGAAAGTAAAAGTACAAAAGTATTGGTTTCAAAATGTACTTAAAGTATCAAAAGTAGAAAGTACTCATTATGCAGAATGTCCCATTTCACAAGTTTTCGAATGAATAATAAAAAACATTTGAAAATACCAGATCTATTATAGTCTATTTTCAAATGGCCGAAATTATGTAGGGCTGCCTGAAGTGATTAATGTATGTTTTGTAATAATAATAATCAAAATCTACAAAGTAACTATTTACTAAAGTTTTCAAATAATTGTAGTGGAGTAAAAGTACAATATTTGCCCCTGAGATGTAGTGGGGTAGAAGTGAAAGTACAGAAAATTGTTAATACTCCACCACTCTGGTCCATAGTTTCAGGGCTACCATATGTCAATACCACAGTGGTGACTTTGAGTCAATGTAGCATTGTGTGGATCTCCAATGCTGCTCAGGATTTGTGTGTATACAAGATCTCTTGATGAGATGAGATCTCCCGCCCTGGATAGGCGTTGTAGGGAACAGTTCAAATCCAAGCAACTTGCTGAGTCATGGTGACCATAAAAACTTTTGTACACAGAGGCATGGGAGACTGGTCCGTCTGAATGAATGCTAGTTTGACCACATAGCTATTATGGTTCTCAATGTGTGTGGGTCGGGACCCCCAGGGGGATCACCACGTGATTTGTTTTTTTGGGGGGGTCCCCAGATGACAGTGAAGTGACAATTTAAGGACTTTAAAGACATTTTAATACCTAAAAAAATAATGAAAGAAAATAAAAAATAACCATTACTGCATCAAAAGTAATTACAAAAAATGTCTATGAAAAATTGTCAAACATTGTCCAAATTGTCAAATAATATAAGAGGCAACATTTTAGCTCTAAATTTAGCCGATCTACAAGCTCGCAACGCGAGGCGTTGTGCCACATGTTAATCAGTACAGCGCCATCAACACCTATAAGTTAATTGTATTTATTTTGTATTTTTTAGATGTAAATATCCCTATTGTTAATGTCAGCAGTCGACTCTCTGGGATCATTCATTCATTCATTCATTCATTCATTTCTACTCTCCTCCTTCAACAGACTTCTCTCACTGATTGCAGCCATGTCTACCAGGGTTGCTGTGGTAACAGGCAGTAACAAGGGGATTGGTCTGGCCATAGTCAGAGCACTCTGTCAGCAGTTCCAGGGAGATGTATATGTCACTGCCAGAGACAGGTAAAGAGGCACAGTGAGGATTCTGCACCTTTTTAAAGGGATATTTCACTTTCAAACATCTTTACTTTGGGCTCAAATTTAACTCGGGCTACTCAGGCTTTTGTGAGCACCTCAGACAGTTTTTAAGTTACTTGATTCAGTATTTAGATATTTGATATTAATTTTATCAGACACGCCCCCTTCCTATACAAACCCATTGTAACTTCACACTCCATTTTAATCATGATAGATTCATTGACAACACCCGTCCTTGGTTCTGGTGACTCATACTGCTCTCCTAAGGGGCCATGTTTTTTCGATTACTTATTTCATTTATTTTTTATATTTTCTGGGGGGAAAATACATTAAAAAGCAAATGTTTAAAATACAATTTGACAAAAATATATTATACTCAAAAATCTAAACATATCATCGCAATTAATGACTACAATTTGAGACTTGTTTTTTTTTGTTCCAGTGGGCGTGGCCAGGCAGCAGTTGAGTCTCTGGCCTCAGAGGGACACAAGCCTATGTTTCACCAGCTGGACATCAATGACCTGGACAGCATTACCACCGCAGCAGCTTACTTCAGAGACAAATATGGAGGAGTGGACATCCTCGTCAACAACGCTGGGATAGCATTTAAAGGTTGCATGGTCATCATTATCATTATTAGCTTTCATTCAGCCATTACCCAGTGGTGTAAAGTAACTACATTTTTACTATCTTCAGTATTTGCAATTTTCAAAGCTTTATATACTTCTACTCCACTACATCTCAGCGGCAAATATTGTACTTTTACTCCACCACAATTATTTGAAAACTTAGGTTACTAGTAACTTTCTAGATTTTGATTATTAATACAAAACATACATTAACCACTTCAGCCATATATAAACTTAGGCTATTTGAAAATAGCAGATCTACAAGCTCACAAGTTCGCGTCCTAATCGCCAGTTTGTTTTAATGAGACAACTTCGTTTTACGACAGACAAAAATGTAATGTGAGCAAAATTCATTGGGCGGCCATAGCTGAATGGAATTGGGTAGAGAGGCTGTCTGGTAAACACAAGGTCGCCGGTTCACCTCCTGGCCTGGCCCCGGCCTTCTGTATGAGTCCAAGTGTCCCTGAGCAAGACACTTAACCCACACTGCTGCCTGGGTGCTGCATGTATTAATAGCGCCCACTGCTCCTGATAGTTAGGATGTGTTAAATGCTGAGGACAGATTTCACACAGCCAAGCCTACCTATGAGCATATCTACTGGGACAATTAAAAAAAGGAGTGGGGTCCATAGTAGGATATTCTTCCATTACTGTGGTGGGGCTGTATGTGGCTAGTGCTACCACAGCATGTTTTATTGAGTGAACCCATGTCTCTGAACAACAGAGGTCGCAGACTCATGAAGTTGGTCTTTTGTCTCATTCAGTTGAGCTATATAAAACAAATGTACATTTTTGGCACTAAATGCCCTGATCAGCACGTGCAGCATTGTACACTGGAACGGTCAAGGGACATTACTTCCATGACAACCAGAAAGAAAGGGAACTCAATTCTATTCAATTAGGGAAAGTGTGCAGTGTGCACTCAAATAGAATTCTGTTGGACTTTATACTCGGTCAATCCTGTTCTATTTTATTCTATTAGTAGCTACACTGTAAACTCTTGTGTTTTGAGAACTAATAGAAATTGATTGTTTGATTGATTGAATACTTAACTTTATTAACACTTTGTAACACTGTAAAAGTACAGTGGCACGATTATACAATGGTGCTAAAAGGATAACACAAAAAGCCTTGTTTCCATTGTGGTCCTGTGGTATATGGAAGTTTATGGAACCAAATTGACCCTTATTAATTGAACTCTGAGAGTGTGTGTAACCTACAAACGGAACCAACTGGACCCATTCCGGTTCCATTTGTACATTCTCAGAGTTACATGGACACTGAGGAGTCTACTGTTGCCACTAGCCAGTGGTGTAAACTAAAGTAACTAAGTACATGTACTCAAGAACTGTACTTAAGTACAATTTTGAGGTATTCTTACTTTCTTCAGTGTTTAACATTTTCAATACTTTTACTTCTACTCCACTACAATTATATGAAAACTTTAGTTGCTTTGTTAGTTTTGATTATTATAACAAAACCACTTCAGACCTATACATATACTTTTCCATTTTGAAAATAGCCGATCACCGCGTAGCTTTGCAACGCGTTGTGAGCTTGTAGATCGTCTATTTTCTTTTATACTTAATTCAAACTTCTGCAGGAACATTCTGCATAATGAGTACTTTTACTTTTGGTACTTCAAGTACATTTTGATGCCAATACGTTTTGTACTTTTATTCAAGTAAATTCTGAATTGAATTGAACTTAATGTTGAATAGGAGAGACAGAAAATGTCTCATTCCCCGTCTTGTTGCGTCGTGTCTTGACCGTCTGTTTTTGTTTCTCTCTGTATCTGTAGCTGCAGACACTGCTCCATTTGACGTCCAGGCTGAGGTGACTCTGAAGACCAACTTCTTTGCCACTAGAGACATGTTGACTCACTTCGTGCCTCTCATCAAGCCTGGAGGTACGGCAATATAACTGCAAAGGACAAAACATGACAACCGTTGGTTATCATGTGTGTACGGATACAGGACATCTGGGCACCTCGATGTAAAATTGGTTATTTTGTCCAAAATGTAAAAAAAGAATAATTGGAAAGTGGTTTTAAGTAATGTAAATTATACACTATGTGAACATGCACGGTACATCATTATCAGACTTAATTTTATCATTCAACTTCTTGTTTATGCCCCAAAATGACGAAATGATGATGGATATACAGGTTTAGCAATTTGTAGCAATTGTAGAAATATTAGACCTTAATTGTCGAATATTTAAGCATGTTCTAATCATGTATACTTTACTTTACTTAAAAACATTCTCCAAATATTTAATTTTGTAACATTTTGGACAAAATAGCTAATTTTACATCGAGGTGCCCAGATGTCCCTAGTTCCCACCTATCCGGTTACCGTGTGTATATGTGTACAGTATGTAGGCTGTGTGTTTCGTCTGCAAGTATATTATGTGTTATGTGTTTTTTTAATGCGTGCATTTGTATAGGTCGTGTGGTGAATGTCTCCAGCTTCGTGGGCTCTCGCGCCCTGAATCAGTGTAGCCCCGCCCTCCAGGAGCGTCTCCGCAGTGAGGACCTGACGGAGGACGAGCTGGTGGGACTGATGCAGCGGTTTGTGGAGCTGACCAAGAAGGACGAGCACAAGGCAGGAGGCTACCCTGAAACTGCATACGGAATGTCTAAGACTGGACTAACGGTATGGTCTAAGTCAGGGGTTCTCAACCTTTTTTGGCCGTAACCCCCCAAAATGATCATCTTTGAACTGGGGATTGGGACCCCCAAAATAATAATATTTGAACTGTGAGGACCCCCCACCCTGACAAGCACTTGGAATTGTAGGAGTTGAGGCATTACATTTGGCCAATGTTTGACCAGCAGTTTTTATAATATAGTTTGTTGATTACTTTTGTCTGTTCATTCTATTTTCCAGTTAATGGTTTTATTTTTAGATTTCATTTTGGTTTACATTTTCTCCAAGAATGTTACTGAATAATCAAGTCAGTGTTGGCTAAACATAATTGCGTGCTTAAGAAGTAATGGATGTTTGAATGTTGTGCTTTAAGATGCATTACTATGCAAACAGGAAAACAAAGGCACCATCAATTGTTGGATTATCTCAAGAAAATTTCAAGTCTCTGCAAGTAGATTTTCATACTGTACTGAAATGAATGGAATCCAATGACTTGTATATTGAGTGTTAGTCAATTGGCTAAGCATGCCAGATTGGCTGAGCATGCCAGATTGGCTAAGCATGCCAGATTGTCAGCTAAGAAAATTGAAATCCTGAGAGGTTGTGGAAACAAAATGCCTTATTAATGTCTGCGTATGCCTGCGCACATTTTACAGGCTCTGTCAATGATCCTGGCCCGTCGGCTGTCTAAGGAGAGACCAGGTGACCAGGTAACCCCTGAATTACAACAGATTTAAATGAACAAACAAAATACTCTCTCACTGCAGGTTTAGGCTAACATTTTTTGTTGTTGCCATTACAGATACTTTTGAATGCCTGTTGTCCAGGATGGGTGAGAACAGACATGGCTGGTTCTAAAGCTCCCAAGTCACCAGATGAGGGCGCTGTAACTCCAGTCTACCTGTCCCTACTGCCCCCAGGAGCCACACAGCCCCAAGGAAAATTTGTTTCTGACAAAGAAGTACAACCATGGTGATAGGATTTGGATAGAGGGATGAGTATGTGTCTGTACATATATGTACATGTTTCACCTTTAGCATTGGTGAACCAAAACATGCCACTGCCAGAGAACGAGTTTCACTCCAAAATTGCATTCCTTAATTCAAAGAAATAAAACACACAATCTGGTAAGGTAACTGCTGGAATCCATTATTCCATGTAATACATAAAATATCTGCCAATATTTTGTTTGCCCTCAGACTGTTACTGTCCTACAGTATATTATGAAGATCCATACATAATAAAATGCAGCTTTGCAACCAATTGAAATTGTATTTTCTGCTTGGCTTTACCTGTAACTTTTTTATTTTGAAACGGGAAAGGATTTGTATTAAATACGGAGCACTGCTAAAACAATAAAAACCTTGATCTTTTTTTTTACGCCTGTTTGTTAAACTTTCTATTGGTTCATTTGGTTGATAAAAATGCGTATTTTTGGAGCTGTGTTCTAATTTTTGCCTTTCATATTCATAAGTTGTACATTATGTACAGTAGGAATCTTACAGGGCTGAATATAATTACGTCCAATATTAGATTTATGTGGAAGAGCAGTCATTTTTCGAATGTTTTGAATAACCAGCCAGTGTAATACCATGTGTAATAATCATACATTTCACGAGGAAGAAAAGCCTGGTAATGACCAAAGGCAGAACATGTCTGTCTGCAGGGTGGGACTTCCGTTGCATGTACCCTAGAAACTGTATTTTTGACTAATAACAACACGTGTTTCATGCCCGGGGAATGTAAACAGATCTACACAGCATCAACTTAACTTCCTTGGGCGGTACTTCAGTTACTTCCGGTTAGACACTCGGAGTAGCAGGTCTCACCCTGCATGGTTGCAGCCAGTGTTTTTTGTAATCTTTACAACCTGGCTACAGACCTGTTTCACACACTGGTTAGACCTGCTGGCCAAAAGCTGAATACAAACCACAGACTAATATGGGTAAATTTCACTTATAATCACTGTAATTGATTCCAACTTGTATGTTTTGTTTTCTGTACACCATGAACAAGCTGGTAAGGAAGGCCAGAAGTTGGAGTCTGGGGGTAGTGGTAGAGCGAATGCTGAATGGCTATCCTGGAGAATCTGATGGGGATGCAGAGCACGTTGAGTCACAAACTCATGACACACATGCACATCACAAAGCCACTTGACCAGCCCTTTGTGCCACCAGCAATCAGGCTCTGCAACCGAAGCTTGACCTAAGGCTAACAATTAAGACCCACACTGTTGATTATTGATTACTGACTACTGCAATATAGACTGTGTGCAATGCTCATCAGATAAAATAGATAGATAATGACATACATTGAAGAGGGACCATATTACCCCTAATCTGGCCACTCCCCTGGCTTCCAGTATGGTTCAGAATTGATTTTACTTGGACGATGCTTGGGAATGATGTCCGTTGGGAACATTGCCCGTTTGGAACGATGCTCCTCCAGTTATGTAATAGCCGTTATACCTAATGCCAGAAAACCTGTTGTAGTAAGTACGTTTGTGTCATTTTGTCACCCGTTAGCATTGTGTGGGTGATATCCCACCATCTACCCACAAGCCAAACTTAACATACAAGATTTCAACTAGAGGTCACACCGCCCAACCGACTCATGGTGACGCGTTTTATTACATTTTTTGTCATGTCGTGACGACATATTTTGGTAGCTGCAGTGGGAACTCTATGGTTATGTCTGAGTCATAGTGACAGGGTGGTCCACCGGCCGGCCCATCCACTAGCCAACTTTAATATATTATATTTAAGGAGGATTGATGATTCTCCTGTTTGTTTATATAAAAAAATGTGGTGGAAGTACTCAGCATTTTGCAATGACTTGCTGTTGTCATCAATGCAGATGCTCGGACAACCCATGCTTTTCACTCGGAATGGCCAGTGTGTGTGCTCTATTAGTGTGAGTGCCCCCAGAGAGCAGCGCCCAGAAGTTTCTGATTGCAACACTTCGACCACTTGGAGTTTCTGAATGACCAGAGAGCACTCTAAGAGCGTATTTATGAAGGCACCCGCACAGACTGGCCTCCAAGTCGGCCTACTCTGATAACAGATACTGCACTAAGTACTCTGACAACTAGTACCGCAGTAGTCTTCTATCTTCTATCTATCTATAAACCCAGGAATCTCAGTCTGCCTTGTGTATGTCTGTGTCCTCTTTTTGACCATGGCATTGGTGATCCCTGAACTCTCCCAAGTTGGTGTGTCATACATAATGTATACATTTAACTGGCCTGAAAGTACTCTCACTGCACAAACTATGCTGAAAACAGGCACTGCACTTGTAAGGTAAATGATGTGCTCTGGAAAGGTGTATTGGAAAGCTAATCGACCAATCAAAAGGTCGGAACTATGAGGTAGATGTCATGGGTGACGTCACATAAAAGATGCTGCAGGAGCAGCTTATGTTCATTCAGCGCAGAGATGACAGCTAGTAGTCTGCATACACCAACTTCATAGTCTGCAATAAGTCTGCTTCAGAGGAAGATGAGCGTGACAGTCATACTTCATCTTTATTCCTACTTTTACATTTAAGCAAACTTCCTCTACAAGAAAGTGTGGTCTGTCCATTTTCATCCCGCTGTGTTTAATGTTTACGACAAGGCAAGGCAAAAGGCAAGTTTATTTATGTAAGCACATTTCAAGAACAAGGTATTTATCTCTGCCAGTGAAAGTAAAGTGTCCGTCATGACAGCCATCAAGGATGCCCTCCAGAGGGACATTTTCACACCCAACGACGAGTGCCTCCTCAGCATTGTTAATGTTTGCAAGGCAGGCAAGAAGAAGAGCTGCTTTTTGTGCGCTACAGTCACAACAGAGATGCCTGTCCTGGCTAAGGTGGTTCTGGTGAAGAAGTCTGACAAAGGGGACTTCTACAAGCGACAGATGGCCTGGGAGCTTCAAGGTCTGATGAAAGTGGATTCCAAAGATTCAAGCAAGGAAAACCCAGATTTTAATCTTCATTTTGATAAGGTCTACCGCTGGGTGGCGAGCAGCGCAGCTGAGAAGAACACCTTCATCGCTTGCATCTGGAAGCTCAGTCAGAGTTACTTGAGGAAGAAGGTGGAGTTTGTGAATGTCAGTTCTCAGCTGATGGAAGAGTCTGTACTGAGCAGCGAGGGCCAAAGTGTTGCCGAGGGTGACAAGGACCCTCTGGATGACTACCAAGAGCTGAACGCATGCGAGGAGAAGGACATTGAGAGCATGATGGAGATGTGCGAGTGTGCCATCTCCAATGCAGAGGCTTTTGCCGGAAAGCTTACCAGCGAGCTGCAGGTGCTAGATGGGGCCATCATCCAGTCCATCATGGCATCAGATAACCAGGTGAACAACCTGATGCAGCTCCTGGATGAGGCGCTGGCCAAGGTGGACACCATCGAGGACAAGCTGAGCAGCTATGATGAGATGCTGCAGAGCATCAAGGACCAGATGGATCAGATGTCCCTGAGCAACCGCCTCATCCAGACCGGCAACACCAACAGCAGCAAGCTGCTGGATGAGATCCAGTTCCTGGTGAACTACATGGACCTATCAAAGGAACACATCATGGCATTACAGGAGGGAGACCTGTCCTCCCCTAAAGGCATTGAGGCCTGTATCAACGCCTCTGAAGCTCTGTTGCAGTGCATGAACATTGCTCTCCAGCCAGGCCATGACAAACTGATGGCTGTGACACAACAGCAGGATCTGTTCAGCGAACTGAGAAACACCTTCGCCCGAAGACTCACCAATCACCTCAATAATGTGTTTGTTCAGCAGGGCCACTACCAGAGCTCCACTCTGTCCCACCACACCATTGAGCTCACCCTGCCCAAACATAGCCCTCTCCACAGAGACCTGCTGCGCTACGCTAAGCTCATGGAATGGCTCAAGAACACACACAGTGAGAAGTACGAAGGCCTGTCTAGGACCTATGTTGACTACATGACCAGATTATATGAACGGGAAATCAAATATTTCTTTGAGGTCGCCAAGATAATGGCGAGTACTACCAAGGAGACAAGAGTCAAGTCTGCCACATTTTCACAGAAACGGGGTGCACTCAAACAAGAAATGGAAAGCCTACATGTCAGCTTTGAGAAGCTGACAGGCTCGACGTCCAGCCTCAACAAGCTGGCAGTGCAGAGCTCCAGCAGCATATGTTCCCAGTCCTCTTCGCTGCTGGATATGGGCAACATGTCAGTGTCTGACCTAGATGTAGCCGACCACACAAAGTTTCACAAGTTATTTGGTCAGATCCTCAGTGAGCTGTATGTGCTATGTCTCGCAGAACAAGACTTCATCAGCAACTTCTTCAAGCTGCCGCAGCATCCTGCAATATCATCGCCCCTCACTCAGACAGAAATGGAGGAATTGGATGGAGTGGTGCAGTCTAGAATTATTCCTCAGGGAGAACACAGACACTCCCTGACATCAGAGATGGACATGGTGTGTCTGATGAACAAGATCTTCCAAAGCATTGAGACAGAGCTCAGCAACTTGATCGCCCTGGCTGTGAAGATCGACAGCTTCCACTCGCTGTGCATGCTGGTGAAGATGAATCACCACGTGTGGATGGCTGAGAATGTGGACCCCGCTTCTTTCCTCAGCATTATGCTGCGAAACGTCCTGGTCACTGTCAAGAGGAACTTTGACAAATGCATTTCTGGTCAGATCAGACAAATGGAAGAGGTGAAGATTTCCAAGAAAAGCAAGGTGGGAATCCTGCCTTTCATCACAGGGTTTGAGGAGTTCACCAAGCTCGCTGAAACAATCTTCCTTAACACGGAGGGCCAGGGAGAAGTGAACATTGCTTTCATCAAACTCATTAAGGCTGTCTTCATGAATGTGGAGAAGGTAGCCAATGAAAGCCAGAAGACGCCACGGGATGTGGTGATGATGGAGAACTTCCACCATATCTTCTCAACTCTGTCCCGCCTGAAGATCATCTCTCTGGAAAGTGAGAAGCGTGAGGCCAAGTGCAAGTACACAGACCACCTACAGTCCTATGTCATCGATTCCCTGGGCCAGCCTCTGGAGAAACTCAATCACTTCTTTGAAGGGGTTAAGGCACACGTGGCAGAGCGGATTCATGAGGAGGAGGTGAGCTACCAGTTCGCTTTCAGCAAACAGGAGCTGCGGAAGATTATCAAGAAGTACCCTGGCAAGGAGGTGAAAAAAGGCCTCAACAATCTGTACAAGAAGGTGGGCAAACATCTGTGTGAAGAGGAGGGTCTTCTGCAGGTGGTGTGGTACTCCATGCAGGATGAGTTCATCCGTCAATACAAGCGCTTTGAAGACCTGATTGGCCGTTGTTATCCTGAATTTGAAATCCCCATGGACTTTACTATCCAAGACATCCAGGAGTACTTCTCTAGCATTGTGAAGTCTCATTAGGCTAGCCACTTGTACCACAGTACTCCTAAGGCCTTTGCACACACAGTCGGATGCATTTTTTTTATTGGTCAATCAGTTTTAACACATCCATCCATTTCAAGCAAAAGCATCAGACTCTGTGCTCTAGTAACTAGAGTCTTCAACTAGAGTCTATCATAAACATGATACATAATGCATTGCTTTCAGGTCTATGTGATGATGAAGAAGAGAGAAGGGAACAAAGAGTTGGGAGAAATGCTGTATCATTCATATCCATTTGTGGACACATTTCTTGACTGTGAACTGTATTAGCTGTTTATAGTTTTGCACTGAAACTATAATTTCAATTTGGTGTAAATAACAGGGAATTATGGGTGTAAGGAAATAAATTGGGTATGCACAATTTGTTCTCTCTGCCAGGCCAAAGGCTAGGGATGGAGATGACGATTTGTGTATATATAGTATAGTTTTGTATATACTTGGTTGTGTATTATAGTGTGTACTGAGCTCCAATTTATACATTCCATTTATATTCTTTATATTCTACATATTTTCTTTTTTTTATTTGCAGCATATAGAAGCTGTCTCAAAAACAGGTAGGTGGAATTCTAAATTGTTTTCTATTCTGTATATCCTCTCATTTATACATTCCATTTATATTCTGTATATGCTCTTTTTGGGTGTGATTGATTGATTGATTGATGTACTTTATTTAGTAAGACATGAGAACAACAGCACATGGAAGTACAAATTCACAATACAAGGCCTACTAAACTGGAAGACTCATTAAGCACTGAGCTTGTTTAAGATGAGATCCCCATGCACACAAATCATGATGAAGAAGTGTAACATATTACACATCCTACCCCAGTAATCCAGGAAGGTGCAATTTAAAATTGTATTAATAGTGTTATATCCTACTCCTCATGGGCATGAAATTCACTACACCAATCTGTGTATGATGTTTTAGCAGTTACTAGGTTGTTACACATTTACACTTGATTACTTACTGTATTACTTACTACTTGTACATTTATAATAAATGCACTTAAATTAGTAATTACTTGTATTGTAACATTTTTGTATTTATTTTCTTGTACTATATCTTGTGTTTGCCTATGTTAGACATTAGTAGTATTTTACAGTCTGGCAGGGGGTAGGCCTTTGTGATAAAAGTAGCTCTCTACCACCATCTACTGACATAAATAATATTACAGGAGGAGTCATAAATAAATCCAGCCTGTCAAACAGCATTCTCATAACGTTGTCACATTAACACCCACACTGTTGCTCTCACTTCCTCGTTGATTCCGTTCAGTATGCTTTTAAATACAGAACCGACGCCAGCACGTTTAACATTCTCTCTGAGGACATGATGAAAAACGGACCGGGGGGAGGAGGAGGAGGCGAACAGACGCGGATCATGTCTCGCAAAGAGATTCTTGACGATTATGTCAAATATTACAGTCATACTTCTTGGAGCGAGGGTCACGCGAAAGTGTGCAACGATGCCCGGGTGATAACGAAAGCCGATCAGTTTTTGCTGTCAGAAGAGACCGAGCCGAGGGAGAGATTCGAAACTTTGCCCTTCTATCAGATCGTCCTGGAGGGGAGAGACAGAGACTGTAGTAGAAACTACTTGAAGGGCTTCGTCAAAGCGACGGAGGTTCTGGAGCTGCTCTGCGTCAACCTGTTCCTCTACCCGTGGAAGAAAGAGTTCAAGACCTTAAAGGTAAGGTCGAGCTATTTGTCGAACTTTTTTGTTTTGTTACTCATTATGTAGAAGCAGAATGTCCCGTTTCACAAGTTATCATGTCTAAAATGTATGAAAATCTTTTGAAAATAGCAGAACTACAATTAAGCTCACTAGTTGGATCAAGACTATCATAGTAGTCTGACTTTTACTTTCGTATCTAAGTTAGTCTTGGCTAGCACCCCCCCATAGTGTCCTGCCTTTTCACCAGTAAAGCCCGTACTTCTCCGTACATGTATAGAAAAATATATTTAAGGTGCTTACCCGGTTGCCCTAGCTCTGGTTCAGAGCGTTAGTGAGTTCCCTCTAACGCTCTGGAAGACCCCTCGCTCTGGCCATGTACAAGGAATTCCACCTCGCCGCCAGCGCTCAACTATAGTGAAAATAAACTAAACCATTTCGCTACTCACCGAAGCAAAGGCTGTTTTGGGTTGTTGAATGTCTATTCTCCAACTGCGCACGCCTAAACGCACCCCACCTACTCTGTAAAATACACTTTTTGGGCAGAAAATAAAATATGTCAGCGAGACGGACATTATTTGTATTTACTCCACAGTGCCCTCTACAGATCTGGAGGATTTGGGGACTTACCATTAACCAAAATGTAGAGGGCACTGTGGAGTAAATACAAATAATGTCCGTCTCGCTGACATATTTTATTTTCTGCCCAAAAAGTGTATTTTACAGAGTAGGTGGGGTGCGTTTAGGCGTGCGCAGTTGGAGAATAGACATTCAACAACCCAAAACAGCCTTTGCTTCGGTGAGTAGCGAAATGGTTTAGTTTATTTTCACTATAGTTGAGCGCTGGCGGCGCAGTGGAATTCCTTGTACATGGCCAGAGCGAGGGGTCTTCCAGAGCGTTAGAGGGAACTCACTAACGCTCTGAACCAGAGCTACGGTTGCCCCAAATATTAACTAGCGCTTCGGAGTCTTTGTGCAATGTATTAGTCCGTATTTTTCAATAAAGAAGTATTTTAATCCCGTCTGTGGCCTAACGCCATTTCCCCCCTCCTTTACATTGATTGTAATACCGGCTCTCACCGGATGCGCCCCGTCACTACCGCCCATTGAGGAGTACAGGGAACTTCCGACAGAATCCGACACAGACGGGATTAAAGTAAAACACTTCTTTATTGAATAATACGGACTAATACATTGCACGAAAACTCCGGAGCGTGAGTTAACATTTGGGGCAAACGGGTAAGCACCTTATATATATATTTTGTACATGTACAGAGAAGTACGGGCTTTACTGGTGAAAGTGCAGGACGCACTGGGGGGTGCTAGCCAAGACTATCGTGGATACGAAAGTAAAAGTTAGACTCGATAAAATACACCCATAATAGTCTTGATCCAAGGCTACTTTCCTCCTATTCTTTTCTTTTCCAGTAGTAAAAGTAATTCTTTTTAATACTTACAGTACCAAACATGCTATTTTTATTATTGGATTGTAATTAATAATGCATGTGATCATCACTTTGGAAAAGGTGCTGATGGTAAAGAACCTACTTTGTGTTGGGTAGATTGTACATAGGCTACATCATTATTTATCAGTTAATATGTAGGCTGTTTTGTATTAATAATCTACATAATACAGTGTATCTAATTAACGCTGTCAAATAAATGTAGAGGAGTAAAAAAGTACAATATTTGCCTTTAAGATGTAGAGTTGTATTAAAAACTGAAATACTCAAGTAAAAGTACCTCAAAACTGCAGTTAGATAAAGTAATAGGCTATACTTACTTTTCACCACTGAATTTATCTGGAGTTGACTGCTTGACTTAGCTAATATGTGTCTTGAAGATGTTTTTTGCTTGTGTTGTTTTGTAATAGATGAAAAAGTAAAATATTAAACTGTAATATTCTGTTGACAATCTATGCTCAGTTATGATCAATATTTTGTCATTGCAATTTTGCCATGGGGATATTGTCAGCCTCCCAACCAGCAGAGAATGACATGCTGTGTAGTTACTACAGCATGTCTGGACTGTGTTTCAGTCTTACTGTTGTTGCTACAAGCACGACACCTGAATTCCCCCTCTGGGATCAATATGGTTTTATCTTTATTACTTTTACTTACTGGCCAATGTTTGACACTTCCTGTTTACTGGCAGCATGGAGTACAAAGGGGAAACACCTGGGCATTATCTCATCATCATGAGTCAATTGTCATTAAACTATGTACATACAAGCCATTCATATATTGAAACCTTGTATTTTCTAAAGATTTCTGGAACTGAGGAACCCCCCCATGTCTTTTTGATCTTTCAAATTGCCAGATTTAACTATTGAATTCCTCAGGTCATGAACCATTCTCTACTCATAGCAGACAGCTTTCTTTCATTTAAGACCAGAGAAAACAGTACATGTGAGTACATGTAAGATCAAAACAAAACACAGACGTCTGTAAGGTTTAATAACAAATCATGCCGTTTGTCTCTGTCAGACCTTTACAGGTGCATTTGTCTACAGTCTCCTGCCTGTTCTCAGCAGCTCCACCATCCAGTCAGTGCTGGCTTTGATAGGCTATCTGCCTGATACAGACACACAACAAAGGTAGGAAAAGGTTCACACACACACACACACACACACACACACACACACACACACACACACACACACACACACACACACACACACACACACACACACACACACAGCCTTTGAAAAAATATGTTACATCTATGAAAGACCTATATGCAAATAGACCATTTCCATATGTTACTTTTTCTTTTGGTCATATGGCCATTCCACTCAGTTACAAAAAAATCACCCTGTGTGAAGGTAGCGGCGCCTTTGATACATTTTGTCATCGATATGTGTTTATAGCCATGTGTCACGTGAAGCTTGACCAATCACTTTGCTGACGGGTCTGACCAATCAGAATGTTGACGGTGAACACGGACAAAGTCAGGTATAGAGCAGGATCCGCTCTGAGCGGCTAGCGCCGCTAAAAATATGTACAGTGAATTTAAATTGAAAAAAATTGTATACAACACTTTTCAGTTTAACCACTTAAACCCTACAGTATATTACTTATTTTGTTGGGGTCCCATGTGTTCCCAATGGGCATCGTTACCGACTTTCTTCGTTCCTGAATAGGCCCCAAAGGTACCAAACACAGTAAATGCCAGTGAAGTGTATTCTGTTGCAGGCAGTACAGACTCAGCGAGGAGGCCAATCCTGACAGAGCCATGGCAGTGGGGTTTGAGCTGCTGTTGGCCCGGCTGGAATGTCAGCACATCCTGAGGCTCACAGAGCAGGCCCAACAAGGATCACAGGTAATGTGCATAAAGTTGTAAGGGGCCTTAAAACTGGATCTGCCTGTCTGTGTGCCCACCTGTCTGATTAAGCCCCCCCCCCCCCGTTACAATTTAAGGACTTTTAAAACTGTATTAAAGGCATCAACAAACTATACTATAACTAGAACCAGGAGACCTGGTACTGCCAGACCCCTAGTGGTTGAAATCTGAATGGCCGGACTTCGCATGACGTGTGTATCTGTCTGTGTATCTGTCTTCCCATTTATGCCATATATGGAGAAAAGAGGGAGAAAAGAGGAAAAGAGGGACAAAAGAGGGATCCGTCTGTCTGTCTGTCTGTGTATCTGTCTTCCCATTTATGCCATATATGGAGAAAAGAGGGACGAAAGAGGGACGAAAGAGGGACAGACAAAGCCTCATGTAGGCCGACCCTCTGGGTCTGGCAAAAACTGGTCAAACATTGGCCAAATAATCAAATAATATTAAGAAAGATTTTTGAAAATAGACGATCTACAAGCTTACAAAGATCTGCTATTTTCACAATATTTATCGGTGGAACCGAGTCAAACAAAATGTAATGACTCAACTCCTACAATTACAAGTGCTTGTCAGGGTGGTTCGTCCCCAGTTCAAATAGGATTATTTGGGGGGGGTCGCAGCCTGAAAAGGTTGAGTACCACTGACATACAGTAACCATTGTTAAATTGACACGGCAGGACTGGGCAGAGATTCTTCAGAGGAGAGCCATGCATCACGGCAGCCACACAGAAGAGTCCTTAGGACAGCCCTCGGGGACGACAACGGTTGGACAAGAGAATGATGAGATGGAAGAGGAAGAGGAGATACAAGAGGACGGCGAGGTGCCCAGGGTTTGTTCTGTGGTCGACCGAGAAGACAGGGAGGAGAACGAGGAAGATGATGACTCGAGCGGGAAGGAGCCCAACCAGGACTCACAGGTGTGTGAGAACACATAAATAATTTAACAAATGAATAAATAAAACACGTTATATTAAACATATATTAAACAATGGAGGGAGACAGGAAATATCAAGTGAAATGAAATGACACCCACCATGTCATTTCACATAGGTTATGAACCATATTTGAAACCATGTGATTTCAGGAGTAGCCTACTGTATGCCGTGGGAAAGGTCCTCTGTTCAAGCAAATAGAATATCAGTGGATATTTACTTTCTGTGCGCAACTCTGTAGCTTCCACCAAAAAGAATGATCTCACAGAAAGTACATAAAGTATGATTTTTAAAATGTGTTTATTATGTGATATTATATACAGTATAATACAGATTATGTAATATCACAGAATAAATATGATACGTAATAAACATAATAAACAAACAAATATTCTGCTTGGGTTTTCCAGGTACCTCTCTCTCTGGAGGCCAGGCCTAAAGCCAAACCTAGGCTGCGACAGGGAGTTGCACCAATGTCCTCCACCAGGCATTTACTCAACGAGGACAAATCCATCTTGGAGATGCAGAGGAACTATCCTGACCTGGCCATCAGGGGTCGACCTCTTCTACAAAACAAAAAATGCACAGGAAGCAGCAGCAGTAATAGTATTAAAGCTGTTCGTGTGGACAGCAGTGATAAGGGTGATGGCAGTAAGACTGCCGACATCGCTACTAGCGATCATAATAATGGTGTCAAAGCTGCTAGTGTTGCTGTGGGTAGCAGTATTGACAGCGGCAAACCTGATAATGTAACTGGTAATAATGTTAGCTGCGAAGCAGGTAACCAAGTTGCAAGTGTTGGTAGGAATAATAGCAGTAGGAGTAATAGTAATAGTGTCAGAGGAAGAAGCGTTTGTGATACCACCAGCAGCAGTGATAAAAGCAGAGCTGCTGATGTCTCTTCTGAAAGTGATCTTAGTGGTCCTAGTGGTATTTCTATGCACATTACACTGAGAGCTGGGACAACACAGCCCCAGACCCCCAAAGACAAGACTCTGAAGTTTGAAGATCACAGACCAGAACCTCTTCCCAGGGCTGTAGCGAGGAGAGGGGACCAGCCTTCAGGAGGTAAAGTTTAATATTCATAATTAACCGGAAATAACAGATTTTACAACCAAAATAACAAATTGGTCATTTTTTATGAGCCACATGGTTATTAGACAAAGTATAAATTAGGCTTTAAGAGAGCGACATCTGTAATGTCTGACAAGTGGGGTTACGGTTTGTGTAAATAAGCAACTGAATGGTGTAAATGTTAGGTTGTGTGCCGTTTTCATAGGCATACTGTCTTTGTAATTTTGTATTACATACAAATCAACATTCTTTTGTGTCAGTGTAAAAAGGCAGGTGTTGAGGCACCTTTGAGCCTACCTTTGCTAGGGGCAAAAAACAAGTTTCACCTTTTAATCTCTTTTAATTAAATGTCCATATTCTGTTCGCTACAGGTCTGCCAAAGAGTGTATTGTCCAGCAAAGAGCAACCCTCCATAGAAGAGGAAGAGCTTGCAGAGAGAATGGGTCACATCCACCACCAAGAGAAAAAAGCATCAAGGAGAAGAGATGGAAAGACAAAGAATGAAGAAAAAAAGAGAACAGGGGAGAAGGATGAAGAGGACGACGTGCCAGCCCTACAGAACTTCCGGTATTCGGTTGAGGAGAGCGTCGATGATTTTTATCCAGATCAGAGTGAACCGAGAGAGGGGAACCAGCCAATACTGTGTCACCCCTCAGCAGTGATCACCTGCAATATCAGCAACTGTCACAGCTGTAAGGAAGAAGATGGAACTGGTGGAGGACAAAGCGGAAGAGGGAGGGAAGAAGACGGAGAAAGGGGAATGGCAAAGGACAAAGTAGGAGGGAAAGAGAGAGAAATAGACCGGGCAAAAAGAGGGGCGCTAGATGGTAGGAGGGAAAGAGCCAGAGGTAGAGAAAGAGATGGAGCCAGTGGAGGAGAAGAGGAGCACATGGCACAGAGCTATGTCATCGTAGAGACCCAGGAGAAATGACATGCCAGAACGTAAAAAAGATCTACAAGCTCAACGCGTCGCATCACAAAACACAGTGAGCTTGCAGAACGCCTATTTTTGAATGGCTGAAAAATAAAACTGGGCCTTAAGTGTTTGAACTGTTCCTCATTTTGATTGGGACACCCTGAACCCCCCCCCCCCCCCCCCCCCGCCTTAAGGACCCATTGGGGTCCCTGGACCCCACTTGCCCCCCCTGAACCACTGCACTATAGTGTTAAAGGACCATACTGGTGTTTTCTTTTCTTTCTTTCACATTTTGTGCTGACCATTTTCCAAAGCATGGCAGTTTTCAAACTTTCAGGCGATAAACCCACCGTAAAATGATCTACCGGTACATCAACTTCTAAACAATATATGTGTGTATATATATATATATATATATAGTGAACTATATGCATGGCATTTGTTGAACCTATTGAAAGTTTTTGTCTTACTCATGACAGCGTTAGACCGACTCAATATTGCCATAATAATAGTGCTTGTTATAGCACCTTGTACTGATATGCCAAGGTGAGGTGGCAATAATCTATCTTAACTCTTTGTGTTTAGTGTTATACAGGTGACATTTTGAATGTAAGACTTTTTCAGATTTTATTACTGGATTGTGTTTCAGGTGCACTGCTGTATTTTGAGACCTGATTTTGTATGTTTAAAGTGCCTTATGTGTGTGTGCATGAAGTGTGCTAACAATGTCTGAAGTGATACGTTTTACAGAGGCAGGCTAGCCTCAGCTGTTCCAACAGAGATCGGTGGGAGGGTGTGGGCCTACTCTGATTTGAGATCTACTCCTTTACACATTACTTCGAATAAACCAAATCCTGTGATCGTTTGCGTTAATTTAGATTGCTTCAGTCCATCCAAACAGTAAATTTACTTTATTCAAACAATATCAAATTCTATGAATTAGCACGAACATTTTACAATGCAGATACAGTATCGAATTTTCAAATCTACTAATAGGAACAAAGTTTAGTTCCTATTAGCTTCTATTTGGGCTAGTTCTTGTTTCATCTTGTGCGATAGAAAAAGGCCCCAACAATGACAATAGGATTACAGTAAGCCATACTACTCTTTACATATACGTTTATTCATCTCTCAGGATAAACTCCTAGCCCATCTCAATGGATAAAAATAATGAGGAAGCCATGCTTAGCCCTGTAGTGAATCCTGGCTAGCCATGGAAACTATGCTAATGACATACATGGCTACTTTGGTCCAGAACATAATAAGGTACATTCAGTAACATAAGTTGTATTTAGGGGCATTCGGGTGGTGCAGGGGTAAAGTTCTTGTCCACCACGTAGAGACTATGGGTTCGAATCCTCAGCTCGACTGGGCTTTCGAATAAACACAATTGGCTTTGTTGGCGAGAGGGAAGCTGGACGGGGGAGGGCGTTCTTTGTCGCTGCACTAGCGACTCGCTACATAATACCAAATAATCATACAACATGGTTCTATGTTTTCCGAAACATTGGAGATGTTATTGAAAGGCCAAATATTCAAACTATTAGTTAGAAGTGCCCAATGGGGAAAAATAACAGATTAAAGTAACAAATGTCAAGATGATGGTCCCATTATTAACTACTGTACCACTACAGTATTTTCACTGGAACAGAAAATCTTGTTTTCATGCCACATGCCCCAGATTATCTGGGGCATCTTCAAGTGCTTATTGTAACCGTACAAAACATTGATAGCGAAACATTTACCATAACTTATTATGGAGCATTGTGTTATAAACATGATAAATTATGTTTCTAGTCACATGAAAAGTTCCTTTAGAAATATGAGTCCGGAGAAAACCTAACGCGATGAAAAGCCATGATTGGGATTATTTTTCTTTCTTTTTGCAAATCTAAAGGTAAGCAAACAAGATGTATTTAAATTGGTACAGTATGACTGGCCTGAATAACATGAATGGTGTAAAGTCACTATATAAATAAATAATGTTCTTTCCAGAGCACATAACGAGGGATTGTCTTCACTGTGTTTCTGTGTATCAGACGTGACTGGCTGGTAGGATCTTGTCTCTGTTCTCCTCGTACTGGTGAATCATCTTCTGAAGGTCATGGTCAGCAGGTATCACCTGGATGGAGAGATACACCATGTTCATCTAAATCATTAGGCTTAACCCATTAAGACCTGAGGCCTAGGTATAGGACCTGATAAATCAGTAATTCTTACTTTCAAAAACGTAAAGAAATTGCAGATGTACAAGCTCGTAGTGCGGCACGAAGTGATGCGCTGTGAGCTTGTATATCTGCTTTTGGTTGGGGGGGGGGCCGGGCTGGTTATGCCTTCATTGGTAGGACAGTAGGCTGACAGGAAATGGGGAGAGAGAGATCGGGATCGGGAGTCAAACCTGCAACGCGCTGTTAGGCTACATTGAGCCTAACGCCAGCGGTCCGGGCATGAGGGGCCACACAAAATTACCACGGCAGGTGTACCATAAAACATGAACTGCACTACATAAGCCCATAACATTTTCTTAAAAGTGCTTTATAAGTATAAATTATTATTATCATCATCATTATAATTACTATACTATTACTATAATGTAATTATAATTACAAGTCGGAAACAATCCACGGGTTTATCTATTCTATGTTACATGTAAATCATACTGTTGTACTATGTACTGTTTTTAATCGATCAAAAAAATCACATACATACAAAAATTACATATACTGTATAGCCAGTGCTCTTACATTTTGGTGGGTGCTCCTAAATGTTATCTATGTTCAGCTGTCATCAATGTGAAATTACTCAAGATTGAGCAACTGCATGGCCTATTTCTCACCTTGAATTTCATCAGAAACGGCATAGTCGAAATAAGAGATAATTTCCAGACAAGCCGCCATTGTTCTTTTAGCACTCTTCTATGCAGAGGGACGGATGTTACACTAGTAGTCAAACAGCCGTTTGCAGATAAGAGTGAGGTTAAAGTGGCAACATGCAAAGTTCATTTAGGGATTAACTTGGAGAGAGACAGACAACAGACTGAGAGATGCATGAAGCACAGCAGAAGGTAGTTTAGCTCCCTGCTGGAGGGTGGATCTTGTCAGTTACTCACTAAGACAGGAGCAGGAAGTGTGAAGGAAGTGCGGTTGATTAGCCAGTCTTCATACAGCTGGTGGATAGACTCTAAATACTCCTGGCAGACAGACAGACACACATACAGAAAAAGTGAGACAGATCCTACAGTAGGTGGGAGTTTTTGACAAATGGACTGAAATTGATAGGAGTTGACTTATGTATAGATTTAATATAGTGAATCTAAAAGTTCATCTACTACAGTACCTTGTATGTATCTAATATCCGCCAACAGAACGTTTCCATTAAAGGGATAGTTCACCCCCAAAATGACCTTTTTTCTATCGATTAGTCACCCCATGGAGACTTGAATTCACAGAATATTTTTTCGTTTTTGTCATCAATCATCATTTCTAAGCCAATCATCAAATGATTGGCTTAGAAATGCGTCAAAAACAAAAAGATATCTATGAATTCAAGTCTCCATGGTGTGACTAATCGATAGACAAAAGATATATATATTTTTGGGTCCCTATCCCTTTAAGACCATAACAACCTAGCACACATTAGCAGCTGTGTGATTGGGTATGAGGTCTCACCAGAGGAATGACTTTCTCCTCCTCCCTGCATCTCTGTTTTAGCCTCTCATAGCAGGTCTGGGGAGAACTTTGGAGGTAAACTGGAGAGCAAGAAAGATGGAGAGAAGTGAAAAGAGGGTACATTATTTTATTTCACATCTACAGTCTATCTGTTGTTGATGCCATTATAGAATAGGAGAAACTGGAGATATATATATATATATATAGGTATATCTTCGCTGTCGGGAAGAAACCATTAAAACCATTAATTTACAGTAAATGGAAAAAATAAGCTGTGTTCCAGCGGATACAATGTAGTAACAGTATAGTCATAAGCTCCTGTTTGTGTTGTGTGTAAATATTTATAAAACCACAGAGACTTAAACACTTTCAACCTGGCATCCCATTTATTTAAATGTTCAAACTAGCTGATCTAAGAGCTCACAATGCGATGTGTTGTGACTATTTTTTTTTTTATTTATTTTAGTTTTGACACAGAAATACTGCATTCCTTTAGGAAAAAAAAAAACTATGAAAACATGGAAATACAAGGTTTCTGCCCAACAGCATCGATATACTGTAGAAAGAGACAAAATATCTATAAGTGAACCGATGTTGGCAAAAAAAAGGGGGGGAAACTGTTTGTCATCATCAATAGAAGCCTTGCACAGAATGATTGTACAGAAAAAAGGGAAAAACTGTTTGTCATCGTCAATAGAAGCCTTGCACAGAATGTTTGTACAGAAAAAGGGGAAAAAACTGTTTGTCATCGTCAATAGAGGCCTTGCACAGAATGTTTGTACAGAAAAATGGGAAAAACGGTTTGTCATCGTTAATAGAGGCCTTGCACATAATGTTTGCACAGTTTTTAGCGGTGCCAACCGCTCTACACTTGACTTTGTCCGTATGAGCGTCCGTCCGTCCGTATGTTATGAGCCTGGGATGAGCACGGCAAAGAAGCAACACATACAAACACACGCACACACACACACACACACACACACACACACACACACACACTTGGAGATTGCCTATGCCATCTCTCCTCTCATTGGCCACACGTGCCACTGGTTATCAAAGAGGGGTCCAGGGACCCCCAGCGTATGTTATGTCCGTCCGCCCGTTTGAGCACGGGATGAGCACGGGATTTTAAACAGCTATAATTCCAGTTTGCAGCATGCCACCAAGTCCAAATTTGGTATGTGGACTTAGACAAAGCAAAGGGACCACCAATAGGGACGAGCATGAATTGCTGAAGTTACCAAAGCGGGGTCCAGGGACCCCCAGCGTATGTTATGTCCGTCCGCCCGTTTGAGCACGGGATTGTAAACAGCTATAACTCCAGTTTGCAGCATGCCACCAAGTCCAAATTTGGTATGTGGACTTATACCACCAATAGGGACGAGCATGAATTGCTGAAGCCCCGCCCCCTCTGTCTTCCCATTGGCTGGCCTTTAAACAGCCATAACTCAAGTTCGCAGCATGCTACAGAGTACAAATGTTGTACATGGACTAAAACCACCAATAGGGACGAACTGTAATTACTTAAGCCCCGCCCCCTCTGTCTGCCCATTGGCTGGCCTTTAAACAGCCATTATTCCAGTTTGCAGCATGCTACCAAGTACAAATTTGGTAAGTGGACTCAGACCACCAATAGGGACAAACTGAAATGAGTTAAGCCCCGCCCCAAAGGCACCGCTTCCTTCACACAGGGTGTGATTTTTCTTTCAGCATGGCTGTATGTAACCAGTAATAACCAATTTCACAAGTAGATACTGTAAAACATTGGAAAAAGCATTACATTATGGTTCCACTGTGACTTGTTTACTAGATCCAGTAATCAGACACCGCATTTTTGCATTTATGTTGATGATATGCATCTCATATATCAACACATAATAATTGTTGTTTTGCACATTTAGTAACCGTTTTCTTCCAACATGGAGCATAAATGGCCATTCTAAAGCCTCAGTTATAACTGGCACACCGCTGCAATGCACTGAAAACAACAGATCTAGTACACAGATCAGTAATTGGATGGTATGTCTACCCGTTTCATCTTGTATTGAGTACTAGTGTCTGTGGTGTTTTGTAATTGTTTGTATAACTTTTTGAAAAATGAATACAAATATTTGCAGTCTCACCAATCAGATCAACAGGAATAGATATATTAGTCACGATCCAATCAAACCACTCGCTGAGAACGGCAAAGTCCACCTCAGGCATCTTCCCACTGAAAAACACAGGAGATGGGTTGGCCTCTCACTAGACACAACAATAGAATCACAATATGTACGTATGCATGTGCTCTCCAAGTAGAGAAAATTCACATATTAAATGAATAACTACTTTGGGGCTTCTTAATAGAGGATATGCGCATGCTTAAAGTGAATGGCACATTGAGTGGCAAAGCGAGTGGCAAAGCAACATGCAAAGTGAGTTTAACATTGTTTAATGTTGTTTAATGCAATCAAATTTTCTGTTTGGATGCATGGGCTGTCAAGGCCAGAAAGTATTTTTTTGACACTCAGTAGGCATTCCTGCATAACTTCCGGGTTTGATGATGATGTCACACGCATATCCTCTATTGAAAAAGTGTGTCAAACCTAAACAGGACTTATGTGACATACTACACAGTATACACTGAACTGGGGGAAGGGGTGTGGGGGTTGATATCAATGTGTAATTTGAAGTATGCTTATAAAGATGTGCTACTACAACTCTGCCTTTATATTGTCACTATAAATGAAAGCTAATAAATATGAAAGAATGTTGTACTGACTGAGCATAGAATCCAGTATTTCATTGAATTCCCAAGTTTTTCAGAACAAACATCTAGCAGTTGCAACTTTTGAACTCTCTTTTGTAAATATGGAGAAGGAAACGCCATTGCATTGTCTTAGTGTCTTGTGAACTTGTATCTAATCTGTTCAGGCTACCACTGTGAAGCTAGAGGCTCATTTCCATATGTGGACAACAGAGTTGCTGTTCTAAGCCCTACTGTATGAATAAATAGATCGTCTGAAGAATCCGGGCCTGTAATCTAACTCCCATCCCATTCAAGTATTATGGGTCTGACTCTGAGCCTACTAGGCTTCCATGAGATCAAGGCACCTTTTAAAGAGGTTTTCCACAAAGATGTACTTGGCACTGAAGATGGACCTCTCCATCATCCTCACAGGATCGTTCTAGAAACAAAGAAATAATTTACAATTTAGGCATTTAGCAGATGCTCTTAATCCAGAGCGATTTACAGTAAGCAAGGACAAAACAAGGGAATACATCAAATGCATAGAAATAGTCTTCTAAGATCATAGATAAACCAAGAACCTATCATTAGTCTAACAGTAGAATATCCAAAATATCAATAATCTGTACATTGAAACTATACACTACAGGAAACCATGCAGTACTACAGCTGGCATCACCAATAAACAGCTTGTCCTCTCACGCATGTGTGCCCCTGCATGAGAGAGATGCGATTGTTGAAAGGCATTTAGACTTACGATGACTGACAGGTGTCTGTCTAGCATTGTCAGTTGTATATATGTTTGTAGTGTGATGCCCCATCGTGTAGGATCCTGGTACATCAGACCCTGGAGAATGCACACATTTCATTTCGTTTTTGTTATATTTTAGTCATCTGAAAAGTTTGTTTTAGTCTTGATTTTAGTCGACTAAATATACAGTTGATGTTGTCGACAAAAATGTATTTTGGCATGCCTTGATGGTGTCATAATGGCTGATTTTACACTTGGTTGAATGCTGAAAATAGCTGATCTACATTATTTGACATTTGTCAGGTCCATATAATACCCAACAGTCAGTTGGATATTATATGGACCGGATCTGGACTGAGTCGGTTCTGTAATATCTCAGAACGAATTTCACAGGTCCAATTTAATTAGGGTTTCGGTCCATTAGGGTTCAGGTCTGTCATTTTGGACCTGTGAAGAGCTCTAGTCTACAGTATAAAACACTTGTCATTTTGGAACCACCAAATCTTTTTTTTAAAATTGGTTTAAAAGAAAAAGAAATGTAAACTGAAGCATTAATAATAATAATAATAACTAGCTGACAGTGTATTCATGTACAGTACCAGAGGATTGTGTCCTCTGACGTTCCTCCATTTAGAAACCGGCTCTGTTAAGACCTGGTGTAATATAGGACAAGAAAAGAGAATGGAAGAACAAATAAATACATAGTTGCTGTCCAGCAGAAACCTCTTGTCTCCATATTTCAAACTTTCTTTTTTGTAAATGAATGCCCTACTTGAACATACCACACAGTGTCACACAAAAGTATCAAAAGTATCAGATCCACAAGCTCAAACGTTTTGAGCTTGTAGATCTGCTACTTTTGCTATTTTTTAATTTGAATCCTGAAAAGTAACAGTTTTGGACATATGGGGTTTCCACCCAACAGAGATGAAATATACAAGCAAACATTTACTTCTGACTCCTTTAAGCATTTTGTTTATCTGATAATAATTGTTCCTTGGTCATCAAAAGTGTCAGGAAATAGCTGTATAATGACTTAACATCATTTTTTTCACAGTATCAAAATATAAACATGGCAGCCATGGCATCTTTATATCCCATTAATGTCTTGTGATCTATAAGATTGGAGCTGAGATTTATCGGTATTGACTCAAATTCATATACTTTGTATAATTGCACAATGGGGTAAAATTCCACATTATGCTCTCTCTACATCAGCTGTCATATCACATATTCACAACTTGCAGGAGCAAGGCAGAACTTGAGAAGTGTGTGTGTTATTGTTTACTGTTTAGCAAAGGCTAAAATATTTGCCGAGTGTAGATACAGTACTGTCATACTTTGCATGCAAAACAAAGAATTGAAGTCTACCATTGCATAAGTCACGTAGTTGCAAAGCTTGCACCAAAAGTAGTAATACCCAAGGCATTATTTACTGTGAATAAACATGTGACAATAATGCACTGGGTAGGAGGGATGGATGCAAACTACAGTAACAGCACCACAATAACAAAACAGAGAAGATGTCTCGCCATTGCACTTTATATTATTGTCTGTAAATAGTCATAGCTATTTTCTTTTTAACATTTTGTCTTTTCATATTATTCATTATATTCAAGTGATTTGGTTCCCCCTGATACATTATTTCTATTCTTCTGTTTTTCGACTTACTTTTTTTATTACATTTCCATGTTGTGATTTTGGCAATAGCAAGGATAAAGTTCTATCATCAGAATGTGAGCCTTGTCTTTGTCTTACCTCTATATTACTAGTTTTACTGAAATACTCCAGACATGTGGTCTTCCCACTGGCAATGTTGCCCTCTATACAGATCTGAAAACAGGACAAGAACACAGAGACATGGATTCTGTACTTACGGTTTTCAATTTAAACTTAAGTCATTTTTAGGGCTGTCACGATTATGAAATTTTACTTAACGATTAATTGTCCCTCAAATAATTGCAATTAACGATTTAATTGTGTTTGTTTCGCTGAACATTGGAACATTATGAATAAAAATTACATTTCTGTTTGGCTTTTAGGCTTTGTGAACAAAAGTTTCACAGCGCAGACATGACAATTAACTTACATAGGCTAATTTAACAACTTTATACTTAAAAAATAAACATGAATAGTGGAAATAGCCGATCTACAAGCTCAAAACGAGTCACATCGTGACACGTTTTGAGCTTGTAGAGCAGATATTTCCACTATTTTTTTAAACGTTCGGAAATATATGTACATGGAAATGATTATGACGATTATGCAAAAAACAATTGCGGTTATCTCAAATAATTGTGATTAGACGATTGTGTAATAATTGTGACAGGCCTAGCACTATTTTTTTATAAAAGCAGAAATGGATCATGTCAAGAATCCAGTCATATAAATGTAAATAAAAACAAAAATCCAAGGAGTAGAGACCTACCACTGTTTTCTTCTCCTCTCCATTCCGCACTAATTTTCCTTGGGAGGAAGATAACATTGTGAGATAAGACTTCACTTTCCACACCTCTCCCAGTGCTGGCCTCAATCAGGGTAAGAAGCAAACTAAGGCAAAGCCAAGGGAACAAAATGATGTTAATAGTACGTGCAGCAGGCAAATGAGGTGAAGCAAGTTTCAGAAGATTAGCGGTGAGCCATAACAACTGAACACTGTGAATAGTCTGATCTGAGAGGCTGAAATGGTGTGTGGAACACAAACTCAAGTCATTATTTCCAGTGTCCCATAGCTTCACGTGACAATTATGTTCTTTAGATCAGTGGTTCTCAACCTGTGGGTCCCCAGGTGACAGTAACATGACAATTTAAGAACTTTTGAACCCAATAAAAATGTTTTTGGCCCCTGTCCAAGTCCTACCGCATGTCCTAACCTAACCTACCCCCCTACCCCCCCCCCCCCTCTCTCTTTCTTCTTTTGTACATATTTTTCACACTTCATACCAGTAACCTGTAAACTGATTGTATGACATTCTGTATAGTAGTGTGTATATCTGTCTGTCTCTTATATGTCATCATGATTTGTGTGCATGGGGATCTCATCTTAAACAAGCTTAGTGCTTAATGAGTTTTCCAGTTTAGTAGACCTTGTATTGTGAATATGTACTTCCATGTACTGTCATGTACTGTTCTCATGTCTTACTAAATAAAGTACATCAATCAATCAATCAATCAATCAATACCAAAAAGAAAAAAAATTAAATGAAATAAGACTATTCCTGCATCAATAAGAAATCATAAGAAAGCGGCAACAATTGTGAAAATAGCTGATCTACAAGCTCACAGTTCAGACCTGTCAGAATACACAGTGCTAGTAGTACATGCTTTGATTGCAGCTGTTTCCCCCAACCAGTGGTGGTCAATATCACCCATTCAACAGAGTAGAGCGTACAGATCCAGGGCTTTTAAAGTACATCTCTCTATCTATCTCCGTTTCTTGTCTCCAGGAGAAAATAAATCTCTCTATAATAGAGAAGGTGGAAGACATCAATCTTGTCATTAGAAGTAAATAGATAAAAAACCAATACAATATACAGTTATTGTAACTTCTGATGAATAACAGATTCCCATCCCAACATTACCGCTCTAGCCTTGGATTAAGACTATCATAGATGTATTTAATCGATTTTGACATTTGCATATCATATTAACTCAAGATGCTCAGATTCGATAAAATACATATATAATAGTCTTGATCCAAGGCTAAAGCAGGATCAACAGCTATATCGGTTGAGGAAGGGTGATGTTGACCAATCGAATATGTGACAATATAATACCCCGTCTTTATCCCACAGTGTGTCGTTAGTTCAGTTGGTTGCAAAGTATATAAAGCTGCTGAATGTATTTCACTCACTAAGTGTCTCAGTCGTGCTGTGTGCTCTGGTCTGTATGATTTGTCCCCCAACGCTCATCCGACGAGTTAAAGGTATCTTACACTGAGAAGATGAGACTACACTACAGATTGTAAAAGGTGTTGCTGTAACAGATCTCCACAGGGCCTTCATACAGTGACGCGATACGGACATTTCGCATGAAATGAAACTTAGAACGAACATACAACACACGTTTAGCCCGTTGAGTAAGGAATTACCATAGAGGAATTACATAAAAAACCGAACCAGGAAGAAGTCGCAGGGAGATTGTAGTCACGTGGTGTCTGTGGTCACGGTGTCATCACGAGGGTTGCCAGATTCTGAGAGAGAAATAAGCAACCAGGTCTAGGAAAACAAGCCCAAAAGAAGCAACTAGGGCACTAGGCCATTATGAGCACTTAAAAACTATATACTGTATACATTGAAAATAGAAGATCTACAATCTCACAACGTGTGGCGATGCGACGCTATTCTTGAAATAGAATCTGGAATATTTGGAACATTTTAATCTGGTACGGGGCTCCCTGGCACAAAACATTTTCAGATTAGGGACAAATACATATTTAGGGAGTCTATGACTTAAAAATATTTGGGAATGAACCACTGGTTAAAATAATTTAAGGATAGTGAAGCAAGCCTAAATAAGCAACTACACTTTAGAAACAAGCCAACCAGCAACTTCACAGAAAATTAAGCCCAAAGCCGCTTATAATAAGCGGACATGGCAACGCTGGTCATCACCATGGAGGTATGACGCAAACTAGCGCCCACGTATGGATGGATTGGGGAGCTCACATTGCTTGCTGTTTACTGACTCCTCCGCTAGAGGGCGACAAAGTCATTTGAGAAGCAGACCCTTGATGCTGCTGTAGCCCCCCCCCCTTCAAACTTGGCTGGCCTGAGCACATTGTCCCTCCACACTGTTTATACATGTCATGTCTACTGCTTTGTGGAGTTGCTTCTCATTTATCTAAATATTGTAGGTATTTGGAGATTAGTGGGTCTGTTTTATATGCATTTTGATCATGTTTTGGCTTTCTCTTTGTGTATATATGACTAACTAATAGGCTTTTTATTGCCGTATTGGGATGTGTTGTGTTAGCCTAACTTGGGATATACACCATATTTTTGTTGGCATTGCAGGCTACAGTGGTACTGAAGACTGGCTTTGGCTGGCTCCTGGACAATATTCACATCCGCTTGGAATGTTTTGTTCCTTCTTGTGGTTTTTATGATCAGCCTTTTATGCATGGGTGATGAACCCAGTTTCCCCCTTGGGGTTTAACAGTGCTTATCCTATCTTATCTGTTGTTTTTGCAAAGTCTAATATTTAAGACAATTCTATACCTTTGCCGGCAAAAACGGCCTGAGGAATCGGAAAAGCTTTGTCTCAATTTGGAAAACATTCATGTTAAATGTGCCCCAAGGATAAACCTTTTCACTTTAAAAAAATCAATCTTCAACACCAGGTCTACTAGGCTACTCGGATTTCTCCTTCCAAAGGGTCCTCCTCAGTAACAGCCTTCCCTCCTCTTGAAGTTTAAGCAGTGCAGAAAAAAAGGCTTAAGTTCTGCAGATTGTAGAGTACATCCAGTGGTGGAAAAAGTACTCAAATGTTTTACTTAAGTAAAAGTATCAATACTGCAATGTAGAAGTACTCTGTTACAAGTAAAGGTCCAGAATAAAACATTCACTTGGGTAAAAGTACAAAACTATTGGCATCAAACTGTACTTAAAGTACCAAAAGTAAAAGTACTCAAATGCTTGAAAATAGCAGATCTACAAGCTCACAACGCGCCGCGATGCAACGCGTTGTGAGCTTGTAGATCGGCTATTTTCAAATAGCCAAGGTATAAATTAGGGCTAAAGTGGTTAATGTATGTTTTATAATGTAATAATTCATATCTGCAAAGTAACTAGTAAACTAAAGTTTTCAAATAATTGTAGTGGAGTAAAAGTACAATATTTGCCTCTGAGATGTAAGTGTAAGTAAAAGTACAGACAATTGGAAATACTCCAGTAAAGTAAGTACCTCAAAATTGAGATGTACTTAGTTACTTTACACCACTGTTGTAGAGTACATCCCATGCTTGGCTCTGGAGGTCCAGCCCCCTCTTGAAGGAGGAGTAGATTCTTTGGAGGCGCTTTAAACGCCCCTGTGTTGTGTTATTACCCTGACACATTGACAGGAGATCCCTCAGCGAAGACAGACCTCCCTCCTGGCAGCAGCACAATCACATCTTGACTACAACTTTGTTTTTCTTCTTCTTTTTCTCTCTCTCTCTTCCCAGTGTATTTTCCCCCCATGACTTCCAACCATTGCACACTTTTGCAGCTTTTTCATGGGTGACCGTTCAGCCGTGCATGAGGACTTTTTACAGCGTTTGTTGTTGGTATAAAACACACAACCTGACCTGTCAAGATGCAGCTCCGTACCGTCCATGAAGTTAACGTGGTGGACGTGGAGAAACGAAGGAATCCCTCCAAACACTATGTAAGTGAATTGTTTAAATTCTGCATGTTTTTGTCACAGTCCCTTTTCTCTCAAACAATATGTAAGTGCTGTTTTAATTCTATGCACACACACACACACACACACACACACACACACACACACACACACACACACACACACACACACACACACACCAACATGCCTTTGCTGTTAAATCTTTGACTGAGTGACAAATCCTAGTGACATTTACCAGTGCTGAGTATAATGCCATAAAGTCTCTTGGGACAGGAGACTGCAGCACAGCTCAGGTCTCAGTGGAACTACAAAAATCAATTGGTCCATCGGGTTCAATAGGATTAATTAACCCGAGAGTTGGGATCAATTGAACCATCTCTCACTCGCTGAAAGGGGTCTCACCGAGGCCACTACTATAACGCACAGAACAGAGACTTTCCCTTGGGAGGAGGGAGAGAGAGGCACATGGAGAAGATGGGTCAGTGAGTGGGGAAGTCCCCTAAGAGGGAAGAGGGAAAAAAGAATCTAATCTCATTATCTATGAGCTCAGCAACTGGAAATGCTTATCCTGTTTTAGTGAGAGGAAAGAAGAAACTCTTTGTCTTTTGTCCGCAAGGGTTCAAGTGTTACTTCCTTCCACGAGAGGGACTGGAGGCACTGGAACCCAGAGAGCATGCAATGGCAGCTCCTTGTTTATTTACACACAGGCAGGAGATCTGTGGAGGGTGGAGGAGAGGAGGATGGGACCTTTTGTTTAGTTTCGTTTTGGTTCATGTGTTTTCTTTCATCGATTCACTTTGTTAATTATGAATTTAAAGTAAAGTGTATATATGTCACAACCTGGCTGTCAACATAACAATTTAGCAGCGTGCATCTTGGAAGCATATTATGACCACTTTATAGAACCCCCCCAAAAGAGAGAAATCAATAATTTTGCATGTAATTATAAGCTACCAATGCTATTATAAATATGATTCATCTCTATCAACATTCTTGCAACTATAGAGAGAGAAAGAGAGAGAGAGAGAGAGAGATGTACATATACACATACAAATGTTAGTTCCAGTGGTGGCAAAGTCAATGATTGATGAACAATAAGTAAAGTTTTAGATTTTGCACTGATGATATTGTCTTCTTTAGCCGTCTCTTGTCCTATTAGATACTCCCCTACCCACGTGGGGGGGTCACTACATGTGACGCAAACCCATGGGGATGTCGCTTGACCACAGACCACCCGCCTTTTTTGCACAGTGTTGTCTCGTAAATTTACAGCATTTGGTCATGCTGTCTGTATCTAATTAGCGAGCTGCCGGAGAACTTGTTCCGGCTGGAGGCTCAACTCCTTTCTTTAATGAACTGCGAAGAGAAAATCAAGACCTGATTACAAATGGAAAACCTATGTCTTTACAGATTGTCACCATGTGTAAAAATGTTGCATTTCATAAACATTCAGTGCCATACGGCCACATGGAAGTGTGTCAGGCTCCTCAAGCCTCTGTTGCAAACCTCAGGGTGTCCTCGGGTGTTTGTGGAACCTTCATTGTAAATCTATGTACTAAGTGTCCTATGGGACGACTTTAGACACTGTTTGGTGTTTGCTCTTCAACAGATTTAGATGTCTCCCCTTGAACAATTATAATTTATATTTGTCGCATAATGGGACCAACATGTGTTTCATTAGACACTAAATTAAAAAGGACTGAAAAGTACAATGGTAAGCTGGTAATTATACAATGAAATTGCAACGTTATGGTTCTCATCCACATAATCGTTCTTATTGTGTGTGCAGATGAAAGGCCTTTTGATGGTTGTTGCTGCATAGCATTGAGCTTAGATAATGCGGTTCAAGGAAAATAAAAATCTTGCCATGTCCAAAAAATCAATTTCCTGACTTGGCTAAACTCAGATGTTTTAATGTGTATGAATTTCACAATAGTTGAATGAAAACCCATTGCCGCTCTCTTTCGAATGCTGGCAGAACTTCTAATGAGGTGTGGCTGAAACCGACAGGCCTAATGAGTTTGTTTGACCTCCGATGACCTCTGGAAGTTAAGTCAGGAGGGAATGCACTTTGTGTCATTAGGGAAAATCAAGCTAAAGTGGTGCGGTGCCATGGCATCTTTGACTAAGTGGCTTTCTTAATGTCCTTTTGTTTGTGCTTGTCTTTCTCTCACTAGGTCTATCTCATCAATGTCACTTACTCCGAGTCCTCTTCCCACGTCATCTACAGGAGATACAGCAAATTCTTCGACCTACAGGTACAACATCTTTGTCCAAACAACAGCACTCTAACCATCCAAATGACATTTGGCTGTGTTCATATTCGAAAACACTGAGATGTTGCCATGCCATTACATACTATGAATGTGACAATGTTAGGAAGCCCACTGCAATGAGGTTTTCCACAAGCGTTTGCTGGCGTATTTTATTCTGGGCTTGGTGAGGTCAGTGTGACATGTAATGGTGAAATTATACTTACAGTGTAGTCATCCGACCGTGCTGCTCGCCAAAAGTAACCGAATTTCAACTGACAAGCATGACAAAAAACGACACGGTCACATGACGAACAATAAACCGGGCTTTAGTCTCGGCTCACTGGTCAGGTGGGCGGGTGGAGGGCAAGCCTCAATGTGCCCAGTGTGACGCCCCGACAAGGGGGAAGCGTCCCCCTGAAAGGTCTCATTTAAGACCACTGGACACGAGCGGAAATGGGGACATAGGGGGAAATCCTGTCAGCTAGATGCGTCATACGGAGTTAAATAATGAAACAAGAGGAAAACATGACCTCACTCTGAATGTGGCATGAGACAAAGTTGCCCTTGAAGCTTGGATTTATACTACGTCGCACTAGGGTGTCGCCTTGGCAAAAAGAAAAGACCTACGAGCTAACGACATGTCGTTGCGTTGACTATCTTGTAGATCTGCTCTGTTTGGCAAAGCGGCACTGTCATACTAGGGAGTATAAAACAGGCTTAAGCTTTGCTGGAGGCACACCAACACAGCAGAGGGAAAATGTCCCACACTGAATCACTGACCCAACTCTGTTTACAGCCGGACCACGCAGTGCTCAAACGTTTCTACACTAACGTGGTTGTTAAGACTGAGAGAGACAAATATAGCTAAACGCCGCCATGAACGGCACAAGTAAGTAATGATAGAGGCGGGACATGGCGATGGGAAGGTCACGCATAAATGGACGTGTAGCTCCCTTGTAAAACACTGTATCTGGATCCTCTCAGACGACCTGCTCAAGCAGCCCACTCAAACCAGACCAGGGCTTTGTCGGTCTGACTGCGCTGAAGGCGGCAGAGGAAACCCTTTGTTACAGGGCCCCTTGCTAATAGCCAGGAAAATCCTGCCTTGCTCTGTTTGATGGAAACAGAGCTTCTCTCCTGTCTCTGTAAACATTAGTCTTGTGCAGAGATCCCTACTACCCGGCTCTGCTTGCCTGGCTATGGTAATCAGTAAAAAGCAACCCTTCCAACAGCTGTCTATACAAGTTGGGTGGGGATGGTGAATTTTTATTGGTCTCTCTAATGAATGTAGTTCCTACATGTCAGAAAGGAACAGCCAGCCATGTTCCACTGATCCAGAATCCATCATTAGCGTCAACAGTGAGCAGGTGCAGGAAAAAAACAAAACAAACATCACCCATTATAGGGTTGAAACATCTGTACATCAATCTTTTTGTCTGGCATGATTTGCAGTACCTTCTCTAAGGAAACCAGATGCCATTTAGAAGATATCAGGGAAAATACCAGAGGGTGCTGGATGGAAATTAGGAGGAAGTCATGATCAGGGGGATGATTACCAGGGAATGGAATCACTGGGGAGTGAAATGACTCCAGGCTATGATAGTGGATAAGTACTGTTCCTTCTACTTACAGCAAGTAGGTAGCTAAATTAAAGTGGACTGTGATCCTACATCTTAACATTAGCAATCTGGCATTTAACCATTTGATCTCATTATTCAGAATTGATGGAAGATGTTTCCCCCTCAGTAGATTGAATCAGATACCATCTCCATATTAGCAGTACTGCTAAGCATTGACAAAGTCTACTGTGATTCTTGCTATTCTTTATTACATTTATGACACAGTAATTCATCCTCAGAAGTGTCTTGCTCCAAAATAATTCCCTTTATTTTTGGCCAGACAAAGCTTTTCTGTCTAAAATTGTGTCTTCGCCAACTGACACCTACATACAGTGTTTTCAGAGTCTGCACGTCTCTGTCCTCAAGTGCACAATTGCATGTTTCAGCTAGAAGTTGGAAAAGCTGGATCAGAAATAGTTTACACCCTCTTCTTGACACATTTGATATGCATTATTGAGAATGAACGAATACAATCCTGATGCTGTTTCACGTGATTTGGCTGGTTAAAAGCTAAGCCAGGTCAGATCAAGTCATGGAACAAAGGCACTGGTAAAACCTCACTGCCAGTTCTCTCTGTAAGATCTAGAGCCAGACCGATATGTCGGCCATAATTATTTATTTAGTATCGGCAATTATGATGCTGATTTGTCCTGGCTTTCCAAGGCATTATTGGCGTATATACATTTTCAGAATTTTCCGAAAATTAAGTTCAATCAAGATACTGGTATGGCATATTTATGACCTAAAAATGCAACAATATCTTATAGACAAGATGCCAGAGACGAGCAGAGGTCTGTGTTTTTTCCTGCTTTGAGTCACCTGGGGCTCACACTGCTGGACCACAACTCACTTATTAATTGCAATTAAAAGGCCTGTCTTAAAGAAAATACAACTCCACGATGAATATAGTGAATACGATGTAATTATATTAGGTGATAATAGGTTCAATACACGGTTTTATTAGGCAAAAGAGGAGGAGGGTCACTGGTGGTTTTGTCTTTTAAAATGCCAACATGAGCTAGCTGTGTGGTTTTGTCTGTTAGATGAACCACATTTAACCCTGGCGTCCCTATTTTGGGAATGTCATAGGTGAAAATGTTTCAGAAATTTCAAAAATTGCAGATGTATAAGGTGAACCTGTACTGTAGATCGGCTATGTTCGCTGTTTCATTGTACGACAAGTATATAGGGCTTAAGTGGTTAAGTATCCCTTTGCAGTGGTAAGTGCACATGCTCCTAATGTTTTGAGCCTTTCTACTGGACTATCGTGTAACTCTTAACTGCTCATTTGGGAAACAATCATCATAAATCAAAGGCATTTCTCCTCGTCTGGTTCCTTTCCTAAGCTTTCCTGCCGACTACCTGTACATGCTGTAAAAGCTCTGTGGCATGCAAGTGCAGCGCAAAGCATGTTTAGATCCATTTGTTTTTATGCAGAACATTGCTGAGTCTGCAGTCCAACATCCAAACACCATCTCTGGTGTCAGGAGGAAATGGTTTTGACCCACACATGTTGGAAAGGGAGCAGAATTGGTCAGTGTGTCAGAGTTTACCCTCTCCCCCAATCCACACCCATCAACCACAGTGGACAGAGCACACGGGACATGGCATTCCACAAGGGGATTGTGGTGTGTGTGCAAGCTGGCCTGGTTTTCCTTTTGGTCTCTGCTTGGACAGAAGAAAACCCTCCAAAGATCTCTTTAGTCGCCATTATTTTTGGATTGTAGAATTGGAACAGGGTCAGATCTTACCCTGTCTGCACTGTAATTTGTCTGCCCTGCATTCCTGTCATAAGCTGTGTCCTTAACAATGTTATTTTTTCTCAGTAAGCTCTTACAGTACATTGAAACTAAGGTACATATAAGGCTATAGGAACTAATGGTTCAGCTAGATAGATATAAAAGAAAGCACACTACAGCCACATACTGGACTTTGCTATTGGACCCAATGACGCTTATTGCTATGGATATGATATATCCAAGGCATGGTTTGATTACTTCCTCCGTAAAAATGTTTGACACATAATCAAAGTGTCACTGTGAATGGAAATGTCCATTCAATATACCGTTTGTATTCCTATGGTTGAGCCTTAACCACTAAAGGCCATTTGAACCCTAGTGTCCTTATTCTTTGGCATGTCATAATAGGCAAACATTTGACAAAAATAGGCCAACATTCGGTGACAATAGCCGCTCTACAAGCTCACAAGAGAGACAAATTGTGGGGGCCAAGAATAGACCCCTGGGGGACCGTGGTCAACGAAGTATAGGGGTTAAGTGGTTAATGTGCAGTGTCATGGCAGAGAGAAGCAAATACTGGCAATCAATCAATCAGAATCAATAAACAGTAGAAGTACTGACAGTGGCTAATTGTACCAGTGGTTTGTGACAAATGGCCCCAAAAGCAATGAACCGTTTTCTTTTAGAATCAGCTAAGTGTTTATATTTTATACTATTGTAGAGGAGACTGGTTAGCACTGCGTGATGCAAAGTAGCTTGTGTGAATGGTGGTTGAGTGAATTCTGAAGTAGCCAATGTTAGCAAAAGTTACTGACCAAGTGGGCAGTTGGAGATGCTCCTTTTTGCAGTAAACAAATGTCAAGTGGCTGTCAAAACCCAAACAAGGGATGGAATTGGATTGTTTTCCCACTCCAACATTCCTCCAAACTCCCCCCATATGCGATTCTGAATAGAACAGCGTCTTTGTCTGCACAGAACAAGCTCTCTCTCTCTCTCTCTCTCTCTGTCTCTGTCTCTCTCTCTCTCTCTCTCTCTCCCCACAGTTCTCTTAGGGCAGTTTAAGTGCTCAAATTATAATCATTTTAGCATACAGAAGCTACAGTACGTGTTTTGCCTCCATCATAAAGCTCAAATTGTGTCACAATGGCAAACCACAGAGACACTTCATTTGAAGACTGAAATCACATTGCACCTTAACACCAGGCTATTATTCACAACATTGTGGACAAAGAATAGGACCTACTGTAAAAAATAAAAAAAGAAGAAAAAGAAGGGAAAAAAGGGGGGGGGAGGAGAATGAGCATATGGCACCTGTTGCTACACAGACAAGTTCATTTTCCCTGCGGGAAGACTTTGGCTGACACAGAGACTTAACATGTTAAAGTATCTCCCACGCAGTTTAGGAAAGCGATACAGTACACATAAATACAGTGCGTCAGGGACAAATGGCCCGAAGTTGTGGCTGCTGCGTTACGAGAGTCTGAAATGTGAGAATCGGTGAAATGCTCACCCCACAAGGGTTTCACTCCAAGAGTTGTGTTGGGTCTGTTGCCATGGTGAAGGAGTTCTTTCTCCCACCTGAACCCGAGGAGAGGAGATGTGAGCCTGTCCAGGCAGAGCCCCCCCCCCCACCCACCCACACCCTAGGGACGGATGTCATATCATCACCACTGACTGGCTCAGAAGCCTCTCTATCAAGTGGTGGAAGACGTACTTCCTTTTGCTTAAGTAGAAGTACCAATACCACAATGTAGAAATACAAATAAAAGTCCAGTATTCAAAATTGTACCTGAGCAAAAGTACAAAAGTATTGGCATGTACTTAAAGTATATGCCAATAGTATCCAAAGTAAAAGCGCCCGTTATGCAGAATGTCCCATTTCACAAGTTTGTTTTCCAAAAGTTTTTTTTTAAAACTCTTTAGAAAGTCTTTGGAAAATATCAGAAACTAGCAGATCACAACGTATAAAATATGAGCCTAATTGGTAATTGGTTAGGCTATATGTTTTGTAATAATCAAAATCTGCAAATGAACTAGAAGTTTTCAAATAATTGTAAAAAGTACAATTTGTCTCTGACATGTACTACAAAGTATTGAAAAATGAAAGTAAAGTAAAAGTACCTCGAAATTGGACTTAACCACTTAAACCCAAGCATCGCTACTGTGGGTTTAGCTTAAGCATAAAATAGCTGTGAGCTTGTCGATCGGCTATTTTCAGCGAAAGCTTTCCCCACAATAACAGAAAACAGAAAAGACACTAGCATTGAGCCCTGATGTACTCCGGTTACCCATATTGGAGTTTAAGTGGTTAAATACAGTACTTGAGAGTAAATGTACTTAAGAGTATAGTTACTTTCCACCACTGCTCTCTGTCAGCCAGGGCCGTGTCAGAGAGGCTCTCAGCCTGGAGGGGCGTGTCCACCACCATGTTCAGCAGAGCAGCTGATAGCGTGTTGAATATAGTTGCTGTCGGGCAGAAACCTCACATATCTCCATATTCTAACTTGTGTTTTTCCGTAAATGACCGCCCTACTTGATCATATACAGTGTCACACAAAAGCGTTAAAAAGTAGCAGATCTACAAGCTCGAAACACGTTTTGAGCTTGTAGATCTGCTACTTTTGATATTTTTTCAATTTGAATCCTGAAAAGTAACAGTTTGGACATAAGGGGTTTGCACCCGACAGAGACGATTATATGGCTCATTTTGTCAGGCCTTGGCTGAAATGTCCAATTCCCCCATGTGCCGTTTTAAACATTAACATTGTTTTATAGAGGTATATATGGAGGAAATAGGACATTTCACTGCTGGCCATTGTTAGAGCGGTCGGAAGGGAACCCACACACCGCAACGTAAACAGGAAAAAATGACACGTCGCCTCATGTTTTACAAAAAATATTGTTTTTGTAAAAACATACTTAGTGCGTAATGATGCAACAGTGCACACTGCACAGTGCACAGTACATTCATTCAGTTTTCATAAATCACAAATAGAACAAATTTTGATTTTGTATACAAGTTATTGTAGCCATTTCACCCTGAAGCCAAATGGCAGGGTTCATGTAGTATATTTTGAGGGTCTCTCCTTTAAAATTTAAGGAGCAAGAAAGCAAGCAAACTCAAACATCCTTCAGTGAAATTTCTGCCTATTTAGGCAGTTTTGGTTAACCAAAACAACTCTTTATATCTGGCAGTTCAACGCACCCTCAAAACACAATAATGGCTGCTGCCTTCTTCAAAGGAAACCACTCCTTTCGTTTGCTGTCTATGTTTTTGAGGAGGGGGGAAATGCCAAGGGCTGAGAGAGATTTAGAGTTTCAGCAAATGGCAGTAGAGCAGTAAAGAGTACAGTACTAACCACAAGAAGAGAAAACCAAACCTCCCTCTCACTGGGAAAACTCCCATAAACAACTCCCACATATCCAGACAGAGTGGATCCAACTTTACCCTCCAAGTGGGCTAGATTCTGTTTGTCCACCTGGTTTCTTTTGGCTCGCTCTGGCCCAGAGCCTATACTGGCCTAGCCTAGAGATGTGTGAGTGCTTTCGCTTAGTTCTGTTCACAGCCTTTGCCGTTCAATAGAGCACATCTGGAACGAGGCAAGGCAGGGGCAAGGAGGAGCTACATGTGAAATGGACCATGATTTAAAAAATTATTCTTATTTCTTTTTTACTTTAGGATAGTCCCACGCACATTAATTTACCTCAGGATTTTTTTTCAGATGAGATGGCAAGAACATATAGAGGTGGTCCAGACATATACTTAACACTTTGTCAAACATGTTCCTTACACACTCAACAAAATCAGCTCATACTTCATGCATACCGGTAACCATGGCCCCTAGTTTTTCCTAGTACACTGGGGGACATGTTGTATTTGTACTGTACGTGCATTATGCATCCACGTGCACTACAGCAGTGGTTCTCAAACTTTTTCATGTCAAGGACCCCCAAATGGACACTTATTAGCCCGCGGACCCCCATTTGAAAAGATACATTTTAAGGACCCCCAGTTTGACATGCATTAGGGCTACGGACCCCCATTTAATGGCATTTCTATCTCTGGGACCCCAATTCATGTTGTAAAATCAATGATAACTTAACTCTGAGAGTGTACAAATGGAACCAAATGGACCCGTAGGGTCCATTTGGTTCCATTTGTACACTCTCAGAGTTACAGACCCATAAGGGTCCATTTGGTTCCTATCCATCATTTAGCTGGGGACCCCCTGGAACCCCCTCAAGTACCCCTGGGGGTCCCCGGACCCCACTATGAGAACCAATGCACTACAGTATACTGTAGTGTGTGGTCACACTACTATGCTGTCATTCTAAAAGACCACTTCATGCACAGTTTCCACTTTCCCTCTTGCACAGCTGCAACTTTGACCCAGTTACATTATTCGGTTACTCGGTTTTTCATGGGTGCATATTATTGTTGCAACAACTGTGGGATCAGAATCCTCTGAAGAATTGTCTTTCTTCTCCTGCTTCCAGCGTCGAGTGCTGTCACTGTATGTTGGCACACATTTAATTATCTACAAAAAACATTCTCTTTATTCTCTTTTAATTTAGAGAGTGGGGAAAAAAAGACACTTTGGCCTATATGGTTGATAAATCACAGAGTTGATAGTTGACTTTTTAAGCTTCTTATGAGTAAGTTGCAGTCGAGTGAGTTTTCACTTAACTGTGGGTGACGTAACTCCCTCGGTCACCCCAGAGATCAAAGTGACCCCTTGTCTGGTGACTTAACGTAGTAGCTCTTCAGAGGCGATGTAATTACACCCCGTATTGCAGTAATTTAACATGGGGTTCGCCTGCAGCAGGAGAGTTCACGACCCCCATGTGGTTTTATCACTGATCTCATCTCAGATTCCACCACTGAGCTCCGTCAGATTAACTGGTGCCGCATAAAAGACAACTTGCGTGGTTTAGCCATCAAACCATAGAGTTAAAGCATCAAACAGATGGCCTGAACTTAATTACTATAGACATTAAGATGATGGGTAGATAAATGTTTTCTTCATGAATTGTCATTCAAAGTCATAGAACAGTGGTTATCAAACTTTTTCAGGCCAAGGAACCCCAAATTGATATGTATTTGGATGTGGACCCCCATTTGAAAAAGTTTTGTCAGGGACCCCCAGAAGAGATTTATGTTAAAACATATCAATATTATTAAAAGTTTTCCAACGTTTAAAAAAAATAGCAGCTCGCAGCATGGCACAAAGTGACGCGCCGTGAGCTTGTAGATCTGCTATTTTTGAATAGACAACGTTGGCTTTTGAATAGCCAACGTAATGGATAAAGTGGTTAAAATGATTATGATGCTATATTAACTACTTTAGCTGGAGACCCCCTGGAACACCCCCAAAGACCCCTGGGGGTCCCCGAAACCCCACTTTGAGGAAGTCATAGAATATTAAGTACGTGTCTAGTATAAAGGATAGCACATCCTTGACCCAACTTGTGGATGATCATGAGGTTTATCAGATTTCCAACAGCAGAGAACAAGCCTCAGAGCTATGAGGCGAGTGAGGAAAATGCTATGAAGTTCATTTCTTTTTTCATCTCTTCTCCAGATGCAGATCCTCGACAAATTCCCGATTGAGGGCGGACAGAAGGACCCCAAAAAGAGGATCATTCCATTTCTTCCTGGTGAGTGCATAAAAGTGCACACAATTACAACACAGCATGATCTATCTATGCTGTACATTCTACCATCATGTTATCGCTAGCTTGTGCCTCCACAGCCGTTTAGTTTCTGTCGGAGAGAGAGAGAGATTTCGCAACGAGAAAGGCAACAAAACAGGCCTTGCACATTTTTTTATGCATAACAGATATCCGTTTGTACTCCCTGCATACTCCATAGCTCAGCCTACTACAGTAACTTTCCTCCAACCAAGCCCCCGGTCAGTTGTTGGTCTGGTATGGATGTAGTAGGAGGCTGGCAGAGACAGGGATCCATCTCTAATCTGATAAAAGTCAGCGTGGCCCAGAGCAGTGAAGAGCCCCTTTGTTTAGTCAAACTCTGAAGCTCCAATCTGGCTAGTTTTGAACTGACCGTAATGCCTATTGCCTGATTTATACTTGGCTGTAGGCTGTGTCAAGGCACTGAACATCACTGATCTACAAGCTCTGCTATTTTTGTTTTGCGCGACACCAGAGTGCAACTAAGTATAACCAGGCTTTAAGAAGGTCCACATTGCATTCAAGAAGTTCATTGCGTCATGGGGCCTATTCATTTATACATGCTAGTTTAACAGCCCGCTTATGAGTATTCCCTATGGTATCACGATAACACCATAGTTGAGGAGCCAATTACCAATTTATTTATTCATTAGAGATCTTTTGACTAACACCCCTTTTTAGTGCTTGTAGTCACAAGTACCGCTGTTCCTCTGAGTGCTTGAGCGATTTTTCAATGAAAATGAAACGAACACTCAGGATTTTACTGTGATCATTACATGGCCCCAGTCAGTTTACCAATTAAACAATAATCTACTGCTGTAGAGGCTAGTAGTAATAATATCCCTTGATATTTATCATTCCTCCCACCCACTAGTATGAGTCCATTTTTTACACTCAGGGTTAACCCATTGAGACCTGAAGCCGATTCTACATGGTGCTCAATCTTTTTCATGTGAAGGACCCCCAAAATTATATGTATTTGGCCGTGGACCCCCATCAAAATATTTTGTTCCAGGGACCCCCAGAAGAAAAGATTTGAGTTAAAAATGTTCGCTTTAAAAATATATATATTCAAAGATTTGCACTAATTTTCACAATTTTTCAAAAATAGCAGATCTACAAGCTCGTATATCTGCTATTTTTGAATAGCCCAAAGTGTAAAATAATGCTTTTTAGCTCAAATCTAAAAATGACACAGTTCTAGGTCTTAATGGGTTAATGAACTTGCTAATGCTGTGATACTTTTTCATTGTGCACTATGCAGTGCTAATTTAGCTTGGAAACCAGACGAATCTGCCACAGCTAGAAGAAATAGCCCTGGGCAGATTGGTCTGGCGCTCACCCCAGAGTTGTGGGTGACCAATCTGGGCCCACTATTCAAAGTGGAATTTCTTTTGCTGTGACGTTTGAATCTGTTTGTAACCGCCCTTTGGGAATGAATCTTCCACACCAAAGTCCCAGACTAATATCTACTCACTCAGTGATGCCAGGCTAGCGCTAATTGAGGATGCTCTGTTCATCCTTCCAGGCAAAGTCTTATTTCGCCGAAGTCACATCAGGGACGTGGCGGTCAAAAGACTGAGGCACCTGGATAACTACTGCCAGGTAAGACAACAGCTTTCTCTCTGACAAAAGCCTGATTTATACGTTGTTGCACTTATATGTTGACTCACTGCCAGCACAGTACAGTTTCTATTGTTTTACAGTAATCATTCTGATGATGCAGTTTGACCTTTCATTGTTTTATATGGACGACTTTTGTTATCTGTGCAGGGTTGGGAAGAAGTTACTGATCAATAAGTGGTATCAGATTACTTTAAGTAACCTTTAAAGTACTTCATTTAACGGTGTATTATTGAATGATTGACGTTTCTATTGACAAAAATGTATATAACTGAACATTTGTACGTATCTGTCAAAAGGATAAAACGCACAACAAAAATTATATTGTGGTTCTTTTGAGTGCAAAAATGTGTAAACTGTTGATTTGAATGTAACATTCCCAACCCTGCATCTGTGTATGTGTCAAACAATCCCCCGGGTGACATCATGTCCTACAATGCTGGCAAGTCAGATCCCACTGTCTGTTCTGCCAATACGAGCCTGGACAGGAAAGCAGCCGCTCTATCTGTGCTGGTGGTCACTTCCTGTCACCCATGTAAATAGGCAGCTTATGATGGAAACGCAGGATATAAGGGGCACACAGGGCAAAAGCGTCATACACACAACACAAGAGTGAATCAGCCGACCTGAGGTGTGTGTGTGTGTGTGTGTGTGTGTGTGTACAGCTGGCCTGGCCCCCTGACCCTGTTATATTCACTAGGTCAGACATGGGAACGTGTGAAGCAGGCGTGATGCCAAGTGTGGCAGTGTACTGTATACTTTGTTACGCACCGGTGTCACATGGCAAAAATAGCCAATCTACAAGCTCACAACGCGTCGCAGATCGGCTGTTTTTGCCACGTTACACCAGCGTGCGATACGGTTTAATGAGTATTTACTGGGAAGAACAGAGCTATATGGAACACTAAACAAATGCCAGTAACTTCAACCTAATAGCAAATATGAGTTTATAATGTAGCTTTGCTGACTGTGCTCTATCTACAGTATTGCCTATTCATACTGGTACAGTGGACACACACAGTAAAGTGTTCTCATTTCGAACGCATGCTGTTACTCATTTAGAGTTGCAACAGAGTGATTTGCATCACCCTCCATTTGTCCCTTTGTCTTGTCCCGCTCTCTGGGATGTGAACCCTCTTCCTTCTCTTCCACGCCCTTCAGTGGAGGCGAAGGTCTTTGTGTCATCCTCTCATCTATCGACTGACGTACGGCACTATATGACTCCTCAATAAACTTTGTTGTATGGTCATTGGCGTGCTGGGAAATGGGTTGAATAAACCATCTCTCTCTCTCTCTTCCTCCCTTCCCACCCGCAGGCGTTGATGAAACTTCCCTCCCACCTCTCCCAGAGCGAAGAAGTTCTGAGGTTCTTTGAGACTAACGCAGAGGACCTCAACCCCCCCAAAGAGTGAGTCTTATTGGCAGTTTACTTTAAGACCATCAGTGTGTTTAGATTAGGCTTTCATTGAACATTCACATTCATTATATTCCCTATATTGAACACTGCCCTCTGGTGGGATTGTTAGAACATTTCAATTGTAGTATGTGTGAAATATGCGTGGCGGTGAGATGTTCAACAACCGTCAGCGACACTGACCCATCCTGATCCCAGGTCAGTGCACGGCTCAGCAGTGATTGATAGTCGGCTGAGGGATAATGTAGTTTTATTAATGATGATGTGGGGGGAGTGACATCTGATCTCAGCCTAGGTGCTTAAGGTTCAACGGTATTATGAGAATGAAGGGTAAGTTCGGGGTCTGGGATCAGGCGAGGATCATTTGTCTTTGTCAGCTCCTCGTCAGTGGGAGGAATTGCAGAGTGAATTGCAGAGTGGTCCTCCTGGATGGGTGTCACAGGACCTTTTGATCGATGGGGTTTCTCCTTAAGGTTCTTTCCTCTCATTTTTTTTTTTGTAACTTTTTGATTTATGTTCTCCAGTGGCTGCCTTGTGGCAACTTTGCAGCTGAACGCCTCTCTGAAATTATTATAGATTTCTTTTTTTTTTTACCTAGAAGTGAACTTTACACTCTGCCGCAACTCCCTGTATATGTTCTGTATTTATACTATACCAACACATCCTGTGAGGGTAAAAACTGGCTTCTTTTAGTGGTCACTCGACCGCTATACTCACCTCCGCCCCAACCTCCATTTAACCACATTAAACCTGGCCAAACCCTATTTTGGGCATGTCATTATATGAGAAAATAACAGATCAACAAGCTCACTACACGTTGCGTCGCGACACGTTGTTAGCTTGTAGGTCAGCTGTTTTCACCATCATACAAGTGTAAAATACAGCTTAAGGAAGTGGGGTATTGTACATACACATTGAGTAGTTCGGATATCCAATTGTCCAGAACTGCAGATCCAACCAATATGCCCATATATGGGCATTCCAATATATGGGCATATACTGATGAAATTAGAGATCTCCATATATGGGCACAAAAGGGACACAGACAGACAGGTACAACGGGTACTCAACTCCGACAAAGCTCCCGACACTATGACTCAGACATGTTGGTCGGATCTAGTTTCATATAATTGCTGTAGATTGCTTTTATAATTTTCTTTAGGAAGAAATATGATTCAGGTCAACATTGGTCACACCTCTGGGTCAATAGTCAACAGTTACTATCAGCAATGGTTGCATCACGGCTGAGCCTCCAATCCTCAATCACCACAGTCATCTAGGAGTGCAGGGATCTAACCATTTACCGCCATTACATTCCACAAGAGGGAGCCATACATCTACCTGAGAGATGAGAGAGCATGGTAACTGGATGATTGATGTCTATTGTCAGCATGGTACAGCAACTGAAATGGTTTGAACTTTTGATCCTTAATGATCTTATTTCTGTAGTTTTTCACGGCAATGATCATCTCAAATTGCCCACTCTTGTTAACTGTTGTTACTTTTCTCATGGATCATTTTTCACCTGTCAGCCTGAATGCAAATAATTATATTAGAATCAAATCTTAACAAGCCATCAATTTAAAACAGAATTATGGCACATGATTTCCATACAAATGGGGCTTTAACTGTTTTGCTGTTACCTTAAACTATTTTATCATACTTAGCATCTGTGGACAAGCAAAGAGCTACATCTATCTCAATAGCATACATACAGTAGCATATGTGAACAAGCAAGTAACTAACTTACATACTGGATAACATAACTATCATCTATCCAAACAGACAACAAGTACTGATGGAATACAACAAGTACTAAAGAATGAGGGGTGCTAGGGGCCGGGGGTGAGGTGGAGACTGAAGTGCTACTGTACGTTTTCAGACTGAAGCAGAAAATTACAGATTTGACAGTATAGGTGGCTCATTGAAATTAATTGTATTATTCCTATCTGCAACTTCACAGTTCATTACATTTCTAAAAATAAGTCCTTCAATGATTTCTGACACCTGAGCACTCCTGTAAGACTGATTGGTTGTTTTGATTGACTTGCAACGCTTGTTAGTCCGTTAGTTATGCGGCAGATTCTAATATCTGAGAAACAGTTGTTGAGCTTAATTGTACCGTGTCAACCTGCTGTGGATTTAGGATGTAAATCTCCATCTGCACCTGAGATAATTCAACAAAACAAACAAAACAATAGACAACAGACTCTTCCAACAAGAATTTGTTGGAGACGAATGCACAACTCTTCCAAACATTTTCAACATTCAAAAATAGCAGATGTACAAGCTCTGTGAGCTTGGACATCTGCTATTTTTTAATAGCCCAACATATAAATGGGAGAAAGTGGTTAGAATGATTGTAATGCTGTGTTAACCACTTTTGCTGGGAACTCCCTGAAACCCCCCCCAAGGACCCCTGGGGGTCCCCGGACGTACCTCACTTTGAGAACCCCTGATCTAAGAAGCCTGTATAAAGTGAGTCCTGCTCAGTGGCATGTGTGCATGTGCAGGATTTGATCATTCCAACACCACAACACACAAAAAGAGGGGAAGAACTGTGGCTGCTTTTCTTGGCTCTTTTGTATATTCAGATGAGGAAAGAACAAGAAATGTGATATTGTAACTTGTGCTTTTTCTCCTTGTGCTTATTTTAATGGTCAAATAATGTTGGTTAAATTGAAAAACATTATTTAAAGAACACCATGCAGGGTCAACATTTTTCAATGGAAGAGTAGGCAGACCAAACCATTGCAGATGTAGCAGTTATGCTGCATTAACATAATCTACCATACAGGTTGGTTAAAATAACGTTTTATTCATTAGAATAATTCCTGGAATGTAAAGCTGTAAAGCTTTGAAGCTGCAATGGCAGAGATGTGTCCACTACATGTATACCTGCACAAAGAGAGAGAGAGAGAGAGAGAGAGAGAGAGAGATCATAACAAAGCCATCTGCAAGGATGTCACGCCAATGCGATGCACATCATGCAGCTCTCATGTTGTCTTTTGATTCTCTGAGCTGGACATCATCATTAGCATGTTATTACTGCTGATTTTTCTATCAGCATTTCTTCAGCTAAATCTTACACGCACGTGCATGCTTAGCCATGCACACGTGCGCACATGCATGCACGCACACGCACACACACACACACACACACACACACACACACACACACACACACACACACACACACACACACACATACACACGCACAATTCATCGATCATGAAGAAAATTACAGGATTGACTTTACAGTTGCAGTAAACAGTCTTTTATGGCCTACAGCAAGTCTGATCTTACAACAGTGTTTCACCACATGGGGTGGTATTAGTGGTTGATATGTGGTAAAACTAACATTCTTTCTCCTTGACATCATTGTGCAATCAAGATCCAGTTTTCTTGGAGCTCTGTGACTGTGTCTATGAATCTAAAACACTACATTTCTGCCTGTAGGTAGTGTGCATGCTCGTGGGTAGATATGCTGTATAGTTGTGGCTGTAATTGTGCGTGGATGTCTGAATATTGCTATTTACAATTCACATTTCTTGCTCAAGCACACACACACACACACACACGCACACGCGCGCGCACACACGCACTCTGCAGCATTTGTGGGCAGCCCAGCTCCCTATTGATCATAATGATTTCCTGTCCAATGCCATGGACCCACTGACCCCCTGAGTCAGAGGTCATGCTTGCAGAGGTTAATCTTAGGTCATCCTCAAGCGGGAGTGTCTGTATCGTGTATGCCCAGAGTGGAGCAGACACTTTGGTCCTCTGGCTTTGACCCAAAATGGCGGAGAAGCGTGAACAAAAGACTAATATCTTACACATTCCATGTCTAATAGGCCCACCTACAAAGAGTGAGCTGCAGCTATGCGCAAACAGATGGTTATTCTCAACTCAAACCCAGGATCAACCCGGGGTTGGATTTTAATGATGTGTTCAGTCCCTGCAATGTGTGTGTGTACGTGTGTGTGTGTGTATGTGCGCGCACACACACATACATGCACATATGCGCATGTACATATACAAACGTCTATGATCTTAACCACTTAAGCCCAATATACTTGGTTGTATGAAGTTCGTTGAAATAGCAGATATAAGCTCATAACCTGTTGCGGTCTAACAAGTTGTGATCCAACGAGTTGTGATCTTTTAGTCTTCGCCATTTAAAAAAAAATATTATTATATGTATATTTTTAAACTAAACTTTTCGCTTATAATGACATGCCCAAAATAGGGACGCCAGTTTGAAAGTGGTTAAATGAACCATCTCCACTGACTTCTGTGACTACCTGCAGTTAACCAAAGGTTAAACTTCAGCTCTGAAAACACAGGCACAAAGTCTTAAACATTTTAATAGTGTTTGGACATATTTACGCCCCCTCCTCCTCACACCCCTTACCTTCCCCACCACATCTATTGGGTTTTTTACTGGCGTTAGGAGGAAAGTGCACAGAGCCAGGGTTGTGTGCTCAGTCTCCTCCTGGGAAGAATATTCTTCCCGCTCTGTGCTATGGGTCACTTGTGTAGCAGGGCCAGTCCCATACAGTATCTCCTCTCTCTAATCCCCCCATTCTCTCCCCCCCCCAAGCCTCCGTGTCCTTGGCAAAGACATTTAGAGCATGCATTCATGTGCCGTGAATGTTTTTGAAAAATAATGAAGGTCCTTTGTCATCCTATTACTTATAGGGATATTCAGCTTGCATTACATAACAGCTTGCATTACATTACCACCATTTGTTGTCCTTTGTCATCCTATTACTTACAGGTATATTCAGCTTGCATTACATCAAAGTCAAAGTTAAAGGAACACTTCCCCTATCAATTGTTTACCCCATGAAGCCGTGAATTCATGGACATTTTATGTTTGTTTGTGTCACATCCCTTCACTATAAATGAAGAATTAATGAAAATACATGATGAATTGAAGAAAATAGGGGGCTAGTATTAACAACAGCAAAACTATATCAAAAATATGTTTATAAACCCCAACAAAACTCTCATTATAATCCAAGTACCTTGTGTCCTCACTACTTCCAAAACACATGAAGTTTGATGTAGCTTTGGTGTTGTTAATCATAATCCCTTATTTTCTTCAATGTATCAAGTATTCTTTTCATGTTAAGATTCTTCATTTACGTGAAGGAATGAGTCAACAACAAGAATTCTACATGAATTCACGGCTTCACATGATGAGTAATTGATGGGTGGGGTGTATGTGTGCGTCCGTGCGTGTGTGTGTGTGTGGGGGGGGGGGGGTTGGGGGGTGTGGTCATTTGGAGGGTTGAAGTATTCCTATAAGTGCACAGTATCTCACCCATGAGTGTGCTACATTATTTAAAGAATTACCACCATTAGTTGCTTCTCTCCATACTGCACCACAATCTCCCCGATAACTTAAACTGAACAGGGATCAATAAAGGTTCATTTTATCTTAAACCATGTGAACTGTTCATATAGGAGGAATTCATCATTTTAGCATTGCAACTTATTACATGTAGTAAACTATTATTTGGTGTATCTGCCTCAACATGGCACTTTAACAGCTAATGGTATCACTCTGGCTCTGCATCATTTAGCTCTTCTGTATTTTAACAGCTATTGTTATCACTCTGACTCTGCATCATTTAGCTCAGAGTGTAAATTATTCTGTATTTTAGCGGTAAATTACAACACGGTTTGTGTTGGCTGAGAACTGGCCGTTATACATGATTTCACCTTCCACTCATCATATAGAAAGTTGTGAAATTCCTAAAGCAGGGAGTTTGGAGTAGTGCGGACATTACATGAGCATCCAATGTAAACATTTCTTTTACTGTATAAAGTTTCACGTCAGTAATTGCATACAAATGTCCGCACAGCTGAGTGCGTATAGAGTTATATTTCAATATGAGGTAATAGTTAATTAGTCAGTATTTATTTTTTTACGAAGCACACAGGCTATTTACATGCCTCGTGAGAAATGTTTCATGGCAGCTTGGACATGCATCTGGAAATTGGAAAGCTTTGTTCAAAAGATTACTTTCACTTAAGAGAAAGAGCCGTGTTACTGTTGCCAAACCTGCTTTAATTCACCAAGAGATGTATTCCCTAAAACAATTACTGGCATCCAACGGTTTTATTGTATGGTTTAAAGTGTGTTTTTTATTTAAAGCAAAATAAAATCTAAATCCAAATGGTTTCCGCATCTACTGAACAGGGAAATACAGTATACTTACCGATGGACTTCTAATGGAAAAGGCTCCTACAAGTCAGTAAAAAAAAACCTGTAAGACCTGTCACAAATACCTTAAATCCTTTCCCTCAGAAGTTTTACTGTACTCCAGTGAAACACAGTGAAAGGTGACCCACAGGCCACGACCTGGGAAATGTTTGACAGGGTTTATCCAAACATGTTTGCATATCCATAACTGGCCCACATGGCTCTAGCCCTGCTGCTGGCCTCGCTAGCGGAGCCAGGTGTCTGTTCCCATCTGCCTTGACCTCCGCTCTCTCAGCACTGACTGCGTCCGCTCTGCACTTCATTTAACTACATAAGGACCTGCAGACTGCCAGGATTTACACAAGACGCACATGGTCGTCGCTGTCGGGCAGAAACCTTCTATGTCCAAAACGGTTACCTTTCAGGAAATGGAAAAAAATAATAACCTGCGTTCAAACTGATCTAAAGTAGTAGTCAAAAGCTCTTGTTAATCATTTTCATTGGTTCATTATTTTTAAACCCACAGACACACTTAACCACTTTCATTTTCACTTAAAAACAAAACAAAAATAGCAAACATAGCTGATCTACAAGCTCACAAATACTACACTGTAGTATGTAGGGGGCATTCAGGCATTCATTTACCAAAAAAACAAAAACATAAAAACGACAGCAACATATGGACTTACAAAGCAAGCATGCGCACACACACACACACACACACACGCACGCACGCGCGCGCGCACGCACAGGCACACGCACACGCACACGCACACGCACACACACACACAGAGTTGGATGCAAATATACATTTAGGCGTCCCAAAGGCACTTAATTGCACATGCGCGCTCAGGTTCTCCTTCCCTCCGAGCCCTCTGGGGTTGGGGCAGCTCAAAGAACAGAGCATGGTCATTGTTGCCACAGAATGGTACAGTATGCATTTCTATACTAGCCCCATGCATTCAACAAGACGTGCTGCTTTACTATGAGCCCTGGAACAGAGGGACACTTTGACATTGAAACCCGAATGGGACACGGAATTGAATGGGACACAACAGAGGATACAACACCAACATGCATGCAATTCTGTTAACAACAGCGGCGGCCGAGATGCCGCCATAACATTTCCGCCACTTGTACAGTATCGACTCATGCATTTTTTGTTTACATACATACAGACACGGCAGTATTTGTACTAGAAGCTGTGATCACTCGCTCAGTCAGTGTCACTCACTCTCTCCTCTGTATCTCTCTCTCTCTCTCTCTTCCTCTCTGACACAGTCACTGTTGCTCTTCACTCCCCTATTTGTGTCCTATCACACCCCCTCTCACAGAGTGGGTCAAATTCTACAGGCATTCTTAATGAGGGTTTGGCCGCTGTCTAGGCGCTGATAGCGGCTCTATGGTGACAGGTTTGGGTATAGGGAGTGTGCTGGTTGCTGTTATGGTCCTTCTAAAGGGCTGTGACTCTCCTGCGTATCTAACAGTACACACACACATACTGTACACTGACCATGCCTCTGTGGTGTTGCTTCCTTTTCAGAGACTGTGGAGGATCCTGCAAGCGCAAGTCAGGTAAGAGAACCTCAAACTACAGTACACATACGTTTGCATTAACCCATTAAAAAAGGGAAAGAAGTGTGTCATTCTAGATTTAGTGTTGGCTATTCGAAAATAGCAGATATACAAGCTAGCAGCACATCTGCTATTTTGGAACATTTTTTCAAAATCTGTAAAGTGAAGAGAACTACTGATTTAAAAGGAATCGGCCTCAGGTCTTAATGGGTTAAGCCTTATTTATTCTTAGTGGTGCGACGGTGTCCCATGTCAAAATTAGCAGATCTACAAGCTCACAACACGTCACGATGCGCCACACTGTGAGCTTGTAGGTCTGATATTTTCAGCGTGGTACACCGGCATATAACAGAGTATAAATTAGGCATTACGTAGAGTAGATGAATTCATTTATCATGAGGGTATAGAGTTGATTTATAACCAAAAAAAAGTCTGTGTTAAAGGTCAGAATTGCTGGGTGTACTTGTATATGACGTGGTCCGTTGTACAGACAACAATTGAGCACTTGGACAGCAGTTGGTGACCTTTTTTTTCTGAACTGCACAAAGCAGAGAAGGAGAAGAAGTTAAGTACAGAAGGATGCAAGTCATGATAAGATATCAGTACTGTGCCTACAATCCACACCCTGAGTGAACCCGGTGTTATTGTGATGAAAGGGTTAAGCAAACAGCAGTGGTTGGGAGCAACCACCTGTTACTGCAGCTATGATCTGTATCCACTGGGCTAGGGGTTGGGTGGTTTGCACGTGCGTGTCTGATTCTGTGTGTGTGTGTGTGTGTGTGTGTGTGTGTGCGTGCGTGTGTGCGTGTTTGTGTGTGTTAAATCCTGTCCTACCATTGACAATCTTAAATCAAATTGGATACCTTTTTAATTTTATTAACTTACTTATTTTAGTATTTCTTTCATGGATTTGTAGCCTGGGCAGCATAGAACTCAGTCAGTAGAGCTAAGCTACCTGCTAAGAGTGCTCGCCTTTGAATGGCAAGGTTCTGGGTTCAATCTCGGGCACTGCCAACTCAGTGTATGTGTAGCACGGCTTGGGTAACTAAGACAGGTGGTAAGCACTAGGAGCTGATGGTAGGTGTGGCGCTCCACCTCAGCAATCTATCTCCCAGAGGTCTAGCTCATTGAAAATGGGATGTGTGTGTGTGTGTGTGTGTGTGTGTGTGTGTGTGTGTGTGTGTGTGTGTGTGTGTGTGTGTGTGTGTGCAAGTGCGCGTACATGCGTACAGTACATAAATGTGTGGGTGTGCACATAACATGTGTGTGACTCAGCTGATGTCAGCGGGAGTAAGAACTTGAACATTTGAGAGGGAGGAGACTTTGAGAGTTTAATGAACAGCTGTGCTTGTTGTGTAGTGTGTGTGTGCGTACAGTACAAAATTGTGTGTGCATGCACGCGTGCGTGTGCATAACTATGTGAGTGTGTGTATGCATGCATGCGTGTGCATGTTTACACTTGCAGACAAACTTAGCATTGCCACATACAGTACAGTACATTACTTAGCAACGGTAATTAAATAAAGCTAATGTATACTTGATTGCACAGCTGCGCTCGCTGAAAATAACAGATATTCGTTGAGCGTGACATTGCTGTATGACAAAGTACAAATTAGGCTTGTTACCAATCTGCTGCTCTCCAGTGTGATGTAGCTAATAGTAATCTTACTAAGTGTCCTCTACCGGGGTCATTTCATTTTGTTCCAGGAGACCCTCTCTGCTGAAAAGCTGTAACGGAGCTGTCTCCAAATGAAATAAGACTCCTACTTAATTTCATTATATGCTCCATGGTATTGGGGCTTTACGTAAGAGTGAATTCCAGCCACATAGTGAAATGGAAAGATTGTCTTACTTCAGCCGTGTGTGTGTGTGTGTGTGTGTGTGTGTGTGTGTGTGTGTGTGCACGTGTAGTAGCCCTACATTCAGTCTGTGCTAGATATTAGATTGGCTCCCACTTAGAGACAGATTGGCTGCCTGGAAATTCACTCATGCAGTGCGTTTCATTCACATGCAGGGTTTTAAATGACACTCAGCTGGTCTATTCTGCATAGAATGACAAATGACCAATGTTAATTATCCGCAGGTTTCTATGTGTCTGTTATAAAGAGCATCAAGCCTATCTTGCAGCACATACTGTAATTGACATGACGGCTCCAGTCATTCAGTGGAAAAAGGAATTCCATGATTCCTTTTGCCTGGTGATAGTGTTTTCAAAAGTCCTACTAAAGCCAGAGTTATACTTGTTTGCACATCGCGTCGCATACCGAACATAACCGATCTACAAGCTCACAATGTGTCGCAGCATGATGCGTTATGAGCTTATAAATCTGCTATTTTGGTGCGCAACACTGGCTAAGTAACTAAGTATAAATCAGGCTTAGGCGCACAACGTACTGTACTAAAGCCCAACACCTCTAAACCTTCACCAGGGCCCCTGTGCTGGACATGGGGGTTAAACTGCAGCTGAAATATTGCTCGCTTCTCTATTAGAACCGGACACAGCGGAGAAATTGCACCGTGAGTCTGTGGTGAATTTGTGCTGTAGCTGCAGCTTATGGTGGCCATAATTACACGGTGCTGGTCTCCCCTAAGAGTTTACTAAGCCCCGGCCCTAACTGGAGAATGTTGCCCCCAGCCACAAAACTGCATGTGGTCAGAGCAACGGGTTAGGAACTCTGTTTACCTGGCATGAAAAAGCTGCAGAAATCACAGACATAGGAGAGTGGCCTAGGTTAACGTAGTCCATCAAAGATGGCCAGCCTCTATCGTCATCACTACCCCCACCATCACCATCAACATCATCATCCCTCTCCCATTCTGTGTCTTTATCCTCTCTCTCCATTGGTGGATGTCTTTTTGTTTTTCCTCGTAGGGATTGATAGATGACAGAGACAACTGAAAGGCCCCCACCCGCTTTGAGAGTGGATTGCAGTGTTTGTTTAGGGGATCTCATCCTTCATGTGGTTTCAGTAAAGACTCTGGCCTGCGTCTCAGTTATTGTTCTCCAACTGTGACCTCCACTGCAATCAAATCAGAAGCCCTATGGGGCTCTTCTTGGCTGGAAGGGGTCCATGCTGTTGAGTCAACACCATATCTGAGCCCTGTATCTTCTGGAGGTTCAGAAAAGGACATGCAGCTACAGTACCGTCTGACAGAGATATGATGGAATGTTTATGTTGTCGAAGCCGAGTATTTTATCACCACACAGTCCAACTGTTTTACTGGAGAGACTAGGTATAATGTGGATAGGATTATTATCCCATGTAATTGACATAGTCGGCATAGTATATCATCATCAAATCCCTTGAAGACATAATTATGTATTTTTAACACTATGTCAAATAAAAGTGCATTGTATTAACTCCTGTTCAGGTTCAGTCTTTAGGATACTAGATGAAATGAACAGGGAAAAAGGAATGGAAAAGAAAGGCAAGAATGATGTGATTATCTCAGATGTCCTAAAGTGTACCAATACATTGTACACTTCATGGTCATCACTAACGCGCAACTTTCCATCTTAAATTTCTAACTGATCTTCGGAGTGTTGGGTATAGTGGTGAGGGTGCAACAGAGAAGGGGTGAGGGGGACAGAGTGGAAGAGAGCAAGTTGGAGAGAGAGAGAGAGAGAGAGAGAGAGAGCGCTCGGGGGCGCAGTGCATGTGAAAAGCAGATGGAGAGAAGAGAGGAGGTTTACGTGGCAAGTGGAAACCATTTCAGTGTTACGCACAGCAGACTGAGGGAGTGTGTTTATGTGTGCAGCCTTGCTGTCTTTATTTGAGCTGGGGGCTCAGGGGGGGCCGTAGGGAGTGGAAGTGGAAGTGTGTGTGTGTGTGTGTGTGTGTGTGTGTGTGTGTGTGTGTGTGTGTGTGTGTGTGTGTTAATATCAGTCAAAACAAAACAAGTCACCTTTATGTATACAGCACATTTAAAAACAACAGGAGTTGACACAAAGCGCTTTCCAACCGAAGCGGATGACCAAACAAAAAACATAACTGTAATAAACCATAATCCATAAGAGCAGCAAGACTAAATAAAACACATAAATCGCAATATGTGGGATTTGTGTGTGTTTTTGTGTTTATTTGTGTGGATGCATGTATGAGAGCATGTGTATGGGAGTAAGAGTGAGTGTGTGTGCGCACATGTGTGCATTTAGTGGGAAGAGAAGGGCTAATCTGTGCACGGGTGAGTGGGCCAAGAGGTCTGCACACGTGCGTGCGTGCGTGCAAGCATGTTTGTGTGCAGATGGATAGGATTGGCGTAGAAAATTAATATGACGAATGAGCGCTCCCTTATCAACTATTGTGCACATTTTCTGCAAAAATGCTCTTATTTTCTCAATAAACAGCTATTGAATACTGAGCCCTTTGACAGACCGCACCTCCAAGATATAAAGGCCTCATTCACTCCCTGGCAATCAGTCTCATAACATCCAAACGATTGCAGTCACTCCCGTCTCACTATCGATCATTCTCCTACATGTTTTGTAGCTTAAGGTAGGTTAGAATTATATATATATATTCTTTTTATTCAAACCAACTTGACAGTTAAGGCGGAAAGTTAGCCTGAAGTGACACTGTCCAGAGTGGCTCTTGTCCTCCTGCGGGGGCAGCAGAGAGCGGAGTCAAGCCAAGTCATTCAGTTTCTGACAGTGAGCATTTGTCAGTGTTGCTGAGGCCAGCCTGGAGGACACCCACCCTCCCTCCCAATGCAGGCCAGGCCAGCAGCATGCAAGCTTCATGTCCAAAACACCCAGCGCGGTCCAGAGAAGAAAAAAACGGTTACGAAATCCTCCGACACTAAATGGGGCAAAAGGAGGACGGTCTGGTGGTTTCTCTGTGTTGTACAGCTGCTGTTGTGTGTGTGTCGGCATGTTTAAAGAATGCTGCAGTACTGTGTGGGAGTCCGGTGATTGGAAAAGAATGCTCGATGAAAACTTAACATGCTTCTTAATATACCATGCACCGTGCGTGGTTTTCAGCGTTATCCGAAAGCCATTTGAGGGATTTTTCCCTCTGTAAGTTTGTTTTGGACATGCTCTCTGTACTATTTGTTTGTGCCCCCCCCCCTCCTCCCTCCCTCCTCCCTTAAGGCCGCATACTGATTCCATGACATGAGTGCATCTGTACACTCTATTGAATGGCAGTGTGCGCAGTCCGTTCCTCATCCACCTACTGTACACATCTGCAGCTGATCATGGGCCAAACAAAGGCATTGTACTTTGCCAAATTTCACTCCACGCACAACACAGTTAAAGTCTGCCTTCGAAAAACAATTGCACAACATTCAAAGCATGACAGCGTTTTTACATGGAAGTCTATTCCAAGTCAACCCAGAGGCCATAGTGACAGTCACACACAGTCAGAATCCTGATCCTGAAATATGAAAGCAAAGCAGAAAAAAGGCCACTGGTGTAAAACCGGCACGCAGTGTAAATGTCACAGGTCCGTTTGTACACTGTCTGAGTTAACCCATTCAAACCAGGGACATATCCACAAATCTGTGTGTATAACCACTTTGTCCATATTTTATACTTTGGCTATTAAAAAATAGAAGATCTACAAGCTCATAGCGTGGCCGCGCAATGAACTTGTAGATCTGCTATTTTTTTGAAATCTTGAACATTTGTGCAAATATATATATATATATTTTTTTTTTCAAAGGGAGCATTTTTGACTCAAATCTTTGCTTCTGGAGGGTCCCTGGAACAAAACACTTTCAGATGGCCAAATACATATAATTTTGGGCATGAAAAAGGTTTTAAGCACAACTGATATATAGCAACATATTTTCTTTAATAACACTGTTAGGATTAAGACATTTGTAGAATCCCCAGAAACAAAGATTTGCACAACTTTTCCACGATTTTTCAAAAAATAGCAGATCTGCTATTTTTGAATAGCCAAAGAAATCTTAAAATGACACAGATGCGTTCCCGGTCTTAACAGGTCAAATGAACACTGAGGATTTTTACAGTGCAGGCTGCCTCAAATCCCTCACTCCCTGGTTTCCTCCTCTACATGACGCATTTTTGCAAAAGTTGCCAACTGTCGTCCTCTCGGACAGAGATGATGATGGGCGGAGGAGGGGAGGGGTTGGTGGCGACTGGGAGTGCAAAGGGTGGGAGCAGGAAGCACATGTATAAATGTGAGAGGGGAGCGACATAAACAAAGTGAGTGGCTAATAAGGCTATCTGATGGTGGCCCAGAGCTGAACGACTTCTTTCAGCCTTCATAAATCCTGTTTAAGTATAGGCCTATGCTGTGCATACACACTCAGGAGACTGACTAATACGTGTGTGCAGACATACAGTACATGTACATGCACTAGTCACGCCCCCCCCCACACACACACACAAACACAGTGCTGACACCAACAAATTATATGTACTTGAGTACTGTACCCGAGTACATTTATTGATTATCTGTACTATACACTTACGTAGCCTATTAGATTTTTGGGGGGAAACTTACTGTATGCCTTTTACTCCTCTACTTTTGGCTCTACACTACATTTCTATGAATACTGCATACCTTTTTCTTGGCCACAGAGAATTCTCACCTGTCACCACTAGAGACCTGTTTCACTTCATTTGAGATGGACAGTACAGTAGAAGTTATCCCGGACCCAAACTGATTGTTTACATTGACTGCACTTTTTGACACGCACGCACACGCGCGCACACACACACACACACACACACACACACACACACACACACACACACACACACACACACACACACACACACACACACACACACACACACACACACACACACACACACACACACACACACACACACACACACACGTACACGCACACACTTTTATTTGGAACTGCACAAAAAGCGCAATACATAATAGATCCAAACACTTCAGGAGAAGGTTACATTACGGTCAAATCAGATACAACTGCTGCACATGCTTATTAAAACACAGAGGAAAAAAGATAACACATTGATGACGTACTATATACAATTATTTTTCCTTTCCTACCCCCTTAGCTAAGGATATATGAAACATTGTCTTCTCTAGATAGACAGACTGCCCATGATAGCTGAGACAAAACAGTATTTAGCCAACTTTTTTTGCATTTGTCTTTTGCAATCCTCCCAATTGCAGGCCACACACACGCACACACACACCAACCCCACCACAATTAACACATTATCATATTTACAGCAATTTCTGACATCCACACAAAGGCTAGTAGTATAAATACGAATAAACACGGATAGCTGTGTACTGTGTAGTCAATGCCAAAATAAACACAATTGGACATGAAAAGAAATGCTATTACAGATCTCTTCTCTTCAATGCACAATATTGAGTTTCTCTGTTCATGAATATTCACATTTAGAAATTCTGTTCAATTGATACTGATAGCCACAGAGATCAAACCTAATGAAAGAGGGTCACATCAAATCCACTTTTTAATGTGCAATTTTGAATACTTGAGCAAGTACTCCAGTACTTTAAAGGCAGGGTAAGTGATTTTCTGTGTGTTAAATAGCTCTATATTCTGATAGTACTACAGCACTGTATAGAGTGTTTGTTCAGTAACAGGAGTCTCCATGTCTCTCCAGCTCTTTATTAAACAGAAAATGCATTTTCTGGTTAGGACATCAATTGTATCCAATCAGGATGGAGAACTCACCCAGTACACAGATTTAACTAGTGAAATTGGAAGTGACAACACAAAGAAATTAGCAATCAAAATCAAAATTGGAACTGGAACACTACAGTATAAAAATGAAGCGGATAAATTGGTACTCTCTCCTGATTGGCTGAATTTGTGTCACCTACTGTACCTTAAAATATTCTGTTTACCAAAGAGCTGGAGAGACTGTGAGACTCCTGTTACTGAACAAATGCTCTATAGTAATGATTATCAGAATACAGTGCTTTAACCTGTTAACAAAAAGCTTTTTGTTTTTACCAAAACATATCACTTACCCTACCTTTAACTTAAAAACTTTGACTGAGCAACTTTCACTTCAGAGGAGTAAATATTTGAGCAGGAGTAAAGGGGTTGTGTACTTTGTCCACAGCGCGCACGCACACACACACACACACGCACACGCACACACACACACACACACACACACACACACACACACACACACACACACACACACACACACACACACACACACACACACACACACACACACAGTAATTGTCCTTCAGTAATTGACTGCTGTAAGTAACTTAATTTTTTAGCTCATGAAGTAAAATAATTTATCTGGTTAGTTATACTCAAAGACACACCTACAGTATTATGGCCAAGGTTGTTTCACCACCTTTTTCTCACTGGTGTACTCCTTGTTCTGGCTCTGCTGATGCAAAACATTTCATTTCCTGTATGAAGCTGAAAATATTAGCTTTTGTTTTTCAGGCCTACTGACTTTGCTGACAAAGTCTTTACTTACTCAGGGTCTCGGCTTTACTGTATGTGTTGTGCAAACCTCTTTTTGACGTAGATTTTCGATTCCCCAATAACACAACACACTAGGTTTTACGCACATCTTCCTGGAAATGATAGAGGTGATATAAAACTTGTTTCCTATCCGTGATATGATGGTGTCCATGATATGCCATTTATTTGATAATGGCTTGTCAGCCATTTCTCTTACAACGACTCATGACAGGTCATAAAAAAATATTTTAGTGTTTTTCCAAGACTCTACTTTGGATGAAAGCAATGGAATACAACCACAGGCATGTTTCACTCAGTAGTTTCTCTTATGTATATGCAATATTTACAACAAAACTATGTTTTATTCTGTATTTTTCTTTTGATCTATCATTCATTTAGTCATGTACTGTAGGGATGCAACAACATTTCTATTCTGTATGCTGTGTTTTATAGTAATTTATGTCATGTTATACAGTACGACCAAGAAGATATTACCAAGACTTTTCCATTTTTCGGCACCCACCCTCGCAGTTTAACCCATTAAGACCTGATAGGCCGATTCTATAAATGCCTTCTATGTCTTTCTCAAACATTTTTGTACCAAGGATTCAAAAAATGATATGTATTTGGCCACAGACCCCCATCTGAAAATGTTTTGTGTCAGGGACCCCCAGAAGAGAAGATTTGTGAAATTTCAAGATTTTTCAAAAATGTTCAAAATTGGCCTGGACCGCAGCTCAGAACCGGCTCAATGCAGCCTGACGACGCGTCATGGGTTTGAGTCCCGATCCCGGCGGCCATTGCTGCGTGTCACTGCCCATCTCTCTCTACCCATTGTTCCTGTCAGCCAACTGTCCTGTCAAAAAAGGCATAAAAGCCCCCAAAAAAATAATATATATTATATATATATATATTTTTTTAAATAATAAATAATAAACAAAGTAAAAAAATAGCGGATGTACAAGCTTGCAGCGCGCCACTTTGTGCAGCACTGCAAGCTTGTACATCTGCTATTTTTTAATAGCCAACGCTAAAATCTAAAATGACAGATGCTTTCCCGGTCTCAATGGGTTAATGACACAATCTTGCACAAACAAATGTGAATAAGCGTCAAAAACCACAGACCCACCGCACTAATCCAGTGTCAGAATCGTTGGCAGGATGAGTGTTCTCGCTAACGCTAATGTTGTCAGTTCACCCTCGTACGTTATTAGCTCCCTGACATTTCTTATATTTAGTTCCAGAACGGGAATGCTGAATGGGAATATAATCCTAATTTGCAGAAATGTTAATCTCTTGTCTGGCAGTGCGTTGTCTGGATGACTCTTCTTTTTGGGGCTGGCAGCTTAATCCCAGCTGTCTGAAACGCTCCTTATCTAATCCTCAGACCTTCTGTCTATTGGATGGGATTTTAGTTATTTTCCATCTTCTGAATTAAATGGGAGCTGCTTGTTCCAGAAACTCAGTTTACAACCCCGTGAAAAATAGTTTCATTTGGGCTTGTTTGGCTTTTCGGATCTCCTTGAGGCTGATTTTTCCAAGACATTTCTCAAGATTAAGACCTCACATTATCTAATATTTCTTGTGAGCAATTGATCTCGATTAGGAGAGATGCAGAGCACAGCAAGCTCACTGACAGTTAGGTGAAAGATATTTTCCTAATGGTTTCTGTCTTTCTGTGTTTGTAAATCGTATGCAGTTATTCAGACTGATCTCATAGATCAGTTTGAGATGCACATTAAAAAGTGGACTTGATGTGACCCTTGTTCTATCATTAGGTCTGAGCTCTGTGGCTATCAGTAGCTTACAATGTGTGAACTGAATCTCAGCTGTGTGGCTGATTCTCCACTCCAGCTGATGCTTGTTAGTTCTGCTCCTAAAAAGGGGTTGTCTCAGTTCATTCAGAGTTTAGTAGAGGCCGACCGATTTATCGGCTTTGGCCAATGTATCGAATCGGCCATTATTTAACTTTTTTGGCGACATCGGTATCCGCAATTGTGCAGCTTATATGTCCTGTTTTTTTTTTTTTCAAAGATAGCAGATCTTTACTCAATCTTTATTTCAGACCCAGTGAGATCCATATTACAATTATACAACAGTGTGTGTGTGTGTATATATATATATTTATTTTTTCATGTATTTGTTTGTGATCGGCATCTGACCCAAAAAGCTTGCATCGGTCGTACTTTAGGTGGTTGGGTATGTGTGGGAGATCTCTCATAGTTATAGGCTCCAGCAGGGCATATAGGTGACGTCAATGGATGTTGCTCAATCCAATAGGTGCATGATTTGACCATAGCTTTCATTTCTGCATGTGTTGTGGGCACCATATTTCATCCATACACCGTGACAAATGAAATGCATAGTTTAGACTACAAGATTCACCTGCTCTGTCACCCTTGAGTAATGCTTCAATGTCTTCCCAAGATATAAGTCACTGCCCGAGCTCATATGGTTAACCTAGAGGAGTAGAGAAATGCAGGAGGTTTCCATTGGCTTGTCTGCATGCCGTAGTCAGAGCTCTAGTGTTTCATGGAGGCAGAGGGCCGCCCTCAAAGCCCAGCTCCAGCCCCTTCATATGGTTCTATTTAAGGCCTCTAGTGTCGACTCATATGATTGGCGTACACAACCCCCTACCCTTCTTCCTGCTCCAGCCCCAACTGAGAAGAAGGAGGCTTTTTAGCAGACTGTTTATTTTCCAGGGGAAACCGACTCTCTCTCCCACTCCACTGTCCTGTCCACAACTGGCAATAGCTCCTTGCTCAACATTTCATCCTATATACCTTTCTCTCTATTCCTCTCTATTTTCTTCCTCTTCTCTTCTGCCTTCTCCGTTTCCCCCTGAATACATTAACCTCTATCTACCTACTTTGTTGGACCAGATGGATAAGCACCCCCACTCAAGGGCGTAGAATGGACTCTTTTCAATTGACTGCTTGATGCTTTACCTGCTGGAGAGAGACCTTTCCCCCCCTATGCTTTCAAGCTCTCCATTGCCCTTGTTGTTGGGCTGGAGAGGGATGCACCTCTATGGCCAGACTCTTAGGAAGATGTACTGAGCCCTGTGTGTATTCTCATTGGCTGAGCTCTGCTGACAAATTGGCCTATGGCACAACGGGTGCCCGGCGGCCGATCTCGCGGGCCCATGGCTGGCAGCTGGCTGACAGCGTGTTTCTTCCCCTCCACCCCAGGTCTGGACGCCTCGGACCCAATGCTACTGGAGCAGTACGTGGTGGTGGCCAATTATGAGAAACAAGAACCGGCCGAGATCAGCCTTCAAGCTGGCGAGATGGTGGACGTCATCGATAAGAGCGAGACCGGTGAGTGTTCAAAACAAACACGCAAGCACCGAAACAAGTGATGCGCGAATACACAGCACACACAAACATAATCTACGCAGTACACACACAAAAAAACACACACACAAACACACATACACACATACATGCACGCACACGGACACACACACGCGCTGTCACCTAAACACTTCCAACATAAACAAACAGACATTTCCATGAAAACAGTCAAGGGTTCCTTTCGTTCTTGCATCCCCAAAAGTCCTCCCTCACTCCTCCTCCTCCAAAACACCCCCATCTCTCTCTCTCTGTCCTATCTAGCCTCTCGCTCTATCTCTCTCTCCTCTCTATCTCTCTTGCTCTCTCTCTTTTCCTTCCCTCTTTGTCCTCAGCCTGCTAGCTGTGCCTTAGCCCCATCTGGAGGCTCACTTTGGCTTGCAGTCAGGCCTGTTTTTTTCCCCCTATTGTTGGTTTAGGCTGTGGGCCAGAATGTTGCCTTTAGCAGGAGGAATGTCTTCCAGGCTCATATATTAATTATTCTGCCTTACTCTAATGGAAAGAAAGCAAGGCATGCTGGATTTACAAATGCCATCTGTGGAGAGTCCTTAGTCAGCTGTTTAACCACTGGAGAAGCCTAGGAAACAGGGCCTAGGCTGCCTTTTAAGATATGTCATTAAACTTTGCCACTGATAGAATATACAAATTATACAATTGAACACTTGCAGGAATATCTACAGTATGATCCTGTGGCATGATCCTTCTGCATATTGTGTGTGTGTGTGTGTGTGTGTGTGTGTGTGTGTGTGTGTGTGTGTGTGTGTGTGTGTAAACTCATCTGTTGTTTTCTCTGATTGAGGTGTCACAAACTACATTTCATCAGAGAACATCTGTCAGCTTATTGAGCAGTGTTGTCAACTGTGTCAAACTATGTAAACAACCTACTAGTAGTACAATTAATTATCAGAGTTATTGAGATCATAATGATACTACTTCATGTGCCAATTCTTAAAAATAGCCACTATATAACAAATTACCTTTTGTTCAAATCATGAATCAAGCATATTGTTTACATTTGGACATTTCTGCCCTGTAAACATTTCAAATTAAAATGGGGGAAAAAGAAAGACATTTTGTAATGTAATTGTAATGAATCCACCTTTGATTATTTTGAAGAATGCAAATACACCTTCCCTTAAATCACCATAAAATTCAGCTTGAGGACACCTATTCATATCTTTCTATTTTTTTTTGTCTTCTTCATCAGTGGGGTGAGGGGAGAGGGATGGGTCCAGTAACACGGTTTGACGTATGGCTTTAATGGTGTGCTGAGACAGTAAAACAGTAATGGGCCTCATGTGTTCTTCAGAGGGTAGGAGAGGGAGAGGGAGGAGAAATGGTGACCATGGAAGCAACTGGACTTGGGTTTCACTTTGGGCATGAGTGAAAGCCCATGGCACAGTGGCCTTAAGGAAGAGAGTCAATAGAGTGGGACTGCTTTGAAGTGTCACGTGTGTCCGTTTTTGACTGGGTCTATTTGTTTTCTCTCCGCGGTCTAGAAGGACTTGAGCGCACTAGGGAGCCTCCGTGAGGCGGATATTCCAACACCTTGAAGTCCTTTTACCAGGGGCCTTATATGAGGCCCTTCCTCCAGGATCTGCTTGAACTTGGTGTGCATGGTTTTTAGCAGAATGCTATGCCTCTTCAGCTCAACAGTTGTGCCATGTTATGTTTTGTGTGGTGATACTGCACTACTGAACCATGTCACTTGGACCCTTAAGATCCTTTCTCTTTCTCAATTCAACTGATATATTATGACATCATTGTCAGTTCTGATACAGTAACTCGCCTATCTTGTGTGCTATTCTAAATCTGTCACCAGTTAACACAGAGCAAAACAGTAGTCCACACTGGTCTCTGCAACTTAAAACAGACCCCAAGGCAATTGGACATATATATTAGGCTCTGATTGACAGTTCCACAGTGTTTTGAAGTAAATACGAGGTGCTGCAGGGCTATTTCCAAGAGCACAGCTAGGAGTTTAACTCAAACCTTGATGCCTCCTGCATTGGACGCAGGCTAAAGCTCCTCTGTTATGCTAAGTGACATCATTCTCTATCCTTCGGCCAATGCTAACGAATCCAGGTCTCGTTTGGTTTAGCATCCAATGCCTTGCAGGATAAGTGTGCCCCTTTTATAGGTTCTGACATACTGATCTGTGAATTACAGAGCTAAGTGCTGAACAAGGTGAATATATGCTCTTCATGAACTCGAGGCACTAAAATGTCAGATATCATGACAAAAAGTTGGTATTGGATTTTATGGATGTCTGAGCTGGAGCCTACAACATGGACTTTTTCCTGTAAAGCAACACCGCACATTTAAGCCAGCATGGTTCCCCTGCAGAGATTTTGGGATGGCCCGTACGGAAAATCTCCTCACATGCACATATTCTCATCTAATTTAATCTCAATGGTCCCAATTTGTTTTATATGAGCTGTGCAACCAGAGTTGTGAGCGCACGAGAGCGTGATTGCCATTATGCCATAGATCTAGTATTGAAATATCACAGCACCAGAGCGTTTTTATTTATAGTCAAACCAACAGGAGGTGTCCAACTGTTGTCACTCTGGAATAAAGCCATTGTTCTGTATACTGTGGCTGCGCCGGCTGTGGTTTTCCTTACCTTGGATTAGATAATATATGCCTTTGACAGGGCACTGAATCTAGGTCAGACCTATAAGCAAGCTCAGCTTTCTCTTCTTTTCCAGCCTGCTGTCCCAAGCCAAGGCTGTATTTTCCGTTGCACTGCTTGATGCTGCTGCCTGTGTGCCAAGCCTACTGGCCTATTTTACATACAGTACACTACAGTACAGTAAAGTGTCATAGTTTTTAATGACTCTAGTTAGGGACGGAAGGGCAAGGGCTGATGACTAAGTGTGATGTTGATGTTCTAGGTGGTGGTGATTCAATTATTTTAATTTGATTTAATATACACTCTATATTTGAAAAATAAATTCACCCGAGAAAGCTGAAGGTTTTCTTCGGCAGGCCCTGATGCTGTTAGGCACCCTAGCAGCTTGGTAAAGTACTCAACACATTTGCCAACCTCCAATTGAAAACTTACATGAAAATAATCCATGACTGTAATTTTAAAACGTTGCTGTACTGTAAGTACCAAGTCAAAGTATGTTTGACAGTCATATTAGCTTTGTCCTTGCACTATCAGTGCGATTGTGGTCATTTTATTTGTCTATTTTTATGAGAGTTTGCCAGGGAGAGGCGCTGGCCCAGGAGTAGAGAGGAGTGCGGGGAAAGACTCAGAGGGAATATGGAAAAAGCCATTTCCTGCCAAAGTTAGCGGTTCAGAGAGGTTGGTTCATTATAATGGCTTAATGGATCCTCCAGGATGCCTCCTCAGCTTACAGTATGTTGGAGAGATGCTAACCAGAGCTAAGCTAGCACCACAGCCCCCGCTGCATTGCAGATCAGTGTAAATGCACTGTGGTCAACGGTTTAAACCTCGGCCACTAATGGGAGTCGTGCATGGGAGAGATATAGGAATTTGCTTTTTTTTTTTCACTGTGGAAGTGCAGTTCTATATAGATGCCCCTTGTCTGCTTATACACATCAAGGGCACTGTTAGGCTGGCGTTGCCCAGTCTGACCCAGAAAATATCCCTCTATACCGGCTTGTCTGGGTTTACCTTGGCCACACTCCAAGTCTCGATCACCCTCTCTGAATTGTAATTTGCCAAATGAACTCCAGGAATGTCTGTCTGTGTTGGAGGGGGCAGCGCAGATCTCTCAACCTCTGTCCCCCTAACCCACACCCCCAATGTGTGTACATGGTTTCGTCGGCAGAGGACTTCAGGAAGAGCCTTGTTTAAGGATGCAAATTAAGATAGTGATCTTGTCTTCAAACTTAAAGAGCAAGGACAACTGGTACTTTCTAGAATGTATTACGTTATGTCGACACAGTGGCTGGTGTGGAAGGCAACGTACAAATACAATTTAGGCATTTAGCAGGCGCTCTTATCCAGAGTGACTTAAAAAGGTTGGATTAAGTGCCATGAACATTTTGTCAACAACAACGCGTGGTTGAGAACGAGGTGGAGACAGAGGGAAGTGAGTGAGAACCAAATGAAAGAAAAATACCTGTTTTACCTGAATTTACCAATTAGGCCTATTTTTGGTCCATGCACTGTAGCATCAACTTCATAAAGTGGACATCTATCTCTCTCTCTCTTTCTCTGATGTAAGGATAGATAATGTAGACCAGTGGTTCCCAAACCTTTTCATGTCAAGGACCCCTAAATTGACACTTATTAGCCCGCGGACCCCCACTTAAAAAGATATGCCAGGGACCCCCATAAGAGAATATTTGTACGGCTCTAGTAGTGATTCTCAACCATTTTAATTTCAAGGACCCTCAGTTTGACTTGCATTAGGCTATGGACCCTCATTTAATGGCATTTATATCTCTGGGACCCCAATTTATATTGTAAAATCAATGCTAATTTAACTCTGAGAGTGTACAAACGGTACCAAATGGACCCGTTAGGGTCCATTTGGTTCCGTTTGTACACTCTCAGAGTTACAGACCCATAAGGGTCCATTTGGTTCCTACTATCCATGAACTAGCCGTTCCTACTATCCATCATTTAGCTGGGGTCCCCTGGAACTCCCTCAAGGACCCCTGGGGGTCCCCGGACCCCACTTTGAGAACCAATGCTGTGTAGACCATTAGAGGTAAACAGCATTTTAAGGAGAATTAAGTGCTGTTAGGGACCAATGTATTTATGGGTTTCTAACACTGTTCTAGTTCTAGTGCAGAGACTGCAGGACCTGGCTTGGTGTAGTCCATGTCCATGAGGGGATCCTTTCAGAGGCAGGGAGGGAGAGAGAAGGTTGTTCCTTAGGTCAACATTAGCTCTTGAAAGTCGTTTTGTGCCGTTTTCACCTCCCTCTCGTAGCAGACCCATGCAAGTAATTGAAACCCAGTGTTTTATGAAAACTGGAACTTAAGTCTGTCTGTGCATTGAGCTGGATATGTTTCCCCCTGAGCTTTGATAGTGGATATACTGTTAATAAATACAGAAGCTGGAAATGAATGCGTTTTGTGTGTGCGTGCGTGCGTGTGTTTCTAACCTCCCTCCCTCCCGTTCTGCACAACAGTGGTGTCAGATATCTACAGGATTGCTGAGCCACTGCATTCCTCATTACTTCAGACCCTGCATAAAAAAAACATATTTTGGATTGAAATAGTGCAAACGATTCTAGGTCAAATGCACGCCGTACTGTGGATGGATACATTTTAGGATCACATCCTGTTGATGTTTTATTGTGATCTATTATGCATGCTATTGTTTAACTACCTGGCATGGTACAGTATATAGGCTATGTATATATTGATCTTTGGTTAATCCATTCACGGCAGAAAAAATAAAATCCAACGTGGCAGGCCTCCAATTTTTTGCCTCAGCAGAGAATCTGTTGTTGATTACAGTAAAAAGGAGGCATGGCTCTTTAACCTGATAGATATGCCAGATGGCAGGTACAGTACGGCAGACAAATAGAGCTCAGAAATGAGCTCACCTCTCTTTTGTCTGTGGTTCTTTTTTGCTCACAGAGATAGAATCAGTGGTGTAAAGTAACTAAGTACATTTACTCTATACTGTACTTCAGTACATTCTTTGGGTATTTTTACTTTACTGGAGTATTTATAATTTTCAGTACTTTTACTTCTACTCCACTACATCTCAGAGGCAAATATTGTACTTGTACTCCACTACAATTATTTGAAAACTTTACAGACCCAAAAAAATCTACAGAGTAACTAGTTACTAGTTACTTTGTAGATTTTGATTATTATTACAAAACATACATTAACCACTTCAGCCCTACATTTTGGCCTAGCCGATCTACAAGCTCACAATGCGTCGCATGGCGAAGCAATGTCAGCTTGTAGATCCGCTATTTTCAAAAGATTCGTATACCTTTGAAAACTTGTGAAATGGGACACTCTGCACATCGAGTACTTTCTACTTTTGGTACTTTAAGTACATTTTGATGCCAATACTTTTGGTACTTTTACTCAAGTACATTTTTAATTCCGGACTTTTACTTGTAACACACAGTATTGATACTTTTACTTAAGTAACAAATGTGAGTACTTTTCCCACCACTGGATAGAATGTAGGACGAATGGGGGTACAGCGAAAGCTTTATCACTTTGATGTCTGGGCCAGGCATCTGTTCTCGTGCTGTTTTCTCCACTCAGGAATATACATTTCAAATGGTTAAGTTTTCCACCCCCTGCTGCCACATTACAACAATGCAGGGAGCTTAAGTTTTTCATTGTCCAGCTTTGCTTTCTCTTTCTTTCTCTCTCTCTTTTTTTAGCCGTTTGTTATTGGTCTCTGAAATACAGATTTCAAGCTTTGTCAATTAGGCTGACATGGCCTTTTTTTGTTAACGTTGGTTTGGAATAATTGGCAAGCATCTAGTGTGTGTTTGTACCGCAGAGCAGGCCTCAACAAGTCATCAACTTAGTTACAAACATATTGTTGCTGTCAGGCAGAAACCTTGTTTATCCCCCCCATAAAATAATGCCCTATTTTAGACTTTTATATATTAGATTGAAGCTTTTAGATTTTTTTTTGAAAGTTAAGTTCTTACCTACAATATAATATGTATATTAAAATGACGTGCCCAAAGCCAAAACAGGGACGCCAGGTTAAAGTGTGGGTTAAGTGTGAAGTGGTTAAGTCTGTCTGTGGCTTTTATATTTAAGCAATGAAAAGTATAAACAAGCGCATGCGACCAAATAATAACTACATTGGATCCATTGGTCCAACAGGTGCTGTGCTCCATTTCCTGAAAAGTCACAGTTTTGGAAATACAAGTATTTCGCCCGACAGCGACAATATCTGCCATTTCGTCATACAGGTCAAACAATCTCCTCATAGCCCAGAGCAGCACTGTTGTCAAGACCATTGCTTCCCAAAGTGGGGTCCGGGGACCCTCAGGGGTCCTTGAGGGAGTTCCAGGGGGTCCTCAGCAAAATGATGGATAGTTAGGAACCAAATGGACCCTTATGGGTCTGTAACTCTGAGAGTGTACAAATGGAACCCAATGGTCGATTTGTTTCAATTTGTACACTCTCACAGTTAAATTAACATTGATTTAAAAATAAAAATGGGGATCCGTAGCCAATGCATGTCAAACTGGGGGTCCTTGAAATTAAAATGGTTGAGAATCACTGCTAGAGCCCTAAAAAATATTTTCTTATGGGGGTCCCTGGCATATCTTTTCAAATGGGCTATATAAGTGTCAATTTGGGGGTCCTTGACATGAAAAAGTCAAACCATTTGGATTTTCCCAGTTTGAGACTGTGACATCTGAGGTTGATGTTTGTGGTCGTGATCGTATGGTGTAGCGGTGGTATACACGAGATCCGTGCCAGGGGTTTGCGGCTCTAACTATTGTCTCATTCAACCACTGACCAAAACGGGAGGATTGAAATATAAACACTGTTTAAATGTTATACAATACCGAAGCCATATATAATAGTGAGGCTGATTGTGTTTAGCAGAGTGCATTGCTACTTGGCATACTTGTTTTCTTAGTGGTCTAATTACTCGACCACTTATAGTTGTTGGTTCTTGGTGCCAACTCTGACCTTGCACTTGTAAGTCGCTCTGGGTGATAAGACCGTGTTAAATGCCTGCATTATAAATCAGTGTTTCTTCGTGGTGAACATCTCTGAACTAATGTTCAGCAGCGCTCTGTGATCCATCTTTCCCTGACACAGATGACAGGGCAGAAGTGATAGAGAAGTGGAGAGTTACTTTATGCTAAAAGACTCTGCATGAGACCCCGGGAGGCCACAGATAAGAGATAATAGTCCACAAGAATTCAGCAAGTACACAAAAAGATAGTGCAGGGAGATCGCCCTGCTTCGGGAGTCAAGATGGTCAATGCATCAACTACATACCAACAAGTGCATGTGCACACGAGCGCGCGCACACACACACACACACACACACACACACACACACACACACACACACACACACACACACACACACACACACACACACACACACACACACACACACACACACACACACACACACACAGTAAGGTATGGCTTAGTCACATTTGTTCCTCCCACATCTGCAGTCTGCACAGGCAATCCCTGCGACTCAGAAAAGAGGAAAAAATATAAGTTACCTCTCCTAATCTCCTTCCCACTGTCTCCCATTTCAACTTCCCACAGTTGGATCTGTGCTCACTCCATTCACTCACCTGTCATAACAGCTTCACTTTTACCTATAGAACGCTGCTGATGGGATTCACTGTTGTCTATGTCTATGCTCTGAAGCCCAAATAATGGAGTAACTGCTGAGGCAAGTTTTTCTTTTCTGTGGGAGCTTGGGTTTCAGTTGGTCTTTGAATGGATGCATGTAATGAAAGACACGAAGCAGACTTCTCACTGAAGAGTTTTGCTTATAATTCCCACCTGTTTGATATAAACCTGCGGAAATCAGCAATTGTGTAGTGGATGTGTGTTTTTAAAAGTGCTTTTATTGCCTCTTTTGAGAACTCAGCCTAAGCACCTGCTATATGGGATCAGGGTTGAAAAATGCAGGCACGTCAGGCCTAGCCATCAATAACAGCATATTATTTACTCAGTCCTCTTAACGTGACAGTTTGTCATTGCTCAGAATATATACTCAGATGTTTGCTTAAGTGCTTTCAATTAAGGTGCATTCCCACACACCTCATTGCCACGCTTACTTTTCATTTCTATACACTCACGGGTTTGCAGAAGTGAAAATGACATTTCCCCCAGTTTGTAATGCCAACGTGAGAATGGCAATTTGTCAACTTGAGCAGTTTTTTCCTTTATTGACTTTAACTTTTTACCAAGCTCTATAATGGTCAATTTTACTTCTTTATTTACCACTGTTGCAGTCAGGTCAATATCAGCATATGTAAATCTCCTGTCAGTTTGTATAATTTGCAATGACAGATGGAAGTAAACAATGACACATCTTGAAAATAAAAATAAATCCGGCTATGCTGCTGGGAACACATTAACATTACAATGTCACCTACTATTAATGTCAAAAAGAAGGGAAAATACTGGAATCTTCTGTATATTTCCAATAATCATTCATTACTCGACGGCCCATGAGCCTCCAATTCTGACGTGGAAAAGGAAAATGTCTTTGGTCCTAAATGCTGCGGACACCATTTTATTTCTTTTTTTTTTACCTTGCAGCTCTCTGTGTGATTTATTGGCAAAAGGTTTCTCTGAAGCCACAGCTTTGGTGTAAAGATTGAGCACATTACATGGCTTGTTAGGTCCTTGAGCATTGGCCAATGCTGGGCTTTGGGCCAGGACCCAACAAGCACAGGCATTATCATCTGTTTGTGTGGACCTACCCGAACTCCATATAAGCTAGTCACATCGTTCAACTGAGGGTGCAACTTGTGTGGCACAGCCAGTTCAAGTGAAACCGGCAGTACACATTGTGTATGTGTAGGTTTCAACAATGGAATGGAACAATGGAAGAATCTGGAATTCCCTGCAACATTACTGAAATATCCCTTATACTGCTGATGCCAAAAACCTCTCACCTGTTACAGAATAACTGCCCCCCCCCCACCAGTGGTCTAAAGTAACGAAGTACATTTACTAAGTACTGTACTCAAGTACAATTTTGAGGTATTTTTACTTTACTGTAGTATTTCCAATTTTCAATACTTTTACTTCTACTCCACTACATCTCAGAGGCAAATATTGTACTTTTACTCCACTACAATTATTTGAAAACTTTAGATACTACCGTAGTTACTTTGCAGATATACATTATTATATTATAAAACATACACTAACCACTTTAGCCCTATTTTATACATAGGCTTTGAAAATATCCGATCTACAAGCTCACAACGTGTCGCATCGCGACGCGTTGTGAGCTTATAGATCTGCTATTTTCAAACATTTTAGTACTTTTACTTTTGGTACTTTAAAGGACAACTTTATTTTTTTACAACCAAGGTTTATATTTTAGCTTGTAATTAAAGTAAATAAAAGATGAGTGTTATTTTTTTTTTCATGTACTGCTTTCTACAGTTTTGGCAATTTTTGCGATATTTTTTACAGTGGGCGGGGGCATTCTGTCCGGTGGCTAAATATGCCTTTTTTACGCAATAAAAAAGGTCCTGTGGTCTTTGATGGCCAGATGTGAGTTATTGGGGGTTAGAAGAGCTACTGTACATAATAATAAAGAAAACACCGGGTTGTTGTGTAAAAAAAGACATATTTAGCCACCGGACAGAATGCCCCCGCCCACTGTAAAAAAGATCGCGGAAATTGCTAAAACTATAGAAAGCAGTACATTTAAATTTTTTAACACTCTTATTTTATTTACTTTAATTACAATCTAAAACATAAACCTTGGTTGTAAAAAACTAAAGTTGTCCTTTAAGTATATTTTGATGCCAATACGTTTGAACTTTTATTCAAGCAACATTTTGAACACAGGCCTTTTAGTTGTAACAGAGTATTTTTATATTGTGGTATTGCTACTTTTACTTAAGTAAAATATCTGAGTACTTCTTCCACCACTGCCCCCCACTGACAAACACATAATGGACATGATGCAGTGAGTCTTTGAAAATGATTAAAGGTGGAGCCTGCTTGGCTCTCACCCTGCACTCTGCTTGCTTGGGGGTTTATGATGGAGAGTTCAAACTGCTATCTTCCTCCAGTAATTGTCCCTGCACTTATCCCCTTAATCCCAATGGTTTACCAATAGACCTTTAATTGCTACCTGTCTGAAGGTGATGCATTAAGGGTCGCAAAGAGACAAGAGAGAGACATCTTTGGATGAGAACTGACTGCTGTAGAAGAGAGTTTTGCTGCACCTTGCAGTTTTCACCAACACTATGTATTATGTTATTATTAGCTACAGTATTAGTACTGTATTAGCTGGTGCAAGCGAACCTTTCCAACATTTACGTACGTTCCAGACATTTTGATTTATTGTAGGACAAAACTACTACTATCCCTTTGTAGCTAAACAATACTCAAAACTCCATTCTACCCTTTGAAAAGTGGACACTGGAGGCATGGGCCAGCTGTGCATACGTGGTGGAACACTCATAGCCTCTTTATGGGTTGTCAAGAGGGCTGTCAGCCATATTGTATTCCGTTACCACAACAAACAGTGTGTATGTGGCATTCCATGTCCAGGACTATTTAAGTGATGTCTTTGTCACTTCTGTCCCCTGCAGAGAATAGGCATGAAATCACAAGTGTGCGGGGGCTGTTTTAAATGAACGGCATGGCAGAGGTGGGGTTAGTATTTAAGTTAAGCGTAAGTAATATTGAAAGCATTAGGGGACTTGTTTGTTGTAGCCGGCGATTTATCTTTTTTTCCTGTTTCAGATAAAATACAGACTCAAATACGCCCAGAGGCCTAATAAAAATGCACCTAATGTAACACAGTATCACTTTACTCCACCCACTCAGTTTGTTTCATTGTCATTGTTTCAAAACAATGCAGTGGGCTGTATGTCCACCAGCTCTTCAATCACAACATTTTGTCACGAAGCAGCTGTCAAATCGATGCTGTCATACCCCAAGGAATCCAATCACATCAACTACAACAAGCCTTAATGGAGATCTTGGCCAGTTCATTCCTTTGAAAGTATGATTGATGCCTCGTGAAAGAGAGGACCTCATCACCGGGTGAGATACAGCTAGTAGGCGGTCAGTCTGACTATCTTGGCCCCCCAAAACCATTATAGAGTCCGCTGGCAACAGAATCAAGGTTGCATGGTCTGCATGCTCATGTGCATTTCTATGTGATCCCTAAGATCTAAATGACTGTTTCCAACACAGCGCTCTGTTTGTCTACAAAACATGCAACTCCTTGCAATGAGGTATAGGAGTATCATCAGTCAAATCATACATTCACTTGGAATCACATTGTAAGTTCATATAGAGTCACAAAACATGTCAGGGTCAGTGTAATCACAGGTTTATGTATTTGAAAACACAACACATTATTTACCCCCTTTTCCCATCACTGTGCTGTACTTTGCCTTACATTTCCGATACCTTAGCCTCCTTCCCTCCGGATGTACATCTGATGACCTTGTTCTACTTGACCCTGCTGACCTTATTTTGCTCTACCCCCACAACCCCCCCCCCCCCTTTCAGGCTGGTGGTTTGTCAGCACAGCAGAGGAGCAGGGCTGGGTTCCTGCCACCTATCTCAACTCCCACAGTGCAACACGAGATGATCTGGAGCTGGGTGCCTCCAAAGCAGAGGAAGGTAAGACACGTACGCTCATTATTGTATAGAGACATGCATGTACATCTATCTACCAGGCAGCTCATTCGCGCGCGCGCGCACACACACACACACACACACACACACACACACACACACACACACACACACACACACACACACACACACACACACACACACACACACACACACACACACACACACACACACACACACACACACACACACACACACACACACACACACCTCTACCCTCAATACTCAGTCCTCCCATGTCAGACAAAACGCAGCGAACCCACCCAAGAGCCAGCGCCGACCTACATTGAAGGAGGTTGACGCCTGCGTCGGTGTGAACAACTCTCTCTGTCTCGCTGCCATCATAAGCATCCCACAAACAGAGTACAGATTGAGCCTTGAGTAAATACAGAGCAGCAGAGCCAGGAGAGACTAAGCCACAGCCGTGTACTGAGTGATGTGCTTTACAGTGGAGCACTGTACAGTAGAGAGAGAGACGCAGTCTAACACTAAAAACGATGTGACCTCCACATAGTTACTGAGTAAACTCAGGAAAGCGCAGGGGTGTTTCCACCAGTGTTCAGTTCAGGCACAAAGTGTGAGGACATTGCATGAGTCACCATAGTGTACCTTAATGTTACTGCAAACTGCAGCAAGCCGTGAGGGATTATGCTAGTTCATACGACTGCTCATCAAAGTGGACTGTCTTGTAAGTTACAGTATAGATGTAAGTTAATGCATGATAAACGCTCTGTTATGTTACTGCGCTTAGTCCAGCAGCGAGTGAAGGATCCAAAACCCTGATAGGGAACACACCTAATACTTGCAGGACTCAATTTGCCAGATGACCACGCTGACAGGAGAAGCTGGCAAAGATAGACCAGTTGTGCAATCATCTTGATTTCTCCTCACAATTGGTCCCGTTATCAAGCCAGCTTCTGAGCCAATCCTTGTCGCATTCTTCAAATATTTTCATTGTAACCTCAGACAAAATGTCATTGCAATGCAGGGCTGGGTAACATATTGATGTTTTATAGCAATCGTATAATGATATTTTTTAAATGTTGTGAATCGAGATACAATTTGAACACTACAAACCAATTACAAAGTCATATTTATTTAGGTTAATATGTAAGAATGCCAGCTGAATACCAAGCAGTAAAATGTGATTAAAAATCAACTAGATAATATGTGATTTAAACAGATATCCTGATATTTATCTATATTTCTCTTCTGGTTACATACTTTTTTCCCATATCACCCTGCCCTAGCACAATGGAACTCCAACCTCTGAAGAATAGATCTACAGTATAGGAATCAAATGCGGATTTGATGATTAGCTGTGGTAAACAAAAGAAAAAAGGGGGAAAAGACTGTAGTAGAATAACTGAATGCTGCTTTCACATTCAAATTCAGAAAACATTATTGTCTTATCATTTAATACTATATTTGTGTGAAAGAACCAAAACAAACGGAGGCACTGAAATCATTAAGTTGTATCTTACACTTCCAAACAAACATTCAGATTTTCCAGCACTCTAGCCAAGACATCTTTTGTGTACGATTTGTGTATTCCCTAACAATGGGACCCCGGATCCCTTCGGTATTGTATATCTTCTGACTTAAGGAGGGAGGGAATCAGAATGCATTTGGCTAAATAGCTCTACAGTTACACAATGTGCTGACTAGCCCTTTCCCTCCCAAGTGGGACCTATAGAATACGTCTTTATCCCCCTGTACATTCCAAGATTGATGCATACCACAGAAATATGACCCGTGCACGCGCGCGCGCGCGCGCACGCACGCACGCACGCACGCACGCACGCACGCACACACACACACACACACACACACACACACACACACACACACACACACACACACACACACACACACACACACACACACACACACACACACACACACACACACACACACACACACACACACACACACACACACACACACACACACACACACACACCACTCATATGCAGATAGCAGCCTGCCAGAGTGCTTTGGGGGGGACCACGTGTCTGTGTAATTAGTGTTTATGTGTCTAGTCAGGCCTGGGACTTGCCCACAACCCATAAAGCACCATCTTTCTGTCAATCCCATGGACTGCAGCAGCCTCTGCCACCTCTCTGTCACCGAAATGGGGACGTATTTCTGGAAAACTGGATCTGGAGCTCATGATAAAGTCTTTCGAGAGCCAAGATATGGACACTTTGAAAGCTCGAGACAGTTTTGAGTTGTGACTCCCCCCTCTTCTTATTAAAAGAAGTGTTATGATGATGACAGTGCGTGTATATCTTCCTCCTCCCAGTGGTCATATTTCACACGTAAATAAATGTAGTCCATTAAATTAATTGGTTTTGCCTTATCAATGGGTTAGTGATGCACAGGTTCTTTTAATACCCACACACCACCCTACCCATTGTCAGTGGTGGACAACAAAGATTTCTTTTTCAGTATCTGTACTACTTGAGTATTTGTATTTTTGACTCCACTACTTCTGGAAGTTCCAGGAAGGGAAAACGTACATTAGCAACTTAAGCCCTATTTCAAATATAGTGAAAATATCAAGCTCACAAGCTTGTAGATCTGCTATTTTCACTACTGACTGCGGCAAAATGGCTGCCGTGTGAATATGGTCAATGGCATTTAGTGATAAAAGTGTTTTCTTAAATTAGATCATTTATGTGCACCCTGCAATTTCAAATGTTGGCACATGACAAAAGGCCTTCCTGTTGGTGCTAATCATTCTCATCTGTGTTTTACGTAAGAAAAGGCAAGGGCGAATTATAGACCTGTTGTGGCACACAACAACTCCAACCAGTGGAATTCTCAGCCTCTTTATTAATTTGATGGCATTCCTGGAACAGCAATGTGTGTCCCAGATGCTCAACCAGGACAGAATGGGAAAACCATGCTGCTAATTACAAGCCCCAGAGATGATGGCTCAGTTTTAACACTTCCTCTGTAACATTCACTCAACCATCCACCCGTCCGTCCGCCTCATCATGTCCCATTGTGGTCCTGTTCCTCCATGTCTTCCATCCATGTAACTAATAATGGCGACCCTGTCAACAGTCATGATGTTGTTTGTGCTTGCTTTTTATGTTTCCCCATGTTTGTTTGCGTGTTTGTTTATTTGTGTGTGTGTGTGTGTGTGTGTCTGGTCGGCATGTGTGTCCATCAGTCACTAAGCGCCGTAAGGCCCATCTGAAGAGACTGGACCGCAGATGGACGCTAGGTGGCGTCATCAGCAGGCAACAGAGCCGTGGTGAGATGCTGCCACACCTCCTGACCCCCCCCCCCCCTCTCACATGCCCTCCCTTACCATCCATTGTCATCATCGCTCTGTCACTGGTCAACCCAGGAGTTTTATCTCTGCCGTCCTATAATGCATTCTTTCAGGATTCAATTTGAAGAGGAAAAACAAAACAGAGGGGGTGACAATTTCTTAACCACTTAAGCCCTACAGCAGGGGTCTTCAACAGGGGGTCCGGGACCCCTAGGGGGTCCTCAGAGTTACTACAGGGGGTCCGCCAAATCTTTGTGTGATATGATATATTTTTTTTTTTACATGAACCACTTGAATCCTAGCATCCCTTTCCTGAGGAGAACTTTAGCCAAAAATAGCCGATCTACAAGCTCTCAACGCCTCGCAGCGCGAGGCGTTGAGAGCTTGTAGATCGGCTATTTTTGGCAAAGAGGCTATAGGTGTAGAGGGAAAAAAGAGCAGACTAAGTTTAAAAAAAAAACCTTAGCTCATCTGAAACAATTTTATACAATATAGAGTAGGGGGTCCCTGCTTTATCTCTCTCTCAGCTAGGGGGTCCTTGGCCTGAAAAGGTTGAAGACCCCTGCCCTACAGCATATACTTCATCATACAATGAATAGCGAAAATAGCCAAAGATAACAACGTGTGTGAGCTTGTAGATCGGCTACGGCTAATTTCTGCAAATATAATTGGTGTGGAGGGGGAAAAGAGGGAACCAAGTATAAATATATAGGGTTTAAGTCGTATAGCATACTGTAAATTCCAAACGACATGATCTTATCAATGCAAGGAAAGGTTTGAGTGGCTGCATGTGTTGGCTGACATCTTGTCAATCAATGGCAGTTCATCTTTAGATGAAGCAAGAAAGTATATTGTAAAATCTACCCAGCTGGGAATAACACCTTCCCTTTTTGTTTTTAAGTTAGTGACAAAAATCACACACCCTTTACTGGGATATATGAACCAAATTATTATGTTCAATAGGTTAGCCACTATGTCTACATGTACAGTACATGCAATGTACATGACCTACAGTATAGCATTAAGATTAAGATGCATAGATGCTTGGTATTAAAATTGTAATTGCATTCTTGGTTTTTAAAATGCCTTTGGGTGTGCATGACCTACAGAATTTCCAATATTTTAAAAGAAAACACTCAAAGTTGCCAGGTCTGCAAATGTCAGTGCATGTTCAGTCTTGCATTCATTGCTACCTTTCAGTCAAGGGTCATGATCATGAACCAGAAACCCACACAAGTAACCACTAACCGACGCAAACATGTAAGCAAAGGTGGAATCAGCAACTTTATATAGTAATAAAGAAAAGTGAGCCGGCATTACACCACAAAATTGCTCCATGTAAGTGGTTTATTATCATCAGCAGCATGTGCCAAAACCATCTTTTCTGAATTACAGATTTTTTTTTCCCTTCCTTCTCACTGGCGTAAAAGACCTCGATATGCCATGTTATAGCTTGCAACTTTATGAGTTTTTATGAGCAAATGAAAAATGTATATGTATGTAGTTTTCACAGTGAGGTGGAACCGCAACACGTTAATCTGCTGTGGTGTTGATAGCAATCAACATTATAATAAAGACTATAAAGACTAAAGAGAGAATGTGCTTGCACACATTCCCTTTACCAAAATACCAAGGGGTATTTTGACAGGATATGTAGTTGGATTACTAACAGAAGAGCGAGGATAGGCCATTTGAGTTCAGCCTAAGGTCTGTGCTTGGCAACGGTTTCCACACAAGTGAACGCATGCTCTCTCTGGAGTGCAGAGGTTTTTCCACCCTAGGAACGAAATCCTGCTTAAAAAGAAATTGCGCTGAGTCCACAAAAACAGTTTATAAGAGTAATGCAGGCGATGCATGCTGCGGTTAACATAATATCTGATTCAGACTTTCCCCCCGCTGTTGATCATCACTAAAGGTTGAGGGGAGCCACATGAACAGGGTTGCCCCGAGTGGGAAACGTTCTACTACCTCTGAAACAGGGAGAGCGGAAGACCCAGAATTCAGAGGAGAGCAGAGCAAAGCATGCAGGATGTGTCCTTTAACCTTCTATTTGCATATCTGTATATGGAGCTTTGTCTTTTAAAGCTGCAGTTCAGAACTTAAACCATTCTGTATGATCTTCTAGAGTCTAGACTCTAGTTAGTATGTTATTTGTTAATACAATATAACTAGCACATATGCAGTGGTTGGAGGTAGTCTCCCCACTCTTACATTGAGAAATGTATACCCGGGTGTTGGGTAGGACACCTACTGGTTAACAAGTTGTACTGCCAGAAGCTCATAAGCACAAATATCTTCCCAGGCCAAGTGGGGACTGACTCTTGCCTGAGTGGTAGAAATTGGAATGTGGGAGACTAGGGTTTGAATCACAGGTAGGATATCAAAGTTACCCACAAAGCCATTCAACCCTTTCAGAACTTAGAAGCGCGGAGGAGGAAAGAAGGTTAAAAAATAAATAAAAAAGATTTACAGTCCTCTATTCTGACAGGTTGGCTTACAGGCTGCCATCTCTTTCTCCTCTATTTTTAAATGATCTCTTTTTCCTGTGCTGTTTTATGGCGAGGAGAGACCTCTGCTCTGTAATGGTATGAAAGACTGTCAGAGTTTGCCCCTTGGCCTCTTGGGAAGTCACAAATCAACATGGTGCCTCTGTTTGCTACTACCTGCAGAGTTAAGAGATGCTAGCTGTCCCAAAGCCAGAAGTCTGTTTTGTGTCACTGTATGTGTCAAACTACCATAGAGGTTCACTGTGAAGGTACCCTTGATCAAAGTAAATGCCAGTGACAACTGACTACTATTACATTATAAATAGCATACCATTGTGGCATGTATTCGATGAGAAAGACATATTGCCTGGGATTTTGATGATACCATTGCATAGTCATTATGTCACATGGATTTTTAGATATTTATCACTTCCTTTTCTTCTGTCAAGATAAAACCTTTTGATCTTTTTTTATCTTCTTGAATAATATGCCATTATTCCAGACGTGTTATATCTTACAGAGTCTGACATGAGCCTTTCTCACAACCTTTCTCCTCTGACCTTGGCAGAAGAGAAGTATGTAACAGTGCAGCCCTACACCAGCCAGGGGAAGGATGAGATCGCCTTTGAGAAAGGAGTAATTGTGGAGGTGATTCAGAAGAACCTAGAAGGCTGGTGGTTCATCAGGTAACAGTCAGGTTACAGTTTCCGATAATGTGACGGGCAGACATGTTTGGCTCGCCTTCCTTTGCATATCATGCATTTTCCTCCCTCTTTTGCCCATTCTGCCCCCCCAGGTACCAAGATAAGGAGGGCTGGGCTCCAGCCTCCTATCTAAAGCAGGTGAAGGATGAGCTCTCCCCCCGCAAAAAGACAGTGACTAGTCCAGTGGAGATTATTGGCAACATCATGGAGATCAGCAACCTGCTCAACAAGAAAGCCCTGAGTGAGAAGGATGTGCAGACTGAAGGCCTCCCAGAGGAAAGCCCCCGTGTGCTTAGGAGGGAGATCAGCCTGCCGATCCCCTGCTCTGACACCAGCCCTGGCAACACCCCACAAGAAGCGAAGAGCAAAGCAGAGCCTGCTTCCCCAGCTGTAGCCCGTGTTGCTCCTCACAGAGTTGAGATTGGTGTGTTGCATTAGTGTGACTGTTTTCTCATACTTGGGAGAGTGGCATCCGCCCAAAAAATAATAACAATGACATGCATCTCTGTCGTTTTTGGGAACAGGTTCACCGATTCTCAGGCAAAAACCACCCCCCCGAAGAGATGCAACCTTGGTAGGTTTTCTTCCCCCTTTCCACACATTTTCTTAGGTCTACAGCATAGCATAATAATTAACTGTGCCACTCTCATTTTAGGGATTTTCAATGCCTTCACCACCAGAGCCCCCTACTGTTGAAGCAGAGTATTACACTATTGCAGAATTTCAGTCGTGCATATCAGATGGGATCAGTTTTAATGGAGGACAGAAAGCTGAGGTAAGCTAAATCAGATATTCAAGATGCTCCTTTACAGGATCATCTGTTCCTGCATAATAATTACACACATATATCTATAAAGCAGTGTAATCACCTTAGCAATGGCACTGTCTTCTATTAAAGAACAAGGATATTACACTGACACCAATATTAAACTGACTCTCTCTTGGCCATGTATCATAGGTAATTGAAAAGAACTCTGGTGGCTGGTGGTATGTCCAGATAGGCGAGAAGGAGGGCTGGGCTCCCTGCGCCTATATTGACAAACGGAAAAAGCCAAACCTGAATCGCCGAACAAGCACCCTGAGCCGACCCAAAGTTCCACCTCCAGCTCCACCTGTTAAGAAGCAGGACTCAGTAGAGACTGCAACCCCCAGCAGCCCTGGCTCTGAGGCTCCAGAATCCCCTGTGTCTCCTGGCAGGCCTGTGTATGAAGAGCCAGAATATGACGTCCCTGCAATCGGCGACCTGGACATGGAGTCCGAGTTTGAATTCCTGCGAGGAGACAGTTCCTTGGTGGATAGCAAGAATGAGGACACCTCATCAGAGAAGGGTTTTCAGCCCTCTCCCAAGCCCTCCCCAGCTTCGTCGCTTCACAGTGCCTCCTTCAAGATGGGGGAGTCGTTTGAAGAGGGTGAGGCAGAGGAAGAGTGTATTTATGAGAACGACGGCTTCAGGCCCTTCCGAGAGACTCCGGAGAGGCAGTGCAGCAGAGACTCTAATTCCTCCAAGACAAGTGTCCTGTCTGAAAATGGCAGGGCCGCAAATTTAAAGACCACTTTAGGGGGAAGGAGAGCTGGAGGGAACAAGCTCAAGATCAACTTGAATGGAAGCACGTCTTCGACCAAAGCTGGGGAGGCCTCCAGTCCTAAATCTGCCTCTAATGAGTCCACCCCAGACCTGTCCCAGCAGTCCAGACCTAAGAAAGACCAGGAGGAGAACAAGACGCCCTCTTCCACCAAATCTTCTTCTAAACCTAAGCCGGTAGTAAGACCTAAACCCCAGCTGTCCAAGACCTCCAGTGCAGAAAAGATGGACATCAGCACCCTAAGAAGACAGCTAAGGCCAACAGGGCAGCTAAAGAATGGCACCAAGGCCTCCAAAGGAGAGGACTCAGAAACTGCCTCTGTTATCTCCTCTGAGGACTCTTTCTCTTCCCAAAGCACGTCCGACCTCTCCTCCATCTATTCCAAGGGCAGCCGGGGAGACTCTGACCTGGAGGGTTGTAGCCTTTATCGCACAACAGACCCTTATGACAAGGTCCAAGAATGTGAGCTCAGCTTCCCTGCAGGGGTGGAGGTGGAAGTGGTGGAGAAGCAGGAGAGCGGCTGGTGGTTCGTCCGTTGGGGCGATAGCGAAGGCTGGGCTCCAACCTACTTCCTGGAGCCCGTCAGGCAGCCTGATGACATGGCTGCTGGGTCAGAGTCCGATGGCACCCCCACCAAACCGGGCAGCCTGAGTAAGTCTAACAGCCTTGAGAAGAATGAACAGAGAGTCCAGGCCTTGAACAACATCAACCAGAACCTGAAGAGAGTCACACCGCCCATACCCTCCAAGCCACCAGGGGGGATCTCCAAACCTATCAGTCTGGTCAACGGATCTCTGAAGCAGAATGCTATCAAACAACAGCAGGTTGTCAGACCTCAGTCTGTGTTCATATCAGCCCCCATCATGGACGCGCCCAGTCCCGTCAGTAGTCTCAGGAGGAATGAATCCCTCAACTCCACTGACCACCCACGCTCCAGCCCCACTGTGCGGCGGAATGCCTCCTTCGGCATGGTGCCACGCAACACAGCGGCACTCATTAACACAGTATTATCCAACAGGAGCAGACCCGGTACTGGTAGCTCCGAGTCTCTCGGCCAAATCTCTCCCAAGAATGCTCTCCCAGTATCCACAGTGAAGCCAAAGCCCCACATCATCCATAACAACCTCAGAGAGATGTACGTCTCCATAGCAGATTACCATGGCGATGAGGAGACCATGGGATTCCCAGAGGGGACCAGTCTGGAGGTTTTGGAACGAAACCCCAATGGCTGGTGGTACTGCAAAGTTCTAGACAGTGGCAGACCAAGGAAAGGATGGGTTCCCTCAAATTACCTTGAGAGAAAGCACTAGCACTCATGTTTGGAGCTGGCAGAACTCTGGACGTGTGTAAAGACTACTTACACAGAGGCATTTATTTGTGTGTTTTATAAAGGTTAACAATATAATGTTGAGTAGGAATTTCAACCATAATAGGTACCTCTGTCAGCATTAGCGGGCAGATCAACTTGTGATATCTTCAAAAGTGATATTCTGTAAAAGTGATCTGTTTGATACTGCACCTGGGACATGCAACGGGAGCGATACTAAGGCTTGGTGATAACCAAAAAGAACACCAATACGAGCAAGAACTATTTACCTTTTAAGTAGTTTGCTATACCATTTTAAAGAGATTACCGTTAACTTGAAACACCCTAACTGAAAGTAATTCAGTCCTTCAGTTTTAAATCCTTGAACATCTTTTGTGAGTTTATATGGCTATGTTCTTGATTTCACTTTAAAGCACTTAGCTTACTGCATGTCTGAAACGCTTCCATTAATATGACAATGCCTTGGGCTGTTGAAAATAACGTAAAACATTCTTTTCTGTATTTTGTAAGTAAAAAAAAAATCTAATTTCTTTGCCAGAGCTTCTTTGTGTTAGTCTCTTCCTGATATTGTCGTTTTGCATGTATTTACTTTTACTACATGTGAAATTTAATATTTTGCCTATTTCAACATTTTTTTATATTTTGCCGAATGAAACTATTTGTATGTATCTGCTTGTCACAATATTTCCCTATTCCTCAATCTGTTTAGAGCCCGTCAAGGATTTGTCAGAAAAGTCCCTGATGATCCTAATATAGATTTGAATTAAAATATAAGTAATTTCTTCAATCTTTTGTTAGATTGTCAGAAATGTTACTCCCCTGATTTGAGTAACCGATATTTATTCATTACTCAAAAAAAAATCATTTTGTACATGATGGTATGGATAATGAAATTGTTCTCGTATATCAGCATAATTTCTTTCCTCTATATTATTATTTGATTCACAACTGTTCACATCTAGAACAATTATCCCAAAAAGACTCCATATCAAGCATGTTAACCTAAGTTTCTGCTGGGCAGTACAATTGACACAAAGCTTAAACTGGAGTAGTGTCAGGAATCTCACTTTTGTTTCATGGTAACTATGTGACCAATGATGATAATGAAGTGCCAAATGAATGAAGTAAATAAATGCACTTTTGCACAATAATATGTGCATCATTTTAATTTGCTTTACTCCCAGGTTATGTCTGCTTCAGCAAGTTTGATGTGATACTCTTTGTTATAGTCATGTTATGGTTTTATTCATGATTATGCAGTAGTGCTGAACCTTCTCTTTATGTATGTGTTGTAAGCATCACTTTTTACTACACATTTTAAAAATGATTTGATGAAGTGCCCAAAATGTGAACCAAAATGAAAACAATGAAAATGACATGGCATCTATTTGGTAAAGAGTTATTAAAGGGATATTTCACTTTCAACATGTTTGGGGTAATTTTAACATCTACATGGGCTTTTGTGAGCACCCCAGACAGTTTTTAAGTTGCTTGATTCAGTATTTAGATATTTGATATTCATTTTAACAGACACACCCCTTCCCTATGCAAACCCATTGTAACTTGCAACTCCATTTTAACTATGTTAGATTCATTGAAAACACCTGTCCTTGGTTCTGGTGACTGACATTGTCCTTCTAATGTGTGAGGAGACTGTGTTTTTTCAATTACTTTTTATAAAAAGTAAGTGAAAAAAGCAATTGAAAAAACACGGTTTACTCACGGAAGAACAATATCAGTCACCAGAACCAAGGACGAGTGTTTTCAATGAATCTAACATAGAAAAAAATGGAGTTTGAAGTTACAATGGATTTGTATAGGAAGGGGGCGTGTCTGTTTAGATGAATATCAAATATATACATACTGAATCAAGCTACTTCAAAACTGTCTGGGGTGCTCACAAAAGCCTGAGTAGACGCTAAAATGACCCCAAACATGTTTGAAAGTGATATATCCCTTTAATGTGCCATAACGTGAACAATTTATGCGATGGTAAACTGAATGGTATAAGGTGGGCAAACAGACATCATTAAAACATAATGTATTTCAACAAGGCAATTCAAAGTGCGTTACACAAAACATTAAGAGTGTAAAAGAAACACATTATAAAAACATATTTGAATACAATTAAAAGTAGTTATTAAAGAGTTAAGAGAATAGAAAATAAGAATAAGCTCAAATTAATCTATACCCGGGAACTCACAGTCATGACTGTGGCTACAGATCCCATAGCCCATGTAAAAATTTGATTAAACAGCTTTAAATTTGGGAACAGTAAAAAAGTGGCTTCCTCATTCCCTGCATAATATGCCACTGGTCAATGAATTTCAGATCAACTGGCCAACTCGCTGAGGAGAAAAATGGATGCAGATAGAATGACAGAATGTTAAAGTTTTCTCCATTTTATAGTAGGATAAAACAGATAAAATATGAGAATAAAGTTACAGTGTGAAACATCAGGTTGATTCTACTCAAAGGACCTTAAACATGAATTCCTGCCTTTGTCAAGCAAGATGTGTAGCCAAATAAAGCCTAAAATCAGTTTCAAACAGAATAATTCAAACAAGGCTGTGACACAGATCAGTTGTTGCGTTTTATGCAAATATATATATATATATATAAATAACTTATACTTTGTTGTCACACTATTTTTTCATTGAATATGAAATATCTAATTCATATAGTTTTGTGATTCACTTCTCCCAAGAAACACTGTTCTAGTAAGACCTGTATTTGACTTTGGTTTAGATGGCTTTCTTTCAGTGGTCAGTGGCCAGCTTAAGATAGCATCAGACAGAGTCAAGGTTTGAATTTTGCAGTCCCACATTTAGAAGCTATACAAGTGTATTTTCCAACATTGGACAGCGTGGTATACTGACGCATCAATTTATGAGCCTGAAACATGACAAAATTTACAACCCTGTTGGATTATCATGTCAAATATGTTCATTCCATGGACTGCTTCATCCACATTCAGTCTAGACAAAAGGTTTTGCAGCTTAGTGCTACGTAAGTTATGGGTGTCTTGGACATCACCTGTTGTTGGGAATATGTTTGTTGCTTAGCTGTGTTCATGTGGGTATGAGGGTATATGAAATGGACATTCTCAAAATAAAGAGTATTAACAATGAGGTGAGAAGGAAGGCACTGGAGTGACTCGGTCTGCTTTGATGCCTTTTTATTAGGTGCAGAGTACAGAGATGGACAACGTTTTGATGTATACTACATCTTCCTGATGAAGATGTAGTATACATTGAAACACTGTCCATGTATACTGCATCTTTCTAATGAAGATGTAGTATACATTGAAACATTGTCCATCTCTGTACTTTGCACCTTTAATAAAAAGGCATCAAATCAGTCCGAGTCGCTTCCTTCTCACCTCTCTTGCCGTTGTCCGGTTCCTGTGATGCACTTGACCTGCCTAGCTTTACCTGGCTGATGCACGGTTGTATTCCCTTTCTTCTCAGAATTAAACATGCCTCATGCAAATAAGATAAAGAAACCCTAAGGAAGTATAATATGTCACCTAAAAACTTGTTTTTAACCAGTTCATAAACGACATAGATGTATTGTACAGTATAGGCCCAATAGTGGTGTCCCTGTTTTGAATCCAGCTAATAACTGGTCCGGCTTGAACTTCTCTCTGACTCTTTCCTATTGTACTGCCTAATAAAGCAGAGATGCTTTCCAAAAATAATCTTTAAAAATAGGAAATGTGGCTTGAGGTGGTGATGGAACAGGAGCATTGCACAAGGCCATACTAAACAAGGAGAAACATCTCCTGAGGCACTTCAACAAAAGGTGAAGTATGTTACTTTCTTCCCTTGCTCAGCTAAATGTATGTCAGTGTCAGCAGGTTGTGTTCAGCGATGGTGTGTTTCATGTCACATGAAAGGTCAAAGATTATGTTCATTATGTTCAGGGCCAGGCTTTCAAACATTTCACAAATAGGAGCTTACAGTATTTAGTAGTAGTATTTTCTACGTAGTTAAAAATAAATCTTTTATATAGGCCTAACAGCCTAGCTGTTAGTGGCTAAATGGATTGTTCATTTGCAATTAAATTACAATGGCTGACACAACAAAAAACTAATGTATTCTGAAGACATTAAGCCGGTACAACTCTCCATGGCCTCTGGAGGGCAGCAACACCCAACAGCTCATTGAAATGACCTCACCCCTCTTTTTATCAACAAACACTGAGGCAATCAGTGTGAGGGAATCGGTATCGTCAAATGACTTTGCTTTTTAATCATTTCTCAGCACAAAATGAGAACAGTTTGCTCATTTGATATAATTGCACTTGTCAGCAGAGGCTGGCCCTTGACACAGCACATCTATCTCTTTCTCAGTGCTCAAGGAAAGGACTTTCTTGTCCAACAGTAAACTCAAAGCTTAAAGTCTTAACAGCAGCTGATGCACAAACATAAGCTCTCAGCATGTGATGTCTGATTGAGGTTGGAAATCATTAGTACTCCACCTTTCGAGAATACAAATCCAATACCCTTCCTGACAAATCACAAGTGCATTTGACCAAGCAACTGGTGAGAGGAGATACCACACTGCACAACTCAGACGAGCCCTTAAGCCCTTGGAAAAAGGGTGGCCAGGTTCACTGAGAGGTCTGAGTGGAAAGTCTGTGTGTACACACAGACACCAGAAAAGATATACTGTATTCATGTCACTTTCACAAACCCCGGCTGTGTATCCCCTAACACTCAGCCCCCCATCCAACATCCCCTGGGAATACTTGGCCATGAACAATGGCCGCCGCTGCCTGTTTCATATCCAGACGTCACAGGGCAGTATTTGTAAGTATCGGAGTGCAATGTAAAGCAGTCCTGCATTAGCGCCAGGCCAGTAGAGTAGTAAATAACAGATGATGTTCACTCTGGCCAGGTCTACATACCTCCGCTCTAAACAGTTTCTGTGTGAGTTATGGCTGTTTACTAAAAGCCTCTTGTCGTTGTTATTCATGTGCTGGGATGTAACACAAGGCATACTACCGTGCAGAATGGTCCCTTTGAGCATTAGGGAGTCTGAAATGTGACTGCCTTTTTTATTGACCATTTTTAATTTCCATGGAAAATGAGTGTAATTCTGTCATTAAACAACAGACTGGGACAGCAATGATGTAGGAAGTGTTGGAACTTGGAAGTGCTAGTCCCTTTATTCATATACAGGCAAACAACTAGCCTACTATAGCTAGGTTAAGGACACTAAGCCTTAAAGGGCTTATGTGACCCAGGTAACCAAGGTAACCAGACAGTCCTGTCAATCATGTCAGATCAATATAAATGTCCCGGTTATGCCCAGGTTGGCCCAAATCCCCAGTATATGGGGTACAAGGGGCATTCTCCACTGTTAAATGTCTATACTACACACTAGATTATGTAGTACACTAGTTTAGTAAACTGACTAAGCGCTTGGTTTTGCTAGCAAAACAAAATAAAAATAAATTGTGTGCAAATTATGAAACAATGCTATCAACAGACAGGGAAGATTTGCAGGGTATGAAAAGCCAATACTAAGTGTTATAGACCAGGCAGAATTTGGGAAAATGTGCTGTGCTGAAGTCAAATTGTGTGCATATTTGTTTTTTAAGATTATTGAGGGGTTCTGAATTCAAATTAGCTGTAGCAGCTTAAAAATGGCCAATAATAATAATTGATAAATCCACAATTGGTACTACCGAACAAACACGGAATGAACTGACTAGCCTATAAACACACCATGTCAGCAGACTGACCGCCCAGACAAATAAGTTCACTGGACTATCTGCAAGTACAAAAATGCGTTTCCAGAAGGTGGTACATCTGTTTCCTGTTCCAGTTCCCACAGCTTCGTTTGATTGGCCTGGCAGTAGGTTTGAACTGAAAATACCAGACCCATAGAAGGAGAGAGTTGAATGACACGCTTTGATCCCGCCGCAAAGCGGGCTGCTATGGGCTACAGTTCCAAACATTGGAACTATCTCATTGAGCATTTCCGCATTCCATTCTTACAATGGGAGTCAACGCTAGTGTCGTCACTCTCAAATTAGATCACGCTGGAAAATACATACAACACTTTCATATGTGTTCCCAGTTCAAAACTGCTGCCAACCCTAGGGGAAATTAACTGGAACAGGAAACAGTGTATGCCATCTTCGGGAAACCCGGGACTACAGTTATGCACAGAGCCTATCGATGTACTACTAAATTAGTAGTAGACCTAGGCATGTTGATGTTTATTTAAAAGAGAAATTGCAGCCAATTATAGGCAACACATTTAATTCCTTCGTATGTTTCTTTTTTTTTTTTTTAAGGGACGTTAAACATTTATTGTTTATAACTTTTCTCACACCCCTAGTTGTTGTCAACATCACAGTGAGATGTTGTGCTCTAGGCCAGTGGTTCTCAAACTTTTTAGCTCAAGACCCAAAAGAGAAGTTTGATGTCTCCCAGGGACCTAAGCAAGTGAAAATAGCCGATCTACAAGCTCACAACACGTCCAGCTCGTAGATCTGCTATTTTCACTACTTCTTAAATGTATTTTTCCCCTCAAATGAATGGGTATTTTTTACGGAATTCTTTTGAAAATCTTTTGAAATAATAATAATTTAAAAAAAAAGATGTAGGAAACAAAAAATAAAGGTGTATTTATTCGCGACCCATAAAAATTGGTCCGTGACCCAGATATGGGTCCCGACCCACTATTTGGGAAACAGTGCTCTAGACTAGCCTTATACAAAACTGACGTAATGTCAATTGAAAAAAGGGTTGATGTGACTCATGCTGACACTTTTGTAGTTGGAAATGCACAATTTCTGTTGAGTGACATGGCGCGACAAAGTATAGGCCTAAATTTTAATGTGATTAATTCGTCCAGAGGAAAAGCATATCGAGTTACTGTCTGTGTTGGTTTATCACTCACAACCCGGCATATAAATTTAATACGTGAATATAACAGTCAAGTGAGCTAATACTGACTAGAGTCACAATGCTCATTTACCAGGTAATTCTGTATGTACAATTGTGTAATCTCCATCATACGTTTGTCAATCACAAATACTGACAGTATCAATGTAGCTATACATAGAAATAAATGTATTTAACGGATATTTCCGTCCAATAATCAAACAGGCTGTACACATTTCAAACATGGCCGCTGTCTTTGCTACCAGGTGGCAGCACTAGCATGGAGGCATAAATGATGGAAAGATTTTGCATGCTATTGGAATATGTATTTAAGGTTTGCTTCACTCTGAATATTTTGTTTTCCATTCCAGCTGCACTTCTACACTTCTGTGTGGATCACAGGCATACCTTCAAAGATGTGATTAATAACTGTTGAAAAATATGTAAATTATAGCCTTAGGAATTATTCCCTCAAGCCGGGAATGCAACCTTCATTTATTTCCTCCCCTGGCCAGATCTTTACCAATTATATTTGTGTTTTATTTAGTTGTATTTTTTGTGTCTTGCTGCTGGGTCTGTTATTTGAGTACATTATGAGAAGTTGAGGGAACATCAGGGCTAATATTTAGTTTTTTTAAGTAAGGCAAATTCCTTTGAGCTGACATGTAAGACAGTATCATCTCCTCCCAGTCCTTACCAGTGGATGATGTAGCCAGAAGTAAAACAACAGAAGATCCTGAGGACGGTTTGGGCATACCACGAAGTGCATCATCTATGAAATAATAAAGTATCAAAAACATTTGAATCACAAAACAGCATCCAACAAGTACATCAAAAGTATAGTAAAATAAAGTGCAAAGATAACAAGTGCTTCAAAGAAACTTGGATAGGTAAACATCAAACCTAGCAATTATGTCTAAACAACATGCTATCTAAATAACATTCTTAACATTTGTGGAAAATATCCGATCTACAAGCAAGCCACATCATGTTGCATCACGTTGTGAGCTTATAGATCTGCTATTTTTGCTGAATGTTTGCCTATACATCACATATAAGGATCATGATTAACCAAAACATGCCTACGGCCTAGTATTGCGTATGTGTATTTCCCCCAAGATAATATGTTTAAATGAATTCCACAAATTCCTGATCTTAACTTTCCTTCAGGAATGTTTATGAAAATCCTGGACATTTTTCGGGAATTTTAAACCCATTAGCAACCCTAGTTCGGACTATACAAGTGGGTGTTTATTCCACACTTTGGGAGCCAGGAGAGAAAAGAGTGTAGGACGTGTGGAGCGTTAGCCAAGGTGTATTAGGGATGGCTCAAACAGCCTTTCGGTGGTAGCTGATCGAAGTGAGCAGGAAGGGTTGGGGGTTTGATCATGTTCTGAACGTATGGCGTTGCCATGGCCTTGGTTGCCTCGTAGGCCCTCACCAGTGATTTGTACTGGGTGTGGGCACCACACAGAGGCCAATGAAGGGAACACAAAAGGGGGAGAAGTGAAAATGTTGTGATGTTGAAGACCAGGCGTGCGGCAGCATTATGGAACATTTGGAGGGGTTTAAGTGGGCATGCCGGGAGGCCGAAAAGGAGGGAGTTGCAATAGTCAACCGTGGAGTTGACTGAGGCCTGGATAAGGAGCTGGGCAGACTCCCAGGTGAGAAAGTGTCTGATCCCTCTGGATGTTGTAAAGTGTAAACTTACAAGACCGTGTGATCACTGCAATGTGACGATCCAGCTTCTTGGCAGTTGGAAGTTGGAACACGAGCCACCAGGGAATTGTCGATGGAAATGAAAAAATCCTGCAGGGGGCAGGACTGTGATGAAGAGAAGCTCTTGTCATGCAGCGATGTGCTCTTCAGTCTGTGGAGCAGAGGGAGAAAGATTGTTGAGTGAACCATGAACATACAACTTTATACAATCAATGGCTGCCACACACACTTAATGCAGAGAGAGAGAGAGAGAGAGAGAGAGAGAGAGAGAGAGAGAGAGAGAGAGAGAGAGAGAGAGAGAGAGAGAGAGAGAGAGAAGACACAGGCCACAAATTATTATAAACCAGCAGCATCAATCATTCTGCCCAGCATAAAACCCAGAAGTCTGTGGTGCACAGTCTGTGTGATAAACAGTCACAAAATCAGGTCCATTGGTGTGTGTAGTACACCAGTGTTTATCAAACTTTTTGTGCCCAAGGCACACCACAAAGGCAAGTCAAACACTCAAGGCACACCTGTTTTAATATACGCGCAAAATAGCACGTATATATAATTTCTGGGGGGCACATGTGGCCCCTGGTGTGACTATTGTCACGTTAGACCCCTGAACAGTGTTTGTGCCTTGTTTGGTGTGGATTGGAGAAACGGTGCGCCTATGGCATCCAAGGACCCCCATGTGGACCCTGGGGGCCCCTGATGTGGCCCCTGACCAGTGTTTGTACCAAGTTTAGTGCGGGTCGGACCAACGGTGTGCCTTGCCAGTCTGCATGTTACGTTTGTGACGTCCACCGTTGGTCCGCCCGCCCGCTCGCCTGCCCAACCACCCACCCTCTAGGCAATTTTAAGAAAGGATATATATATATATATATATATATATATATATATATATATATATATATATATATATATATATATATATATATGTATGTATACATAGGAGTCTAACCAGGGACTCGCTGTCAGGTATTAAATTAATGTATGCACCCTAACCACACAGTTATCGGGTGGCACACACAAAGACGTCTCAACCAGCGACTTCTAGGCAATTTTCTACATTCAAGAAAGAAAAACGTGATGTCACACCGTGTTGTTAATAGCGGTGAACCTCACAAGATGGCGCCACCTGTCCAATGAACTCCATGGATGGCGGGTGCCATCTTGTGACGTTGTCTCCTTCCCTTGCCATATTCAGAGTGTTAACCAAAAACACATACATAACATAGTTAACTGAACATAAACCTACTACATCAATCTCAACAACATGAATCCCCAAACGTATTCCCATTGCAAACAATAACACAGAACACAAAAATAGAATAATGCACACAGATGCGCCCCTAGGCATATCCTACTGGGAATCTTTCCTGAGCCATAAGTAACACAGGAATCCTTTCCTGAGCCACTATACAGCTCTGGACGCTAATATATTCAATGATCTATTCTACCTAACATAGCCTGTATGTTACAAGGAGTTTGGATAATGAGGGACTGTAGTCATTATCCCTATAAATTATTTGCTTGTTTATCCAAAATGCCTGGTGGGGTTGTTGGGACTATTCATAATGCTCGCCCTATGCCCTAGGCTAGGGAATACAAATAGTCCCTCATTATCCAAACTCCCTGTGACATCCAGCCTGGAGAGGGGGGCGGCCAGTGGTGGAAAGTAACTAAGTACATGTACTCAAGTACTGTACTTAAGTACAATTTTGAGGTATTTGTACTTTACTTGAGTGTTTCCAATTTCCAATACATTTACTTGTACTCCAGTACATCTCAGAGGCAAATATTGTACTTTTACTGCTGAACCACTTCAGCCATGGCTATTTGAAAATAGCCGATCTAGAAACTCACAACGCATCGCAAAGTGAGCTTGTAGATCTCCTATTTTCAAAGGATATTTATACATTTTGTGAAAATATGAAATGGGATGTTGTGCATGAGTACTTTTACTTTTAATACTCAAGTATATTTTGACGCCAATACTTTTGTACATTTACTCAAGTAAAGTTTTAATACCGGACTCTTTGTAACAGAGTATTTCTACATGGTGGTTGGTATTGATACTTTTACTTCAGCAAACAAAATTGTACTTTTTCCACCATTGTGGGTGGTCCTATACATTCAAAATGGGTGGTCCTTAGGCTCTGTCAGTCAGTTCCATCCATCCATAACTTTATCATCTTATCATTTCTATAACTTATTCAAATAAAATTCTAAAACCTCTTGCACTGTTGTTCCCTTTGAAATAAGCAATGTAGTGTAGCATGGAATCATAGCCAGTAGCCAGTGCCAAACATCTACTTGTTGGAGCTGTGCTGACTGACTATTTCCCTCCAGCAGGCAATGTACACAAACACTGCATAATTAACTGCTGAGCTTTACTGTTACAATTCTAATTTGTTTGTGTTTGACTTATTTATTTAATAAACACAAGCATTTAGTTAATCCAGTCATCCAAATTAGATAGCAAAACGTGGCTAATTAGTTAATTTAACACATGCCAGTGGCAGTGCCACCACACCACCTGTCAGGGAGCACACATCTGAAAAGCATGGTTAATTCAACTTGGCCCAGCCCAGGTGCCATACATTTAATCATTAAGCCCGTGGTACTCAAAGTGGGGTCTGGGGACCCCCAGGGATCCTTGAGGGAGTTCCAGGGGGTCCCCAGCAATGTACCCTTTGTGTCTGTAACTCAGGTCCATTTGGTTCCATTTGTACACTCTCAGAGTTAAATGAACACCAAGGATTTACTGTGTAAATTGGGGTCCCATAAATAATAATGGCATCAAATTATGTCTAATGCATATCAAATGGGGGCTTTGAAAAATAAAATAAAAAAATATTTGTTTTCTTAGAATCACTGACAGTAGAGCCACGCTATAACAAATATCTTCTTATGGGGGTCCCTGGGTGTGTGGTGTTTCTTACAATGGGGGTCCGCGACCTAATTGTGTATCAATTTGTCTGTCCTTGAGTCCTTGACATGATAAAGTTTGAGAACCACTGCATTAAGCAACTTAATCCCCCCCCCCCCCCCCCCCCCATGCACAAATCTTACCTGAAGTAGGCCTAAGCCAAAGTCGGCTTTAGTGCTGTCATCATCATCTCTGACTCTGCTGCCGGGTGGAGAAGTGTTCTTCACTGGCTCCTTACCTCCTCATGCTTGCAATTCTCTAGCCCTAGAATGTCTGATGTATGTAAGATCACAGACATTCTATCTATAACTCTATGCATTCTATAGACTATAGGGTTAGCAATTCTCGCGCTAAAGCTAACGTTTCGACCACACATATTCTATAATAGTATGAATTCGACAGAGCGACGTGTGTACATTCGCAGTTTGTTGTGTAGGCGGCTGTCCTGTCTGTCAACAGCATTGTTATGGACAGTAGGACTGCGGTTTTATTTTTCAAAACTATTTGAAAAAAACACAGGCAGGGCTTCACTTAATATCATTATATTACGTCTCTGGTGGTTGGCGGTGGTTTTTGTTTTTGTTTTGTGTTTTGACACAAAAGTGTCCAAAGTGAACGTGACGTTGATAGTAAACCTACCAAGATGGCGCCATTGAACTCCATTGAACGGTTCCTGCCCCTACCCCACGCCACACACACACACACACACACACACAACCTCAAGATGGCGCTGTTGAATATCGACTTGATTGATCTCCAGATTGATCAACTACAGTAGGCCTAGTCAGGACTCAAGAGCGCCATCTCGAGGCCGTGGGGCTAGACATTGCAGTAAGAATCCAAAGATATTTAGACTTTTAAAGAAGTTTTATTCAATGTATGTTGATCTAAGCACACAATCAATGAAAACCAATTCAGATTATCTTTTTCCAAAGGCCACATGAGCCCTCCTCTTACTTAAGTAGCCTAATGGTTTTGTTTTGGTCACATTTGGAGAAACACAATCAAATCAGAATGATGTCTATCGGCACAATTCATACAGTAGGCCTACCCGCTGTACTTCAACACAGATACTGTAGGATTGCAACATAGTCTTGAAATGTGCTTAAGTGGGAAAATATAATTTCAATACAAAAGTTATTTAGATTAGGTAAGCAAATGCTTCACTATATTGTATTCCCAGGTGAAAAGCATATTTTATAGTGAAAATCAGCTAAAACAAACATGTATTTACCTCAGTGTCTATAAAATAAGCAATACTTTAACAGTTTCATCTGACATGATACATATGAACAAATAGTGATAATTATAACAACATTGACAAAATAAATAAATCTCATAATGTACAGTTACTATACATTTATCACCAATATAAAATTTCTCTGTTAAAAATTAGCATTTCATGTCTGAAAGGTCTCATTTGGTCAGAAAAACTAAAAGGGTAGAAAATGAAAAGCTGAGCATTTCTCGAGCACAATAAAATTCCAGTATTATGCAAAGATAGAGGGGTTTGGCGATATTTAGACAGCTCATCAACGGCACTCAATACAGCAATTTACACTGATATTAAGCACACCAAAACATTTGCTTGGAAATCACACCATAACTTTGTACTTGGCTTGTTTGGGTTGTACTGTAGCTTCTGATATTATATTACAACCAGTAAAAAATACTTATATTCTTCCTAATACACAACTGGTTCCCACAGTGTTGTAACTGACCAATGCCAAGACACCTCTTTTGAAGGCACCCAAGAATAGTAAGATATCGCTGTGACACTGATCCTTCAATAATTTAGCTTCGAGAGTGGTGAGATAACAAGAGTAAACACCATGGAGAATCACCACTAAATATCTTACAAATAATTCAATAACAAACAAAACTGGCTTTTTTCTTTACATTTCAGAGCAATAATGTATTATCATTATTCATGTGAACATGTCCACAGAGCTTCAAAAACATTTGCCTTAAAGACACAAAGCAGCACTCTGCAATGGATATGCAAATGTGAATCTCACACACCATCCAACAATAACAAGCTACATCCTTGTCACCGACAGTACACGTGTGAATACATGGTTCATTTTCATCCCTCCAAATGTAAACATGGTGCGCCGAAATCCACCGTAATGATGTTTTCGCCTACGGGGCTTACGTTTTCAATGGTCTACAAAACAACTTGTATCTCATGCTCAAATTTCTTTCCACTACTTTTCATTACATTACTACTGTCCATGTACTACCACAGTTCTGAAAGAGAAATGTGCAATCTGAAGTAAGCAAACCCTTAAACTGGAATAATAAACCCTTTTTATGAGTACCTTAATATAACAGGAAGGTTGATGCATCATCCACGTGAGCTCTTTAAACATAAGCCATAAAAGAAAATACTATACTGTCCTTCAGTTGTTTATATTTTGGATGACGTTTCTCCCATTACACCATCCACCAAAGCTTTCTAAGCAGCCAGACACGGCAGAGAGACTGAACACGCAACGTAGGGCCCACATTTTACAAGCCATCAGATGGGAGTTTTGATATATCTGTGGCGTGTCTCTGAGCAAACCAGTTTTTCTTGGCGCTGGTGCAGACACGCAGCCAAGGTGCCCCTTCCTCCGCTGTGTCTCGTCTCTCTCGGTGAACACAGCGACATCCTCTCTCCACCGCCTCTCCCTGCTCCTCATTGATTTACATCCTAACTCACTGTGTGACCTTCTAAGGCGAGAGTGTTCACACATTTTCTCCTTCACACAAGTCTGCCATATCTGATAAAAGGGCACTGGAGCACGCTAAGCGGAAATATAACTGTGAGTTATGATTTCGTTCGACGAATAATCATTTGTATATTCTTTAACCCTTAAATTATAACAACAGTAATTTATAATACATAAAAGGTTGATTCCACAAAGCGTTCTCCCATCACGTCTCTCAACTTAAACCAACGGCCATTCCTCTTTGTTCCTCCTCTTTATTCCTGAGAGATTCCTTGCAGGATCCCAGATAAAAATGTTTTGTGTTGATTTTCCCTCGATTCGCCAGAGGACTGACTCTAATGGCTGTCAACAACAACACTTTTCTATGTGGAGACCTCTGAGGAGTGATGAAGGGTAGTGGCTGATGGAATCAGCACAATGGTTGTCTTCCTCACTGCCTTCACGCCTCAAGAAAGACAGCTTCTCCACTTCTCAAGGCACCTAGTAGCGGTGCTATCACCAGTGAGTTTATTGTTGTGCAGTGAGCTAGAGAGATGCCTCTTCAGAGTACATGTTCTACAGAAAGGATACAGAGACCACAGGCAGTGGTCATAAGTAGACTTCAGAAGCCCCAGTTCGAGCAACATATAAACCAAATTGTATTTTTGTTGACCTGGCCATGTTTCAGATGACATATTTATGATCACCAATCAATGCTGGATCCAAGACACTACAGGTAGTTTACCACGGCAAGACTTCCAAGGCTGACATACTGTAGACATACTGACATGACATAGATATACTGTAATTGTCATTTAATATGGATCTTGACTTCCGGTACCTGAGCAAGATTTCATGCACAAATGGGCTGAGCTTTTGTACTCTCTGGTAGGCCAAACTGTTGTCTTGGAACAGTGTACCTGAACCATGATTAGCACACACAGGTCTCAAGTCAATGTGTTGTGGCCCCTGTCTTTCAAATGGCTATGAAGGCCTTTGCCACACTACGTACTTCGATAAGTCTTTATAATGTCTTTGATAGTCCTTCTGCAGATGGGGCAGCAAGCATTGGTCATCTTCTTGAGTTTGAGCCCACACTCGTAGCAGAGACACATGTGTCCGCAGGCATAAAGCACAGTGTCCACGGCATTCTCGTAGCAAATGGTGCACTCGTCACTCCACGAGCCTGAGCAGGATGGGAAGGAGGGGGACTCCATGTGGCTGGAGAAGGGAGAGCCAGGCGTCGTACCTGAGATAACGACAAAACAGGGATGTGTTAGAGATGTGCGAATGTATGACAAAGAGATTGAGAGAGTGAGCAGTGGTGTAAAGTAACTAAGTACATTTACTCAAGTACTGTACTTACGTACAAATTTGAGCTACTTTTACTTTACTGAAGTATTTCTAATTGTCAGTACTTTTACTTCTACTCCACTATCTCAGAGGCAAATATTATACTTTTACTCCACAACAATTATTTGAATACTTGAGTTACTAATTACTTTGTAGATTTTGATTGTCATTACAAAACATTCAATACCCACTTCAGCCCTATATACATTTCGGCCATTTGAAAATAGCCGATCTACAAGCTCACAATGCGTCGCGATGGGACGCATTGCGAGCTTGTAGATCTGCTATTTTCAAAAGATTTTTATACATTTTATACATTTGAAAACTTGTGAAATGGGACATTCTGCACGATGAGTACTTTTACTTTTGTACTTTAAGTATATTGTGATACCAATACTGGTAATCAATATATCAATACATTTTTTATTCCGATCAAACCAGTTGATTAGACGCATGTCCAAAAATTGGTGTCCCCAATTTGATTTTACTGCAGTTTCATGAGGTTAGGGTTAGGTAGGAAACTGTATGTAATTGTTTGAGGTGGTGAGAAGGAAAATATCAGTGCAAGAGAGAGGGGCCAACAAGTCATCTATGAGTGCTGTAGGGGAAAGCGGGTCTGGGAAGAAATATAATAAGACATTTGTGAAGTACAACTGCAATCAATTTCTTCATCTTCCCTAGCAATGTTTATTCGGTGAGAGCTGCCTAAAAGTGGTGCAACAGGTAAAAAATGAACAAACCGGTGGAGCAGCTGTAGGTCATCTGGTAGCTGGTGTTGAGGTTCATGTTCAAGTGTGTGTCGAGGTTGGCCTCCGAGTTGGATGTGTTGGGAGTACAGGATGGGGAGCTGGGTACTGATGGCCCTCGGATGTCCGGGTGCAGAGATGAGCCTATGAATGCAGAGGAAACAAGAAAGTCACATTTAGTTTTTAACTTCTGGTCTGTTCTGTAAAATGAAGGCATGCCCGCTTCGGATCTCAAAAGCAAGTGCTAAACGCTTGACTTTTATCTCCAGAAAGGGGGGGGGGGGGCTTTAAGATTTTGTTCTGTCAGAAAGTTGGGGCATTAAAGATAGGACATTTCGAAAATACAATGTAATGTTACTTTAGACCAGAAGGCACTATAGCAACCCGTCATGTTTGAGAAATTACTTGCTCCACTTGTCTATGAATGGATTAATTACATTTTGGCTCAAAAAATCTAAGATTGGAACCATATTTTTGTCAGAAGGAGGGCATTAACTTTCTCTGCTTTAAAATGGAGGCATTAAAAAGGTCAGAAAAAATAGAGGAATTGTGTTTTTTTCAGCATGAAAAACATGGTTTCTTTCTCCCTGCATGCATCTGAAGGCTAAGTACTGAAATACATTTGTTTCTCAACCGCTGCTGTGCATCAAAAAGCAATGGAATCGATCCTTGTGAGAGCAGACAATCAAGTTTTTCCGATGTTCTAGTGTCAGCACCCGAACATTTTTTGACAATGTTTTGGCTTAAGCGTGTTGTGGCTAATTGACTCTTCTGTAAGCAGCCGTACAAAAAGTCTGAGCATTGACAGACAACATCTGTAATCTCTTAATGCAGAGCCCAGAACGCCATAATGGTGTAACTGGAAACCGACGCTGTGTCACTGCACACTGACACATCAGCCAGAACGACCGATAATTAGCAAATAACGCATCTCCTCATGTCTCCCTGTCTCTCTCCCTGTCACTGTCACACATGCCCACATCCATGCACATTACATACACACGCAAACACAAAGTCTGTGTTATCTTGCTGCAGATATGACTCGGTGAGTCAACAGTGGGTGTGTGGGTGTGTGTGGGTAAGTTACTGAATGCGCCTGTGGTAATGCACTCTCAGTAGGGACTCTGTCCAACAACCTCCATCCCCTACTGGCAAATCGCCTCATCTCGTCTCACAGAGGAGAATCTCTATGCCAGCTCCAAAACCCACAGATCAGTTCTGCCCTACTGTGTCTGCCAGGCACAAAGCATTGTTATTTACACTTTGTCCTTCAGCTGTCCGTGACCAAAATATCGTTACTTCGCTGAGCCAGCGACCACCTGTGGCATGGTATCTTCCATGTGCTAAAGTATTTAATGCTGTGTTTGCAATGCAGCAGTGCACAACCCTAAATATGCCTATCTCATGATGTGAGCTCACTTAACTGATCTTCGTAATCATTAGATTATCATCAGCATCAATTAATAAGAGGAAAGGGGAGTGGTGGAATAAGGAGGACGTTGCATGATAAAAACAGACCTATATAAATACGGTGCACAAATGTGTCCATCCTAAGGTCAGAGTGCACTGTAGTACACTTTGCCTGAGGTCTTCTTTTTCAGACCACGCCAGCTGCTGTAGTCTAAAAAGTCACAACCTACACATAAATAAACCTACACATAAATAAACACTGGGTTATTTGATATGCAGGGCAGTGTTGTTGTTTATCTAGAGAGACCTCTCCTGCAATCTTTGCTTGTCTTAATTGTTGTCTAAATGTAATATTACATATTTTTGGATGCAAATAGTAAAACCAAGAATCCAATGTACAGTATATATAATAACAAAGCAGGCCACTGTTTGTGGCTAATAGCAGATATACTAAATATATTTCTGCTATCTGTTTTTCAACCAATTCAACAACTTGTGTACATATATACAACAGTATACTGTGCATACAGTGTTAGTGCAAATACAAACAACTCCATACTAAGACCTACTTAACATGACCTTTGTGATAGAGCAGCTGTTAACGGATATCCTGGTCCCCTCTAATAAGAGAACAGATGCCCTTCATGTCTATTCATACATCCTTTCATCTAGGATAGCTTTCACCTTCTGCCATTATAGTACAAATTCACCCCTGGACCAGGAATGGGAAGCTTATGAATGTGCGTGGGTATGCAGGCAGTACATCATGAAATACTCAAGTGTTAATTTAACTCTCAGAGCGTACTGTACAAATGAATCCATTTGGGTCCATGTGTACACTCTCAGGAGTTAAATTAACACTCAGGATTTTACTGCGTATAGGAGGCCGCAATGGGGGTTCCCAGATGAATGTAGTGTGGTTATGTAGCACATTTATGGTGGCTTTCATCACATGCTTGTCAAATGCAGGGCTCTCTGCTCTAGTGCTCTCTGGGTTATTTTTTCAAATTTTGTGTTGGCACTGGCAAGGTTCACGATTTATTATTTTGACCAATCTCATGCAGAAACCACACGCCGAGGGATGCCTGGTGGCTCAGCCAGTTAGTGCACAGACAGTTACGCTCCGTGTGAGAGCGAGGACCTGGGTTCAAATTCAACACCCATTACCCGTCTCTTCCTCTCTTGCCCTAGGCTTCTTGTCTCTCTCCACTGAACAGTCTCAAAAAAAGCATAACATTGTCTTTAACCTTAAAAACACACATTAATATGGGGCAGCTGAAATGCAGCAACAGGCACACTCACTGATCTTTTAAAGTAATGTGAATGATTAGAAGAATCTCAAAATCTCTGATGTTACTAAATGACTGCATGAAAGCGGCCGACTCCAATCTGTTCCATCTCACACAGCCAGGGACAACCATGTCACTTTGCTAGGTGGCTACATGTTTCCATGGTAACCAGTGGCTGAGCGGGTGCAGCGAGTGGGCGAGCCAGAGACATCACAAGTACACTCCCCGCGAGCTGGAGTGGGTAATGGCTTGAGAAGCGCTCATACGCAGCATATGAAACCTACGTGCAATTACATTTTAATAATGCATATGAAGGAATATGTGCAGCCCCCTCCAGATAGATGATGCCGGCTGCTGGGAGCCCACGCAAGATAGAAATAACTTCCTCTGTCCCAGTCAAACAGACTACACAAGGAGAGCAGATGAGAAGAGAGGCGAGGGAGACAGTAGATACAGTACATTTCCCCTGGCTTTGAAAGTCGTTTCATGAGCGAATTGAATATAATGATGAAAACAATAATCCATCAGCTTAATACATCAATGCCTAGGGATAGACACTGTAATATTTTAGGAAACTTTCCTTTCCCTTCGACTGTCATTAGCTTCTGTTTAGATAACAGCCCAAAAAGTTGAGACAGAATCAGTAACATTAACTTGGCCAGAATACAAAACCAGAAAGGAGCCACAGGGCTTGTAAATAAACGAATAGGGCATATATTTGGACTTACATGCAGCAGGGCTTGATTTGTAAAACAGATCAGAAAATAGGGACATTTTCCAAAACGTTACATCGTTTCTTAGATTTTCGAGAAAGATATTGGATTCCATTCATTTCTGTACAATATGAAAATCAACTTGCAGAGACTTGTATCTCAACACAATGAACTTTATGGCATCTTCATTCTTTGTCAAAATTAGAGTTAATGCATTTTAAAGCACAGATTGAAAGTTGATTTTTTGCAACTGCACAGCAACATTTTTAGGCAAGTTTGGTAGTGTTTTAATGCGCATGGAGAACATGTAAACAAACACTACAGCATACTGTATACTCTATACTGAATGACTGAAACTGTGTAAAGATAATGACAATGATGCATTGATGGCTGTGGTCCTTTAAAAGCGATATTAAGGATTCCACAATTCATATTGACCCTGCACCCATAAAAACTGATGCACAGTAGATGTGCTGACTGGGATGTTTTTCATCTTTTCCACTTGCACATAATATCAATATTTTCTGAGTCAATAAAGCAATGAAATGAAAAATAAGCCTTTGTTGATTTCAGGTTGATATAGAAGCAAGCTTTGAAGCATACCAGCTTTCTATGAGGCAAACCAGACAAATATGATTACCACTGCATAACCAAAGGCACATCTTCAGCAAAACATTTTTTGTTTCACCTCATAAACATCAACAGACCATTTCCTTCAAATCCAAATAATGCATCAATCATAAGGATATGCAATTGGGAAAGTAGGATGACATTTAAGCCTTTGTATCAAAGTCAGCAGAAGCCATAGGAAAATCTTGAGTACAGAAAATGTATCTACTGTAAAACAACCATTAACATCCCCTTTCCAAGGTCAAGCTAACTTGTCAGACATTACTTGGCTTTTGACATTCTTCTTGTCATAATAAGTCTGATTGTCCTGAACCCACGCTGTAGCCCCACAATCACTGATTTGGCATCTTAACACCTTTTAATCAAGGCTTTAATCAAGACCTGTATTTACAGTCTCATGAAGGATTGGTACAGAAGAGAAAAATGTATGATCATTTTTGTGTTTGTACAAATGTCTCTGGAACAATGGGCAGCAACAATGTGTGTGCGCATGTGCGTACGTGTGCATGTGTGTACTAGTAATTGAGTGCATAAACAATTCCAGAACTGTTGATTATAAATTATTTCATGACCATGCAGTAACATTGTACAACATTTCTCCTGGAATAAACAACAACTTGAGTTGTCAGAAATTCTTGCTCAACTTGAGTTTCAGTTTATCAAAGTTTGCATTCATTTGCAAACTATGGGTGGAGTTACAGATGCCAAGAAAGATACATGAGATGATAAAAAGCCAAACACAGAAAGAGATTTCATGCTGTGGGTGAACTGGAATCCAGCCTTCCCAGTTCGTTCAAGGACCAGAGGCTCTACTTCTGAATGGAAGAATTTAGTGAAACACTCACATTTGACAATGTTTACAGTGTGTTAGCAACATAGGTTACCTCTTTCTATTTGTACAAAGCCTAAACACACGCACACGTTATTGCATTCTCCAACATAATAACAGTGACAGTGAGCTCTGCAAAACCGCTGATTTATTTGCTGCTTTTACTGTAGGATGCTAGTTCATAACACCGTTCATTACAGTACATTGCATGGGATTAATAAAGCATATCTCTCTCTCTTACCTAAGATCCTGAGTTGTGTAATGTTGCCGTGCAGACCATAGAACATCCAGAGAGGCCTGGAGTTATCCACACACAGCTGCATTCCTGCGCTGACACCATTATGGCTCATCGTGACCTCCCCGTCCACGCTCACCACAAAGCCCAAGATGTCCCCGCTTTGGAGCGCCGCCGCCACTCGGCACACGGCCCAGAACTCCTTGCGGTCGACCAGGGAATCCGGGTTATGGGGCAGGTCGCTGGGCCTCAGGACGGCGGGGTCGCACGACGTCACGCCGTACGAGAGGGACCCGACCCGCGCGGCGGCGCCCGCCTTGGACACCTTCACGAACACGGTCTCGGAGCAGCGCAGGGGGCGGCTGGTGAACACCAGAGTCCTCTCCTCGCCGCGCGGCTCCAGCCGAGCCACCGTCTGCTCGTCCAGGGCCGTGATGTGGACGCCGCGAACCGCGTGGAAGCGCAGGTCGCCGTCGGACAGGGTGGGCAGCAGGGAGCACTGCTGGGAGTTCTGAGAGTTTTGCGGCACGTGACAGGAGAAGGAGGAGGAGGAGCTGGGGGGCCGTAGCCTCTCCACCTCCTCGTTATCGGCGTCTTCCTCCTGGAGGTCCTGATGATGCTGCTGGAGGCTGAGGTCACACAGGCTGATGGACAGGCGAGAGTCGTCTCCGTCCCGACGAATGGAGGCGCGGTGGGCGGTGGTGAATGACCGAGGACGCAGGCAGTCCAGGGGAACCATCTCACTGTCTATGGAAGCGCGCACACACACACACACACACACACACACACACACACACACACACACACACACACACACACACACACACACACACACACACACACACACACACTCATAAATATTATACGACCACTTGTTGTGTAATTACTGGAGTTCTTGAAGAGCGGAGCATAACCGTGAACAAAATCTAATCTAAAGGTCACACACCTATCTTCATGTTTTTCTATGTGTGCTTATGCAGACCATTAGCTTGTTTTACATTCATCGTCCACACACCATTAACTGGTCACTGTGCACTGCACACATCAGAGGCACGGCCATCACACGATGGCTCTGCCACTGTGATGTAGTGCACGTAGCCCAAGAGATGGGTAAGAACGTACATCAGTTTTTTAGGCTACATGTTTAGAGACAGAGGACTTAAAGTGGGGACATCGCAGTGGGGGCCGATGCCTGCATGTGTCCTTACAACAAATTTAAAAATAAATTGTGAGGCTCAGCTGTGTACTGGGCACTCCAGATGTACCCAGTGCCAGAGTCAAGCCTGTTGCAGCTGAACCTTATACAAACAAATGGTGCAAAAAGTATTAAACATTTTTAAAAGTATCAATATTGCATATGTAGAAATACTTTGGAACTCAAAATTTACTTGAAAAAGTACAAAGGTATTGGTATCAAAATGTACTTTAAGTACCAAAAGTAGAAAGTACTCATTATGCAGAATGTTCCTATTTCACAAGTTTTCAAGTTTTCAACAAGTACTGTACATAAGTACAGTACTTGAGTACATGTACTTATTTACTTTCCACCAGCTGCATACAAAGCACACAGGACACCACTCCAGTAAGTCTCCGACTGTCCCCATAGCTTTGGTTTTCTGTGATAATGTACACATGGTAAGCCACATATTGTAGTCCTGAGGAATGTTTAAGGGGCTGGAATAGGAAATGCAGACAATTTTAATGACATATTAAACAGGACCACGTTGGAAATAAGTGTTTCATTAAGCTTTTACAGTATGTGCATATCATGGGTTTAAGTTATATTGCGTTGATACTTATATTTCTTTTACTAAAATCAAATCAAATCAAACCATGTGGCTGTATTATAAAAAGTTGTTTTCTACTGCAGCCAATACACCCCTTTTTCTTATGACAAAGAGCACACCCAAATGCCTACACATCAGCTGCATCCACTAAGCTACAGTTTCACCTCTTCTATATATTTACAGAACATGCAAGTGCTGTATACAACATTACAACTTTGAATGGTGCACCCGGATATAAAGAATGTCTCACGCCTGTCATTGAGATACTGTAGCTACTCTGTAATTGTATCACATTTCCATCTGTGCTGTGTAAGAACTCATAAATAGCCGTCACCTTGCTAATTTTGCAAACTGTTGAACACAAAACCACGTGGGAAGATCAACGTTATGTAAATAAACCCCCTCCCCCCAAAAAAAACTGTCTTTCCTGGTTGGTACAAATGGATCTGCATCATAGCATGCTTAGGGACACGTTGCCTGGCTCTCCAAACATGGGCTAAAATTAGCCTGATTGGACATTTGAGAAGACTGGACATACACTGGCCAAGGCATGACAGACGTGATGGCTAAAGCTGTGTGGCTCTCGACCTCTTTCTCTCTTAGGTATCCCGGGTGGGAAATAGATCGGGAGGGAGTGTGAAAGAAAAAAGGGAGAATGAAAGACAGATAGGGTGAAGTGAGCGAAGGGCAGACAGAGTCAACCTCACCGCCCCCTCTTTATCACACAAAGCAAGCACATCTCCGGCCCACCACAGAT
>NC_139950.1:35818387-35843387 GCF_963454915.1 Gymnoscopelus microlampas | reverse complement strand
TAAATTCAAACCCAATTCACATATCTCCCTCCAGTATTTAATATTGCTTTTTTGCCCCTTTTCTCCACAATTTAGCAATTCTATTCCTCCCCACACACAATTGTGTGTTGTCACTGCTGTTGTATCCGACTGACTCGCTTGGCAGTGAGGAGCCCCCACCGGGAGGACGTAAAGCCTTCGTCCTACTACTCCCGCCCAACACTCCCTGCTGACAGGTGCCGCCCGAGCCTGTAGGACTACGCGCAATGACAATTATCGAATTCGAACCCACAACCCACAACGAACCCACAACCTCTGCAGTGGTGGGCAGGCACTTTAACACTGCGCCAGCCGAGCGCATGTAGTATTGCTTTTAACTAATACATTATGCATTATGCATTTTCCTTTTTTCTTTATTCTGCAGATTTGCCTTTTTTTCCAGCTACAAAATGGTCTGACTGCAACAATGCCTTGTACTTCGACATTCTCTCTATTGCGGCCAGGTTGCACCTATCTGATTTGTCCTGATTGAAAACTATTTCTATCCCTAGATCACAGCCATGTGCACTTGCAGATAGCATCAGTGATGACAAGGCAAACAATGAGTGAGGTCTGTAGTCTCTGTATGTGTGTGCACATACAGTATGAACGTGTGTGTGTGTGTGTGTGTGTGTGTGTGTGTGTGTGTGTGTGTGTGTGTGTGTGTGTGTGTGTGTGTGTGTGTGTGTGTGTGTGTGTGTGTGTGTGTGTGTGTGTGTGTGTGTGTGTGTGTGTGTGTGTGTGTGTGTGTGTGTGTGTGTGTGTGTGTGTGTGTGTGTAATAGACACAGAAATAGACACAAAGCAAGGAAAGTGCAGTACAATCCTGTCCAGACAGCTCATAACATGTTTGTGCAGCAGCCTTTTTTCGACATTTCCAGGTTGTCTCTGGATCAGTTAAGGAAAGACAAAAAGTCATTAAGCTTAAGGTAAAGTAAATTGTAAACAAGTTTCAAACCATTTGAGTTTAATTTAGGTAACCGGTTATTATAGAGCTGAACGCATTGTGGATGAGGCACCTGATGTTAGAAGCAACATAAATCCCTGAAAATCTAACAGTGTACAAGCAGCATTCCACCAATTTATGCAACAGTTCTTTCCCCTGTAGCAGCAGACTTAGTAATGGCTCCTGGAGTGTTAGGTAAGGCGTACAGCCCATGGTTTTCCCTGTCGTGATGCTCTGTAGGCCTAATGTACTGCAGTGGCATCATCCGCACAGATGATTGATGTCAATAGCCTCCACTTAATCACCTGAGAGGTACGTAGCTTCCTCAACACTCTGGCAGCCATTTTGGATTCTTCTCTAATGACTAGTGGGACAGGTTGTAGATGATGTTAGCTCACGCCGGCCTCACGGTTCACTACCGTTCTGTCAGTGATTAAGTGACTCATCTGCCTCTAGTAAACAAAACCTCCAACAGGAGAGTCCCTCATCCATCAAAAGATAACTTCTCTTCGGCGTGCTTATCTGCCTTGTAGGAAATCCATCACACCTGTAGCGAAACTGTGGATGTCATGAGATCTCTTGGGATTCACCCCATATAAACAAACTGATCCTGTTAAGGCTGTAGCCATATCTACAGTATGGATAACACTGTGATTTCCAGACACTCTTAAGCTGGATCAGGGGGAAGGGCGTATCATTCCCATATGTGTTTTGCTTCTGGGAACTGAGAGTAAAACACAGCTAAGTTGATGATCTGATTTGTCAGGGTCATTTTCAATAAACCTGGATGCCTTATCAAGGAAACATCGGCAATACTGAGAACTCAGCATCAGGGATCAATTGAAAAACATTTGTATTCAAACACATTAAACAATTCAGAATAAAAAAGGTCAATAAGAGGTGGAGGACAACACCACTGTAAGGGATAAAGTGTTGATAAGAAACTGTTAACTGAACGTTTTGTATTTGTTAGGAAAACACCCAGCTGCCAGTACAATTGTATTTTTTTAAAGCATCAGGTTTACTTCATAGGGACAAAGTGAATAGAGATGACAAGCAAGCGCAAAAATATGACTGCACTCCACAGCGTATCAAACCTTTGAAAGCAGTCATTCAGTATGAAACAGATAATGTTCATTATTGAGGAAACCTTTTGTGGGTCTCAGACTGATGTGTCCTGTGGCAGAGCGCCACAGACATGCAATTAATACAATACAAAAGCAGGGCTCTTCAGTTTGCGTAGGATGAGCACAGTGATGATGTAACACATCTTTCTTAAGTTGTATGGGCAAGTATTGTTGGTCTGGACACCCCCTGAGGCTCAGTTTGATTCCAGCAGATTAATTTAGCCTTCTCCACTTATGCAACACCATCTCAGCTTTCAGGCATTCTCACTGGTCTAGTGATCACCTTTGACTCTTTGCATGGGTGGCTATAACTACTGAGCGCACTCCCTTGATCCTTGCTTAGAGAAGAAACAACACTACTCTTTAATAGATCCTCCTCGGTCTGATGCAAAACAAATTTGAGAGATTGTGACGGCCTTTGGTCAATTCCTTGATATTGTACGTAGCAGCATACACTCAAGTGGATACAGCCACACAAGAATCCTGTGAAGCATGTGCTCAATGCAATTACCCCCTAGACAAACTTTCAGGAATTCAGTGAAAGCAGTGTGTCAGTTTCAATAGGCCTGGGGACATAAATCTTGCTCCACATGTAAATGATCACTTAATTGAGTTTTACAAGGCTTTTTCCATGACAGTAGCAATATATCATGTTCCTTAAGACTCTCTTCAATATACGTAGATTTGAGCATCACACATTCCCACTGGATCATTTGATTATTCCATCATAACAAATATCAAGGGGCATGCGTGTTCATTTTTAGCATAGAGCCTTGGCACGACATGGTGGCAGTGCTGCAGTTATACTAATATGCCCTGACATGTGATCAGGGACACTTTGAAAATCAATCCATCATGCTGTACATGAAAGGCAAGGCAGCGATTCAGAGAAGGGATGTTATCAACTACAGTTAAATTCTTAAGACTGAAATAGGAAGAGAATGAAGTTTAGTTGGATAAGAAATGGTTGTAGGCTATTTCAGCTTGAGAATGAAGTCACTGACATTACAAGAGCTTCATCTGAGCCGTGACATAAGGGTTAATAGGAAATCGAATAATTACTAATACTTGCATTTTCATTTGTTTTAATTATTTTCTTAACTTGATTGTATTATAATTGATCTTTACATCTTTTTTACTTTTTAATGCTGCTTTACTTCTATTTAACTACCATTTGTTTTGCACGTTTAGCACGAGAGCCAAATCAAGGTCATCTAACCAATCCCAGCCCTTACAGTCTGTACAAGTCTGTTTGTTCGTATAGCAGCACCCTCCATTTGACCCCAGAAGAAAACATCTGCTACAGACCTGGTATAATCCCTCATGGACTGATTGTTTGATGAACTGCTTTGCCCATTAACAGGTGAAATTTGCCTGAATTCTTCATCCAATGGTGATACGTAAGTGCCAGCCCACATTACAAGCATCATTAAGTCTAACGACATGGCCCTGTGTTGAAGGCAACTAGGCGCATGTGCCGCTTTGCCGCGAGAGACTTTGATGTGTCCACCCATATTTTCAGGCAGTAAGTGCTTGTTGAACTGCAGCCAACCGCCGGGGCAATACTGGGACTTTGAGATATACCATGCTCTTGACTACTGACGTTCTCGGGCTATAGAGGCAGGCTGATAGCGATGTGACCCTTATGTTGACTGAGGGATGAGGCTCATCTGCTCAGGACAGAGGCGATGTATAGATCTATGTGGGAACAATGACGCAAGGGTAAAATATAAGCTAATGAAGATTCAAAGTCCTGCGTGAACTGCTTTACTGAAGTCTGCCAGTTACTGGAACTCATTTGGATAAAAAATTATAATTCTAAATTCTTTGCCATTTTGTAAGATCTATGGAATATACCGTTATTAACCACTTTAGCCATTTCTTTTTGTATGGGAAAATAATGTTTTGAAAAATGATTTCTTTTTTTTTAATCAATAATAATATGGCCAAAATAGGAACCCCAGGTTGAAAGTGGTTAAAGCATCCAGTTGGCAGAATCTTGGGATCACTTAAATGTACAGATTCTCTTGAGGACAGTTGGCTATACCAGCTATAGTAAACTACATAAGTTCATGTCCTGCCTGTACTTGCACTGACAGAATATACAGTGATCGAGTGCGGACTCCAGAAAGTGGGACATTCAAAATGTCCCAACATGTGTAATTTCCTGACATCATTCCTCCTTATGTCCGTCAAGGAGTTGTGAGCTACTGTACAGCGGTCTTGTGGCTTGCCACGGCCAAGGCCACTGAACTCCAGATAGTCACACTCAGGCGCTGGATACCAAATAGCCCAAAGCGAGATAGCACAGTCGCTCGTTGTCAGCCAACACCACAAGAAATGAGGTTAAATGGCACTATCTACACAATACGGGAGCCTCTTCTATTTTTATTGATGGTGTTGACAGCTTCCTTTTGGCTTCCAGCATAATTCTTGGAAACAGCTTAATATGCAGAGACTTTCGCCTGGATTCCGAATATCTTCTTTTTGCATAATTTGGCACAAATTTCATTTGTCATTATGATATGAGTTCAAAAGGCTGCGTCAAGCGTAATATTGAACATACAAAAACAGCCCTTTTACTGTAAAGGGAAAAAAGTGACGACTGTGTAGAATTTCTTTTGTCCTAATGTGTGGAAAATTCTTTCACCTAATAACCCTTCAAACACTAAGGTGAACTTTTTTAAATGGATTTCAGCCATTTTCAAATTCCGCCTTTAGGACATTTCTTTGATTCTAATGATGGTGGTTATTATGCAGCCTCTCTAATCTCTCACCATCTTTTTCCACTAGCCTCTTTTGGTGGGATGTGGGAAAAGTAGAGCAGCTGTACAGTATGTAAAAGTCAACTCACAATCATTCTCACTCAAAAACTTATCTGATATAACATTTCCATTTCAAACTCAGGCCTCTCGTTTTAAGGACGGTAAACTGAAGCATTCAGCCAATAACAACCTAGCGCAGTGTTTTCTCTAGCCTCCATGCATCTACTAACCAAATTTCCAAAGTTTTGGGAACCAAAACTCTTGCTGTGGAAGTGGCGGGTGTGTCAGCAATATTCCACTGATGTTCAAGTTTGACAAATGACTTCCATCTCTAACACTCTATAGCCACCTTTTATTTTGAGAAATCACATGCAGTCTATGTGGTTTCTCAACTGGGATGCACAGACAGATAATATAATGGTGATATAAAATGCAATGAGTGCCAGCGTTCTCGTGGTGAGTTGTCTCTTTTCATTAGGTCCGCCGTCCATTAGCAACAGCTGTACTGGTTCCACTGCCATGTACCAAATTGCAAACTAAAACTACAGACCTCAGTACGGTAAATATACATAAATAAATAAATCTTTGAAAGGGTCCCTTTCAAAGAATAACATTCGAAACAAAGTCTTATGCACACCTGATTGGCTCAGAGACGGGTGCGTAAGCAACGTAGAGAATAAAATAAAATCTTCTTCAGGCATGAGTCTATGTGACCGAAACATTGCTCAAATAAAAGTGTTCCTATTGTGCAAGTGCAGATGGTGTGCGGGTCATGTTATTTTATTCTCTAAAGAATAACATTTTAAACCAATTTCAGCTGACCACCATTGCAGAAAAGGCAGTTCTACAAGGGGGGACTCACCTAGTAGCTGGACCCCTCGCGTGAGTCCATAGACGTCTATAAGAGCCCAAAGAGGTTCCGAAGCGTGAACCCCACTGAAAAACAGCATAGGGCTGGACTCATTGATGCGGTAGAACACACGGCCCTTCTTGTCCACCCAGAAGGAGATGATGTTCCCTTCATTGGAGAGCTCCTCAGGGAGGGCCTTGGCCCAGAAGCCGCTCTGAGAGACCAAGTCGGGGCAGGCGTACTTGGGCAGGTTGTCTGGATTGATCCTGGATGGATCCTTGGATGTGAAGCCAAGGCGTAGTGCTCCACTCCAACAACACTGCTTTTTAGTGATCTGGGGAACAGAGTTTGAGCAATATTGAGCAAGATATCTCACTGTTAACATTTGGGAATTACCTCATTATGGAGTAATACGTGTTTTTCTTTAGTATACTGTTGAACAAATGATGAAAACAACATATCTTTACTAAACAACAACTAAGATTAGGTAATTTGGTATGTTCATTGCATGTAGAGGAGCTATTTCTGTCTCATTGAAAGTCCCCATTTGCATTGCATTTGTCATGCAAGATAACACTGCTCCTCACATGGCAATGCTTGCCCTGTTCTCTCACTTTAGAGACATAGATGGCCTGATAGGTGAAGTGGAAACTTGCACTAAGCTGCTGCTTTGGCCCACACAGGAGCAGGGAAAAACTGACCAAAATTACACCAGGGGATACAGAGGGAGGAATAAAGAGATAGACAGACAGGCAGTAAGGGGGGAAGGAGTAAGAAAAGAGGGAGAAAAAGGACTTGTCATCCTTGCCCCACTGCATAGCACTTGTCAGATTCTGTTTGTTTTACCTTCAGTCGAACTTGCTCATACAAAGCGATGGGTCTGTTGCCGAAGGTGATGGCATTGCAGAAGCTGGCTTGTCTCTTGACTGTCCTTTGGGACATGTCCATGACAATCTGTGATCCCTTGGCGCTGGGGTGAAAGAGCAGGGGGAAGGGTGCCATGCTGCCACACTGCTGGATGGGCAGGCAGCGCTTGGGCTTGTGGTGGCATCGGTGGCTTGTGGTGGGGAAGGGCCCACCCAGAGAGTCTAGGTGGAAACACAAAGAGTTAATATCAGCTCGGGCCCAATATCCACTTTCAACCTGGAGTTACAGTATGTTAGATATACAGTAGTACATATACTACTGCACTTTAATTGTCATGAGATTGGGTACAGGTTTTGACCTTCCGCTTGTCACATACCTTTGCCTTACTCATGCCCTACCTGTTACTGTACGATTCAATAGCACCGTATAAGAAATGTATTCTGTGAAAATAATCTGTCAGGCCACACTAGCTTGTAAAACGTTGCACCTTATAACCACCAAGTGGGCGTATATGCAGAGTAGGTTACATTGGACTATTTTCAGAAATCCACTTATGAGTGCAAGGTTAAATTAAACAATGGCAGAGTTGGTGGTCTCGACTTTCTACTTGGATGAGAAAATATAGAGCCGGGTTCGTTGTTCATGAGGAGACTGTGCAGCTGTGAGACGTTTTATAAAATGAGGTAATTTCAGTAATTGGTAATCTCCTGTAATACCCGTCTGTTTTTTCTTCATCTTTGCCAACTTTAAACTTGCTTGTTTGTTTCTCCCTGTGACCGAGGACCATTTATGTTACTAATAACCTGTGAATATGAAGGGGAGGAGAAAAAATGCAATGTTTGGAAAGGTTGAAAGGTAACATAATCCAAGGTAAACGGCCTCACACAATGAACCAAGTATTAGTGTAGCATTAAGAGGTCTTAAAAGGACAATTATGTACAGGAACATTGAGTGTGGGTCTTGACATGTACAGTAGATGCTGACAGCAACTCCAATCATGACGTGTAACCCTAGACGTGGCCCATGTTTAATTGATTGCATTGAGCCTGTGTGAATCTCTATTTTCATACACCAGAGTCAAGCAGGTGGCTGGCTGAAACAGTTTGTCTATTCCTTCACAGAATGATGAATAACGAATAAATGGCTGTTTGTACAGAATTGAAATGCAGTAGTTTGGGGCAAAATGTATTTAATTGTTTATTCAGATCCTGACAACTTTATTTATCCCAAAATGGCAATTCATTTGCAATTTACATGCCGTACACAGCAGTTAGTAGTTACAGAATATGTCAGAGGCAACAGATCTACATACTGTAATAAATCAAGTAAAACATATATATATATATATATATATATATATATATATATATATATATATACACATTTTAAGTTAAATTTAATTTAATAACCAAGTTTAAGGAATGTAACAGTCATTTAAGATGACTGCTGTCGCCGTGCGGAAGGAATGATGAACTTAGTGTAGCGGTTTGTTCTCCTAAGAGGCACATTATAATGCCAGCCTGAGGGCATTACAGCGAATGAATGTGGTCATTCAGGTTATTATAATACAGTCAATTCACTGGACAGAAAGTGGTCAGGTCAGTTTATTCCAATACACTGACTTCACTGGACAATATGTGGTCAGTTTATTCTAGTACATTGAATTCACTGGACAGAACTAGGCCTGTCACAATTATTACATAATTGTCTAATCGCAATTAATTGCGATAATCACAGTTATTTTGTCATAATCGCTTCCATGTAGAAAAATGTGCATACGTATAAAAAGCAGTGACACGTTGTAAGCTTGTAGATCAGCTATTTCTGCAATTCTTTCCTTTCTTTTGAATACAATTAATAAATGACACAGTCATTTCTTTGTACTGTATATTCAGTTATTTGACATATATTGACTGTGCACTTTTTTATTACAAAGCCTACAAGGCAAACAGAAATGTATTTATTATTCATATGTTCCAATGTTCAATGCCAAAAACACAATTAAATTGTTATTCGCAGTTATTAGTGTGACAGTTACAGTAATCGTCAACTTAAATTTGTAATCGTGACAGCCCTAGACAGAACATGGCAAGGTAATTACATTATAGTGAATCCACTGGTCAGAATGTGGTTAGGTTATCACAATACAGTGAATTCACTGGACAGGACATGGTTAAGTTAACATTACAGTGAATACACTGAACAGAACATGGACAGATTGGCTGATAAGTCCTTTTGCTTTCTGGGCCACCTGTTTCTCCCAAAGGGAGCACAAGTCTCTTTGCTGGGCTCCGTTTATCTTAGAGCAGACTTTTTACAATGCCATTAGCTATAACTTTCCTTCACAGACAGGCCAATAAACCAGCAAATAAATGAGAACGTTAAAAGACTTTCAATGAATGTTTGATAAAAAATGAAATACAATTATCTCACAGACACAAAAAAGAGCTAAGCTTTCTGCATTAAGAGAGTTATTTGTTGTCAAACAAGTGATGCAAACACAGCGTTGTTTGTCAAACGTGGGATTGACAATTAATCAACTATGTTTACATCACTTGTGAAGAAGAGACAATGGGACGATGTCATCAGACCATTTCACAAGATAAGATGGTCTTTTCAAGAAAAACTGGTCTCATGTCTAGACTCTAGCCACATTCTTACAGCTACCTGCAAACAATTACCAGCTACACCTGCCAACAAATCCACATAAGAATCATGAATGAACGAATTCCACTTATGATTCTGTCTACCTTACTTGTAATACAACTAAAATATTTCTTTTTTTTCCACATCTGGCTTTTTTTTTTGCACCGATAAGGACCTGGCTGGGAGCCATTGTGGGCTCTAAATTAACCGTCACTCCCATTGGTTAAGCTGAAGTCCAGACTCCACATTCACATTTTCACATGATTCAAAGCATTAATACAAGGCCAACGGTACTGTTATCACTGAGGCATTTCTTTGAAATCCTCCCAAGTAGTTTATTCTCATCTAGGGCATGATTGCATAGTATTATGCGGAAGGTTAAATCAAAGTCCTTTATTTCACAGCAACAGTTATGTAAGGGTCTTGAAGTATCATTCAATGATAACAAATACTGTAGCCACCCTTGGGCATGAAAAATAACTAGTTTATTACTGTTATTTAGAACCAGCCTCATTTGGAACATTGAACAGGTTCTGTGTGTGTACATAGATGTGTGCGTGTGTGTGCGTGCATGGTGGGTTTGTGTAAACAGAATATACTATTCCCTTAAGTTTTCTTGTTCATCTGTTTTATGGTCTGGGAGGGTGAAGGAGCTTTTCTGCTGATCCACTCACTGCTGTTGTATGCTATTGACTCACCTGCCAGTGAGGAGCCCCCACCGGGAGGACGTAGAGCCTCCGTTCTACTTCTCCCGCCCAACACTACCTGCTGACAGGTGCCTCCCCAGCCCATAGGATTAAGACAACTATCAAACCTCCCTGCCCTCCCCCAAACACGGGCCAATTGTGCTTGTATAAACGCTTGACAAAGCCGGATGCACCGCAGTGGATTCGAACCCCCAGACTCTGTGGTGGTGGGCAGCTACTTTACCACTGCGCCACCCAAGCACCCTTACTTGGCATTTTTGCTGACCATTTTTCAAAGCATACCATGGATTGTGTCATTTTCGAGGAAGCCTTTGGATTCCATTAATTTTAGCACAGTTTGAAAATCAACTTGTAGCGACTTTAAACTTGCTTGAGATACTGTACGACATTAAATCTCATTGTGCGGTTGTTTTTTCCAAGTTCAAGTCATGTTATGCCCCTGCATTCGCCCCCCAACCAAACCCTCCACTTGCGTATTATTTGTTGCTGACCCAATTATTCACATACGTTTCGCAAGGTTTTAATGACTTTGAAGTAAATGTAAACATAATGCTAAATTCTAAAAAATAAAGCCATTAAAGGACAAATTATCTTTGTTTACGAATTATATAATAACCGAAGCTGTGAACAGACAATGACATACATTAATGGAGGTGGAGGTATGGTCCTTTCACCACTTAATTCCTACCAGCGTGATCTAATATGAGAGTGACGACACTAGCGTTGACTCCCCTCGTAAGAATGGATGCTGACCTCAATGAGGAAGTTCCAATGTTTGGAACTATAGCCCATAGCGGCCCGCTTTGCGAATAGATCAAGGCGCCTCGTAACTCTCTCTTTCTATGGGTCTGATTCCTACACATGGTTACATGGAGTCCCCCAGGGCTCTATACTAGGCGCCCTCGTGTTTTCACTCTGCATTAAAAATCTTTGCAGAAAATCTGCAAGCTTGTAGATCTTACAGATCAGCTGTTTTCGCCATATGTTGGCCCCACTGAATAGGGACGCTACGGTTCTGAAGACAAAGACTCATTCTGTGGCTTCTGAGAGCAGACGTCAGGCACAGTAAAAATGCAGAGCAAAAGAGCAGTTTCTCTATTTGTTCTGTCAAATTCAGAGGGCCTTTGCCAAGTGTTAAAGCATACAGTATTTGTTTACACATACATGGATGCCTTGAGGCCCTCACACGGCGTCGGAACACTGTCGAATGGTGCTCTATGCACAATGCCTTTAAATGAAGTCATAACAAGTCTGTTCACCATATTGTATGCCTGATGTCATGTCATACGTGATGTCTTCGAGGAAACAATGCCAGTGTATTGTACTCAATCAATGACAAACTACTCGACACAGAATTCCATTCAATGGCTGAAAACAGCTCTAAAGAAACAGTCGTGCATTTTTCAATATGCCAATGTCAACTCTTGCTGCTGCTAAATTAAATTCTTCCATCCCCTAAAATCAGGTTTTCAACAGTTACCTAAAAGTGCCTTAAACTGTGTAATTTTTCACCAGTCTGGCTTCAGACTCCATGTTCATAAAACTCAATCAGCACGGCAAAGGAACAGATCAAATGTCAATTGTGGAATAATAATAATAATAATAGTATGTTTAAAATGTTTACCAAAGTGATTAAAATACTTATAAAGTGTGGTTGGTTGTCACATGTATAATCCCACGGCACACTTGGACTTTTGGGAACCACTGGCCCAGTTCATACCCACAATCGCGATCAATTAGAGCTGTAGACTTGAGACTTAAGGGCCATTCACAACAAGCACTCCAACTATATAACGATAACAATAACAATAACTACATCGTTCACCATTGCCTTTGTTATAGTCAGGACTCTGCAATCCACCTGAATTACTTATAATAGAAAACGTTATCTTCATAGCTACAGTAACAGTGCTTGTGTGAATGTCCCTATTTAGACTTGAGTCAGATCGAAGTTGTGAAAACCAGGACTTGAGACTCGACTTGGACTTGCACCGAAAGACTTACAAAAACAGCCCTGGACAGTGCTACATCAATGATGGCACAGTGACAGGCTGAGCATGTGTCTACAAAGTCATGTGACCTGACAGATGACAGAGATGTCAAGCATGACACTGAGCAGACCCCCGCCATGATAAAGAGAGGTGCCACGGCAAACTTCAGACGTGCAGGTTAAGGAAGGATAATATTACTTAGCGCACCACCACCGCACACATTATGGCTGTGGTTGCTGTCATTAACTGTAGGGGAAAAACACTGGAGAGACCAAGTCTGGCCCTGGCCAGCTGTCACATAGCCTCCTACGCCAGTCCTCTGTGTTTTGTCCTGGTGTAATAACAAGCCATGCATACAGTAGGCCCTTAATGTGATTTATCATTGATATTAATAAGACATGGTGGCTCTTAAACATGCATGGGAGCAGCAGCACCCCAGGGCAGGGCAGCATCCTAAAGAACCGGTGGACATTTATGTGTTTAGTCGGTGACATGACATCAATTTTATGCGTAGCGTTTTAATGATGAACAAACAGTAATGACCCTTGCACATCACTTTTAAAAGGTTCATTGTACAACAGTTTTTAGGATTTCTGTGCACTTTCATGCATTTGGTGTATGGTTATGATTCAACTGCTCTTACAAGGGGAAAAAAACATTGGTATCTGTGTAGAAGACTTTAAAGGTAGGGTGATATTGTTAAAAGGTTAAAGCACTATATTGTGATAGTAATCATTACTATAGAGTGTTTGTCTTTAATAAACAGAAAATACATTTTCAGGTAGGTGACAAAATGTCAGCCAATCAGGAGAGAGTACCCATTTATCAGCTTAATTTTTATAGTGTTCCAATTCCAATTGTGTCTGCTCATTTCTTTGTGTCATCACTTCCAATTTCACTTACTAATCTGTATCCAGACTGAGTTCTCTATCCTGATTGGATAAAATTGGTATCCCGGCCATGCATTTTCTGTTTAATAAAGAGCTGGAGAGACATGGAGACTCCTGTTACTGCACAGACACTCTATAGCAGTGATGAGTAACCCGAATATAGAGCTATTTAACACTTATTTTAACCAAAGACAATCACTAACCAAATCTTTAATATTATGATTTTTTTTTTCATTTTGTTGTTAATTTTTTTTAAAGTTTTTAAAGTTATTTTTATAAGTCGGTCTACATAAAACAGTTTTGTTGTCATAGAAAATAACATGTTTGAGCAAACACACATGTATGCACAAATATGCTTTTCTAATCTAGACTACTTCTAAAGACATTTAGACAATTTAGTGTCTTTTGTTTTGGAGGCAATTCAATTTAGGGAACAATCGCACTTTTCTTATACAAATAAGCCTACTTGACCTGAGAGAAATGTCTTGTCTTCAGAAGTTCAGATATTAGCAACCTAATTTCCCCTGCAGAATCAGTGACTTAATTCAATGTAGGCTACATAGGCCTATATATAATATGAAGATTAATTATAGCAAGGCACTTCCATAGCAGTTTCAATTTCATTTGTCACTCAAAACCAAAATACACATGTTAAGACAATTTGAAATGATTTCAAACCTCATAAAAGTGTCATGCTCAACAAATACAGGTTATGACCTGACCAGTTCACAATGCACACCGTATTTTGAGATAAATTGTCTCTTCTTTCTTTATCTTTACCATTATCCTATAATGTGGGACTTATGCATGTTATCTTATTTCAAGAAACACGACATTTTATTTATTTCATGCATTCATGTGTGGACAGCCTCCAAGAAACTATATATAGGCAATCAAACTTCATAATAGTCAGACTCTTGGCGAGTAGAAACAATGCAATCCCTAGAATAAATAATAAATCAAGTGAAGGCTATCATCACACTCCAAGAAACTATATAGCTATAGGCAATCAAACTTCATAATAATCAGACTCTTGGCGAGTACAGGAAGGCTGATAACATCCCTGGAATACATAATAAATCAAGTGAATTAAATTGGGCTATCATCATCACAATGTAATAACGTATCCGCGTCTATAATGGCAGATATTCTTACCGTAAAAGGCATTCCTGGTGATCTGACCTCCCATGGTTTGATGCAAGGTGAATAGACAGGGAACTGCACTGTCTGCGTCTCTACATAATATCGGCTCGGTCACGTTTTGGCTCTTTGCGCTCATAGAGGTCCCGACAACTTATTCTCTGTAGTGGCAGGTTGTCTGTGTGTGTGAGTGTGACGTCTGTATGTGTATGCGTGTGTGTGTGTGTGTCTGTGTGTGTATACAGGCTCACTCATCGACACAGGGCTGCCTGAATCCAGCTCTTCTCCACACACGCTGCAAGATCACATTGAAATTAGCATAAGAGGCGGGGCTTCACCGGACAATTATTAAAGCCTCCGCCTCTTATGATTTCCAAGAATTTTCTCTTACCTGTGAGAGTCACAGCTTTTTTAGACAGGCGCGTCGAGAGTCGAGACTCTCACTCAGGCTATGTTTTCTTTTCATTCAGAACATAAACGTTTTTGTTTTTCCAGGCAACTCAATTTCAAACTCTAAAAGGTCTCCATTCTTAAACTTTATGTCGAAATTATAGATTTTTTTTTTGTTTAAAATCTGACTTTCCCACAGTGTATAGGGTATTTGACTGCTTGTTTGAAGATGAATGCTGATCCATTTTGACAGTCTGTGGAGCCCCCACTGATCACCAGAGACACCGTGGGGCTTAGCATGATAAGAGAATTGGAAGACTAGAGAACAAGAATAGTAATGTTATGCGGTAAAACTAGAAAAAGTGCTCCTCCGAACACAGGTCTGCCAGCCAGGTCAGGTAGGTTATTGTGGGCCAGCAATGTTCAGAATTCGCCAATCAGGATGGAATCTGAAAAATCAGATGGATCTGTCTTGATCACTTTACTATAGAGATAATGTGTACCGATTTGCGTGATCTGTGGGAGTAATATAAACAAATATACAAAGCAAAAATCGGACTCATGGTGGCGCTATAATAGGGCAATGTTAATAGGGTGGCATTTGTTCCACAACGTAGTGCAAATGTGCATGCAAAGTTTCAAGGCATCCCGCATTCATGATTTGTGGCATTTTGTTCAAAACAGACCAATCCTGGAAGCCAATCATAGCCAATCAGGATGGAATATGACAAATCAGACAGATCCCTGTTGATCATATGACTATAGAGATACCGTGTACCGATTTGCGTGATGTATGGATAAAATCTGTAGGAAGAATATAAAAAATGTGTTTTGCAAAACTTGCCCTCCTGGTGGCGCTGTAACAGGCTGATCTGAAACATTTGAGGCAGAGGTTCTGCTCTGGCACCCAGGGAGTGTGCGTGCACAGTTTCGCTGCCATCGGTGGTGGATGGTGCCGGAGATTAGCTGCTGGCAGACACACAGACGGACGGATGGACAGGGTGCGAAACAGTCTCTCCCACGCCTTCGGCCTAGCGGAGACAATACAGTAATAGACTACAACTTATTGTAGGATAATAAGTTAACAGTTTAGGCTTCAATAACGTTTACTCCATCCACAATAGTTACAAGTCAAAGAACAAAATCATCTCATCTTCCAATTGGCGGGTCTATGTCTAAACCATAGGCCGTTTTTCAGGCCAAGGACCCCTTATCTGAGAGAGAGATGAAGCAGGGACCCCCACTACATACTGTAGGCCCATTGTGTAGGCCTAATGTTGTTGTAGATTAAACATTTTCATGAATTTCATAGATAGATTCATAGACTTGTTTGACAGCACTATCATCTGTGTTGTGGAAAATTATGTTTTTTTGTTGACAGCAATATCGTCTGTGGTGGATTCATGTTAATGTGTATTTTCAGACATTTCACCACTTAAAGCTTCAATAGTCAATACTAAGTAAACTTGACCGTTGGCTCTGTACTACACCAAAACTCTGAAAATAGCCGATCTACAAGCTCACGACGCCTCGCAGCACGAGCCGTTGTGTGCTTGTAGATCTGCTATTTTCGACTAATGTTCCCCTTAGAATAGGGATGCTATAGGGTTCAAGTTGTTAATGTAAAAAAAAGTTACCATCACACAAATATTTGGTGGCCCCCCTGTAGTAACTCTGAGGACCCCCTAGGGGTCCCGGCCACCTGTTGAAGACCCCTATGTCTAAACATTTGATCAAATGAGAAGCAACTTGTTATGGCTGCTCTAGTGTCTGGTTCCCGAGGAGCCAACTTGGCATCACTGCTAGCCTCTGATCCCCATGTGGGCATCTCTCTCAGAATCTGCCTCATCACCTCAGTGTTCACACAACGCTCATTGGCAGCCAGTACTATGAGATATTGTTCTGACTTGGCAGCATATGCAGTATTCTCATGCTGTTTATATAAATTAACGCTGGTAAACTTGTCTCGACTGACAAAAAAATCTGAAAGCAATCCCCAGAGAGGGAAAAGTCGCTAAGAGCAAACAACATGCATAAGAAATCCAGATGGTTAATTAAAGAAATGGCCAAACCGGCATTTCGGCTCAGCAAACTGGAAATGGTTAAGAAGAAAAGAATATGTGTATGTGAATAGACCACTTTGAAAGTTACTTGCAAGGACCCCTGTGGCTTATACATTCTTAGGTTTGACATGCCACCTGATCCCTGGCCTGTCAAACCTGATCAGCTAATGAAAGGAGAAGTGATGTGCAATGTGTGATAAAGAAGATGGCTTGTGTTACAAAATGGTCTCAAAACAACTATCACATTGTATTGAACTTGACTGCTCAATATTGATTACGAGACAGACTCAATGATTACATTGCTGTTTCATTCAACCTATATTTGTCTAAAATATGCAATTGTCATGCCATTGTGCACTACCATTTTGTGGGGGACGTGATAGCACACATTCTGCACATTACTCACAGCTTGTCCAGAAAACAATGCAATCATAGCATGAGTCATTGTCAAAGCTATTCCGAACCTTTAACAGTGATATAATAGCTATAAGTCACAAACAGTAGGCCTACATATTACTGAATTTGTTATATTTTTGTTTGCCAACTATATAGCTAGATGTTTCCTCTCTCCTGCATGGGTTGGATATCTATCTACTGTACCATATAGGCCTGACAGAAGTGACTGACACATCCTCCCACGGTAGATTATTTGTAGACGGATGCCTGGCAGGCAGCAGCTGTGTGGTGGTGTATCTGCTAGCGTGGGGCCTCCTGCGGACATCTCGACAGCCTTGTTTGAGTCTGCTGTGTGCACATTTTTGCTCCTCTGGAGGATCCGTGTCGAACAAAAACACCATTCAACTGAGATTTGGACCCTCGCCCCACGGCCATGTGCAAAACATTACAAAGCAATACACAAGAGCATCATATGATCCTAGACCGGGGCTGGTGGCGGGAGGGGGCAGTGAAATATCAGCCCAGTCTGCCAGGCAAATTAGGAGGTGATAAATGACTGTAGGGAAATCAGTACGACACACAACCTGGTAGTAATACCACTAAGATAATAGTGCCAACAGAGACCGTCTCAAGCTCTAATAAGAGTGCAGTACAAGGGGAAAGTGTCCTGATCATGGGATGTTCCTCAGGCACAGCGCAGATCTGAGATTGTACACTTGACAAATCGTTCACGCCAATGCCTGTGATTAATCTGTGGTCCTATTATTGTATTCTCCCTACAGTATTTCACTTCGTTTCACAGAACAAGTGGGTTTCTGCAGAATTTGTATCACATGGATCCAATTTGTTCTCCGTCTTTGATTCCCAGTTGTCCGAGTGCCTCTGATATTTTGGCGCTATGGATTATGTGTATAACCCAAGGATCCATAATAGCTTTATTAGCTCAGTTTAGACTTTATCTTGCCTGGCATTCAGTGGTGTGGACTCGTCCAGAGAATGTGGGGACTGGAGGATCATTGCTGGAATGATGATATGCTTAATGAACTGAGAGACTATAGTGACTCACTGGGATGCACATGTCTCTCCACATCCCATCCCAACTGTGGCTATATTGAAGAGGAGTGGTTGGCTTGACTGTTTTGCAGAGGACCTAAAACTGCTGCATGGGAACTAATTTTAACAATAGTTTATTTATCTATGAGTGTATTGTATCTCTTCACAACCAAGATAATGGCAACCTGAAAGGGCTGTAGGTTTCCTGCTTTACTATGCTCGTTGACCAGGCTGGAGAGATGAACTGTACATAGCAAACATGGCTTAATTCTGCCTTCTGGCCCAGGACAAATGCACTCTATGAAGGGTATCTGGGAAGCAGGACTACAGGATATACAGTACAGTATGTAGGTTGCAGTGTCAAATTGAAAGTGACTCCATTTGATAGTCAACTCTTGTTTCAGTGATGTTGGTTACTAGGCACTGTAAGTCTGTGTAAAGGTCAGTGCAGAGATGAATGCAAAACAGAAGAGTAGAATACTTTACAGGAAAGGCAGAAACTACCTTTCAAGGCCAGTAGCCATAGCATTTCTAAAAACAGGATAATATTGTTTTAAGTGTATGTATAACAACTACAGTTCCGGTGCAGTTCATTTCAAACAATCACCTATTGGTGTTCATAGTATTCAGTGAATCACAATTACCCTTATCATTTACCAAGAGTACATCTGTTATCTATAATATACCATAGTAATGTTATTGGCCTTATGGCATTTTGCTATTATGTCATAGCTGGGTCCCCCCACCCCAAGTATGACATAAGATCAGCAGCCATGTGCATTTGAACAATTGATCTATGGCTCTGCCATGTCCAGCCATGTGAGATGCTTGCTTCTGACTGGCTGTCAGCACCTCAGAGACCACTAGATTATTTACAGCAGGTCTGCTGTACATTCTAACTTGTTACCAGTCTGGCCATTCTGTCCCCTCCTCAAAATACAAACACTTGTTTGGCTGTTATTTGATACCGTAGTGGCACTTAAACTTAACTGAACTACAGTATGAGTGTTGAAACCTGTGGTTGACAACACATGTTTATATGGTGGTTATATACACTTTGAGACTTTAGTATTTATATCCATTCCAGAACAAAACCTCTATATTGTCATATTCCTTGGGCCGATTCTTAGATATTACTATGAATCTCACATATCACACTTAATGGTAGTTTGTGGAAGTGGAATTTTAGGAGCACAGTGCACAGTAGAGGTGACTTCCTGTTCTTGATGCACGCTTATGAAATAAATAAATAAAGTTAAATGCATCTCTGGACAGGAGATTTCAGGTGCACATCTGCTGGCGGATAAAGGTCTAGGAAATGGATTTGTTGAGATCAGGTAGTGAGTATAATGTGTTTATGGCCTTGCAAAATCTCCCAAGGAACACCAGGGACACAAGAAAACCCTTTTAATGCTTTGCTAAGTTTGTTCTTGGAAGAGTCCACTGCTTAGGCTGGCCCATTCCCATAGTCATGAAAACTCATGAAAAAGTCAATGAAACACACACACACACACACACACACACACACATACACACGCACACGCACACAGACAGACAGACAGACAGACAGACGCACACACACAGTCAATAATACAGTAATACAGTATTCTACTGTATTATAATTTACTACAAACAGCATTGCAATGCAAATTCCCAAAGCAATACATAAAGATAATGCCAGGCCAGAGTTGTATAATTTGTTATGTTGCATAATAGGGTAAGCATACATGCATAAAGCTGGGGTAATATTATCTAAATAAGGTATTGTTTCAAGGAAACATTGTGAATGTACAGAATCTACTGTAGGCTATCTCATGCTTACACCACTGGATGTATAACAGCAAAGCAGTTTAATACAGTACAAATATGCCATCCATTCCACAGATGTTCCAATCTGCTCTAATGTTGGATTTATCAATATCAACATATCCATGACACGTTGTGAGCTTGTAGATCAGCCATTCTCGGCGTGACACCGTCGTGTGACAATGTATTTATCAGGCTTAAGAATGTTGCAGTGAAACCCACCAGATGGATTTAACACATCGTGGATCTTCTATCAAACAGCAGCCACATCCTCTCAGCTCCACAGGAAGTGAATGAACATGAATAGACTGAACGCCAGAAAACTGTCCTCTCTAATAAGCCCAACAAAAGGCATGTTTCAATTTCGACTAAAACCTTGGCCAAACTCACCACATGTGGCAGCTGCATTATTTTAGGGGCTAACATTAGCCAGTGTGTTCGTTTTTGTGGTCATTTTTATAACGGTGCATTTTGTCTTTGCGTGGCAAATTTGAGGGTGATGGAATGTCATTTTCCGCAAGGGTTGACATCCAGACACAAAGGGACACTTCCGTGAAAAGGATCTTTTTTTCTTTTGGTACATTTTTCGACTCAGCATGGAATCCCTTAAACACATGAACCCCACTGTGTAGAAGGAACAGGAATATGTGGGAGAGTAGCGCTCCTGTTTACAATCTTTCTGTTCTTGTTAGCGCTGTGTTATAAACTGTTTAAAGCAAGGGGAATATAGACCCTGTAAAGTATTGCTGAACTAGAGACTAACTGCAAACCCGTCAGAATGTTAACTGAAGCTCAGAGTAAACGAACCATGAAGGACGAGTGTTTACAATGAAATATGACATTTACAGTCAATAAATATTTAAGGTGGTCCTGGCAGCCCTTAGGCTAATGCATAATTAAAGCACTCTATGTAAACGTATAATGTTATAGCATGGATAAAGCACATAAAACAAACTTAAGTGACCATTTTGTTCAATAGAGGTAGCAAATGAATTACTGATTCCTCCTTAATAATACTAAGTTATGCATTATTTCAGTAGTCCATGTGATGTTAGATATTAACTCGAGTTTATTGTGCATCTAAAAGTGCCCATACATCATTGCAGTATGATGGCATCCTACTGGCTCTGATTGTTTTGTTTAATTGAAGATATATTTTCTCTGAATGACTTTTAAAATCAGGTCTGGCAGAGCAAAACTGCTAAACACCAATTCACATGTTCAAGTTTGGAGTTTAGGTGCTCTGGATTGGGTTTTGTTAAGGCCTGCTATGGAGCATGAAAGCAGCATTGTTGACCCCGATGGCTAAACGTCTAGTTCCCAATTTCAACATATTCTTTCTCTCATGTCGAATATTTAGATGTGGGTTTTACATAATGTACTGCCCAGTGCCCACATTATGAACTGTACCACCGGAGGCCATAGACACATCAATATTTTAATGATTGGCTGGCCATGCTGTTCCGACTCTAATAAAGCTAAAAAGTATTATACATTTCAGCATGGTTCTAAGTTCAGTTCGCAAAACAAACACTCATCTAACGGTATGCAGTCTGCATCTGAATATGCTCAGAAAGAAGGGGTAGATGGAGAGAAAGATGCACACTAACCCTACCCTTTGATGTACAAAAGGAAGAGAACACCCAAAACGGAGGGGTAGGTTCCTTACACTGTGTTCACGCTCTGAACAGCAGAGAGGGCTTCTACAGTAGGTGCTTCTAGTTGCATGCATCACTTACAGTAGCCTATTTCAGCATACATTTGGCTGAAATGGTCAAAGCATTTTGAGGTGTTTTTGTTTTGTATTTAAATTAAAATTCCAAAGCCGCTCATGTTCAAAAACAATTATTGTACACAAAGGTGTCAACATAATTGTAACAACATATAATAACGTATTTGTAGCTGGTAACTGCTTGAGGTCTCAGATAGTTGTGGTTTATTGTACCGTAACAGGACAGCTGACCTTTGACCCTGGTGAATCTCCTGGTTAAAGGATAGCATCTCTGAGTTTAGCCATAGTGCATCAACCTATACATTATCTAGCTCTCAATGCTGTATTTTAGTTACAAAGTTGGTTATTTTTTAGAGTATAAATCGATCTTTACCTGTGAGACTTTTATGCAGTTTAGATTTTTGACATCTCATCTATCTGATAAAAAGAATAGTTTATGAATCAATTCATTTAGGACATACGGTATTTGATAGGTACAGGTAGATACAGTACAGTACATTATTACATTGTAAGTGACTAACTTCTATGAGGACCTTTGGATTCAATTCAAACCTTTTTAAAATGCCAGAAATAAATAAGCTTATCAAGTTGTACAGAAGTCAAGTCATCATCGGTGAGGTGTAAACAAGACTACGAGTCTGAAAGACCCGCCAGCAGCCCCTAGCGTCTGTGCTGCTCCTTACACCGAAATGGAAATTGTGGGGTCATGCTATAGGATCACCAAAATCAATAGGTTTCATCCTGCTGTCTGCCTAATCGATTTTTTTGTGAAAAGTCACTGTTTTGGCCTGAGTGTGGCACTAGAGGATAGGTTGGATGATGGGGTTACTAAAATAGTTAGGGTTCAGCTTCCAGGAAGCGTGAATGCACTCATGGCAACCTGCCCTTTGGATTTTGAGATAACTTGTGTGTCAGTGGAAAGGTTGGCCTATGGGTGGAGCGAGAGTAAAGGCCATTGGGTCACTAAAATCTGTAGGGACCATCCTTGCTGAGCAGATTTATGGCACTTTTCCAAGTTTCATGCAATCTGCCCATACAGTAAGCACACTTGAGGTAGTATAAGGAACATTATGTAATTATTATGTAATATCCACATAACCGTAAGTCATAACAATGCTACTTTTGAGCACTGTCATTTGGTCCCGTACTAAGCCTATAAAGGATAAACAGGATGTACATTGAGTACAAAATCATTCTCCTCTATAATATGTATGGTTTGAAACAAATGGAAGGAGTTTGGATATTCTGCACGTCAAAAACATAATTATACAGTATTGCTACTCATTCTGTTATACATCGATACAACAAGTACTCTGTGTAAACACACCGGGTAAATAACTGCTTTTTTGTAAGTGCAGTCATTACTATCTTCTTTTACAGGCAGATTTTATGCATGCTAGACTAGTCCTCAGGTGACATGCTCAGAGGACGCAATTACGACATTGCAATCTTTCCATTCCTACATAAATCACGGGCTAGGAAGACATAGCAAGGAGAGAGAAAGGCTTGAAACGACTAGAGCAAGTAATGCAACCTGTCATGCTCTGACATCACGGGAATAAGAGGTGGCCAATAAAATAAAATACACTTTCTAAAACTTTTTGGAGACTCTTACTGGAGCTGATCCGTTGACAAACAATACATTGGAAGCTGGCTTGAGGGACTTTGTTGTTTGTCCTGGTTGAGGATATACACTAAAAGGGTTTAATTTAGAGTTGTGGGCCAGAAAAACGAAATAAGTCAATGCAGTAAAATCACTCCCTAGTAACTGTGAAATTGCTGTGGAAAATTGTTCTTCCTTTCTTCCAAGTGTTTGCGGATGAGAGTGCATGTCTGATGTTAATTTCCTTGCCTTTGGCAACTCATGTTTGTGTTCACGAAACATTGAGGAATTGCCCAATAACTTGGGAATTCCGTTCAAAGTTATTTCCACACAGATCTACATAGTGTGGCAGGCTCTGTTCTTAATTGGTTCAAATCTTTGCCATTAGGAGTGAATAGTAATAGATTTGCATATGATATAGTTGATTTGTATTTATAATTGGTTCACACATGGTTACAAAGCAAATAATAAACTTTTCCTGTGTATGGAACTCTTAATACTTTTAATTACTTTTTTTTAGCTACACAAAACCCTCACTGGACAGCTGAATAGCCAGTCCTGCATTTATAAATGAATTAAGGAAGAGAAACAACTATCAATTGTAACCTCATTTAGAATTTGTGAAGTGAAATAGTTTTTTCCCTGCCATTGGAGCACAGCACTGGCCATACAACTCATAAAGCATTTATCATCGAGTTGTTTTACTATTTGTTTTGGAAACCACAATTACTAATTTATCATTAGTTAGAATTTCATACCCTGCTGATATTTTAGAGTCTTGCTTTATTCCCCTACTCTTATAATTTGCTAACTGCCCAGGGCATTGTGATTAATTATCTCAAAGCAAAGAGATAATTGCTTCTAATGAAAAAGCCATAACTTTAATTGTCTGAAACATATTAATGTTTTCTCTCTTGCTTTGACCATGAAACAATATTGAACGCATCCGTATTTGATTGCATTCGGGAGTATAGAAAGATGACAATGGAAATAATAGCAATGCAAATATGTTCTTTATTAAACAACTTAAACATAGTTTTTTCCTGTTTTACATTTAAAACAAATCTCTTCACCGAAAATAGGCTACAAACTCACAACGCGTCACGTTGCGAGGCATCATAAGCTTGTAGATCGGTATTTTCACCGGAAGTTTGCCCCAGAATTAGGGACGCTAGGATTCAAGTGGTTGAGATGACGCTTGTACTTTATATATAAGTATTCCTTATGCATTGAATATTTCAGGGCAGACTGTTGTTATTATGTTTGACGTTTCTCGATGGTCAGGATGAGACAAAGCTCTTATTTTCAAAGTCAGCGTATAATAAGATGAAGCATACGTTTCACTCAATGGTATTGATTTCTCTGTGTCCGTTAGAGATGCTTTGTCATTGAAGGTGCCCCGCAATGAAATTACCCTGGCAACAAGGTGAAGGCCATGCTATGGTGCCTTGACAGCTGCACACTGCAAAATACAAATGAGTTTACATTGCTTAAATAACTCTTTGCTTCCTTCTCCTTTCACAACCCCCCCATGTTCCTGTTCTCTCTCTCTCTCTGTGATATCTTCCTCACGCACGCATACACGCACGCACGCACGCGCGCACGCGCGCACACACACACACACACACACACACACACACACACACACACACACACACACACACACACACACACACACACACACACACACACACACACACACACACACACTCTCTCTACTCTTTGGCTCACTCTGTCTCACCTTCTAACATCCTCAACCAACTACTAGAACTACCAAGGAGCCTTTTTCTGAAGCAGCTGGCGCACATATTATGCTCTTAAATGGCTTCACTTTGTTCCTTCTAATTCTACAATATAAGTCTCCTGTTTGTTTTAGTCTAATTTTCCACTGTTATGATTATTATGGTATAACGTCTATGTGCATGCCAGCGTTCAGACTGTCGAGTCCAGATTTCCACTCCGGTTCCTCCTGTTGCTCCAGCGCTCTCCAAACAGATGTTCCATCAAACCT
>NC_139950.1:35600887-35813387 GCF_963454915.1 Gymnoscopelus microlampas | reverse complement strand
AAATATGGATTTCATTATGCCATTGCCTTTCACTTTAATAATTACTAAAAGTTTGCTTCTCTCCACCGAGGGCAGTCAAATAACTCTAGGCTGTGTTGCACCTGCCAATACTCTTGACGGTTTTCCCCAATCAAAATTACAACAATCTAATACCAATTAGTTTCTGTCTTTTGAGAAATTCATGCGAATTGATGCAGCAAATAACAGCCTTTTCAACTAATCCCAAGCATTGAATTGTGGACTTATAACTATCATAATCATATGATATTAGAATTCACAGCTATAAGGGCCCCATGGGTAATATGATGGGAAAGGAATTGATCTGACTTGAATATATATAAGCCTAATCTTGTGTTTAGTATTTGACCATGAGTCAATGCAAACATCTCACTGCTATACTCTGAGGAACACATGAGCTTCTTGAATTTGAGTGAGTCCAATACGTACAGCAGCAAACAAACGTTCTCAACATGTGCACATGATTTGGGGGGGGGGGGGGGGGGGGGGTCCTCAGACTCAGATGACAGTGAAGTGACAATTTAAGGACTTTTAAGACCTTTAAAGACCTCAAAAAGAAAGAAAAGAAAAAGACCATTATTGTATCAAAGGTAACTGGTAAAACATTGGCCAAATTGTCAAATAATATAAGAAAGATCCAAATATTGTGAAAATAGCCGATCTATACAAGCTTGTAGATATGATATTTATACTTTATACTTTATCTGTGGAACTTAGTCAAACTAAATGTAGCCTCAACTCCTACAATTCCAAGTGCTTGTCAGAGTGGGGGGTCCCCAGTTCAAATATGATTATTTTGGGGGGTCCACAGTTCATTATTTTGGGGGGTCCCCAGTTCAAATAGGATTATTTTGGGGGTCGTGGCCTGTAAAGATTGAGAACCACTGCTGTAGGCTATAATTATAATCACTTTGTGGTTTGCTTCCAATGATCTAGCCCCCCCTAGTGTGAAATTGAATTATGAAGCTCCACATCGATCTCTTCAAAGGGCTTACTCTTTCAACTTTCATGTTTCAGCAAAAATATTCAAACATTAACTTTACTATGACAGCTGTACTTTGCTGGCATTGAAGCATCATGTTTCCCCAGTGGGAGTAGTCCTAGAGACAGATGGTACATTTCTGATTCACCATCATCAGTGGTGGAAAGTAACTGTGTACATTTACTCAAGTACTTAAGTAAATGTTTTTAGGTATTTGTACTTTACTTGAATATTTCCAATTTCCAATATTGTTTACTTGTACTCCACTACATCTCAGAGGCAAAATATGCACTTTTACTACAATTATTTGAAAACTTTATTTTGTAGATTTTGATTATTACAAAACATACATAAACCACTTCAGCGCTATACATTTCGGCCATTTGAAAATAGCCAATCTACAAGCTCACAATGCTTCACGATGCTACCATTGTGAGCTTATAGATCTGCTATTTTCAACAGATGTTTATACATTTGAAAACTTGAAACGGGACATTCTGCATAATGAATACTTTTACTTTTGGTACTTTAAGTCCATTTTGATGCCAATACGTTTGTACTTTCATCAAGTATTTTGAATTCCGGACTTTTACTTGTAACAGAGTATTTCTGTATTGCAATATTTATACTTACTTAAGTAAAACATGTGAATACTTTTTTCCACCACTGCTAATCATTGAGCATTGCTTCGTTGTATTGAACGTGTCTCCATTTGCCTTTCAGAGCAACCTGTTTCACCCATAGAGGTATAATATAACGGTTTCACCACTGACAAAGTAGTGAACAACTTTGGACCACTAGGGGGCACTGTGAAACAACACAGCCATTCACATGGGAGTCCAAGGCCTATGGGGGACAGCAACGCTTGGTGCAGTTAATCTGAATTAATTTCAAAACAAATAGGTCTTTTGGATAAGTTTTCCCTCTCATGCTGCTGTAACCTTCTATTCCCATCGTACTCACTTGCCTTGCTGACACACACACACGCACGCACGCACGCACGCACGCACGCACGCACGCGCACACACACACACACACACACACACACACACACACACACACACACACACACACACACACACACACACACACACACACACACACACACACACAGAGAGAGAGAGAGAGAGAGAGAGAGAGAGAGAGAGAGAGAGAGAGAGAGAGAGAGAGAGAGAGAGAGAGAGAATATAGGCAATGAGTTAACTGTACTGGGTTCTAATCCGGCTCCTGACCTGTGTTCCATGTCATCCCCTCTCTCTACCCCCCTGAGTTTTCCTAGAATAGTACATTTAAAAGCCTTGTTTAAAGCCCCTGAAGGCTGTGCTGCTCCTAACACTGACCGAAATGGTAGCTCTAAAGGAAAGGTCACCAAAAACAGCAAGGATGATGCTGCAATCTACCTATTAAAATATATAGGCTATATTATAATGCTTGTACACATACAGTACATGAACTGTATATGTACTGTATGTACATACATGTATACATACAGTACTACATACACACACATATATATACATATTAATGGTATGTACCACACGCACGCACGCACGCACGCACGCACGCACACACACACACACACACACACACACACACACACACACACACACACACACACACACACACACACACACACACACACACACATATTTATTTATTTACTTGTTTATTATTTTATTTATTACGAACCAATGGTTATGTTGTCTGGGATATGCTAATCTTCCATCCATGCACCGACAACTCCCTGGGTGCAGATCACTTATTAAAAGCATATTTGGGAGGGTTTATGCAAATTCAGATAAATCAAAGCAAGCTTCCCTCGGCTGGTTCCCCCTGTGCACACAATGTGGATTTCAGATTCCAGACAGATATTTTTCCTGATATCGTGCGACTTATACTGCACTCACATCTGACCTAATGTCATGTTCGTCTTTTATTAACGGCAAACCTGATTTTTCCCCCCTTCTTTTTCAGTGTTGTTTCAGACAAACAGTCTGCTTGTCTGCAAAATGTGAAGTTTCATTTCCCTCTTGCGTGGATTGACAGATTTGTTAGAGGGAAAAGATGGATAATATCCGCTGTGGCCAAAGGCTGCGGTGAAGTAGTCTGACACAGACACTGATTAAGCCTCTTGAGATCCTGAAGGGATTGCGGGTCTTAGCTGAGATATATAGAAAGAAAAAAAAGGGAAACACAAAGAAAGAACTGAACAGGCAATAGAACAAGATTGCAAATTGGATGAGATGAGATGCAAGTGCCCCGTGGGTGTGCTGGTTTGTGTGGTGGGTGATCAGGTCTGTTCGAGTGTCAGTTATGTTTCCTTAACCTCTCTCGCCATTAGATTTATGGGCCAGAGGTGGTAAAGCTGGTCTTGGATCATCCAGGGGAAAACAGCCACTAATGATCCGCTAGATTGTTTTGGGGAGGCTGCTCCACTCTGTGCCTTGGATGGTGTTTTGAAAAAGGAATGCTCTTTGACTATGGGAGCCACCTTTGTACACAGTTAATAGTAGACTCTGTGTATTCTTATGCAGGACTTAATTAGACCTCTTGACACATAGCCCTATGTTTGTTTCATTGTAATGCAAACATGTCTGACTTCTTAAATCACCCTTACCCTCTAGCTCACCTCTTGCTGTGCCAATTTAGAGCACAAAGGTGAGTGCCCTGTGTTCCATATTTATATTTTGACAGCAAATGAAGTGAAAAGAGCAGAGGTCATTACCGCTATGCCAGAAAAAGAAAAACATGCAGACTCTGCAGTCTTGTGTTTTGTGCTAAATATCATGCTGTCTACTTGAATTTTACTGAAACCAGAAGAAAATTGTTGCGTCAAAACAACAGCGAATACATACTGAGGGCAAAATAATTCCCAATGGTATTGATTTAACAACAGGTTATTCCTACCATACTGTGCCAACTATATTGATGAAATGGGCTTTCAAACTAAGTTCTCTGTGCCAGTAACATACAGCTACGCATGCATATTGAATGTCTGCTTAGATAGACTTGACATGGGAGCTCGTTAAATATATTTCTCTCCTCCCTTTTTTATTATGTATGAACCTCTATGTTGAACATAACTTGAGGCACTGCATCTGCGGGTTGCTATTGTAATAAAATAAAAAATAGTTTGTGTAATTGGGAATTGGGACTTGATGGTTGTGTTGAGTCACCGTGACCTTGTATAACTACACCATATCACCATACTGTATACGTAACAGTAAAACATGCTCCCTGTGGTACTAACACTAAAAAGGGAGCCTTAAAATAGATTGCAATGAATATACAATGTATTTGACAGTGGGATCTAATGTGTTCCACTATATCAAGATTTCAAACTGAAATCTATATCCATCTCTTTAGATGTATTCTGGTCTAGAAGCTTTATACTGCAAGCAATATACTGCAGGCTACTTTGTTGCACTAGTGACATGCCTTCAAGCAAGAGCAGTTTTTGTCTAGACATATTCATTTCGACAGTTGCGTCCCCCCATTTCTGTGTGGCTTGGTTCACTATAAGGTCTGGACTTTAAGGGAATCACTTGAGCTCATTTCAGCATTTAACCCGAGCTAAAACCCCATCAATGCAATAGCGGCAGCTGCGGATGAGACCTTAATCCAAACAGACGCTGAGAATGAATTCATGAAGGCTGACAGGCTTCCAGCAGCATCCATCCCATTGCAAACCAGAGTGGCTTAAGCTCCCTAATGTGAATGCAGAAAGGTTTTCCAATTGGAAATGTCTAATTGCACTGTTAATCAATTACAGGGAATGACAAGTTCATTTTTACGGCTACTCAGTGTGCCTGCTATGTTGATTTCCTGTAACCTGTATTCATTCCGGATCACTTGAGCTTTGTCGAAGTATATGGAAGTGCCCTTCAAGAAATTGAGGTATAGTATAGTTAAATAGATGATTTCATTGCAATTATCCGTTTGCATAAATACGCCTTGTAACAGCTAGGCTCAAAGGTAGGGCAGACAACAGCCACGGTTCTTAGCTGAAAGTTCTTTATTTCCAAGTACCAACATACTGCTTGCCATGCCTTAGTTGTAACAATAGTCAGCCACAAGGAATAAGAAGTCACCAACTTGTCAAGAAAAAGTTTTCTTAATCTTTAGTGTGTGTGTGTGTGTGTGTGTGTGTGTGTGTGTGTGTGTGTGTGTGTGTGTGTGTGTGTGTGTGTGTGTGCGTGCGTGCGTGCGTGCGTGCGTGCGTGCGTGCGTGCGTGCGTGCGTGCGTGCGTGCGTGCGTGCGTGCGTGCGTGCGTGTGCGCGCGCGCGTGTGTGTATGTGATACTACAAGGCAATTAACATCCTATAACGTTCTGTAGAATGTATAAAAATGCTGAGCAGGTCCAGTACACCTTGATTTTGGATCAAGACAAGAAAAAAGTGACAGTGACTATAAAACAGGGTTCATTATTGGGATAATGACAGGAGCTTCAATCACACAGATGGCAGGAGCTTCAATCACAAAGATAGCTGAAATGGCTTGTTTCAATAAGAACAGTGACTAAAGTGACACCTACATTTCGATCTATGGGAAACCCATCAGTAAATAGGGTCAAGAATTGCGTCGGAAAGCATACATTCATGACAAAGGCTGTGTGTGTGTGTGTGTGTGTGTGTGTGTGTGTGTGTGTGTGTGTGTGTGTGTGTGTGTGTGTGTGTGTGTGTGTGTGTGTGTGTGTGTGCGTGCGCGTGTGACTGGATGGTTTGTCCTGTGTGAACCGATTAGCTTGATGCAGGTGTGTCACACCTAGTTCTGAGTCTGAATAGTTTGATTTAGGCTGTGTCACTACTTTAATCAGCCATCACCCACCTGTCCTACTCAACAAATATAGGCCTAATTGTACAAATGGATGAAACATTAAAAGTAAAAACCTGAATAAATCAGTGGAGAAACATTATGAATGCAGATGGTTCCATGATACTGAACTGCATGATACTACTAGAAAATAATCATATCACATCATATCACGCTCTGTTGCACGTATAAGAATGCTGATCAAGTCCAGTTGTCCATGAATTTGGATCAAGAAAAAAAAGTGACAGTGACTATGAAATAGGGTTCATTATTGGTGCACAGATGGCAGGAGCTTCAATCACAAAGACAGCGAGTTTCATTAGGAAGTGTGACTAAAGTGACATCTGCATTTCGATCTATGGGAAAGCCATCAGTAAGTATATATAGAATAAAGAATTGTTAGAAAGCGTACATTCTGTGACTGCGATACTTGTGCATTTTTGCGATATGTAAGGAAAAACAAAAGAGCTGAGCAACACTTCCTCAGGTGACTGAGAAGGTCAATGCGGGATGTGATCAGACTGTGTCAGCAACAACAGTCCGTCGACAACTAGATTTGCAGTGCATAAACTCCTCATTACAAAGACGAATGCACATCTTAGAGTTCAGTGGTGCAAAAACCATGAGCATTGGTCTACAGAAATGTGGGGGGAAAATTATAAGGTCAGAGGATTCATCCTTCACCATATTTTCAACAATGGGCAAGAGCATGTGTAGTGTACACCAAGAGAACGGTACAGGCATGACCCCTTCAGGGATGGGGTCTGATGGCTCTGTTAAGCTATGGGGGGCATTCTCCTGGCATGGTTTTCCAATTTTCCCCTTAGACGGCTTAGAGGGAAGGGTCACTGCGAATCAATACAAAGTTATTCTGAGTGATCATCTTTATGATGAAACATTTCTATCCTGATGGGAGTGATCTTTTACAAGATGACAATGCCCCCATCCAAAGGGCCACTGAGAGGGGTCACTGAATAGTTTGACGAGTATGAAAATGATGTGAATCATATGCTATGGCCTATGCAGTCACCAGATCTCAACCCAATTGAACACTTATTGGAGAATCTGTACTTACAGTAAGCTTTTCACTCAAGCCAGCAGTAACAACAAACAACATACAATAGTGGCCCGTCATTCATTTCCAACTGGGCTATGCTGAGCAACATGCTGCCTGGCAACAAAATGGGGACCGCTAAGACATCCCATTATTCCAACCATTAGGTTAGTGTGAGGTTATGGTTAGGGTTAGTTATAATGGGGCCAGCCGGACCAACAGGACGTCGGAATAATGGGCTGCCGGAATAATGACATGGAAAAAGCAACCAAAAAAAGTTAAGAAAAGTTTGAATGCATACATGTATACAGAGAGTCAATGGCTAATTAGAAGGCAATCTTCCTCAACTTTTGCTGTGAAACGTTTTCTTAATCTTTAGTTCCTGAATTAGCATTTTAGCTCCCATTGCCAACATGGAGGAATAACTGAGTGCAGCTGTTGCTGGCTTTCCTGTCCTTTATGATTCATCCCTGTCCAGGGACGTTAATCTAAAAATTATGCATGGAAGCAGATCTCCGAGATTGTCAGGATAATTGGTTGCTAAGCAGTAGTCAATGATGCTAGCTAAAGTTCCTGATCAACAGTATAATTATGTGAATGATTAAATATTCAAGATTTTTTGTTACATCTGGTACTGGCAGTCTGGCAGACAGGCACATGAGAGTAAACCTTTTTGGTTTCGTCTCCTTAGCATTGTAGCAACCATTATTATGATTTAAAGAATAACAAAAGAAAGTAGTGAGATACAAATAACTAAATAGTAAATATATACAGTAATCATAGCACAGTCTGCCTTTAAAGTGCTGTGTACATGGGTTCTACTTCTAAAAAGTATAAGTATAATACAATATGTATACGGTATGTTTACATGACTGTATAATCATATTATATAAATTGTCAGGTGAATGTGTGTGATGTGTTTAAATTATAGCCTTTAGTGTCTATTGTTTGTAAGCCTAGTTGTCTGGTGGAAGTAGTTGTTTTGGAGCCGGCTGTTTTGGTATTTCAGGCTGCCAAACGGCAGACCATTCGAAGCCATTTGGATACCTGTAAGATCCCCTCATTGGTGTTAGCACCATTGCTTTGTAGCACTTGTAAATACACCCAACAAAGCTAAACTGAACTGAGCTTCAAGGACGGCGCTACAGAGAGAGATGACTAGGCTGTCCAGACTGCAGACGCTACATGAATTATGAGCTGATCCACATTGGATTATGTGTAGAAGGGAGACCACACTCACATGATAATAGCTATTTATACATACACAAAATGTTATTCAGAACAAAATATTTTGTCATATACTGTAGGCACACAATAAAACATGGGTGACAAATTAAAAGAATAAACATGAAATGACATAAAGTGACTTAGTAGTAAGTGTTGGGCCACTATACAAGCTTCCATAACAGCTTCACTGCACCTTGCCATAGATTGTATATCTCTGGAACTCTAGTGGAAGAGATGGAACATCATTCTAACTAAGTATTTTCCCTTATTTGGTGTTTTGATGATGGATCGCTGTCTAACATATTGGTCTGAAGGTGTTAAGTTGGGTTGAGATCTGGTGAAAGCTATAGCAGCATATGATTCACACACTCTGGGGATGTGGGGCCATTGCCATCCTGGAAGAGACCACTCCAAACAAACAGGATAGAAATGTTTCGTCATAGGATAAAGGTAAATCACCCAGAAGAAGTATTGATTTGTGGTGACCCTTCCCTCTAAGGGGATAAGTGGATGCCTCTGACAGCATAACGGATTTCAACTGAAGGGGTCATGCATTCAGGTCGGTACTGGACCATTCTCTTGTTGTACGCTGCACTTTCCCACATGTGGAGAATATGGTGAAGGTTGACTAATATGACCACATCACTTTTTTTTTTGCACCACTGAACTCTTAAATGTAAATGTGTCTTTATAATGAGGGGTTTATGCACTGTAACCCAACTATAACAGCCTGATCATGCCCTGCATTGACATTCTCAGTCAGCTGAGGATGAGTTGCTGTTCTGTTTTTCCTTACATAAAGCACTAATGAATGGGCATCACGGTCGTTGAATGTGTGCATTGAACCACAATTTCCAACCCTAAGCTCTGATGTCTTTTCCATAGATCGAAATCCAAATGTCACTTTTTAGTCACTGTTTCAAATGAAATCTAGCCAGATGAGCTGTCTGTGTGACTGAAGCTCATGCCATCTGTGCCTCAATAATAAACCCTCTTTCATAGTCACTTAGATCTTTTCCTCTTGCTATCTTGTTCCAAAATTGAGGTAATGCCATGCAGCATGAAAAGAAGGTTTTCCCTTTACTTTGTCACCTGTCTGTATATAGTATATACTTTACATATGTGGCATAGGGCCCTTGTATTGCAATAGCCTACAGTAGCTGCAGTCTTGCATGTTGAATGTTTGTTTGCGCTCCTGTTGATATAGTAGTTACCTCGAATCAGCCCAGCATTAATAGTGAACGCAGTTCAATAATGTCTTAGTCTGGATGAAAGCAGCCCCCCATAAAAACCATCAGAGGGCAATCGATGTGCTTCCATCCCCAGGACGTAAATTGCACTCATGCGGCTCAGAGTCTATGAAGGTCCCCCATTGAAAGCCAAATCATTAATATGAAACTTGAAGGGGGGGGGATCAAAATGTCATTGTGCTCTACAATCTGTGTGCAAAAAAAGGAGTGTTGCCTTTATTTTTGTCCTTTTCTTTAATGTAACCAGAATAGTCTACCGTAGGCTCGTTTCCTGAAACATAACGGAACTATAGCTTGGATCTGTGAAGATCCAATCCACAATATTTGTTGTGCACTGTGAAAACATGGATTACATTTTCAAAGAACTTATATGTCATATTTCATGAATTGAATGTACACACGCGCATACGTTTGATTTGATTTATATAGCACACCATTTTTAAAACAATACAAAAACAGTACACACGAGTGGCAGGAGGAGGCAAGAAGCCCACATTTATCAAAATGCTATAGATTTAAATCACTGAAACTAACTTCAGTGCATGGGTTTCTGTCTAGAGGATACTGTTTCAAAAGCAGAGCAATCAATGCGGTAGTAGTTCACACAAAAGGTAGTAGAGGGTTCTCTTTGAAGGGGCTGACTGGAACTAATCACAAATAACAAAGGTCCAAGGCAACTGTTCTTGTACAAAACAGATAAAAAAGAATTTCCCTCCAGGGATCAATGAAGGTTTATCTATCTTATCTTATTGACTGATTGATGTTTCAGCTACAGACTGGCCTTCTTCGGGGCATGAGTTGTCAAAGTCAACAAAATAAGAAGGCTCTAGAGAACAAGGGGGGGGGGGGGGGCAAGAAAACTATCAAATAACTGAAAAGCTCCGTCACTCCGATCACCAAGCCAATTAGTGATAAGAACTTGATCAGTCCGTACATAACAGTACAGGGGACAAACCAATTCAGGGAACTTCCACAGCAAGAAAAACAAAAAAAAACAGTTACATCAATATTATAAAACTGTCACAATGAGGTTTGGGAAGTGTAGGACTTAAATGCAGGCATACGCCTGCATAGTGAATATGCAAGAGGTTTTATTCTCAAAAACCCACACTGGGAAGTCAGGAGGAACACAAGGAACCTCAGAATCACAAACAGAAGATACAAACTTGATGAACACAAGGGACTGACCACGCCACTTACGACAACTAACTCACAAAGGAACTGAACACACAGGGGTATATAAATAGACATGGACTAACTAGACACAGGTAAACTCAACAGACAATCAACACTAGTAACTAAGAAACCAGGAACACAAGAAAACACAGCAGGGATACAGAACAAGACACGGATCGTGACAAAAACGAAATAAGAAATGTCAAAACAACAATCATACAAAGAAAAAATAACGCACATCCTCCGTCTCTTGGTGCTGAGCCAAACTGTAAGAACAGAATCATGAAAACTCTAAAGCCTTGGACTGCATTCCATTTATTGCCAAATGATGTCTTTCTTGAAAGGCTATTTTAAAACGTTATATTGTTATAAAAATAATTCAAATTTGAAAAGATAACTTTGTCTGACTCAAGTGCTGAAGGAAAATGCATGTGAGTGAAATAATGAAATGCAGACATGATCTAATTGGCATAATTACACATAATGACAGTTGATGTAATTATACTGTTGTACTTTCTCATCATTATGTCATGATTGACATATCCCATTATCTAAACTATAGTTAATGTTTAATATGTGGTACACAAAATCCCTAACATGAAATTACTACTTGTTAAACCCTAAGTTATTATAACTTTTCAAGTGACAAACGCTACTTGTGCGGCACATACTGTATCTAATTGTTAGAATATTTTAACAGTTATACTGATCCAATTACATCTCTTATTATCCTTTCTAAAATGTCATATTTACATTAAGCCATCATCATTCTGCAAACCAAATAGGGAATGAATGTGTCACAATAGTCACATCCACCAATTCAATTCCTAAGTTGTATTCTGCCCACACAATTCTATCTGAAAGTTTTCCACCATTTGAGAAGAACTTCGAGTAGGATTCAAAAAGGATAGTTGGGCTTTGTTGTGTATTTAGGTATGACTTCATTCTCCAGGAGTATGTTATTTTGTTCCTATTTTTAAATTAATTGGCTGAGACAACAACATGGACAGCTACATTGCAGATGCTGTATGCATAGACGTACAAGTATCTCTCTCTCTCTCTCTCTCTCTCTCTCTCTCTCTCTCTCTCTCTCTCTCACTCTCTCTCTCTCTTCACTCACACAAATGCAATGGTTGTTGAGATGAATCAGTGTTGACATGTTCTCCTCTCTAGAACTGAGTGGAAATTCTCTAGTGTCGGTGCAGGGTACAGGTGACACCCTGCCTCGGTCACTAGGCGGGAGATGACCGCGGACGCCGCTGCAAGGCACATAGGAACAGACAGGAGGTCTGACGGGGCTGCATCAAACAGCAGGATCTTTAAAGGCTCAGACACCAGACACAAATTGACTGGGGTGCAGTGGGAGAGTGCTCTTCCCCGGTCAGATAACTTTCACAGTTCATAGAGAGGAGGGTGGGATGGGGGGGCATCTCTGGAACGACGCCAGGGTCATTAAATCCGGGCTTCTTTTGTATTCTGCAGTCACATCTGCTCGAGATCGGTTGCCGCGGTCCTGACAACATGGGAGCTGGAAACACCTTCAAACCTCCAACCGCACGCATGCACGCGCGCGCGCACGCACGCACGCACGCACACACACACACACACACACACACACACACACACACACACACACACACACACACAATCCCAATTCCCTCCAATGTTGGGTGAGATGGAAGAAGATACGCTATTAAAAGACCCTTGGATGATATCGTTATGCTCCCGGCTGCTGACTGAACAGCAGTATCTATTAGCATCCCTGAGTGGTCCACCTCCTGTAGTGGTAGATTTGCTGGCACACAGAGGGATGCATTTCACATGAAATGGCGTACAGCTACAGTATATCCTCCAACCACAACATAACCAAACTACTATGATGAACTAGACAGTTTTCCATGCATGCTTATCATCGCAAATGATAATGTTTCATAATCAGCAACCTTCAACGGTGGCAGCTTGATGCAGTGTCATTGAACACACACCTCTAAATACTTCAAAATAGCGTTGTTTACATATGTACCCACAAATTGCCAATCTTGTCGCTTGAAATGGAAATTGGAGGCACTCGCAGCCTGGAATCTTAAACACGCATCAGCGAGACGCAGATCTGGCGGCCACTCCAGTGCCACAAAGTGTTCCTAATGCCTTGAGAGACAGTAAATAAAGAGCCTAATGTGTTCTACTGCACACAGTTGAATAGGACTTGTCAAGAGAACATAATCTCCTCTTCCCATGATGCTGTGTGTATGTGGTAGCCTAATGCCGTGGCTTGTTTGTTTTGTGTTCAAGGGACTGCTTTGAAAGGGAAATTATAGCGATATTTTCTTGTCAGATGTAATGACTTCCCATTAGGCCATCTCAAAAGTCTACTGCGGAGCAGTATTGTGCATCCAGATGAGCTGGACCGAAATTGGCTTCAGATGCTCAAAGTAATGGCATTACAGTAATGCTGTTCATGATCAAAGATTAATGAAAGAGGATGCAAGACGCTTTAGTTTCAGCATTATGCAGAAACAGTGACTTAAACATGCAGAAACATTTGTATGAACTGCGGAACTTAATGATGTACTGAGTTATCTTATCTTTCTTGGAAAATAAATCTATTAAATTAAATAAATCTAACATGGGTGGATGGCTATTTTTTTCATTGAACAATAATGGACAACAATTTTATTTCTGAATTAATTAGACGTAGGCCACTACAATGATTGTTGTATGAGAGTGTTGCACAATAGTAGCGAAAATCTACAAGCTTACAACGCATAGCGATGTCATGCATTGTGAGCTTGTTGATTTGCTATTTTCACTGCTTTTGAGAAGTCTTCAAATATTTTGAAATGTTTTGAAAATCTTCCTAACAGGGGGTCTCCCCTCCCTGTCAGTTGTGTAGTGCTATACTTTTAGAAGTGGGGGCGCCACAGTAACGCACATGCACGCGCACTTGCACACGTGCACACTCATTCGCGGGCATGCACGCGCGGGCACGCAAGCACACACTATAAAAAGATGCAGATGTAATATGAACAGCGTACCTTGACCAATATGAAAACATTACATTGCATACATTATGAATAGCATTAAAATGTGAATTACATCAATAAATATGAATGACAAAAATATACATGTGAGCCTATGCATGGCAACAAGTGCATGGCAAAGTGTGTATTTTTTCTCCCAGCAAAAGCCTACATTATATGTGAATAGTTTCTAGTTGTTACACAACTACACCTTATATAATTGATCTGAGTGTGAAGCTTGCTCCAGTCTAATTTCCCCACTGTACAATCACCATGCAGTACTCAAAATGAACGTCGGATCAGTTTTCTAGTTTCGTAGAGTGATTATCTCGGTAGCATTCTAATTGTTAGAGTGTGATCCTGTCACGGTTTGAGTCAGGACGGAGTGTAGGACCCAAGTGCAGGAGAGAGACGGAGGCTGAAGTGAACGGTTCAAAGTATTTATTAAAGACTGGAAAACAAACAAGGAACGGAACTCAAGCTCTAACTACACGCAACATGGGAAACAATGAACGAGCAAGGACAGGATGCAAACACAGGGTTTAAATAGACAGGGAAATAATAAGACACAGGTGAACTCAACAGACAATCAACACTGGGATAGGCTGAGGGACTAAGAGGACACAGGAGGAGAACACGACTAATCAACAGGGAGGTGAGACAAGACAGGTAACAGTAACTAGGCACAACAGGAAAGGTACAGAACATCAGCAGGGCAACAACAACAGAGTAACAAGACTACATACAGAACAGAACAAAGGCCTAATAAGTCCAAGACCTTATCCACCTGTTTCCTAGGCTTTTCACTGTGTTCCACTTCCTGTCTTTTGATCCAATGAAATCCAATGAAACCGGTCAGATGACTAATGATATCCAATGAAATCCGACAGGAAGTGGAAAACACACAGCCAAGAAACAGGTGAATAAGGGCAGGAAGGTCTAAATAATAAAGTCAGAGTGCGCGGGAGGAGCAGACCGTGACAGGCCTATAGAACGGGCCTAAAGTGTCCACGACCATATAAGGGCAATGGCGGTCCAAATAATAACATCAAAGTCCACGGCCCGAGGAGCGGACCGTGACAGATCCCTTACCCAACTCACCTGTCAATTTGTATGTGCCACAGCCATTAGCCAACAATGCGTTTTGTTGCTGCTATGAATGTCATCCCATCACACTAAGAATGTTGTCCGAGGAACATCATGGAAAAGTGGAGATATTTGACCAAATACAGGTTTTCTGCAAGAACTTTTAGTTAAAACAGCTGACCCAAAGTCGCACAATCAATTATGGATGAGTAGCCTATCCCACAAGGAGCACTGAAAACCCTTGATGAAAATGTGTGGCTGTGGCCGTGTATGTAGCTAATAAATGCAGTGTATGGAATTAAGCTGCAACTCTACTGACAAACAGTAAAACAGAATGTACAGTAGCTTGTTTATTCTGCTGGTTTTACTTTACAGGCTACTAAAACTGCAGAATGAATTAACTGCTGAATGGGGTTTGACCATGCAGAGCGAATTTCATTTACTTTCACTAGGCTATCAGACCGCTGACAAGATCCTCAGATGAGGGGATTCCTCTTACAACTGTGTAAAGTATTACCCTTTGGGTAATGTTCATTTTGCTGTCAACAAGACTTTTTTCATAACTAAAATATAGGCACAGAGTGCGCAGTGCCTGACCCATCTCCAGGAGACCGTAGTTTAGATCCTATAGCCCGAAGGGACAGTCAGTTGAGTGTGTTTATTATGCCTGAGTTTTATTGGTTGTTGTTTGTTGTCAGGGCGATATCACGACCAATCGATTCAGGCTCTGCCTGGCCACGACTTTGGGCTTGATTCTTAAGTGTAGTTGCTTATTTTGGCTTGCTTCCTAATGTCTTTTAAACCACTGGTTCCCACATTTCCTTCATGTCAAGGACCCCCAGATTAATATGTATTTGTTCATGGACCCCTGTCTGAAAATATTTTGTGCTAGGGACCCCCATACAAGATTTTTGTTGTTAAAATGTTTCAAAAATATTCAAAAAATCTCACTTTTGACCCCAATATTTTTCTAAAATAGTACAAGCTCACAACAATTCGCAACGTGACGCGTTGTTAGCTTGTAGATCTGCTATTTTCAAATGTACGCTGTATAGAGGTAAAACGCTTTTTTGGGGGCTTGTTTTCATAGACCTGGCCGCTTCTCTTGCAAAATCTGGCAACACACTGATTACCTGCATTACACCTGTAGCCTATAGGGAGGAAGTGGACAGATATTGAATGAAGCAGCAGAAAAGGGCAATGGCGCCGCCCGGAGAAGGGCCAAGAATAAGGTGAATAGTGTTCCAGTTCCAATTTTGTCTGCTCATTTCTTTGTGTCATCACTTCCAGTGTGTGAGTTCTCTCTCCTGATTGGATAAAATTGGTTAACCTGACTCCGTCAAATGGAAGAAGCTTGCGACACACATTTTGTTTCACAGCCTACTTCCATCTGAGACTCCGGTAGCAGAATCGATGACAAACAGCGTTTCATTTTTTCAAGATACTTGGCAGGTGATTGGATGATCCCGCCCCTAGCAGCCGCTGATTGGTTCGCAAATGCAGCGACCGCCCGGGCAGCTCTACTCCCTGTGCAATCCCAGACTCCTTCCTGAAATCAAATGCAAATGAGATTTCCGGAGGGAGGGGGGTTTACCAGGCTAATAATTGGTATCCTGACCTGAAAATGCATTTTCTATTCACTATAGAGCTGGAGAGACAGGGAGACCCATGTTACTGAACTAGAGGTTACGAATGTAACCCCGGTTTTAGTAGGTTTGGAGTTTACTACTCACTATGGGATATCAGCGCCCCCAGGCGATGTACAGAGCAACACACACGCTCCCGATGCCAATTCACTGATTGGCTTAGGGTATGTCACGAGTCCGGAAGACCCGGGAGTACAAAAGCTCCACGTGACATAGGCTCTTCCTCTTAACATTCACCTCTCTGCATGCCAAATGCGCACAGAAAGGGGTGTCTGGTGAGTAGTAAACTCCAAACCTACTAAAACCGGGGTTACATTCGTAACCTCTAGTTTTACCACGGTTTTCCGTTTACTACTCACTATGGGATTCATAAACCCCCCTTGAGGTAATGAGCCACACAACCCTGACAGGCCCGCACGCCCCTCAGCCCCTAGGTCCCGCCCACACGGACGTGACCTACGGCCCCACGGGCGCCCCCAACCCACCGGGCTGGGGCGCGGGATAGATAATAAAGACTAGGCCCTGACAGGCTCCAGAGTCCGCCTATTTACTAACAGGCAGACACAGGCCTGCCTCATAACTCAATATGAGGAACAGGGCCCCATCTCCTGGGAGCCAGCCCAGCTGGTCTCATGGAAACCCCAGAGGAAGTCGAGAGATAGGGAGAAAAGCCCCAAGCCTACTCCCTTCCCTTCACTGGCCTGGAGGCATCTGCTACACCTAGGACCGCGCGCGCCAAGGACGCCGCCGCCACGTCCAGGCTGTAAAAGGCCGCAAAAGTCGAAGGAGACGACCAATTTGCCGCTGCACAGATCTCCTGGATCGAAGCCCCCTTGCAGAGAGCCCAGGACGTAGCCATGCCTCTAGTAGAGTGGGCCCTCAGACCCCCCGGGACTGGGGCCCCACTGCTGACATAAGCTAGCTTAACGGCATCTCGGATCCATCTAGAAAGCGTCGTCTTAGTGACCGCCTTCCTCTGAACCCCCACGCCAAAAGAGACAAAGAGTTGCGTCGATGAACGATTGGCCGCTGTCCTCTGACAATAGAGCTTCAGGGCTCTCACTGGACAGAGACAATGCAACCGCTTATCCTCCGCCGAAACGAAGGGAGGCGGATGAAAAGCCACCAACTCAACCGGGTCTGGGGCCACCACCCCGGTCTTTGTAACGAACGTCAGGTTGGGTTTAAGCAAAACCCTTCTGTCGTTGTTCAGGAACTTCATGCACTCCGGACTCACCGAGAGCGCGTGCATGTCGCTGACCCGTTTAGCCGTAGACAGGGCCACCAAGAGGACCGTTTTGAGACTGACGATCCTCAAATCAGCAGACTCAAAAGGCTCGAACGGGGGACGGCACAGTGCATCCAGCACCACCGTCAGATCCCAGACTGGGAACAGTGGCCTGTTAACCGGTCTAGCTCTCCTGGCGCCGCAACCGGCGCACTAATGGATGCTGGCCCACCGTCTTGCCATCGAACGCCTCGTGGCAAGCCGAATGGCCGATAAAAACACCTTTACTGCTGAGAAGGATAAATCCCGGGCTAACCTTTTTTGTAGAAAGTGAGAATGCTACACACCGAGGCCTGGAAAGCCATCACCACCGGTGACTGCTCCAGACACCAAGATGCGAACATATTCCATCTAACATCATAAGCACTCCTCGTGGACACGGCCCTCGCGCCCTGAATGGTAGCCACCACGTCAGCGGGGGGGCCACACGAGCTTAAAATTGCCCTCTTCACGGGCCAACCCACAGGTCTAGGTCCTGAGGGCGTCCGTGGGACACCTCGTCCCCTCCCTGCCGCAGCAGGTCCACGAGGACAGGGAGGGCCAGAGGCACGTCTTAAAGGAGCGGAGTTATCTCCGATCTTCACGTGCCCCACGCTGGGACCACCAGCAACACCGACAAACCCAGGAGTCTGATCCTCTCCAACGTAGGAAGGATCAACTCCATTGGCGGGAAGGCATAAAGCAGTTCGCTCGGCCAACTGTGTGCCAAGGCGTCCATGCCCATGGAGCGGTCCCCCGCCTTCACTGAGAAAAAACGAGAACACTTCGCGTTCTCTTCGGAAGCAAACAAATCGATCTGGGGGCGGCCGAACCTACACCAGATTTGGTCCGCCACTTTCGGATCGAAAACCACTCTCCGTAACGGAGACCGCCTCTGGACAGCAGGTCCGCTCCGCGGTTCTGGAGGCCCGGCACATGAGACGCCTGTATGGATGCGAGTCGTGAGTCGCACCATAGCGTCATCTGCGCGCTAGACCGTCCAACACGAAATCACAGCTCCTATACTGACCCCCTGGGACAGAAAGGTTGCTCGTGACCATGGTCTGAGTGCCTCCATGCACCATGGAGACACCGTCACTGAGCGACGACCTGAGGTGGGCGGGATCCGAAGAGCCCTCAGCCACCTCTGAGCAGGTCCCATGTAGAGCCTGCCTTAGCGGATTAAGTGAGTGGCCGAAGCCAGAAGACCCACCGCTTAAATGCATTGTTTGTAAGTAACTTGACGCCCCTGGCGGAAAGACCTCACAAAGCCAAAACGCTGTCTATCCTCTCCTTGGATAGGCGTGCCCTGAGCGTGTTCGAGTCCAGCGAGATCCCCAAGAAGGTGGCCCGCTGGGACGGAACCATAACGCTCATCTGGGCGTTGATTGTGAAACCCAGTGACGTCAGGTGGGAGATGGCCACGGTCGTGTGCCGCGCCACCTCCCACTCCGAGCCCGTGGCTATTAACCAGACGTCGATGTAGGTCGACAGACGGATTCCCTGTCTCCGTAGTGGAGCAATGGCCGCATTGGTGCACTTTACGAACACCCGCGGGCTCAACGACATACCAAAAGGGAGAACCATGTACTCGTACACTTCCCCTTTGTAGCCGAAGTGCAGGAAATTTCTGTGTGGAGGCCAGATTGGAACGTGGAGGCAAGCAACCTAGAGGTCGATGCCCGTCCACCAGTGCCCCTGACGTACCGTTCGCAACGGCTTCACGGTCGTCAACATTGAAAAGGAACCCATTAGGCACTTGTTGAGGCCCTTCAGATTCAGAGAGGGCCGTACGCCCCCCCCCCCTTTTCTTCTCATCAGAAAAAAGTTTTGAACAGAAAACCCCAGTTGGTTCTGATTCGTAGATATTTCTCTGATGACGCCCTTGCTCAGGAGAGAGGCCTCCTCTCTCAGAGTCAAGGCTGCTTCTATCTTCCGTTTGAGAGAGAAACACTCGTCAGACATAGGAAGTAACACAAGGCATATGGAAAACACACCAGTGCAACCACAATGTGTTGTTGTTGTTGTTCAGGGGAGCTGATCAGTACAACCACAGTGTGTTACTGCTGTACTGAGCTTAACCAGTAAAAAACACAGTGCAACGCTGATGTACTGGGAAAGTAAACAGATTCGGATTGCAACCCTCCCAAAAGCTGCTCACCGAGCGAGCGAGTCGGGAGGGGGCGCCGCTGTTATCAGTCCCGTGGACAACGTGCCCGTTTCCACTGGGACCGATGACGTCGCCACGCGGTCCAGTGGACTCGTACTGTGGCGTCCGCTAGTGTCTACCATGCTGTGAAACAGGCCTGACAGGCACAACGGCTCATAGGAGGTCATCGACCCGGGGACCCCCTGGGACCCCTAGCGTCGTGACCTCCTGACCGGGACTGGATAATGTGCTTGTGTATTTTAGGACATTGTTAATGGAACAAAATAAAGCACAGAGACAGTATAAACAACATAAACAGTTTCAACATACTCTTATGAAAAACCCTTTATGTGTGTCTCAAAGCACAATGTGCTCATAGGAGGTCATCGACCCGGGGACCCCCTGGGACCCCTAGCGTCGTGACCTCCTGGCCGGGGCCGGATAATGTGCTTGTGTATTTTAGGACATTTTTAATGGACCAAAATAAAGCACATAGACAGTGAAAGCAACATAAACAGTTTTAACATACTCTTATGAAAAACCCTTTATGTGTGTCTCAAAGCCCAATGGGCTCATAGGAGGTCATTGACCCGGGGACCCCCTGGGACCCCTAGCGTCGTGACCTCCTGACCAGGGCAGGATAATGTGCTTGTGTATTTTAGGACATCGTTAATGGAACAAAATAAAGCACAGAGACAGTATAAACAGCATAAACAGGTTTAACATACTCTTATGGAAAACAATTTATGTCTGTCTCAAAGCACAAAGTGCTCATAGGAGGCCATCGACCAGGGGACCCCCTGGGACCCCCAGCGTTGTGACCTCCTGACCGGGGCTGGATAATATGCTTGTGTATTTTAGGACATTTTTAATGAAACAAAATAAAGCACAGAGACAGTGTAATCAACATAAACAGTTTTACATACTCTTATGAAAACAATTTATGTGTGTCTCAAAGCACCCGATGAACCGGAGCCTCCATCGTGGTAGTGCAGACAAAGGGCTAACTAGCTTAGCTTGTAAGCTCATTCTAGCCTAGTCTAGCCTAGCTACAGGTCGCTTTAAGCCTTTAGCTGCTACCTGAAGCTGTTTGGCTAACCAAGAGCTATGGCCACCGCAGCGTTGTTGTTAGGGGGGGGCTGGCTAAGCGCTGCACCAAAACAACACTGCTCTTTAACTGTGTCGATGTTAGTGAGGCTAGTTAGCCGCTACGTGAAACAACAGCAGCCAGACTGGAGGCTATGCTAACCTAGCAGGTACCACAGCTGGTGACGGCTAACTCACCAGGAATGAGGAGACGTTGACATCCGTTTCCATGGAAACAGGTGACGTCGACACCTAATCCACCGTTAGGGACAGTGAAGAGAAGTAGCGCTGGTCCTGACGGTAAACGCGTGGGGGTCACGTGACTGAGTACGGAAGCATCCCACGCTGCTCCCTTGGTGTTTACAAAGTCCGTCGCCATCTTATCTAGGCCCCTTGGCCTGGCTGGAGGAGGCGACGGAGCCGCCTTCCCTGAAGGAAGCGCTCTGTCGCTCCCCAGAGGCTGGCGTGACACGGTACTCAACAGATTGTAAACACAGCGGGTCACTGGGTCCGACCCTTGACCCGGCGGCCATTTGTGAACCCTCCGTCCCACAGTGACGCTCTGGCGCCCCCTAGTGGACAGAGGGTACAAACCGGCGTGGCCGGGCTACCTAGTTTAGCTTTAGCTTAGCCTAGCTTAGCTTATTCTAGCTACAGGTAGCACTTAGCTTTCAGCTGACCAGCTCGTAAGGTTTACATTACCTGCATTTTATTCAAGCATGTCTACAATGTATCCCAGCAGCGTTTGGAAAGTCGCCAAGGGACAGTCCAAGCGCTTTGGGCTTATAAGGGGAGGTTATCAACACGGGGACCACCTAGTGATCCCAATGAGTCGATGCCCCCCGACCGGCGTGGCCGGGCTACCTAGTTTAGCTTTAGCTTAGCCTAGCTTAGCTTATTCTAGCTACAGGTAGCACTTAGCTTTCAGCTGACCAGCTCGTAAGGTTTACATTACCTGCATTTTATTCAAGCATGTCTACAATGTATCCCAGCAGCGTTTGGAAAGTCGCCAAGGGACAGTCCAAGCGCTTTGGGCTTATAAGGGGGGGTTATCAACACGGGGACCACCTAGTGATCCCAATGAGTCGATGCCCCCCGACAGTTGTTGAAAACAGGCAGAGAAGTATCCCATTAGTGTCTATCATGCTGTCAAGTCAGGCCTGACAGGCACAATGGGCACAATGGGCTTATTAGAGGAGGCCATCAACGCCCGGGGACCCCCTGGGACCCCTAGCGTCGTGACCTCCTGACCGGGGCTGGATATTGTGCTTGTGTATTTTGGGAATTTTTAATGGAACAAAATAAAGCACAGAGACAGTGGAAACAGCATAAACAGTTCAACATACTCTTATGAAAACGTTTTATGTGTCTCAAAGCACCCGATGAATCTTTTCGCGGTTGCTCTTCATCCAGGAGCCCTCACGCTGGATGTCGGCGTATAGTCTCGTCCTTCGTGGTACAGACGCCGGCCAGAGAAGGCTAACGAGCTGGTGTTGTCCTAGCGAGCAAGCTAAGCTAGAACAGCGCTGCTAACAACCTGTTGCTTAGTGAGGCTAGCCATTCGTTGAAACCAGCCGCCACAGGATCGAGGATCTCTTCCTCGGTTGAGGCCTCACCGTTGTCTCGTCTAGTCCAGCCGACCAGGGTCCTAGCCCTGACAAGCCGAGCGTTGAGTTGAGGAACGGTGAACATCGCGCAGTTCGGGCACGCATCTGGCTCGCCCGGGTGGGTCCCGGCGCAGAACGCGTGATCGACCCCCCAGCAGTGGATGCAGACGCGGTGGGGGTCGTCTGCGGCGACGAGGAGGTCGCTTTCCGCGAACCTGCCACTCCACGGTGGTTCCATCTTGGTCCTCGGTCTGGGAAAACAACAGGCTAAAGGCCTAGCTAGTAGCCTAGCTCCTAGCGTTAGCCTAGCAACTCGGTTAGCTTACATAGCCGCTAACCGGCGTAAGACCAAGAATGAATGAAAACACTTAGAAGATAATTCAGGAAAATTTTTATATAAGTCTCGGGAGATGACTTATAAGTAGCAAGATTTTTCCCGTGGGGAATACTCCTTATTCCCGCTTTGGGTTACGTTGAAAAAATCTTTATACTTAACTGTTGTGTGTGATAGCTGTCTGCGCATTCGCATGCAGAGTGGTGAAAAGAGGGAGAGCCTATGTCACGTGGAGCTTTTGTACTCCCGGGTCTTCCGGACTCGTGACATACCCTAAGCCAATCAGTGAATTGGCATCGGGAGCGTGTGTGTTGCTCTGTACATCGCCTGGGGGCGCTGATATCCCATAGTGAGTAGTAAACGGAAAACCGTGGTAAAACAAACACTATAGAGCGTGCCAAGTAACGTGTCGTTACCACGGGGGGCGTGGCATTGGGCGTGGCATTGGGCAATGTTAAGTCAACCTGGTTTTTACCCCTCAAAGATGTCCGCCGCTACCAAAAGACACTTGTTGACGACCCCTTCAGGATTTTTGGCACGCTCTATAGGGCATAGCAGTGGCGGACATTTTGTGGTGCCACAGATCCCATTTATTTTTTCTGAAAATATTTAGATCAATTATTATACCATATTTAATAAACACCCTTTTTTGTTGCCGTTTTAAAACATTTTTTTGAAGAAAAATTTGAGAATTAAATGTTATATGGCCATGATTCACCAGAAGCCTGGATGGCTTGGTTCCAGGCTTAAAATAAAATAATTAATATAAATATTTTCTGGCTTTCGATCTGTGGCACCACAAAATGGCCTTCACTGCTATGCTATGCCCTAGAGCCCTTGCCCTAAGTAGACTATGTGAATATAGAGAACAGCTAGGCTATTTAACACTTTTAACAAAGGAAAATCACTACCCTAACTTTAAGTCTGACTGTTGTTTTTTTTAATAACCATTTCATTTAACCAGTGAAAAGTACTAAGTGCTTGTGACTAAATAATAACTACAGTATATTGGATCCATTGATTGGATCCATTTCCTGAAAAGTAACAGTTTTAGACATACAAGGTTTCCACCGGACAATGACAATTCTCTTCCAGAAGAAGCCACTCAAGTTTGGTGGTTCAGTGTGTCTACTTTAGATCAAAGCAAGGAAATCAATTAAATTAATTGGTGAGGTAATTATGAAATATGTATGAGAAACATTTTGCATCAATGTGATGAAAGTCTGTCATTGTCTGCTGGTTCGCGCCTTGACATTTTAATTGGTGATTTGCAGCTCTTATTCTGCACCAAAAATACGCTCACAGAAGGGAAAGTTTCTAGGACATGTTATGAAGAATGTTCGTCTAGCCGGAGTCACACACACACACACACACGCGCGCGCACACGGACGCACACACAGACGCACACACGCACACACACACACACACACACACACACACACACACACACACACACACACACACACACACACACACACACACACACACACACACACACACACACACACGAATGCATGCACAGGCCCATATACACACTTGCGAGCACACACAGACACAAACACAATGGACTCATTGAAATAGAGTAGCATGACTGAGGCCTGCGTGGGCACAGTGACAGGGTTGATTAAACATTAAGGAAGAGATATAATGCCATTTTACCATTGTGAGTTATTCCACCTCTTTTGCACTATCATTTCATCTTTGCCCTTGAACTCAAAACACATCGCCGAGTGACAAGATAGAAAGAATGATGATAATGAATTATGCATATCTGAGGAAGTTTAATTCATCTTTATCCAACTTGGAGAAGTTGGTAGCGTCTGAGGACCCCTGAGTGGTATTTGTCATGGCGCTGACAGGCAACGCAGCAGTTGGTTCTTAAAAAATGGAGCCGAGCGCGCTGCAAAATGCTGAGCGTTAATCTCACTCTGGGAGTGCATACAGTAACATGGACCTGCAAGGTCCATTTGTACACTCTGCAGAGGTAAATGAACACTCAGGACTTTGCAGTGTGCTTTAGTCGACTGGAACGGCTACACACGGCATCTGTGACCATGATCCTGGTCTTGGGCGGCCATGAGACGACGCACGAAAGCAAGAAATGATTTGTCCCCCCCCTCCCCACTCTGAGTTGATGTGGCATGGATCTCCCATGAGGGAAGGCGATATTCGTTCTGAGCTCTCCCTGGAAGAATCTGTAATGCTGCTCTGTGGGAACAGTGCAGTGCTATTTTCCTCATCTGACAAAAGAAAGGAAGGAAGAAAGAAAGAAAGAAAGAATGAAAGAAAGAATAAATAAGTAATGAAATAAATAAATAACCTGGGTGTTATCTGTGTAGCAAAATTACAGCTTTGACACCATGTCAAACACCATGATAGGAATAGCAAGCATTATGCAACCTCTGAATTTAGCTTCACTCTTAGGGGCATCTCCAATCCGTTGTACTAAAAAGGCAGAGTGATAACATAGATGAAATGTCTACAGAGATATTACATCCATGAAGAAGCTTAGACTGCGCCTCCTTTACAGTATTGATGTCGTGTGTTGCTGATTGCTGTTATATATCTCAAGCTGCTCTGATTCACCGCTCATGCCATATTTGGTAAATAAGGTCATATTCGCCTTATTCTACCCATATCAATAATGTATGAAGCGCAAGCTTCAAATCCATTTGAACAATCGTAAAAATTGTCACCTAACACGCTGATATATTCATAGCTTTATTCTCACCTACAGACTTAGCACTTTCATTTTGGCCATGATATTGCTGTCTAGATATGTGTAATTTTCTCCCTAGGCCCTCGAATTTTCGGGCGATCTTATCATCAGCCGGGGGCCGGGGCCCTTTGATGTTATGAACCCTGAGTGTGGTATGAAATGTTTCATATTCCCTACAGAGGCGTCATGGGTGGTTCTTTCATGATATGTCTGTTATAGAAGATTCACAGACCTCTGCTTAGCTTATTAGATGCATGTGAGATGTAACCTAAATTCATGTGCTGACCATAAACAAAGTGTTTTCGGTGGTGCTGGATTCTAAGCCACATCCACTGCTCATCACACAGTAATTATGCATAACCTTCTGCGTCCATTGCCTAGGCCTGCTCACAGAACTCCCCAACTGCACATCATTAGTACGCTAACTTTCTGAGATAGGAAATTACCATTCTGTTGCAGTAGGTTTAGCTTTGGAACAATAGATTGGTTTATACTTGGCTCATTTTCTCATGAAAGTCCTAGAAGTTTTACATTAGTATTCCATATCCGTTTGAACGAGTTTGATCTAATGGTCAGTGCTGGGAAAGAGAATCTCCTTCTTTGTAAAACCAAATGTCATCTAGTCTATGACAAACATAGAGCTTCATCCTTCAAACCATAATATGCTGACCACTTTCAGAGGGAGAGGACATTTTACTACCGCAATTATTCCAGTACCTGGGCCAATGTTCAAAATTCCAAGTTTCCATAACCATTAGGGCAAATGCTCTGTGGGTCTTTGATGTCTAGAATACTATCCAAGCCATAAAGTTGGGGATCATTTAATAGCGAAGCGAATAGTTTGCCCCTTCCCAACCTTGGGAGTGATTATTCACATAAGCATAAAACTGCAGTGCATGACAATGCGGCGCGCACAGCTATTTTAATTTAGTGGTGCAAAGGGAGCTCCTATTGAACCAGGCCGTGTTTGATGAAGGTGCTATCACCCTCAATGAGAGGAATAATTATCACAACAACACATTCATAAGCCCTCTATTAGATTAAGGCCCGTTTTAATAGACTCCCAGCAAGAGTGGGAGTGGTAGCTTAATGTAATTGGTTACAAGACGACACGCCGAGGGAAGCAGTGAGAAAAATGAACCAGATTTATAGGCATAGAGCTTCACTTTCTCTCTTTTTTCCCGTCTCCCACTGAAGCTTTGCTTGACCATTCTAATCTCCTATGTCTTGTGATCTCACAAGTATGTCATATAAATGGCATGCGCATTCTGTTGACGTTTCCCATCCATAAAACATGGGGTATACAAGTTATGCTTATGAATGCATTAAAACAAGGAGAGAGAGAGAGAGAGAGAGAGAGAGAGAGAGAGAGAGAGAGAGAGAGAGAGAGAGAGAGAGAAGTAGACAGACAGACAGACAGACAGACAGACAGACAGACAGACAGATTGAGAGAGAGAGAGAGAGAGAGAGAGAGAGAGAGAGAGAGAGAGAGAGAGAGAGAGAGAGATGGCTTGCCAGTGCTGTGAGGCACATACTCAGTACAAAGTAGTGGTAGAAAATATCTAAGGCAAGAAGAGAGAGATATGAAACTACTCAATGTGTGACTCTGTTATTCTGATGGCTCAGCAGTGGGGGTTTGAGAGCTCCAAAAACTCTTTAAAAGAGACCAATTTGGCAGCAGCAGTACAATATAAAAGAATTGGTGCCTGACTGGCATGAGAGGAGGTGTGTGGGCAAAGCTCAGCGCATCATCAAGGACAGGCACCACCCCAGCCACCCCGACCGCAGCCAGGCAAGGATGCCTACCGCAGTATCAAGGGCAACACCACCAGGTTCATGAACAACTTCCACCCGGCTACCTGTGGAGTTACCTTATGTGGACTACGAGGTCGAACCTGAACCTGACACAACACTCTGCACTTTAATCCCATGTACAACAAGCTGATATTTATCATTCTGGCACTTTAAATAATGTCCATAATATCATTTAGTATATCTGCTGCTATGCACACGCTTATGTCTAACCTCAGGTACTTACTGCACCGGCTGATACTGCATGTAGATATGTAGATAAATTGTTGTTTTTTATTGATCTCTCTCTCTTCCCCTTGCTCCCCCTACCCCGCCTCTTCTTCTTCCCTTTCTCTTTTTTATAGAAATAACAAAAAGGATGGAGCTTGCACAAAAACTAATTTCACCCACTTTTACCACACTTGTAAACCTGTGATGTGTCTGTCTGTGTGTGTGTGTGTGTGTGTGTGCGTGCGTGTGTGCGTGCGTGCGTGTGTGTGTGTATCTAATCTCGCAAACTGCTTGACCGAACTTGCATGCTTTGCATGCACACTCCCAGTAGGCCAAGGAAAACAAATATTTTCAAATCAGTTGCTATACCAGGCCGCTTTATGTTTAACTCTTGAACCGTTTAGGTCATACAATGAGAACATTTCCCCCCTGGATTCTGTGGATCATGATGTTACTCTATAGGCCACACCTAATTCCACCTTTGCACCATTTTGCATTTCCTTTTTCTAAACACACTTTTTGCTACTACAGATTTTGTCCAAATCTCACCCAAAATTTCTCTAGCTAAATAAATGAAAATAAATGTGTATCATTATTTTCTTATAACATTCCGATTGCATTTGCGGAGGGCCTATTTACATGTACAAAAAAACGCATACACATTATGAAGGCCACTTCCAAACAAACCCAAATGTGTTTGGAACTCTGTAGAGCACACCTCCAAAACCCATAGGAGGTGTCACAGATCCAAAAAGTTGCATCATAAAATGTATTCCCCCAGCTTCCTCACATGCTGAAACCCATGACTACAGCCCTGGCTAGGCAACACAGCCTGGCAGAGATATGCGCTTGGCAGAGCACACTTTTCTATAATGGTATAAATTCACTCCTAGAACCTCATTCCCATTTTGTTGACTTTTTATTAAGCCATATATTAAACCTTTAACTTCCTTTATTATGCAATCTCTTTTCTTCATTATCAGATTTGCTTAATGACACTATTCTGGCCTGTTTTGATATAGAGAGTTTATATACCAATATTCCACATTAAACTGGAATTAACTTGCCTGGCTCCAGACCATAGACCCCGCCCACTCACTGAGTTGACTGCCGCATGCTTCAGGCTGATAATCAGGCTAGGAATTAACTGCTCTGTCATTTTCTGATCATGAACCTAATGTGACTGTATTTTTGGGGAGATCCTACAGAGTTATGTTTCCCCTCATTGGATCACTACAATGTGGGTATCACTCCGCGGCGGAGGGATACATTTGAGGTTAACTGATTCACTACCATGCGCATCTGTGTGTGCGTGGGGGTGGGACCTCCCCTATACAGGCCCACTCACCCTTTCTTTTTATTTTTTTCAGAGACTTCTGTTAGTGAACAAACACTCTAGAGCGATGATTACTATCAGAATATAGAGCTATTTAATACTTATTTTAACTAACATATTTCACTTAACTTACCTTTAAATGTATTGGCGTCATTGCTGTCTGTACATTCCTGTGGGTGGGGATTCCAGTCACAGCAATCAGCTGTCACTGACTAGTCACAGCACTCAGCAATCACTAACTAGTTAACAATCAGCAATCACTGACCAGTCACACCTTGGTAAAAGCAGTAGCATCAGCCTGCTGTAGTGAAGTGAATGGCATGGCGTACACACAGGAGCTGCTGCAGGTCTGTACAGACACAATTTCTTACATTCTGAATTTACCAACTTTGATGCATTATTGTATGCTCAGTTAAAATAGTTGTGAAGCTGTCTTTTTAGATTTTCACCTCCTTATGCTGATTGCTGGTGTCAATTTATAACACTGATCAGATTGCTGAATTGGTGTGTGAAACATAATTGTTATTTAGTTTAAAACAAAAAATGTAAACTAAATAAACACTTCAAAGTGTAATGTTCGGTGGTTTTGTTGTTAAGCTATTTTGATGGATTGATTGAATGCTTTAACAGTTTACAAAAAGTACAGATGTACAGTTATACAATAATTCTAAAAGGATAACACAAAAAAAAACCTGAGGACTTGTTTCCATTGGTTGTCACTTTACATACATATTCATATTGGCCTTTGTTATGCCCGTTGGGCACCGGCCTACTCGGGAGGTGCTGTGTCATTGTTCCAACGGCGCATTATTCCGGGAGGCATGCGTTAATCCGACAGACCTTTTCTCCGACTATGTGGCATCCGCGTGCCGCACTCACGCGGAAGCCACATAGTCGGAGTAATGGGATGTCGGACTTTATGAATGATGCAAGTCGGGAACAATGCAAGTTGTGAATGCCTGCCCCACACAGTTATGCAGTACCCGTAGTCAGAGTACCCGTTGTACCCGTCTGTCTGTGTCCCCTTGTTAAATTGACCGAGCGGTCATGACCAGAAGTGAGGAGGCAGGAAATATATTAAATGCCACTTGGTGGGCCTTTATTCCAAAAAGTTACAGTGTCCATAATATACATCCTAACAATAAAATCATGTCCTCTGGGCGCATGTTACTCTGACCAGCCCTACTTACAGACTGGCATAGAAAGCAGCATTTTATACTCCCCACCCTCAGGTGCTACCAACTACAGGGTTGCTTTATCGTAATAATTCCCCATAAAAAACCCCCACATACCAAACCCAGCAATATACCTACTATGAAAACCACAATATGACATCACTTAACTGATCTAAATTAACTACCATCCCCAAACCCCACAATAACCCACAAACATAACTATATAACATTTTCCCCACCCCTGGCACAATCCTATCTGATGGAACCCTCCCAGAACTATAAAACCAGCTGTGGTTGCCCTGGGGACTCTTTTAATCCTGCACCCAGGGAGTAGGAGACAGGAAAGGACAGGTAAGTTGTGAGAAACATAGCAATAACATTTATATTCTTAGAGCCCATAGCATAACTATTCTAACTCTGCTGTTTGTCTTTCACAGGTGACCCCTCCCCCGATGTCTGGAACACACATGCATGCCAACAGATAATAAAGATTATAATTATAATCCATTACTTGTCTCCTACTTATTTATCATGTGCAATATATACCATGTATAACTGTGTGTCCCCTAACATATACATGAACATATCCCAAAGTCCTGTAACGGAGATTTAAAAGCAAATCTCACACACCACAGTGCTAGTTTGACTTGACTGCAGCTGTCTCTCCAACAGCTGGCTCCCCCCCATGGATTGGTCTCCTACACTAAGTCAGCAGAATCCGTCCTTATACATACATGGACGTCTTTAACTTAACCAGTCAGCATAATCTTTCTTGTGGAGTTTTTTTTAATCTTTAGGACTATATATCACCATTTAGGTTAGGATACAATCTGTGTATAGAGGCTTCTGCCTGACGGGCTGTTAGTCAGGCAAGGAGGTCTGGGGGCTATGCTACTGTAAATGCTGTTTCTCTCCTCGAATATCTTTCAATAAATTGTCAACACTTCACCCTGACTGGATGTCAATATTTTCCATACTATTGTCATCACACCTAAGTTCTGAGTGCAGTAGTAGTCCAGAATATATCCCAGCATATGCTACATGTCACTTAGTTCACACTCATGTTCTAAAGGTCTTGTACCGAAAGCTTAACAATTAAACCATTGGTGTGGGTTTCTTTTTGATATATTTGTGATTTCTTTCTTCTTTTGCACCCATCATAGATTATGACAGAAAACATGTGATACCCCCACTTGGCACCTGCTACGTCCCCACTACAGTAGTCATTTCAAGAGCTGAAGAACCACATATCTAGTTAATACAGGTCCCAAAGGATTATTTTCAATAAAACGTAGGAAATGTCCCCATAAGACGTCATGTTTTCCTTTGTCAATTTATCTAGAGCAATACAAGTCCCTGAACCATTGTATGATATCTGGTTTATCTGGGTTCTTCCAAAAGAGATGCGTTTAGCGTAGTGAAGACAACATGTAATCATGACAACATGTAATCATTCTCTCCTTGTTCTTATTAATGGTTAGCCCCTCAGGGAACAGACCAAGAATGCACAGCTGTGGACTTATACAGTACTGGTAGTTTATCAGACATTTCTGATAGTAGATCATACATAATTTCAAACGTTAATGATTCACTGGCAATCCGTCTTGCTGCTCACTTATGTCTGAGGTGATCCTTGTCCTGTGAGCGATACCTGTGGTCAGATGGTTAAAACATCAACCACAGATGTCTCACTCATGTTTGTGCTCTGTTTTACGGATTACTTCAAGGACTAAAAGAGGTCACTCTCTCTGGTAGTGAGTGGTGCCTTACAGAAGGGGGCCTGCTAACCTGTTTTTTTTTTTTTTTTGCATTCATATATATGCAATGCACAAATGCTAGATGAATATTTCATCTTTGTTACCCAGAGCATGATAGTATCAGCGGAACAAGAGCGTCATCTATTTTAGAGCGAAAGAGAGGGAGAGATACAATTATGTCTCACAGCAAACACAAAATATTTTTTAATTGGCCTGTTGTGAGTATTTTTTTAATTTGTAGCTAATAATGGTGTCTCATAGAAGCTCATGTCTGTACATATTGCCACCTCAAGGCTTGGAAAAACGGTTTGTTTTTTTAAGATTAGGAACTGGAAGCTGTAATCTACCTGTTGCATGTTTTCCCCAGTGACTTAAATTCATCATCGTATTGCACTAGATGAAGCAACAGAAAAACAAAGAACAACAAAAGATGTGCACTGCCTCCTCACATTCTTTTAAAGCATTGAATACAGGGTTGTCTTGAGTTCTTCTATTTGATATTGTCAGATTTGTCCAAAGGCGTTATCTTAAATTGAAAGAGCTGTCACTCTGTCTCTGATTGGCTTAGGCTGACATTTTACCCCCTGTTAACCAATCATCACTCCTCTCTCTCTGGCAACTTTCACTAGTGACATGAAAAAGTAGGTGATGATGCTAGATCATAGAGGAACACTCTATCTGGTTGAAAGTGGCTAGAACATTCAGAGGTCATGTTATACGATTTCAAGTCTGGTGCCAATAGCGAAATTGAGCAATTATACCTGTCACAAGTTATTCAAAATGGGATTACTTTCCCCTCTCTCAACATCACAAAGCCAATCTAGCCTGCTGAATGACAGCCTTTAAAATGCTCTGGAAAGAGGGAGAAGAAACAAACGATGGTAACTGAAACTGGAATAGAAGTGTCACAGTAGGAAGACGGATTCCTCTGCTCTCAGTGGAGAGCTGTCATAACAGTCCTCAGCAGCTGTTCTGGGAGCAGCTAGAAGTCGTTGGAAATGTGTCACATAATACACCTCGTTCTCCTCCACACAGGCCCAGGCAGGAGCCCTGGATAACTGTGTCACATTTCCATCTCATTGTGGTGTATGACACCCAGCAGTGAGGCAGAGCAGCTCAGAGGAGCCGGGGCACAGGAGGATCCTTTAATACAGTCTCGGAGGAGAGGCTTAAGCCTCTGACTTAGCAGGGAAGGAGAGCACAGCGTGGACCGGAATGTGCCATTGCAAGCCATGCCGTTGCCCTTTCCCGTCATTTATAGTACCTCCCATCAAACTGCATTTTCTTGCATTTGTTGTGAGGGAATTACTGCTATAGTGGCAATGAACAGCGAATATGCACAGCCAGAACCACCCCGTTTCCTTTTCTAAAAACTACTGCATTAACAACGGTATAGGTAGTCAAGATGTCAGGACATTAAAAGTTGTGTCATCTGAGATAAACTCAGCCTCCGGCTTTTACAGGAGACCATTTAAGCTTTAAAAATAATGAGTGCTTACCACACACCGCAGCCATGTTCATGTCAGGTATTAAAAATGCTACACTATAAATTATTAGCTCAGACAGCATCACAAAGGAAATGTCAGTACTCTGGTGAAGTGCTAAATTAAAAATATTCCTTCATTTATTAATGGTTCTTCTTATCTTAGCATTTGAGATATGTTTTAGATGCCACATGGCTATGCTCAATGCATGCATTTTTTAAATAGGTCTCTAAATCGAGTTGCCTTTGATGCTCAAGGTTGACAAGGTGTTGGCAAATGGCATTGTGCCACGTTCATTCAAATGCATCCTACAACAGCAATAAATCAGCTATACACATCAACTACACTGTTCAGTGTATTTGTGTTCCGATGCCTGCTAATACAGTTCCTCGCAACAGTGGAAACCGAGACTTGAGTGTTCAAAATGTCAGTGTCTACGGTTGACTTCCCCTTCTGCACAAACATTTCTATTCAAAAGATTACCTTCATTCTCTTCATTGTTGGAAAATCAATTTTACACAATGGGACCAATACAGACATGCATTGCACACACAGGGCCACAAGCAATGTGCAGAGATGGTCGAGTGGTTTTCTGCCAGGGAGCATTTACAGTTCGGTGCCTTGCTCAAGGGATGCCAAGGAGGTGAACTGGCACCTCAGTCTCCAGCTGCCAGTCCAAACTCCATACTGTGGTCCGTACTGGACTTGATCCGGCCACCCCCCGGTCCCTACGGACTGAGCTACTGCCACCCCACATGCTGCCACTATAGATTTATATATCCATTCACTAGGCAAAGAAAACACACCTTTATGGACGTTTAAGGGTTTTATTGAATAGAATGAAATGGAATGGAATGGAATTAGATAATGTAATGTGGTGTAATGTGATATAGTAATGATGGAGGGGTGGAGGGTCGCCGACCCTGGAGTCTTTGGGGAGGAGGTCGTTAGCGTAGTCGCACGGCACACGCGGACGGCCGATGGCGTAGTCAGCAAGGCACAACGCGGACGGCCGATGGCGTAGTCAGCACGGCACACGTGGACTGAAACCCCCAAAGAGAGACAAAAGGGCAACTACTTGATCATGATACTGACCATGATAATGGCATGATACTGACGTGAAACTGACAATGATACTGACGGTATCATTGCGGAGAGTGCTGTGGGGCAAGAGCGCTGTGGGGCAAGAGCGCTGCGCAGAGCGCTATGGGGGCGAGAGAGCTGCGGAGCGCACTGTGGAAACTCCGAGGCGGGAGCCTGTTGGAGTGGAATGATACTGACATGATACGGACCATGATAATGACTATGGTACCAACATGACACTGACGTGATGTTGGACGCGATACTGATGTGATACTGACACGGATACTGAACATGATACTGACAAGATACTGATACTGACCATGATACTGACCAAATACTGATATGATACTGACAATTATATTGACAATGATACTGACGGTATCATTGCGGAGAGCTCTGTGGGGCGAGAGCGTTGCGGAGCGCAATGGGGCGAGAGCGCTGCGGAGAGCGCTGCGGAGCGCTGTGGGGCGAGAATGCTGCGGGAGCGAAGGCGCTGCAAGAGCGCTCTGTGGAGAGCGCTGTGGGTGCAAGATTGCTGCAAAGAGCGCTCTGGGTGCGAGGGCTCTGTGGAGAGCGCTGTGGGGGTGAGTGTTCTGTGGAGAGCGCTGTGGGGGTGAGTGTTCTGTGGAGAGCGCTGTGGGTGCAAGATTGCTGCAGAGAGCGCTGTGGGTGCGAGAGCTCTGTGGAGAGCGCTGTGGGGGTGAGTGTTCTGTGGAGAGCGCTGAGGGGGTGAGATCGCTGCAGAGAGCGCTGTGGGGGCGAGGGCGCTGTGGGAGCAAGGGCGCTGCGGGAGCGAGGGCGCTGCAAGAGCGCTGTGAGGCGAGCGCTCTGTGGAGAGCGCTGTGGGTGCAAGATTGCTGCAGAGAGCGCTCTGGGTGCGAGGGCTCAGTGGAGAGCGCTGTGGGGGTGAGTGTTCTGTGGAGAGCGCTGTGGGGGTGAGTGTTCTGTGGAGAGCGCTGTGGGTGCAAGATTGCTGCAGAGAGCGCTGTGGGTGCGAGAGCTCTGTGGAGAGCGCTGTGGGGGTGAGTGTTCTGTGGAGAGCGCTGAGGGGGTGAGATCGCTGCAGAGAGCGCTGTGGGGGCGAGGGAGCTGTGGGAGCGAGGGCGCTGCAAGAGCGCTGTGGGGGTGAGTGTTCTGTGGAGAGCGCTGTGGGGGAAAGAGCGCTGCAGAGAGCGCTGTGGGGGCGAGAGCTCCGTGGAGAGCGCTCTGGGTGTGAGTGTTCTGTGGAGAGCACTGTGGGTGCGAGATCGCTGCAGAGAACGCTGTGGGGTGAGAGCTCTGAGGAGAGTGCTGTGGTTGCGAGATCGCTGCAGAGAGCGCTAGGGGCGAGGGCGCTGCAGGAAGCACTGTGGGGGCGAGGGCGCTGCAGAGGGCGCTGTGGGGCAAGAGCTCTGTGGGGAGCGCTGTGGGGGTGAGAGTTCTGTGGAGAACACTGGAGAGCACTGTGGGTGCGAGATCAACGCAAAGAAAGCTGTGGGGCGAGAGCTCTGTGGGGAGTGCTGTGGGTGCGAAGCGCTGCAGAACGCTGTGGGGCGAGCGCACTGTGGAGGCGATAGTATGGAGGTAGCAGACTAAGGATTAGTCTGCTCTGTTTGACGGGCCCCAAAAAAAAACACAAATAGCTGGTCTAGACTGGGGAAGAAATTTGAAATTGACTGAGTGGCTAACTGATGAGAGAGACTGGGGTGTGGAGGAGTGGGAACGGAGGATGGAAGAAAGTAGCCGTCGTTACCGTGTGGCAGGGCTAGAGTGGGGGGGGAGAGTTGGGAAACAGTTCCACTGTTGGAGTGGAATGATACTGACGTGATACTGACCACGATGCAGACACGATAATTACTATGGTACTAACATGACGCTGACATGATGTTGGACATGAACGTGATACTGACATGGTTACTGACCATGATACTGATACATGAAATGGGTGGGGGATAGAAGGGCGAGGCAAAGGAGTGGCAGGGAAGGATGGTGTAGCTCTGGAAGCAGTCATCAGCTAAGGCTGCTGGCCTGAAACGGCTTTAGGAGTGTCAGGGAGGGGATGGAGGGATGGTGTAGTGCTGGAAGCCGAGTGGACAGATACTGGCTATGGCTTCAAGGCAGCCATGTCTGTGGCGGAAACAATGTTAGTAGGACCAAGCAGCCATGTCTGTGGAGGAAACAATGTTTGTAGCACCAAGCAGCCATGCCTGTGGAGGAAACAATGTTCGTAGTACCAAGCAGCCATGTCTGTGGAGGAAATGATGTTTGTAGCACCAAGCAGCCATGTCTGTGGAGGAAGCAATGTTAGTAGCACCAAACGGCCATGTCTGTGGAGGAAACAATGTTCGTAGCACCAAGCAGCCTTGTCTGTGGAAGAAACAAGTTAGTAGCACGAGGCAGCCATGTCTGTGGAGGATGCAATGTTAGTAGCACCAGGCATCCATGTCTGTGGCGGAAGCGGTGCAGTACAAACATTAGTTCGGTAGGAACGCTGTAGCGATAGCAGTAGCAGCTATAACCACAGGAGCAAAGGATGGCATGTATGGTAACTGCTAGCATGGGAGCATGGGTAAGAAAGCTAGTAAGGGAGCAAGAAGCTAGGCGGGGGGTGCCTGGGGTGCGCTGGTGCGGCCACGGCAGTGCTTGGGTTTTGGGTGGTAGGAGAAATGGAAGGAGACTGAAATGGATGTAGGGATGGGTAGGGATGTGGGGGGAGGGGTTATTGAGAGGAGGACAGGACAGCAAGGAGGGTGGTAGAGAGGCGATGCCACCGCTGTTAGCGGCAGCGATGTTTGGCTGGGTGGCATGCCCTGGAGTGGAAACGAAATTGAAAGCAGGCGTGGCCTGGGTTGTGCTGGTGCCAGGTGTGGCCACGGCAGCGCTAGGTATTTGAGAAAAAGTGACGGAGGAAGACTGAGGTGGATGTAGGGATGGGTGGGGGGGAGGGGGGGGGATGAAAGTGCAGCCTGCGGTACGAGGGATGATAATGCTTGGGTGAAGAAACAAGTTAGTAGCACGAGGCAGCCATGTCTGTGGAGGATGCAATGTTAGTGGCACCAGGCATCCATGTCTGTGGCGGAAGCGGTGCAGTACAAACATTAGTTCGGTAGGAACGCTGTAGCGATAGCAGTAGCAGCTATAACCACGAGAGCAAAGATGGCATGTATGGTAACTGCTAGCATGGGAGCATGATGCTAGTATCGCGCATGAAAGGGGGGAGCGACAATGCTAATAGCCGTGGTGCAGTAGTATGCATAGTATGAATGCTAGCGTGATAGTATGAATGGGTAGTGATCGATGCATTTGTGGCGATAACATCCAATTGGTGGATGAATAAGCGATGGAAGGCTATGAGGGGAATAGGGGGAAGATTGGTTAATTATTGTAATATATCTAGATGGATGATTGGATTTACTGTATGACGCAGAGGAAACAAGTGTAAGCCTTTTAACACCATTATTTATGGCCTTAAATATTCATTTATTATTATGGGGGAAACAATGTTAGCAGCACCAAGCAGCGATGTCTGTGGAGAAAAACAACTGGAGGAACAATGTTAGTAGCACCAAGCAGCCATGTCTGTGTGGAGGAACAATGTGTGAAGTGAACAATGTTATAGCACCAAGCAGCAATGTCTGTGGAAGAAAAGAAACAATGTTAGTTCGGTAGGAACATTGTAATAGCGGTAGCAGCTAACAAAAGGGGGCGATATTGGTAGTATGTGTATGGATGCTAGTATGGGAGCATGATGCTAGCAAGCTCATGAATGGAGCGAGCAGCAGTGTTAGGAAGGAAACAATGTTAGTTCGGTAAGAACGTTGTAATGATAGCAGTAGCAGCTGTAGCCACGTGAGCAATGTTGTTAGCATGTATGGTAAAAGCTAGCAAGGGAGCATGAAGCTAGGCGGGGGGTGCCTGGGGGTTAATGGTTGGAAATGTATTGGAGGAGTAGTAGTTGGAAAAGAAAATATGCAGGCTGGTGGAGGCGGTGTTATTCTGGGCAGGCGCGGCCCGGCCATCCCTGAAGCCTCCCGGAGCAGCGGGTGACGTCGTCCGGAGTCGCCGCGGTAGTTTGTGACGCGTGACGTCATTGGACCGCGACTGGCGCGACGAAGGCCCCGGTGTTGTTGTTGTGCCGGCTGTTGTAGTTAGCGTTGTGGCTGTAGCTGGTAGCTACTAGCTAACAGCTGGATGAGCCATGGTGGCACGGGCCGGGGGAGCTGCGAGGCAAGCGTTTCGGGGATTGTTGCGTTCCAGCGTTGCTGGCCGTCGGGGACGCCGAAGCTGCTCAGTGGTTGGTGGTGGCCTCCTTGCGGTTCGGCCCCGCTCCCGTTCCCAAGGAGTCGGGCGATGTTGTGTGGATGCGTGGGACCGACCTGAATGATGTCGCCGTTTGGCTGGAAGGTGGGATGATGGTAGACCGGCGTGGAAGTTGAGGTGTCTGGAGAAGCAGGATACGGAGGTGCTGGGAGAAATGGGACGGCGGGACTGGGACTGGCTGGAAGAGGTAAGGTGCTCTAGATGCTCCTGCTGCTGAAAACATGAGCTTGAGTACGGATGTACGAAAGCGAATAAGGGGTTTCTGGGTAGTTCTGACAGGGTATAAATAGCGCCAGTAGATTGGAGTGTGGGCGGAGTAAAGTTGTGTTTCTCCGCCTCCTGAACATCTGTTGTTCCAACGCCATTTAGTGGCATCTCTCACCTCTCCATCTGTCACTCTACAGGTTAGCTCTCCTGACTCTTACCATTCTTGAACTAATGATCAACTGCCAGGTTATGCAATGTGCTGTGTGATTTTCTGGTAGAAGCGAATTACTTCTGTACATTTTTTTCTGTATTATATTATGATGTATGATGTATACCTGCATGAGAGTTTAGTGTTTCACACAAAGAATAAAACGGACTCTGGAGGGGCATAAATGCTGTAGAATGCAACAGGATCACCTAAGACCATTTTGTTGAATACGAGTGCTATGAATGACAGCTGAGGTCATACTGTAGGTGATAGCTACTGTCAAATTCTTTGAGACACACATCCGGGTATTTGACCAATAAGCACCTTGTTTGCACCTTAAGGGAAGGAATCACATGACGTTGATTCCCTTCCCCTATTTGCTCATACTAGGACACAGTGCAGGATTAACGGAAGGGCTTTAGGTGCTGAAGTGCAGGGCACCAACCTTGGGGGTGCACCAAACGGCGGGGAGAAAGTGAAACTATTGCTGAAAAGCGCTGAAATTTAGAAGCGCCGGCTGCTGAAGGAGCGCTAAAACGGTGAAACAAGCCGGTGAAGCGTCAATTTTCCGTGCCGCACCGGTCAAAGCGGTTCCGGGGGGCACTGAAACGGGTCGTAGCACCGGGCACTACGAAGGGTAATCTGGCCCTGCTAGGGCATGACGTATGTGTAGGCAGAAGAATTCCCCCATGTTGTCCCTGTCACTGCAAACCCCTATGTTTTCGTCTTGGGGAGAGACTAGACAACCATGTCTCCTCCGAATCAATCTGGGAACCCATAGTAAAAACTAGAAAATGTGCTCCTCGGAGCACAGGTCTCCGCCAGTACTGTTCCTGATTAATCCTGTCTTAAGTGTTACTTGATTAATCCTGTCTTAAGTGTTACTCCGCCATTTCTCAGCCATTTCGTGATTATTCCTGTCTTACCTCACTTTGAAAGAGACCAAGACTCTTTCAAAGTGACACATCTATTTATAGGCCGCTATACGTCATGCGTCTGACTAGCCAATCAGAGCACACTCTTTCAACGTATTGTCACGTGTCACGTGAGGCTTGACCAATGTTAGCTCGGAAAGTGAAAACATAGTCTCCTGGCGGAGACAACAAAAAAGGAAAAAACAGCTGCCCTCTGCTGTTTTTTCATTCGAATTTGACTCTGGGGGGACCTCCCATAGACATATAAAGGTGCCTCGTTTGGCTCTGAAGTGTATGTATGGCGGACGCACTTCCGCTTCTGGGGGGCAGCTGGATATTTCCGTGTGCGTCACAGAAGGGGGCGTTCAGTAGGCCAATCAGACGCAGGTGGGGGAGAGACAACTAGATTCTGACAAGTCCTGGAAAAGACGCGCTGTGGTTGGCCAGTAGTCAACACGCTGTGATTGGCCAGTGCCCGTTCCCCCCGGAAATATGGTGGCCACCATACCAAGCATGTCGCTCCAATGAACTGCAGAGGCCAATGAGGTATCTAGGTTTCTATATCTGTGGGACCTCCCAATAGAATGTGGATAACAGGATGTTGGCCGTTAGGTCCGCCCTCAGCCCTACACTTCCAGTCCACTTGTCTTTTTTTACTTTCCTAACATTCCTAATCCTAACTATACACTTTGTAACAGGAGCTCCCGACAGATTCAGCTGCAGAGCTCTGAATCTGTCTTGAGAGATTACCTCCGAATAAGCACATGAAGTCGCCACCTGACCGTGAGGAGTTTCACCAGGCATTTCACCATGTGTAGAGAAACATGCTATGCCTCCCAGTTCTGCTCCCTACTCGACAGGTGCCTTGGCCATCCTGTAAGAGTTGCTGGTGCAGTGACAGAAAATGGCCTCCCTTTCCAGCTTCCCAACCGGCTGTGGGTGAAGTTTTGGGGCCCTTGAGGCCTTTTGGGGCCTTTATATGTATATATATTTTGTTATTCTTATAACTTCACACCAGAAATGTACACATTAGCCTACATGTCTTATGCTAGTGGGAGCAAGATGTTCCACAATAAGGTGGCCCAGTTGTTAAGTAACTGACTAGAATGCCCAATGCTAATATCGTTGCCTCGTCAATGTTATGTGAAAATAGTGTTTCCCTGATGTTCTCTATTGTCTAAGTCTTCATTGTGAATGTGCATACCAGTCCATGATTCAGTTTGTAATAGTGAACAGGACATTGAGAGAACGCATATAGAATGAACACCTTTCGTTTAGCTTAGTTTTACTGTATTTAACTTCATCCTCTTACAGTATGCTATACATACCACTGTATTTCTTTCTTTTTCTTCATCCTCTCTCTTTCTCTTGCTTTTCTCACACCCATGAGGATAATTATGCTGCTTTTTCATGTCATGGATTTGCATTGTCTTCATCCGTTGCAATCGTTACAGTTGGAAGGGAATCAATCATCACCATGTCACCGCACATCTCTTTTTAACACACACGCGGACCAGGGGGGCCCCTTAGGGAGATTTCCTCCTGAGATGTCACTGTAAAGGGTTGTTGTAGTCACTGTGCGTTTGCCACACTTTGATACATTGCTGTGGGGTAAAGTTTGTTGGCCTTCGGGGGCCCCCTAGTGGCGGGGGCCCCAGGCAACGGCCTGGTTCCAGGTTCACCTGCTGGGAGTGCCTCCGCCAATTGTAGCCTATTCGTTGGAATGCCCAGCCAACCTGAAAGCACTGTGGAGGAATCAAACCCCAATATTCATGATGGTGGGCAGGAACTTTACCCCTGCACCACCCAGATGCCCCTTGAAGCCGGCAGGGGCTTGTGTTCTTTGTCATTTGCAATACCAACTCCTACAGCTTGAGTGGGGTGCCTGTTCAGTCAGGTAGAAGAACTGGGAGGCATAATGTGTTTGTTCCTCGATTTGCATTACACTCTCCTGGTGTAACTCCTCATATCACAGTGTCAGGTGAAAAGAAGCAGCTGGTGACTCCATGTGTGTCGGAGGAGACATGTGGCTGTTTGCACCCTCCCCAGGACAACAAGTGGGGATTAGCAGCAACAGAGACCAAGTTCAAGTTCATTGTTCAAGGGGATTTGGCATAACTACTAATTATGCAATTCTTCTGCCCATCTTAAGAAAAACAATATCACACGTGTACATTGTGACGATAACTGATATGAAATTAAATACAATTAAATGATGGCCTTTATGGCTTTAAGCACATGTCATCCGCACTTCATATATCTATATCCACAAGATCCCCATTACAGGTCCTAGATTTTTACACATATTTATACACACATGCACACGCACACGCACACACACACAAATAAAAATAGGATCAAAATGTTTATCTGCAATAAACAGTGAGAGCTGAAATGTGCACACCAGTAATCTTTCTTACTCACAAACATGCACTCACGCACGGACGCACACACAAAATAAAAATAGGATGGAAATGTTGATCTGCATTAAACAGTGGGAGCTAACAACAGTGTGTGGACTCTATTTTTATTTTTATGCTGATCTTCTGTTTGTCTGCACCTGATCATCAAAGTGGATGTGCATGCTCTACGTTCTTTACTGTGTGTGTGTGTGTGTGTGTGTGTGTGTGTGTGTGTGTGTGTGTGTGTGTGTGTGTGTGTGTGTGTGTGTGTGTGTGTGTGTGTGTGTGTGTGTGTTACACATTACATACTGTACACATTACAGTATGTATTCTCATTTCATAGCACTGCATATGTGTTCCTTGCATTTTCTAATGCATGTACTTGGTAACCTGCTAACGGCAGCATGAAAGCATATTAAAGGAAATGTGTTATTAAAGATGGGCTGATGGGCATTTATGTAGTCCTAAAGACTTTTCATTCACCTCATGTTGTGGAGAGAAGGTGTATGTGACCATAGTATATAGACATTGTGTATATAACATAGTTGCTGTGACAGATTGAAACCTTAGTCATTTTTTCACATCACACTGTGCCAGGAGCTCTAGATTTTTGATTAAGTGCTGCAATCAAACTGAGCCTGCTCTCTCTGAACCATTTCCCCTAAAGTGACTCAGTTTTCAAGCTGTCTTTCACTTCAAAGAGACATGACCGGTAGGGAATGAGGGGAGATTGTTTGAGAGACAGAGAACGGTTGAGTGGGAGAAAAAAAACATGGGGTGTGAGGTAGCATAGCAATTGCTTGGTCTTAGGCCCAAAAACTGGGGGATACAAGGAGAACACATAACCTTTGGCCTAGTTCGAAAGCTTTCATTTAAGAAAAAAGCCCAGAAAAGTTGCAGACGGCTTAAATAATATTGATTTTTTTTTTTCTTAGTGTGGACAGCCTTAAGGAAGGCTCCTGACAATTTTAGTTAGTTACTCGTAACCATGCAGTAAATGAGGAACAAAACCCATAACAGGGAAGACATTCCCCCCCAAGCTATTCTCTTGTCACCATAAAATATGACACAATAGTAAACTGATATAACCATTACTTGTTTATGATGTTGAGGGTAGGGAGGTGGGAGCTGGTGGGCTTTTTATTAATTCTCTCCTTATCATTCCAAACACGTACTGCTGCTTTTTATAATTTGCCCTGCTCTACTGTTATAAATCAGTCCCAACGTCACACACCACCAATGCAAACAATGAAAGAGGCCATTGGTGATTTCGGTTAAGCAACATGGTGTTGGTTGATCCATGCCTCATGATGTGTACAGACAAATTGGATATGAATGGCACAAAACAAAAAAAACAAGCAATTCCCTAAAATATATGATAGTTCAATCAATTTTTGGGAAGATAAGCAACTTCCCATAAAGCAGAGAGCCAAGACTGAATATGATCATCATTTGATGCCATCCACGACATGGTGCTGTTCTGGACAAACCAGACCATGCTTGTGGACAGAATTAGTTTTCATATACAAGGAATCTGCCTCGATGAGTTTGGTGCATTTTGGTGCCATTAGAAATGATGGACAGTTTCCAAATGGTGTCCCTCATCCACACCCACTCCGGCACAACCACCACTCACCCACCCACCCTTAGCTGTAATACCAACATGGGCAATTTCAAATAAGCTCTTGGCCATGCATTAGGCCTGTAGTGACACAGATGGAGTCTCTAACAACCATTTACAAATCCAGTGTTATAGACCCATCTGTTTTGAATACATATACTCTATCTGATTATAAAGCACAAAAGGTCAATTCAGTTCATTTCAAAACACAAAGAACATGTGTTTTATACCTCCTTTTTACCTTAAAACAAAACAAGGGTGGTTGGAGAACATTAAAATCAAACATTGACTGAAGAAATGACTGCAAGGCATTAAATAAGATCAAATTACGAGTGAACAAATAAATGTGCTCTTCATTTATCACATTCAATCTTGAGGGCTGCCAAACTGAAATACTGTATAGGGTATATTATGGCTGTCAAATTAATGATTGATGATGATGCTGTATTGTAACATCTTTGCACCTCTATCCTATTACTTGTGATGTGCTGCTGACTAGTGTTTAGGTCCAAATGTCGCCTGACTTTTCTTGCAACAAAGTCTCTGATAATGTCCTTGGAGTCCAGTCTTTGGACTAGTTTTCTCGCAATGGAGGGGATGGCGAGTCCAGTGAGTCTTTCCTGGCTCATGGTGAAGTGCATCTAGTTTTTAATGAGTTTCATTTTGCTGAATGTGCGCTCACCTCCAGCCAGTAGTCTTCTCTCGCTCTCTTTCTCAGTGGACCTGCTCTGTGTGGGATACTTGTGTCTTGCTCAGTTTCTGATGCTGAGAATGATATCATGGAGGACAGCCTGAACATTTTCTTGCTGACTTTAGGTCTAACAATTTGCTAATTGCAAGCATTAGTAATACCAGCAGGTTGCAATATAAAATAATAATACCCGCAGGTTGCAATATAAAAGTCTTCATTTACAAGGGCAGTGAAGCAGTGTTTTGCCTTGTTTTAAATTAAAACAGCAATGTTGGCTGATACACAAGCAGATATACAAGCTCACAGCGTGTCACTTCGTGCCGCGCTGCGAGCTTGTACATCTGCTATATTTTGAACATTTTTGAAAAATCTTTGAACCATTTTGAATTACAAAAAAAGTGTGAGAACTACTGATTTAGAAGGATTTTGTAGAATTGGCCAATGTTACATAAAGATTAACCACTTAACCCAATATATCTAGCTGAATGGGGTCCTCCAGGGCTCTATACTACTGTACAGTAGTTGAACGTTCAGCCCAAAATAGGGACACTAGCATTCATGTTGTTAATCTAGCTAAAATGTAATTTTCTAGGCTCCCTAGCTCCAGTCCTCACCTTTGCAACTCTAGGTTTCACCTGGTGTTTCTTCACACTTTTTCTGGACAGTCATTTGGCCACCGCTTCTATGCTCCTTTCATTCTCTTGCCTGTATGACCCTGTCTTTTCTTTTTTTGAGCCCCTGATTTTTGGTGAGGCATTTTGGCTTCCCTAGTCAGGCTGCTGTTCACTTTACATTGGCAGAGCATTATGTGTTCTGACTGGCCTGTAGACTGAAAAAATAAACTAGAAAGGTGTTCCCAGTGGAGCACACGTCCTGTACAGTATACCCCAATCATTATTCTTACATTGTCTGACACATATTACAATGTCTGACACCGAGTCAATGGGTTCCCATCTAGGTCATTGTAGGGGTGATGTGTCGCACCTGCTGTGATGATGTGGGGGTGGCACACAGTGGGGGTGACAGACATTACATCATTATCAAGGAAGGTTTTGAAAGGAAGAGTCGTGCAGTCCGCCCTCTAGATAGTCGTGCAGTCCGCCCTCTAGGTTTACCACTCATGGGTGGCAAACCTCGCACCGGAAGTTTGATGAAATACATTGCAGTGGATGGAGCCGGCTGGAACAGCTCATGAACAAACGTTGTGCGACCTTTGTTATATAATCTGTTCAGGAATATAAAAGAAGACATATCACAGGTTGTTTTCTAATCACTTACTTTTCAATGTGCAAAGCACATCATTTTATTGAGGCATCTAAACGGGTATCGTTTCTGTCTCTGAGGCATCGCGAGAGTTGGCTGCCAGACAGGAAATGCTGGACAGTCTCGCGTTTTTTTTGGCCGTTCAGAAACACACTTTGTACTCTTTAGATACCTCTATAAAATTATACAGTGTACACATCGAAAAGCAACACAGCAGAAAACAATGTGTGATATGTCTTCTTTTATTTTCCTGAGACGATTATTTTATAGGTCTCAATCGTTCAGAAATGGTGTTTGTTCATAAGCTCCTCATAGACTCCAATGTTATTTCACAGACTTCCGGTGTGAGTCTTCCACCCAGTGCGACAAATCTGCCAGCTGGAATTGCAGGATAGAGAAAATGACGGCGACTCTTCCTTTTAAAACAAATTCCTTGATCATTATTAGGAAGTAATCCGGTGTGCATTTTCACATGACCTGAAGAAGATCCGCAATGGATTGAAAAGTTGTCAGCTAATAAAGAAGTACCTTTTTTCCTGCTTTGGTGTGTGGGCTCTATCTTTTTGAACTGAAGCCTCTTTAGCCTAGCACCCACCAGTCGATGTGCGTTACCCAAGTTCCCTTACAAAATGTCTGACACAATAATATGACACATTAACATCTCTCTCTATCCCCCCTAAAGCCCCCTACATGCTACCATCCAGCCGTCAAACTTTGTTGGGCCGGGGGATGATAGCATGTAGGGGTTAGGAGGTGATAACTACAAAATGACGTCAATCTGGGTGGTCTCATAACTTTAGGTGGTCACCTAGTCACCTGGTCAGCGCTTGTTCGGCCATCAAGACAGTGTGATTGGCTGGGTGGTTGTGATATTTTTTATTCATTTCCATATTCAGACCAAGGTGTTAGTAGACCAGAGCTCAATCAGAGAGAAAGAGAGAGAGAAGGAGAGGGAAACCTGAACGCGATGATCGATGCGTCGCAAAGCGATCTGTTGCATTGCCAGACAGTGTAGGAGGTGCAGAGTTGTAATCAACAAATCTAGAGAACACTCAAACAGATCGCCAAGAGTGGATGACATAAAATAATCTGGGGAGGAAACAAGATGCAGTTAATACTGTACATCTGGCACTTGTCCTACTGTATGTGAAGTATTTCTCAGTGTTTAGCCCAGTTCGTAATAAGCCCAATTCATATTAGCCAAATGAATTATGCAGACGGACGTACAAAAACTGACTGCCGCGCCGACCTTGCTGGATGTGGGTGTGCTTTGGGTCCGCTACATGTCCACGTGGACGCAAAACGGACCCTGAGCAGATGCCTGCCAAGGAGATCGCAGCAGTAATTTCTTTGCGTCGATGCGTCTGTATGACTTGTCCTTGGCAAACATTATCTATAAAATTGGGGTTGTATCTGCTCTGAGTATGCTTCACATACATTGAACTGTGAAAACTATGAAAGGCAAAAGTCCATCGCTACCAAGTTTTAAACACTACGTAAGCACCTAACAAAATGGTTCAATGATGTTTGGCGATGAACCACCTGGCAGTATGTGTAATAATCTAAATGAGTTGACTAATCAGTCAGTATTTTATAAAGGAGAAACCGATATGAATATTAGTCCCCCAAGATACCCGGTACACACCAGGTAGGGAAAAACTATGCACGTCTTTTTTTGTCTCTGGATATTGTCAGTATGCCCATCAGTTGCATGCATGCCTCAGGTCAAACAGGGCCCTGAGAGTCTAAAAGCGCTGCAAGGGGGTCGCCTCTTCTATGGTCAATGGCTATGTGGCATAGTGTTAATCCTGTAGATCATGTGGTAACTGGCAGCCACATCAAGTGTATTTTCATAATGCAGATTCCAGAGTTCCATTCCAGTTAGCCACCGGCTAACAAGCTACAAAAAACACTATCACTGGATTATGTTCTAAATAAAACACTCAGGCCCAGATTGATGTTCTTCAAAGCCGCAGCACAAATTGCCCTGCACCTTTGAACTTTTTCAGTGTGTTCAGTAATGCTGAAAATTGATTAATTAAACAACAGAATACCAAGACATTTTGGACTGATGCAATGCAAGTCCAACTGAGAGAAATTCAATTTAGGTGACTATTGTTCATAAAATAAATGAATCTTTGTCCTGTCAGAACAAGGATTTGCTGCATTGTATTTCAGACAGCTTGAAAATTCATTGATTTTTTTCTGTTTCTGGAAATACCTGTTTAGGTGTTGAATGTCATCGTTGGAGTATCTTTTTGTGCGCTAAAACAGTGCATTCACCTGGGACAGGCATGACCGTGTGGGCTGTGATATTTAAGATGTGGCTCTATCTATCTATCTAGATGACAGATAGTGTAGGCTAGAGTTGCAAGGAGCTTGACAATTGCCGGTGTTGTGTGGGAGCCTCAAGGTCGTCTTTGATGTCTTAAGATTAAATATTGTGTAACTGCATAGGGCTATATTTTGGCACAGGGCAGGCACTTTGATGTGAGGTGCGCAGCGGACGGGCGAAATTGACAATTTCCCAAGGTGCAGTAGGGTGTTTTTCCTTGAGTTTGATATTTTGGGGGCCTCACCATGCACCGATATGGGAGGAGAGGTGCAGTAGGGGGTGTCACTGCAATTTTGGGGAGGATCACAATTTGGGTCGTCAAGCGCCCACCTGCTTAGACAAAATCAACTGGTAGCTATATAGCATGGCGCGTGGTCGTCTGTGCTATTTTCATCATTTTAGTTGCCAGATACCCCAGATAGACATCCAAACTCACACAAACCCACTTTAGCGAAGATAAGATGAAATATGATAAGATATATATAATATAGAATTGTATTGTCTCAGTGGAAAAACTTGTTTGGGCACACAGTGCATTAGTGCACTACACAACAACAATGACATTACATCTTTACACCATTACAGTACATTATGACAGACATGCCATCACATGGAAGACATAAATATTTTCGTTCAGAGCACTAATTGTTAAGGGGATGAATGGGTTTTTGAATTTATTTAGTCTGCATCTGGGCACCCTATACCGCCTGCCAGATGGAAGGTGTTGATATTCATTATACAGTATGTGTAAGGGGCCTGGTATGATTTTCTGGGTCTGTCTGATCATGGACTATTCAAAAATGTTTTGTAGAGAGGGCTGTTGTCTTACTCATATTACCTAAAGGCTGTGTGGTTCAGCAAGGAGATTTTTTTAACTGGACCAGAGGATTGCTGAACTATGCTATGCAAGCCAAATCTTATTATACTCTTAATTACTGTACGGTATAAGAGCATCCTCAATTTCTGTTCAACTAACACTCTGATGGCACTATTAAGATGATCGATGGGGCGTTCTGGGCACAGAACGCAGAGTGCAATTGCGTTGGGGGTGCTTCTCTGCCAATTTTGCTAGTTAGATGGTGCTTATCTGGGCGCTAAGGTGGCGCACGGCGCAAAGAGGTTGTATTTAGATTCTGAATTAGTCATGGGTGTGTTTTAGGCGTTATATTAAATAAACCAATCACAGTGTCGGCTCCCATTACCTTTTAAGAGCTAGGTGCACTTGAACCATGGCGCATTGGCATTTAAATGATGGTGTGAGGGGACACAAACAATCTGCTGAGGAAAAGTGGGTGCGCGACCATCAAGCAGCACTTATAATGTGATATCGCCTAATGATTTCAGGAGACAGTGAAACTGGCATGCAATGTCTCCTGATTTAAATTAATGTCCAAGAAAGACACATCTGTGATATCTTGACATATCAACTTAATAATCAGCTCATTCTTTCTTTAAATAAATAACATTGCTAATGTTTTTTTTATTTAAACCATCTATTTAAAGCATGATGACAGAGACACTGTCGTCCTGTGCGTCTTGCCCCGGAGCTCTAAAATAGAAATTGAGGGCTGTCCATTGCGCAGAGACAGATAAAGAATGTCAGGAGGCTATGGACTCATAACATTCTTATGTGAGGAGAGGTATTTGAAAATATTCATCAGCTGAAATAAACATAAACAAAAACATAGTTTGTCTGCCGTTTCAGGGCAAAAAAAACAATTTACGTTTTGTATCATACTGTATATGGCAAATTGGCTGATGACTTCAATGGACAAGACTTGCACTATTAATGGATAATATGCACCAGTTCATTCATTTGTTGTTCAACCTCTAATGCTGAGCCTCCAGAAATGTCACTTGAATTGTTGAAAGTGAGTATTGAAACCGGATAGACTTTGATTTCAATCAGTATGCGAGCATTGTGAACCCACCTAGGCTCATCTTAATCTCAATAATGCGCTCTCTAAATAGTAAGGAAATATCTGCATTGTATAACATCACATAAAGTTTGTCAATGTTTTATCATAAAACAAACATAACAGTAAAACACATTATTCAGTTTTCCACTTTCTCTTGTGTACCTCCAAGTACCCCTTACCCCCATTTGAGAAACGCTGCTCTAGAGGCTTACACATGTTCTGCATGAGTGGTCCAGCTCAGGTTGCAATACATTTGAATTTGTAAATAGTACTTGTATGTGTCATGGATCTGTATGTGGTCTCCAAAGCCAGTCAAACATCTATTTTTTCCCTTTTTTTGGTTTTGACATTCAAAATCAGGAAATAGTTGTCACACCACTGAACAAAATGCTGAATGTCACAGATTGGCTACTTCCTTTATTCAGCCTGTCTAGATATTACCACCTGTTTATGCTAGCAGAGGAGCCTCTGAATTAGTCAAAATATATACAAATTTCTTCTTGGTATTGCATGACATTTGATGATTCATACCTGATGCTCTAGTCACAGGATATTCAAGTTGTTTTGATTATGCTACTGTAGGTACAGTAATACATAAGGTCTGGGACCTGACATGCATGTGTATCATCTCTTCGAAGAGTACAGTAGAGCTTTGTCACATTTTGCGGGCTTTATTATGCAATCTTACTTTACACAGTGTGTTGTTTACATGCTATGTTTACCAACATGCTGAGCATGTTTGCACTGTAGTATTTAATGTTGGATCTACTTATCCACATAAACCTTATCATTCTGGACATGTCATAACAGGCAAACATTCAGCTATTTTCAGCAAAGAGATTTGGTGAAGAGGGAAAAAAGGACCCTTGGGGGTCCCCAGTCAAATGATGTACATGTATTATATAGGGTTAAAGTGGTTAATGTCTAGTGTGTTCAGTATCCCTTTGTCATTCCATTGTATGCATTCAGATGATCCTATTAGGACCAGGAGAGCAGTCTGTGACCTGTGGGTTTTCTTTGTCTGGGGAACAGCTTGGTTCTCAGAACATCACCCTTAGTGGCAATATAATCAATGTCAATGGGAGCATGATCCAATATGCAGACTCTATTTTTCTGTTTTAACATATTCTTCCGTTCAGCACTTGGCATTTTATTGTTTGGATCTGTGTGCTTTTGGAAACTTTTGGGCACTATTTCCTTTATTCATCAGGCCAAGGATGGCTGAACCGTCTGCAAATTGGACAATGCAGTTTTTATGTGCACTGCTCGGTGCTCACACATTCATTTGTATACAGGGAGAATAGGACAGCTTGCCTTAGACAACCTTGGGGAGCGCCTGTATACTGATGTTCTGTGTGCCTGAGGAGATCTTGTTAATTAATTAGGTTTCGAGAGCCTATCAGGCTTCGAACCCTATTACATCTCTACACTTTCATTATTATTCTTCCGCCGTTTTTGCCAGTTCTGGCCTAACCGCCTGGTCACTTTTTATGAAATTCGGCAATATGGTAGAGGGCTATGCCAAACGGCGAAAACCCGAAACTCACAAACATTGGCCAAAGGGTGGCGCTGTAGCACTCAATTGAAATATGCCAACTTTGAACAGGTACAACTCATGCCCTGTTTGACCCACAGCCATGAAACTTCGATGCACACATGCGTCTCCTCATGCCTAACAACTTTCACTGTTTGACTTTTGACCTCTGACCTTTAGATCTCCCACCATTTCGAATTCTATGAAAAGCAGTAAAAAGCAGTAAAAAAATCACTTCTCCTGGGATTTATGAGCAATCTGTACGAAACTGTATACACATGAACTTTGGACCAATGCCGACAAACGTAACTTAGCGGATTTTCCATAAGTGAAAACGTTAAGCTTTTATAAGCCAATGAAAATTGCAGCTTTTTTTAAATTATTCATCTGCCCCTAACACATACATGCAGACTCACATTTGTTTGACACTTTGCAATATTGTAGAGGGTCCTTCCAAGTATCACTGAAACCAATCTTACTCCAATTGGTCAAAGGGGGGCGCTATAGCAATTTTTTGAAAATGCAAACTTTAAACAGGCAAAAGTCATGCCTCGTTTGGCCGACAGCCGTTAAACCTGCTTACACATGTGCCTTGACTCATGAGGAACACATGTATCACTTTGACCAGTAAGCTCTGCCCTTAGATTGTCTGCAATTTTGAGCAGTTTGAAAAACATTTAAATCCAGGATTTCTGAGCAATTTGCATGAAACTGTGTCAAATACATGTTTGAGGCCCTTTTTCACAGGTTCAGGTGTGTTGGTTCAATAGCTTGATCGCTTAATCATCTGCCTTGAAACCATAGGGTAGCCGGTTCGAATCCCACCTCAGGTAGACTTAATTATAATTGCATTGCACACAACATGACTATACCAATGAATACATGTGCAATTGTTAAAGATGACGAGAAATGCATACTTGAAAGTAGTTCTTTTCAATGTATGACGTACTTCATTCGCGCTTTTGTTTTGTTTGGTTGGATTCTCCCTTTTCACTGTCTAAGGCTGTGTATTGGATAGCTCCACCAGTAGAGTGTGAGTCTCATGTGCCGAAGGTCCCTGGTTCGAATCCCACTTATTACAGTTCACATTTAAATTGCATTGTACAAAACATGATCCTGTTAATTCAGACAAGTGCAATGTTTAGACAATAACACGAAATGCTTTTGAGAGTAGTTTTTTTTTATGTATGACATACTTTCTTGTGAAAATAGCCGATCTACAATCTCACACCTTTTTAGATAGCAACGCGTTGTGAGCTTGTAGATCGACTATTTTCCACTAGTTTCCATTCCGAAATATATTGAGCAGTTTGAAAAACATTTAAACCAAGGATTTCTGAGCAATTTGCGTGAAAGTGTGTCATGTGTGTGAACTCCCTTTTCACTAGTACAGGTCTGTTGGCCCAATGGCTTAATCATCTGCCTTGAAACCACAGGGTTCCTGGTTCGAATCCCACGTCATGTAGAATTCATTATAATTGCATTGCACACAACATGACTGTATCAATGAATGCATGTGCAATTGTTAACCAGTAAACTCCGCCCTTAGATTGTCTGCAATTTTGAGCAGTTTGAAAAACATTTAAATCCAGTATTTCTGAGCAATTTGCGTGAAAGTGTGTCATGTGTGTGAACTCCCTTTTCATCAGTTCGGGTCTGTTGGCCCAATGGCTTAATCATCTGCCTTGATACCAGAGCGTCGCCGGTTCAAATCTCACCTCATGCAGACCTCAACTCAATTGCATTACACACAACATGACTGTATCAATGAATAAACATGCAATTGTTAAATGAAACGCTTATTGAGAGTACTTGTTTTCAATGTATGATGTACTTCATTAGGTTTCGAGAGCCTATCAGGCTTCGAACCCTATTACATCTCTACACTTTCATTATTATTCTTCCGCCGTTTTTGCCAGTTCTGGCCTAACCGCCTGGTCACTTCTTATGAAATTCGGCAATATGGTAGAGGGCTATGCCAAACGGCGAAAACCCGAAACTCACAACCATTGGCCAAAGGGTGGCGCTGTAGCACTCAATTGAAAATGCCAACTTTGAACAGGTACAGCTCATGCCCTGTTCGACCTACAGCCATGAAACTTCGATACACACATGCGTCTCCTCATGCCTAACAACTTTCACTGTTTGACTTTTGACCTCTGACCTTTAGATCTCCCACCATTTCGAATTCTATGAAAAGCAGTAAAAAGCAGTAAAAATCCTACTCCTCCTGGGATTTATGAGCAATCTGTACGAAACTGTATACACATGAACTTTGGACCAATGCCGACAGACGTAACCAAGCGGATTTTCCATAAGTGAAAACGTTAAGCTTTTATAAGCCAATGAAAATTGCAGCTTTATTTTAATTTTTCATCTGCCCCTAACACATACATGCAGACTCACATTTGTTTGACACTTTGCAATATTGTAGAGGGTCCTTCCAAGTATCACTGAAACCAATCTTACTCCAATTGGTCAAAGGGGGGCGCTATAGCAATTTTTTGAAAATGCAAACTTTAAACAGGCAAAAGTCATGCCTCGTTTGGCCGACAGCCGTTAAACCTGCTTACACATGTGCCTTGACTCATGAGGAACACATGTATCACTTTGACCAGTAAGCTCTGCCCTTAGATTGTCTGCAATTTTGAGCAGTTTGAAAAACATTTAAATCCAGGATTTCTGAGCAATTTGCATGAAACTGTGTCAAATACATGTTTGAGGCCCTTTTTCACAGGTTCAGGTGTGTTGGTTCAATAGCTTGATCGCTTAATCATCTGCCTTGAAACCATAGGGTAGCCGGTTCGGATCCCACCTCAGGTAGACTTAATTATAATTGCATTGCACACAACATGACTATGTCAATGAATACATGTGCAATTGTTAAAGATGACGAGAAATGCATACTTGAAAGTAGTTATTTTCAATGTATGACGTACTTCATTCGCGCTTTTGTTTTGTTTTGTTGGATTCTCCCTTTTCACTGTCTAAGGCTGTGTATTGGATAGCTCCATCGGTAGAGTGTGAGTCTCATGTGCCGAAGGTCCCTGGTTCGAATCCCACTTATTACAGTTCACATTTAAATTGCATTGTACAAAACATGACCCTGTTAATTCAGACATGTGCAATGTTTAGACAATAACACGAAATGCTTTTGAGAGTAATTGTTTTTTAGGTTTCGAGAGCCTATCAGGCTTCGAACCCTATTACATCTCTACACTTTCATTAGGTTTCGAGAGCCTGTAAGGCTTCGAACCCTATTACATTCCTTGGCTTTCATTATTAGGTTTCGAGAGCCTGTAAGGCTTCGAACCCTATTACATCTCTACACTTTCATTATTATTATGGGGCCAGGCTTCCAGCATGGACCCATATTGTTATTCGCATTATTCCATTTCTTCTTCTTCTTCTTCTTCTTCTTCTTCTTCTTCTGCCGTTTTTGCCAGTTCTGGCTGAACCGTGCAGTCGCTTTTTATGAAACTCGGCCATATGGTAGATGGTCATGAAAAACGATCAAAAAATAAATCTCACAATCTTTCGTCAAAAGGTGGCGCTATAACACTCAGTTGAAAATGACAACTTTGAACAGGTACAACTCATGCCCTGTTTCACCTACAGCCATGAAACTTCGATGCACATATGCGTCTCCTCATGCTGAACAACTTTCACACTCTGACTTTTGACCTCTGACCTTTAGATCTCCCACCATTTTGAATTATATGAAAAACAGTTAAAACCTATCTCCTCCTGGGATTTTTGAGTAATCTGCACGAAACTTTTTACACATGAACTTTGGACCTATACCAAAAAACGTTTGCAAAATATCTTCCATAAGTGAAAAAATGAAGCTTTAATGAGCCAATGAATATTGCAGTTTTATGACAATTATTCATCTGCCCCTAACACATACATGCAGACTTACCGTTCTTTGAAACTTTGCAGAAATGTAAAGGGCCATTCCAAATATCACTGAAACCAATCTTACTCCAATTGGTCAAACGGGGGCGCTATAGCAATTTTTTGAAAATTGAAACTTTAAACAGGCAAAAGTCATGCCTCGTTTGGCCGACAGCCATTAGACCTGCTTACACATGTGCCTTGACTAATGAGGAACACATCTATCACGTTGACCAGTAAGCACCGCCCTTAGATTGTCCGCAATCTTGAGCAGTTTGAAAAACACTTAAACCCAGGATTTTTCAGCTATTTGCGTGAAACTGTATGATCTGTGTGATCTCCTTTTTCACAGGTTCTTGTCTGTTGGTGGCTTCTCGCTTAAATGTGTGCCCCACAACCTGAAGGTCACCAGTTCAAGCCTCACTTGGTGCAGACTTCATTCAAGTTGCATTTCACACAACATGACTATCAATGAATACATCTGCAATTGTTAAAGATAACATGAAATACTTAATTGAGTGTTTTTTACATACAGCTGATCTACAATCTCACAACTTTTCAGATAGCAATGAGAGTATGTTTTTTCAATGTATAACATACTTCATTGTGAAAATAGCCAATGTACAATCTGACAACTTTTAATGGTTTGTGAGCTTGTGGATCGGCTACTTTCACTAATTTTGGTTCTGAGGAGATGTACAATTTCTTCATTGGTAAATGGTTTGTGAACGAGTGATCTTAGTGTTAGTGAAACAGGGGCTTGGGTCATGACAGAAGGCAAGAGTTTGTGATCCTCCACAGACAATATCAGCCTGGACAAAGATATAGCACTATAGGTAGTGTTGCAGCTACCTAAGAGTGCTTCATGACCGTAAGGTTGCCGGTTCAAGCCTCACTTGATGCAGACTCATTTAAGTTGAAATGCAAAAAACATGACTCAATCTATTCCGTTTCCATGGCGCTCTCTCTCTCTCTTCAATCTATTCCATTTCCATGTCTTTCTCTTCAATCTATTCCGTTTCCATGTCTTTCTCTCTGTCTCTTCAATCTATGCCATTTGTCTCTCTCTATGTCTCTTCAATCTATTCCGTATCTCTCTCTCTCTCTCTCTCTCTCTCTCTCTCTCTCTCTCTCTCTCTCTCTCTCTCTCTCTCTCTCTCTCTCTCTCTCTCTCTCTCTCTCTCTCTCTCTCTCTCTCTCTCTCTCTCTCTCTCTCTCTCTCTCTCTCTCTCTCTCTCTCTCTCTCTCTCTCTCTCTGAGGGGTGGCCATAGCTGAGTGGTTAGTGAGCCCGCCTAAGGAGCCAGAGACTCTGGTTGCCCGGGGTACGATTCCAGGCCAGGTCAGCAAATGTGTCGATGAAATGAAATTTGTCCCTGAGCAAGACTCTTAACCCCTAATTGCTCACAGGCACTCATTGGAAACAAGACCGCAAGGACTTTCATGAACTGACCTGTTAAAGGAATTATCATTTCTCTTTCTCTCTCCTGGCCCCATATTATCGCTGCTTGCAGCTATATTTATTATTATTCTTCCGCCGTTTTTGCCAGTTCTGGCCTAACCGCCTGGTCACTTCTTATGAAATTCGGCAATATGGTAGAGGGCTATGCCAAACGGCGAAAACCCGAAACTCACAACCATTGGCCAAAGGGTGGCGCTGTAGCACTCAATTGAACATGCCAACTTTGAACAGGTACAGCTCATGCCCTGTTCGACCTACAGCCATGAAACTTCGATACACACATGCGTCTCCTCATGCCTAACAACTTTCACACTCTGACTTTTGACCTCTGACCTTTAGATCTCCCACCATTTCGAATTCTATGAAAAGCAGTAAAAAAGACTCTTCCTTCGTACAGATTGAGCAATCTGTACGAAACTGTATACACATGAACTTTGGACCAATGCCGACAGACGTGAGCAAGCGGATTTTCCATAAGTGAAAACGTTAAGCTTTTATAAGCCAATGAAAATTGCAGTTTTATGACAATTATTCATCTGCCCCTAAAACATACATGCAGACTCGCATTTGTTTGACACTTTGCAATATTGTAGAAGGTCATTCCAAGTATCACTGAAACCAATCTTACTCCAATTGGTCAAAGGGGGGCGCTATAGCAATTTTTTGAAAATGCAAACTTTAAACAGGCAAAAGTCATGCCTCGTTTGGCCGACAGCCGTTAAACCTGCTTACACATGTGCCTTGACTCATGAGGAACACATGTATCACTTTGACCAGTAAGCTCTGCCCTTAGATTGTCTGCAATTTTGAGCAGTTTGAAAAACATTTAAATCCAGGATTTCTGAGCAATTTGCATGAAACTGTGTCAAATACATGTTTGAGGCCCTTTTTCACAGGTTCAGGTGTGTTGGTTCAATAGCTTGATTGCTTAATCATCTGCCTTGAAACCATAGGGTAGCCGGTTCGAATCCCACCTCAGGTAGACTTAATTATAATTGCATTGCACACAACATGAATACATGTGCAATTGTTAAAGATGACGAGAAATGAATACTTGAAAGTAGTTATTTTCAATGTATGACGTACTTCATTCGCGCTTTTGTTTTGTTTTGTTGGATTCTCCCTTTTCACTGTCTAAGGCTGTGTATTGGATAGCTCCACCAGTAGAGTGTGAGTCTCATGTGCCAAAGGTCCCTGGTTCGAATCCCACTTATTACAGTTCACATTTAAATTGCATTGTACAAAACATGACCCTGTTAATTCAGACATGTGCAATGTTTAGACAATAACACGAAATGCTTTTGAGAGTAGTTGTTTTTTATGTATGACATACTTTCTTGTGAAAATAGCCGATCTACAATCTCACACCTTTTTAGATAGCAACGCGTTGTGAGCTTGTAGATCGACTATTTTCCACTAGTTTCCATTCCGAAATATATTGAGCAGTTTGAAAAACATTTAAACCAAGGATTTCTGAGCAATTTGCGTGAAAGTGTGTCATGTGTGTAAACTCCCTTTTCACTAGTACAGGTCTGTTGGCCCAATGGCTTAATCATCTGCCTTGAAACCACAGGGTTCCTGGTTCGAATCCCACGTCATGTAGAATTCATTATAATTGCATTGCACACAACATGACTGTATCAATGAATACATGTGCAATTGTTAACCAGTAAACTCCGCCCTTAGATTGTCTGCAATTTTGAGCAGTTTGAAAAACATTTAAATCCACTATTTCTGAGCAATTTGCGTGAAAGTGTGTCATGTGTGTGAACTCCCTTTTCATCAGTTCGGGTCTGTTGGCCCAATGGCTTAATCATCTGCCTTGATACCAGAGGGTCGCCGGTTCAAATCTCACCTCATGCAGACCTCAACTCAATTGCATTGCACACAACATGACTGTATCAATGAATTAGGTTTCGAGAGCCATCAGGCTTCGAAAGCTATTACATCTCTACACTTTCACTATTATTATTAAGGTTTCGAGAGCCTATCAGGCTTCGAAGCCTTATTGGGTTCCTTGGCTTTCACTATTATTAAGGTTTCGAGAGCCTATCAGGCTTCGAAGCCTTATTGGGTTCCTTGGCTTTCACTATTATTAGGTTTCGAGAGCCTATCAGGCTTCGAACCCTATTACATCTGTAAGAGTTCATTATTCTTCCGCCGGTTTTGCCAGTTCTGGCCTAACCGCGTGGTCACTTTTTATGAAATTCGGCAATATGGTAGAGGGCTATGCCAAACGGCGAAAACCCGAAACTCACAAACATTGGCCAAAGGGTGGCGCTGTAGCACTCAATTGAAATATGCCAACTTTGAACAGGTACAACTCATGCCCTGTTTGACCCACAGCCATGAAACTTCGATGCACACATGCGTCTCCTCATGCCTAACAACTTTCACACTCTGACTTTTGACCTCTGACCTTTAGATCTCCCACCATTTCGAATTCTATGAAAAGCAGTAAAAAAGACTCTTCCTTCGTACAGATTGAGCAATCTGTACGAAACTGTATACACATGAACTTTGGACCAATGCCGACAGACGTGAGCAAGCGGATTTTCCATAAGTGAAAACGTTAAGCTTTTATAAGCCAATGAAAATTGCAGTTTTATGACAATTATTCATCTGCCCCTAAAACATACATGCAGACTCGCATTTGTTTGACACTTTGCAATATTGTAGAAGGTCATTCCAAGTATCACTGAAACCAATCTTACTCCAATTGGTCAAAGGGGGGCGCTATAGCAATTTTTTGAAAATGCAAACTTTAAACAGGCAAAAGTCATGCCTCGTTTGGCCGACAGCCGTTAAACCTGCTTACACATGTGCCTTGACTCATGAGGAACACATGTATCACTTTGACCAGTAAGCTCTGCCCTTAGATTGTCTGCAATTTTGAGCAGTTTGAAAAACATTTAAATCCAGGATTTCTGAGCAATTTGCGTGAAAGTGTGTCATGTGTGTGAACTCCCTTTTCACTAGTTCAGGTGTGTAGGTTCAATAGCTTGATAGCTTAATCATCTGCCTTGAAACCACAGGGTTGCTGGTTCGAATCCCACCTCAGGTAGTCTTCATTATAATTGCATTGCACACAACATGACTATATCAATGAATACATGTGCAATTGTTAAAGATGACGAGAAATGCATACTTGAAAGTAGTTATTTTCAATGTATGACGTACTTCATTCGCGCTTTTGTTTTGTTTTGTTGGATTCTCCCTTTTCACTGTCGAAGGCTGTGTATTGGATAGCTCCACCAGTAGAGTGTGAGTCTCATGTGCCGAAGGTCCCTGGTTCGAATCCCACTTATTACAGTTCACATTTAAATTGCATTGTACAAAACATGACCCTGTTAATTCAGACATGTGCAATGTTTAGACAATAACACAAAATGCTTTTGAGAGTAGTTGTTTTTTATGTATGACATACTTTCTTGTGAAAATAGCCGATCTACAATCTCACACCTTTTTAGATAGCAACGCGTTGTGAGCTTGTAGATCGACTATTTTCCACTAGTTTCCATTCCGAAATATATTGAGCAGTTTGAAAAACATTTAAACCAAGGATTTCTGAGCAATTTGCGTGAAAGTGTGTCATGTGTGTGTGAACTCCCTTTTCACTAGTACAGGTCTGTTGGCCCAATGGCTTAATCATCTGCCTTGAAACCACAGGGTTCCTGGTTCGAATCCCACGTCATGTAGAATTCATTATAATTGCATTGCACACAACATGACTGTATCAATGAATGCATGTGCAATTGTTAACCAGTAAACTCCGCCCTTAGATTGTCTGCAATTTTGAGCAGTTTGAAAAACATTTAAATCCAGTATTTCTGAGCAATTTGCGTGAAAGTGTGTCATGTGTGTGAACTCCCTTTTCATCAGTTCGGGTCTGTTGGCCCAATGGCTTAATCATCTGCCTTGATACCAGAGGGTCGCCGGTTCAAATCTCAGATGTAATTATTAATACAACACCTACAGTAACCACATACAGCCGATCTACAATGTGACGCGTTATGAGCTTGTATGTATATAATAAGCAACCCATGCTGTATGATAACTTACCACATATGAAATCCAATTCTGTCTATCCAATGGCTCAGTCTGTACTGTGGCCATAGCTGAGTGGTTAGTGAGCCCACCTAGGGAGCCAGAGGCCCTGGTTGCCCCAGGTACGATTCCAGGCCAGGCCAGCAAATGTGTCGATGAAATGAAATTTGTCCCTGAGCAAGACTCTTAACCCCTAATTGCTCACAGGCCCTCATTGGAAACAAGACCGCAAGGACTTTCATGAACGGACCTGGAATTATCCTTATCCTTTACACTGTCTACCCACAAGTCTATAGGTCCCTGGTTCAAACCCCAATTTAACCGGTCCAAATATAATTTACTGAACAAAAATCATGACTTTGTTAATTAATGCATGTTCACTTCTTCTCTCTCGCTCTCTCTCTTACTGCCTCTCTCTCTCTCTCTCTCTCTCTCTCTCTCTCTCTCTCTCTCTCTGCCACTCTGTCACTGTCTGTCTGCCAGTCTGCCACTCTGTCACTGTCTGTCTGTCTGCCAGTCTGCCACTCTGTCACTGTCTGTCTGCCAGTCTGCCACTCTGTCACTCTGTCACAGTCTGTCTGTCTGCCAGTCTGCCACTCTGTCACTGTCTGTCTGTCTGCCAGTCTGCCACTCTGTCACTGTCTGTCTGTCTGCCAGTCTGCCAGTCTGCCACTCTGTCACAGTCTGTCTGTCTGTCTGCCAGTCTGCAACTCTGTCACTGTCTGTCTGTCTGCCAGTCTGCCACAGTCTGTCTGTCTGCCAGTCTGCCACTCTGTCACTGTCTGTCTGTCTGCCAGTCTGCCACTCTGCCACTCTGTCACAGTCTGTCTGTTTGTCTGTCTGCCACTCTGTCACAGTCTGCCAGTCTGCCAGTCTGTCACAGTCTGCCAGTCTGCCACTCTGTCACTGTCTGTCTGTCTGTCTGTCTGCCAGTCTGCCAGTCTGCCACAGTCTGTCTGTCTGCCAGTCTGCCAGTCTGCCACAGTCTGTCACAGTCTGCCAGTCTGCCAGTCTGCCACTCTGTCACAGTCTGCCAGTCTGCCATTATTCTCGAAACCGCTCATTGCTGCTTGCAGCTATATTTGCACTTGTAATTGTACTTGTGTCAAAAATGAATGATACCATCTAATGATGTAGAAGTTGACTATCTCTTTTATCTTGATGATCAAAAGGTATGGCTGTAGGGGTGCCCGGTGGCTCAGCCAGTTAGTGCACAGACCATAGAGTATTCTCCTTGTGAGTGTGAGGACCTGGGTTTGAATACGACTCCAATCTTGTCTGGCATGTCTCTCCTCTCTCTCTCTCTGCACTTGGTTTCCTGTCTCTCTACACTGGCCATCTGTTCAAGCATAGCCAAAATCAATAAAGGCATAGGAATATGCACAATACAGGATATTATACTTGTCTGTTTCACTTTGACATGAATTCTCACTTTGAAATCATTTCTCAAAGCAAATAAAAAATCTCTGCCAGGAGATTCATGTTTTCACCCCTGTGTGTGTATGCACATTGGTGACATTTTCATAGGGAAGGGATTGACAGATGTCCTGTATTAGCTGATCTTAAGAGTAGCTGATCTAGAAGTGTTCGGGAAGCGGTATAGCGGTGGATCATGTCCTGAAGGCCGTTGATTACCTTGTATAGTCCATCACCAGTGTTTTGTACTGGATGCAGGTAGCAACTGGGAGCAAGTGAAAGGAACGCAGAAGGGTGGACATGACAAAATTGGGGATGATCACGACCAGGTGTGCCGTGTGGCATTCTGGATCAGTTGAAGGGCTTTGAGTGAGCATGCTGGCAGTCCAGTAAGGAGGGAGTTGCATTAGACGAGCCTGGAGATCACTGAAGCTTGGATAATGAGCTGGACAGACTTGTTGGTGAGCAAGCGTGTGATCCTCCAGCTGTTGTACACTTGTTAAAGTTTTCAGTTTTGGCTACTGTTATAGAGGTTAATGGCTATGTCCCGACTCCTGACCATAAACTCACGCAGTGCTAAATTGACAATCTAAACGTATGCTTCAATGTTAAAACAGCGGAGCATGTGAGCTGATGTTGGTGACAATCTGGAGTCATTTATTACAAGTGAATGTCGTAACTGCCTTCAGAAATAAATGGAGATGGTCTTAGTATAGTGAAAAACAGTGAAAAGTGAGAACGAAGATAGATAAATAGACTCTGTAGTAACACTGTACAATACTGTACGGACAATGACTATGTCATTCAGCATAGCAACTTTAGTTAAAATAAGTGTTAAATAGCTCTATATTCTTGATAGTACTCATTGCTATAGAGTGTTTGTTCAGTAAAAGGAGTCTCCCATGTCTCTCCAGCTCTTTATTAAACAGAAAATGCATTTTCAGTGCTCTCTCCTGATTGGCTAAATGTTGTCACCTACCTGAAAATGTACTATATTCAGCTGGAGAGACCCCTGTGACCGCACAAACGCTCTGTAGCAATGATTACTATCAGAATATAGTACTTTAACCTTTTTAACCAAAAAAAAACAACAACACTTACCCTACCTTTAAATAAATCACCATCAAATATTTCATCACTTTTAATTTTGAATACTTCAGTATCAAACCCGCTCTCATGATTACATCAAAGTGTTTCTGAGGAAATAAATAAAGGTTGAATGAATGTGTGTGTGTGTGTGTGTGTGGGGGGGGAGGGGTGATACAATGACACTGACTGTGTTTCTTCTTCTTTTTGTCCTGCATAGTGCAGGCCATTGTGTACAGGGTTACTATTAGTATTGTTATTGCATTATTTATTGTGGGTTTTACATTTTTGGTGATGTTTTACTCTCTCACTCTGTATCTGTACCTTAACTGCTGTGCCGCCTCTGGCGACTGAATTGTCCCCATGGGATCAAGACAGAACCCAATCAATCTCACCCTGCATACGGCTCTCCTGGTGTGACAACCACTTAAATGGATGCACATGAATCTATAGTCAGTTGTGTGTGCAATCGTAAAGTGCGTATATTATGTTTGTAGTGGAACATGACCTGACTTTACTATCACTCAACCACTCGTTAATAACGAGGACAAGAATGCACTTTTAAGATAATATCATCAAATGTAAAGAAGAGAGGAACCTTCAAATTAAAACAGAAGAAAGGTCAAATGTTCTCCCTTACTAGTATGTTTGAATGTTGGCTGTCAAAAAACAATGGGGTCTATAAACTAGCACTCTTGTACATGTTCTGTTCTCACTTGCAACTTGCACACACATCGCAGATTGGGACTTGGCCTGACAATAATGTTCAGTCCTGAGATTTTTGTACAGTAGTTGTTGCTTTAATCCCTGTGTACAGTGCAAACCTACAGGATCGAGAGATCGCTGCAATGATTGCCTTGAAGGACAGCTGAATGTCCAGCACCACCACTGCCAGGTTCTTGGCAGTTGGAACAGGAGCCACTAGGGTATTGTCAATGGAAACGGAAAGATATTGTAAAGAAAGAGAGAAGCTCAGTCTTGTCTGCACTGAGCTTGAGGTGGTGAGAAGGCATCCTCTGTGAAATGTCAGTCAGGCATGCAGCGATGCGCTCTTCAACCTGTGTGGCAGAGGGAGGAAAGGAGAACAACAGTTGAGTCATAATTCAATGAGCTTTACAGGCCCTGTAAAGTACAGACCCTTGGGGACCCCGGTCAAGAGGGTGCAGTGCGGGATGAAAGCAAACCTTTGAGTGCCATCCCAGTGATCCCCAGGTCAGAAAGGTAGTCCGGTAGAAGCTGATGATTGAGAGTGTGTGTGTGTGTGTGTGTTTCAACGTGCGTGTGTGCGTACGTGCGTGTGTGCGTGCGTGCGTGTCAACGTTCGTGTGTGCGTATGTGTGTGCGTGCGTGCGTGTGCGCATGCGTGCACGCTGCTTACCACTCCTCACACACACACACACACACACACACACACACACACACACACACACACACACACACACACACACACACACACACAGAGAGAGAGTTATTTGGGACTTTTTAAAACCATGCTGTTACTTTTTGGGACAGGTATTTATTATTTTGCTAATGTGGTTTGACTTTAGTTATTTTATTTTGAGTTAACTTGCAGTTTGTTCTGCAAAATGTGCCCAAGTCTAAATTGAGCGTACCCATGCAAACACAGGTGCATAAGCAGGCACACGCACACACATGCACACATGCATGTGCATAAACCCTCACACACAGACAGGCACGCACGCACACGCGCACACACACACACACACACACACACACACACACACACACACACACACACACACACACACACACACACACACACACACACACACACACACACACACACACATAGATAAACATGCTGTGCAGTACAAACACTCAACACCTGCTTTTTGTTATGTGGAGCACACGTTTTTTGTGTGTGTCTTTTGTTGCAAAATTGGTTTTGGAGCAGTGAGAGCAGAGAGCACAGCTTATTGTTTAATAAACAATTGCACAGTATTTCTTTTTGCCTGCCTATCTGTTTGACTGACAGATTTATTCATCACTGAGTGAGATAGCATTGACTTGGAACGAAGTTTGTTCAATGTTGAAAAAATAAAATAAAAAATGTAAACCTTCAAGCTACTTTTGCCATGTTACTGTAGCTTAGTTTGCTACATTTCTCTGAGGGGTAGCTTTGTTGTAGTGAGTCTCTAGGACCCTATCTCCTATCTCCTGGGGGTGGGTATGGATGGCTTGGGTATGGGGGGTGTTGGTTGGGGGGAATAGCGGTGGCAATCTGCCCATTACATTTTGAAATATCCTGTGTGCAAGTGCACATTTTGGCTTACGGGTGGTGAAACTTGGTCGTCACCAAAATCATTAGGGTGTAACGGTCCACTCCTCAGCCCTTGGACTTTGTGTTTATTAGTTTTGGACTTTTACTTATATATTCCTGTTATGTTTGGTCTTCTAGGTGGTGTTCACTCTCCATTCCGACATCTCACCACTCCGACAAGTGGCTTCCGCGTGCGGTTAGGGTTAGGGTTAGGGTTAGGTATAGGGTTCGTCAACGTCGGAAAGGCGACATGTCGGAAAGGAGAAATGCACCCCTTCTAGGTCTGTGTAGTTTGTTGCCTGTTCTCATTAGCTATCTGTACCTCTCTTGTCTAACCAGTCCTGTGATTTGCCAGTGTTTCCCCCTGTGTCCTCTTGATTGTCAGTTGTGTTCACCTGTGTCTAGTTAGTCCCAGTCTTGTTATTGCCCTTGAGTTTTCTGTTGCGTGCTCTGTTGTAAATGTATGTCAGTGTTTATTCCTAGCTCCTAGTGTTGGTATTTCCTAATATCATATTTTTGCTTCTAATTCTGTATTCCGGGTCTCCTCGTGTATTCCTGTGTCTGTTTGTTCCTGGTCCTGTTCTTTGGTTAATAAATCCCTTGTATTCGATCTGCTCTGCCTGTGCCTGGTTGTTCTGCACCTGAGTTCTACAACTCCCTGTCTCGAACAGTAACAGTGGGTCCTGAACAACTCCTGTATGGCAGTTGTTCTCAAACTTTTCAGGCCTTGACCCCACAAGATAATCATAGTTGAACTGGGGACATGCACCCCCTGATGGCCACTTAGAATGTAGGAGTTGAGGCATTTAATTTAGTTTGACTCGGTTCCACAGATAAATATTGTGAAAATAGCAGATCTACGTGTACAAGCTCACAACGCTTCGCAAAGGCGTTACATCTTTCTTATATTATTTGACAATTTGGCCAATGTTTCACCAGCTTTTACAGTATAGTTTGTTGATGATTTTATTTGTATTTTTTGTAAGTATTAAAAAGGTCTTAAATTGTCACTTCACTGCCATCTGGGGGACCCCCCCCCCAAGAAAAATCATTGGGGTCCCGACCCACAGGTTGAGAACCACTGCTCTATGGCGCACTGAAAGTGCACAGCAAATTCCAAGGCAATGCAAACAGTAGTTTGGGAGTAAAGTGGTAGATGGACAGATCATGGACCGACTGTCCAAAATAGCAGGCCAATAACTATATACTGTAGAGTGCAAAGGTAACTAGAAAAGTGCACTCCTTGGAGCACAGGTCTCTGCCAGGCCTGCTCGCTTACCCAGGGGAAGCTGCGTGGGGGTACAACAGACGGTGAACCTGTTCACATTTGTGGCATCCCCTGTGGGCGGAAGTGAAAGCGGTTTTGGAGGTGCGCTCTACAGAGGCCCTTGGGTTCAGGATTTTTATGAAATGATTTGCTAAACAGGCCCCTCCCACAAACTTTGGAAGCCAATCATAGCCGAATGGAATCTGAAAAATCTGACTGGTATATCACATTACTCCAGAGATCAAGTGTATTGTGAATTGATGTGTGGGAGTTTTGGACAAAATGTGTAGTAGTAGTAGCAGAAAAATGGGTGTTTTGAAGGAGGTCATGGGCAGTTTCCTCATAGTTGATAGGCCAAAAGGTGAAGCGCCCTGTTATAGTACCACTATGAGGCAGATTTTAAGAATTTGGGGTGGAGGTTCTTCCTTGGCCTACTGGGAATGAGCGTGCAAAGTTTCAATCTAAACTTGTGCAGGCCCTTTGCCAGTGTTGGGTGATTTGGTCTGTTATTTACAGTAGCTGCTGGTGTGGTGACCTCTCGTAGTCTTCCAGACTGACAAGGAGCCGTTGGCAGAGAATTGTTGTTCCAGCCTCTTAGAGAACTGTTGTTTGGCCTGGTTTAGTCATAGAATCATTTTTCACAAGTTTTATTTTTAGATGAACCTCATCTTACAGCCACTCATGTACTTCAAGTGGAACATATATCTTAGGTTAGCCTACAGTTGCCCTTTCCATTTTTTGGGACAGACTCTTGTTTATAGTTTCCTGCAATTGAGGACAGTAAGAGATATTCAGCAACTCATGAACCCTTGCGTACTTTTTCTGCGTCAATTCCCCGAAAATAGCAGATCTACAAGCTTGCAATGTGTCGCATTTGTTATGAGCTCGTAGATCAGCTATTTTCGATTTAGAGATTTGATGTAGAGGGAACTAGTGGACCTAGTATAGAGCCTTGGGGGACTACTAAGAACTAAGAATAAAGGGTTTAAGTGGTTTAAGACACAGCTCTGATAGATAGTGTCTTCTAAGCGGGTTAAATGGTTTCCCTTTAACAGCAGATGATATTTGATCTCCAATAGCAGTAAACAAATGTGTTCATTAGAGATGAGTAGGTCTGCTTTATAATTCTATCATTTCATCTCCAAGTCACAATAAATTCCTGATGTGGGTGGCACAAGGTTCTGAATGGGTATGGGTAAATGTGTATGTATTTCCTCTGGGGATAGCTGAAACTGATTCATAATAACGATGTGCATCTGCATAACAGCTACAGGAAATCAAGTAAATTGTATATTTTTGACAGGTTTGCCCATCTGGTAACCAGGCATTTTCCACTCATTTAGGTTCAGGGAAGTCTACAGAGTAGAGACCAAGGACATTGAAGTGAAAATGGCAAGTCAGAGTCTCACAAATAAAAAGAGCAGTGTTGTCTGTGTGAGGGCTAGTTCATCACACTGCAAAACTGCTTCTCTCAACCTCATTTTGAAGCAGTTTTATTTTTATGTAGACTATGAAGAAGGTTAGAAAAAATCCATAATTGTTTTTCCACCTGCAATAAAAGAACCCCCTCCTACTTTTAAACAGTGTGACTATGGTAGCAACAGGGAGGAGTGCACCTTTCTGTTCATCTGCTGCACGAGAATAGGAGCTGTCTGGGTGATGGCCATTATGGTTCCAACTACTGCCTGAGCATTCGCTCCGCCGGGATCACTGAAGTGTTGGAACTAACAAGCTCGGGATGCAGACGGTGGATGCACAAATGGGATTTTTGTCCTGAAAGCGTCTGGGTTTGCTCCCCTGTCTTCAGCGAGGCGGGACAGACCGAGGAGAGGCAGTTTGGATGGGACTGAATTGTCTAAGTTATGCGCCGGCAGAATTGAGACGATTAGATCTGATAATCTGGCTAATGATCTACTCTGGGGTATAGAATTGAATGAGCGCTCCATGTGTGCGGGCCCTCCTTTATATTCTCTTTCACAAGGGCTCACTCACAAGTAGCAAAGAGAAGACTGTAATGTGCCAGAAGACATGCGATCGTTTAGGATTAAGCACAATCATGGATGCGCACACGTACTTTATGGAAGCACACAGGCACATGCCACAGCCACTTCTCTGTTCAAACAAGCATTTACTGTATACATGCAAGGGAAATGCATTCACACATACAGTACACGCGCACACACAGACACTCTCTCTCACACGCGCACACACTCTCACTCTTACACGTGCGCGCATGCACACACACTCACTCTCACACGTGCACACACACTCACTCTCACTCTCACTCTCACATGTGCACGCACACACACACTCACGCACAAACGCACGTACGCACGCACACACACAGTCAATGCTCCCACGGCCTCAAGGTCCGAGCTCAGCACCGATTAAAAGATGTGTCATTGATGGACGAGGCCCCTAGCTCCTCCCTCTAAGGCATGTCATAGTGGGCTTGGGAGCAACCTACTTCATTTCACTAGCATAATGGGTAAACAGAGTGTGATCAGTCCAATTACCCTCTCGTCGCAGAGGCGTTCTGGCGGGATTGGCCCGCGGAGATAGATAGAGCGAGCTGTCGATGTGGGAGAGAGTCACAACAGTAGCAGCACCTGCTGCCTGGAGCCCTCAGTTGTATGAATCTCAATTTGTTTGTACAGCCGTGCAGGAAAACAGTAGCCAAGAAGTGCGCCCTCTGAGGGTGGGTGCCACCGGCTGCCCCCCTCTGACTGCTGCTCTGTGCTGTCTGTGGATGTATTGGTGTGGTTTTCATCAAAGAAACCAGCCAATGCTGGGTCCTAGCCCTAATGTTATCCACCCACTGTATTGTTTTCCGCTTGGTTCGCGGCGTGCTTGACTTTCAAGGACTTTGAAAGTTTTTTTATTTTATATTTTTTGACAGCTAAGTAATATTTCACACTTCACTGTTGCAGGATTTTTTTCCCTTCCTCCTCATAAATAACTAACTGCAAAGGTTGCTTCACATGTTCTTGCAAGTTCTTTGTGGTTACCTCTGAAAGACTCACAGATCCTGAATAGATGTACGTAACCTTGACAGAGTGAAGTTATTGCTTCCAGTTAATCTACCTCACATCTGCCCTCACATTAAATGGACTTAATTGGATAGGCTCTTTGTCCTGTTCTTGTGATCCAAAGACATGCTAATCAGCCCTAAAGAAAATCGAAATCTACCTTCCTCAGTGTCCTCCTGGACTGTGGCTATAGCTGATGAAAATATAAACATGCATTTGGCTCTCTATCATTGAGTATGATGACATATCCCCCCCCCCCCCCTTCAATTCTAAGAAAAATAAATATTGCTGTCTTTTGAAAGATTGAGATAAATTCACAGTGAGAACTAACAGAGAAAGTAAAAATTACCTATCAGGATTCAGTTGAGTCCGATAATTGAACGTAATACCTTTCAAATAGCATATTGATTGAAAGAAGACTCTATTTTTCAAACACAGGGAGTAAAAAATAAATCTCTTTGTTGTTTCTTTTTTTTTACAGTGCAAATTAATGAAAGATGCTGTAGCCTACAGAATGATGCACATTGTAATGAGATGAAAACACGTTTGACAGAGGTATACATTGTGCCGTGGGGCGTGGGAGCATGAGGCATCAGGTAGATGACAGGGAACATGACTTCAAAGAAATATTTCTTATCTTGGGTCTTTTTACATAAAAATGGCACTTCCCGTCTTGCTTTTAGTCCACCAATGATAATGGTGTGACTGTGAATATTAACACTTGTTCCATGTGATTTGACAGAGAGAGAGAGAGAGAGAGAGAGAGAGAGAGAGAGAGAGAGAGAGATCACAATCATGTCATGATTTATTATCTGGCAGTCCTCAGGTGAATTCATTGAAAAATACAGCATCTCTTTTACCTCTAACATATCTCTGTTGGCCCCACCTCTCCAATCAAACACAGTACAGTAGAGGAATTTGGACTAGAATGCTGAAGGACAATACATTGACCATGGATGTAAAGTGCTGTTTTTCTCTCTATGGCTCTATCCATCTGTCTGTCTGCCTGTCATTCTTTCTCCCCCCTCTCTCTCACACTCACACACACACACACACACACACACACACACACACACACACACACACACACACACACACACACACACACACACACACACACACACACACACACACACACACACACAAAGGAACTCCCCTTTTCAGTATACTGTAGGAATCTGGGGCTGCTGTAAAGAGTGCTGAAGGATATCACCTGGAAGTCCTTTATCCTCCCTCCTCTATCTGCCTCTCTCTCTCTCTCTCTCTCTCTCTCTCTCTTTTTCTCTCTCTCTCTAATATGCATAAAACAAACACATGTCAAGTACAGAACAGATATAGGTAGGCAACATATAATCTACTCAATGATTCATCATCATCTGTTTGGTAGATATTACTTCTGTGGCAATATCTCCCAGGGAATCAGCGTCCTGGAGGGGTCTACTCCTTGGGCTAACATTGGCTGGCATAAAGTTTTACATGAATAATTATTGGAAACATTAAAAGAAAAAGAAAGCACCCACTGGGTCTGTTCAACCTTGAGGTTGGCAAAATCATGCGTTTTAAGTGTTTATACATGCAGCGTTTGGAGATCTCTGCTTGTCCTCCACAACACCGGCTCTGACAGTCTCCTGCAGTCAGTCGGGCGCGTTTGCATGATGCGCAGCGCCTCCCCAACTAGTGCCCTCACTTTGACAAAGTCCTGGACGAGAGCGGGTCTGCTGAAGTGGTTCTATTGGTCCTAATGGAAAGATCTATCTCAGATGTCCAATGTCCCCGCGCAGTTGAATTGGTTTATATACAGATTATCGAATTGTTTTCCTTCTAATTTAAAGTAGCCTATAGCTACCGAGATCAGTTTGGGTGAAAACAATGTTCGGCTTGTGGTCATTGCGCTGTCTGTCGCTTTTGGCTGTTGCCTTTGACCCTTTTCGTCCCAAGTCAGAGGCACATGCGGAGATAATAAGTTCTCCAAAAACGATCAACAGACTTCATCACCGCGCGGAGGCAACGCTGCCTTTGGGGGGACGCGCGCTCCTACAACCAACGGGGGTCAAAGAAGTGGCAACAAAGCCCTACAACAAAACACATTTCACCAATGGTTATGATGAGATGGAATCGATCATCTCCGGACTCGTGGAGGGAAACTATGCCAGAGAAATACGAAAAGACTTAGAAAGGAGACTTGGGAAGAAGGAGGTACACGCTGGGACGCACCACGCGAGTGCTGAAAAGCTACCGGACAGTTCCAAGCGTTTCGTGGCATCCCGTAGAAAGTACGACACGTTGTCCGAGGACAGCCGTGTGCTGTTTTTACTAGAGGACACGATTCGCGACAGGAGACGGAGAAAAACTCGCAGCGTGGCTACAACCGTCGCCGAAATGTTGGATAGGAGTACAGCTGGAGAGACGCTGGCCGGAGAGAGGGTTTTGGAGACGGCGCAAGGTGTTTACAACCCGAGAGCCGAGTATCGACGCGTCGGAGAGGAAAGCAGGGGTCCGTCCAACAACCCGAGGCAGAACGAGCCGCAGCTGGACACCTCGACCTTTGCGCTGTCCGGAGACTCCGCGCACAACCAGGCCATGGTGCATTGGTCTGGACACAACAGCAGTGTGAGTTTCACATGTTAAAAAAAAAAAAAAAACACTGTCACAAATTACACTAATCTGTCACAAAATGTGCGAGAATAATGCAGACTTTTTTGATTAAGAGTGTAAATCAGTAAAACGGTTAATAATATCTGTAAAATATAAGACCGTATAAAATAAGTCCGTCTGGGTGGGGTGGTTTATTGTCTTAATGATTAGCCTTCATCATTACGCACAGCTGTCGCCCATTGAACGCCATTCCCGTGAAGGAACACATTTTTGTCACTAATTCAAATATAAAAATTGCACAATATTTATTCACAAAAACCCATCATATCATTTTATAACCCTATTTTTTTTATTTATAGGCTATATTGTTTTTTTGTGAAGAAGTCACGTATTGCGCGCCGTTTCGTGCCGACTTTCTGTTTGACTGTGTGTGATATTATTGTCTCTACACTACAGTCTCTGCCCAATAGTTTGCCCCAAACAATAATTACAATGAAGAATCTGTCACAGCCCACAACTTTTAATTGATAGTTAGCTTGCCACAGCAGGTCGATCCACTCGACACTGAGTTATGGAGAGGTGGAAGCATTTTGAACATACCATTAGGCCATAATCAAAACACATTAATTATTTATGAAATAATCAAGTTCTTGTATTCACAGGAAGGTGCAGCTGCTGCAATTAAACGGGATTGCGCCCAAAGTGACACGATCTGACACTGATGAGACACACTGACTGTGACCTTTTGGCAAATGAAGTATGACTTTGCCTTTGACATTTGGCTCACAAACTTAGTGGGTCTAATTGCCCGGTTGAATAAGCGTCGCAATAGCTTTGTCGTCGGTAGTATAAAGTAGCTTTTTAAGGCTACTTAATTTTCACTAGCAAAAATTGGATTCGATATCAACTGTGGACTTGCACAGTCAGGGAGTAACCACTGAGTGTCCTGGGGTTATAACTACACTCACTACTCTCTCTCTCTCTCTCTCTCTCTCTCTCTCTCTCTCTCGCTCTCTCTCTCTCTCTCTCTCTCTCTCTCTCTCTCTCTCTCTCTCTCACACACACACACACACACACACACACACACTCTTTCTCTCTCTGTCTCTCTCATATTCCCTATTTCTCTCACATGAAGATATTGCAAAGCATACATACAGGAGGCAGAAAAGTAGGCTATTATAAATAACAAATCTATCTATCTATCTTCTGTGTTTATGTGTGCTATTGTCTATATAGTGGTGTTATTGTTTCTCAAAGTTTCCATTGAAATGCATCAAAGTTTTATCTATTATGAATGAACCTGTGATGTATTACAGTGTCACATTACATACCTTTTTTCCCCACATGAATGCGTTTCACACCCTGTAATGCATAATTTACATTTGAAGTTTACTCAGCCAGCTTTATAGATTTGTGGGACCCAAAACAAAATTATAGAAGTGATTTGAAGGCCTACAGTTCATGTAATATTTAGAGCTGATACTAAATTATCATTATTGTCATATCACTGACACAAAACCCAATGTTACAGATGTGACACTGCTTGAAAAATGATAAAATGGCTGCGTGAACACATACTGTACACCTCACTCCCAAAGGCAGAAAGCTTAAGAGGGAGACTTCACTGGTAATTTCATCCAAGAAGTACAACTGATAGAATAAACTAGAACTGATAGTAGTATCATTATGTCAGTAACTGTATTTGATATTAAACATTTGATTGAGCCTATGTGGTATCTCACATCAGGGGATATTTGTTTATATTAACAGACACAATAGATGGACTCTCATAGGTCAAATCTGCATGTAGTATATTTGTTCCAAATGTCCAATGATGGCAGGTGTCTTGACAGTATGATCATAATACAGATTTGAACATGTTTTTGGCCATTATGTTGTGGTTGGACATTAAAATGTTCCATTGACTGGTACAAGGAGCTCATTAAATTGATCCATCAAGCATACAACAGCAAGACATGCATTTTCGGCTAATAATTCACTATCTGTCGGATCAATACCTGTGTGTTCAGTTTGTAACATGGTTGTTGAGCTGAGATGTGGCTGTGCAGATGAATGATCTGAGCCACCCCCCCCCCCCCCCCCCACACACACACACACACACACACACACACACACACACACACACACACACACACACACACACACACACACACACACACACACACACACACACACACACACACACACACACACACACACACACACAGAGGACAAAAGCCTGTGGCAGATGATTTGGTTTGGTGGCGCTTGGTGTGATGCATTTGTCAGCAGTCAGTGATGTTATAGACGCTGGATGTGATGAACAACTTGCACATACTTGGTTTTGCTTCTCGGTGACAGACGACCGGTCTAGGATGTTAGGGCACTTAATGAGTGTCCTGATTGACGATAACCACCCATTCATAGCTCTTTAGCTGTAGGAGATGTCTGTTGTTGTGCCTTGCCTTGAACCAGTGTCCATAATTATGCTGGGGTGAGTCCCTGGTCAATCTCAGTGGTCAGGCATCTGAAATTGGACTCTTGCTCCTGGTCATCTGAAGGGAGAGTGGGGATGGGGGGAGCGTTAGATGAGGCCAGCTGCTCCCGTTTCCTTCGATATAAATCTCTTGGGTTTTTGTCATGTTTAAGTCGGAGGTGCTTAGAGACAGCCCAGCCTGTCAGTTCTCTGTTACGTTGTCTTGTTTGTTGCCAGAGATGAAGAATCAGACGAGCCACCTGGGTCATGTCATAGACGTACTTAATCAGAACGAGGCAGTTATTATGGAACATAATCTCATCTGAATAAATAGAGAATATGCCAGCGCCGTCGGAGATGGCTCGGCCCTGGGGGATGCCTGCGTTTATAATCGCTTCATTACGCAGACAGCCATTCAGTTGCGCATGCCACGACCGGTTGCAGGGAAACTCCTTGAGCCATAAAATGAGAGTGCTGGGGTGGGCTCGCAATTCACAGAGGTGTTTGTGGTTGTTAAAAATGGATGAAAAGTTGAGGAATCAGAGTCCTGGAAAGGGCCCTGTCTGGTTTCATTGAGATGTTGAAGGTAAAGTAACAATGCTTTATATTTGGCTTATTTTCCTCATCACGCCTCCGCTTTAAATGACCCACAGACCATTCTGAAGTAGTATTACCTGTAAATTATAATCCAGGGCAAGATTCCTTAAAAGCCACTTAAAACATATATAATACTTCATTTTATGACTAATAGCAAAACGAGTTGATCTACAAGCTCGTAAGATGTGTTGTGAGCTTGTAGATCTGCTCATTTTGCTATAACAAAAAGTGTAAATGTTTGAATTTGTTTTATAATTTTGGAAAATGTTCTCAAAATAAGGACACGTTGTTGTAATGTGGTTGAATGAAAACTCATGCGATGGTCAGATAATGTATGTACTCATATCCTGTACACAGTAAACTCCTGAGTATTAGTTTAACTCTGAGCATTTAATTGAATGCTTTCTGTCAACCTGAGTAGACATCATGGCCTCTGCCTGTCTACAGTGTATTCAGTTCATAGTATTGTAGATTTATTTAAAGTCATGCTTTTCAAGTTCACAATTTCAATGCGAATTATCCATTGGCACACTCTGATCCAAATGCTTCTTCGCAAAGAGCATGCTGCCGGTCGCTTGGCATTATTTCGCTGCTGGTCCCCGAATTCTAAATAAGCCTAGTACCCATGATTGGGCTGATGATTCTGCCCTTAAATTGTGAAGAGCGGGTAGCTAATCTAGCTACACTGAGAGGCTTTTCTTCATTGATGTGTGTGTATGAGCAGTGGCTGTCACAATGCTCCCAGGATGTACTGTGCACGTACGTACAAGTACATGCGGCACACACACGCGCAAACGTGCGCGCAAACACACACACACACACACACACACACACACACACACACACACACACACACACACACACACACACACACACACACACACACACACACACATACACACGTGCGCACATATCATCACTTTCGGGTGGAAACCTGGTATGCCCAAAACCGTTACTTTACAGAACATTTAGAAAACAACCTGTGTTCCCATGGATCCAATGTCGTTACTCAGTTAATACTTTATATTGGTTCAATATTTATAAAACCCACAGACAGACTTAACTACTGTCACTTTCATTCGATTTTTTTGGGTTAAAGATAGCAGATCTACAAGCTCGGAACTCGGACGCGACGTGTTTTGAACTGGTAGATTGGCCATCTTTGCTACTTTTATGTCACACTGTAGTATGAAGAAGTAGGGCATTCATTTATGAATAAACATAAAAAGTTTAAAATATGGAGATTTTCCGCCCGACAGCAACGATATACAGTATATACTCTAAAAGTGAAGGCCGACTAAACATGGGTTGGGTGTTAGCACTAGTCATTGCAAATAATAAACGTCTAGATCTTTTTTATCTCGAGGCGTTTGTGTCCCCTGCTAGCTGGGGGCCCCAGGGCACCAACCCCATAAGCCTGTTCATTAATCCGATGCAGCTCCAGCCTTTAGGGCTGCACCCTTCTGTGCTGTGATTCTAGGATGCTGATCGACACACTGCAGGATTCTACAAGAAGCCAGAGCCAGTAGCTGGTTTCTCTCGAGTTGCACCCTGCGTGTAAGCAATAATTCAGAGAAATTCCACTTCTTACTTCTCAAAAGGACATGCCTATGTGCCATTTTTCATGAATCATTTGTGTTCGGGGACCATTTGCATCACATCACCAGGGGCTCTCGGCACTTCTTCAGCACTCAGCTGTAGTTTTGCCTCACAAAGTGCATTTTAAGTATGGAAAATGCTTCTCATTGGTCGGTTCAAGCACACTCATGTCCTTGATTTCTTATCTCGGCCGCACACAGCACACACACACACAGAGGCACACGGACGCATGCTAGTACGCATGTGCTCGCACACAAGTGATGCGCATATTTAATAAGTGCTTGCATTGCATGTGAATACACATGCACGCGCCGCGCACTACGTGTGCCCACACACATGCACACACTTTTATGTTGTGGATTTAATCAAAGTGATAAAGCAGGCACAGAATAAAATTTGACAGGTTTGCATGTGATTAATTAGTTTAATAACTGTCACAGCATGGTAATGTGGACAGATACTACAGCTGAGTTTGGGTCATGAAATTTATGCATTTTATTGCGGTAATCATCAAGTCACAATTAACATGTAAATGTGAAGATGTCTCCCAGTGTCAAGCTTTATGTGTCCCGTTGCCCCTTACAAATGCGGTTGCATTCTTTTTGTTAAGAAGCCACTAAGTAATTACAGCAAAATGCCATGGAGTGCTAGGGAATTTTAAGTCTTTCAGTATTATCTGTCCCTCCCATCAGGATCAATATCTAAACAAATGAGCACATTAAGCGTCGGGGAGCAAAGCAGGAGAGGCAGGCAACATTATGCTCTGACACACTCTGGGTGTTGAGACAGCACACTGCCTGGAGCGACACAGGGGCTTCAGGTACTATCATGTTTAAAGATAACCGTGGCTGCTCAGGTGGCAGTCAAGTTGGTGTGTGTGTGTGTGTGTGTGTGTCGTTTGTGCGTGTGTGCGTGTGTGCGTGCGTGTGTGTGTGTGTGTGTGTGTGTGTGCGTGTTCGCGTGTGTGTGCGTGTGCATGCATGCATGCATGCATGCGTGTGCCTTGCAGTGGTGGAATAAGTACCGAGATGCTTTACTTAAAGGAGGAGTTCACCCAAAAAAATGACTTTCTATCAATTGCACACCCCATGAAGCCTTGAATCCATGGATTTATTTTTGTTTTTGTGGCATTCCTAAGCCAATAATTTGATTCCAGTCTACTACCGGCTAATGTATCCGGTAGGAGACACAAAGTAGATTATTTGATACACACCCGGTCATCAAATTATTAGCTTAGGAATGCCACAAAAACAAAAATAAATCCATGAATTCAAGGCTTCATGGGGTGTGCAACTGATAGAGAATAAGTCATTTTTTGGGTGAACTCCTCCTTTAAGTAAAAAAAATCAAAGGGCCTAAATTCAAATATTTACTTGAATAAAAGTACACAAGTATTGGCTTCAAAATGTGCTTAACTACTAATTACGCTAAGCCCTAGTTTAGTGCTGCATTAAGCTCACAAGTGAGCGTGATGTATGTTTTGTATTACTAATCTAAATCTGCAAAGTAACAAGTAATAAGTAATTCAAATAATTGTAGTGGAGTAAAATCTACACTATTTGCCTCTGAGATGTAGTGGTATGAAATATCAAAAACTTAGTACCGTACCTCAAAATTGTACTTACAGTAGGTACTGTACTTGAGTAAAAGTGTGTGTGTGCGTGAATGCGTGCGTGTGTGTGTGTTGGGGAGTTTTATTGCAAACGTACTGTACATTTTATTTTAGACTGCATTTTGCATTATATATATTACATCTTCCCTCACAGGGACTGCAGATGGAAATTAGCTATCAACTATGTGGTCCAAAGATTCTCCTCTCTTCTGAGAATCTTTTACATGGTTCCTGATTAAATAAACATTAAACATTAAATTCTAATAATAGCTTGACTTGACAATTCACCATGGTAAAAAAAAACTATATAATAGGAAAAGAGATTATTAAAAAGAAAAAAGCAACGCACACCAACAAGTCTTTGTGAGGTGCAGACAATCAGGTGGAATATGGAAAACAGGAATACAAGTTTCAGATGCAATTAAAATTTGTATTGTATATATTATATATATATTTTCATATTTTGTCCGTAGCCTTTGTGAATGTCTGTAACAGAGTGCATGCAAGGTCACACATTTATGTCAACCAAAAGATTACACATAAAACAAAATTAGAGCAATTGGGTACTGTTTTTTTCTTGCCCTTTTTTTGTAGCCTTGTAGGCTTACTAATGACCTGTTGACGTATATTGACTTGTACAAACTGCATTGGCCCTGTCTATCAGGCACTGCAGTCAAATTAAAAACACATTTAACAAGGTCAAAAAGGTTAGCAGCAGTATAATGAAGTTAAATTATAACAGTGTTAAAATTATAATAAAACTAGAAAAGTGCACTCCTGAGCACAGATCTCCGTCAGACCGGGTTGCCTAACCAGGGCTGTGTCAGTCGCAGATCGTCAGGATATGAGGAAGCTGCGGGGGGGAAATAGTTTGTACAGCAGATGGTTTGTAGCGCCTATGGGCAGAAATGTAAGCGGTGGAAGTGTGCTCTATAGAGGCCGCGCAACATGCAATTCAAATGGGATGATTGGATGTTGCATTTAACTTAATATGCTGTTTTCATAAGAAACAGAATACATTTACGATTTTGTGACTCTAATTACAGGCAAACAATATGGGAAAGTATTTGTGCCTAATTTGGTCATTTTGGTGATGGGGGGGTTGGTCCACGTGTCTGAAACGAACAGCGATTTGTAGCATTTGTGGTTCCCCTTATGGGTGGAAGTGAAATTACTTTTGGCTCTGCGTTGTTTACAGAGTGATTCAAATTCGGGGCCGATCGGATCAGTTACCAATTTGTGGCATTTTTTGCAAACTTTGGAAGCCAATCATAGATCCGTAGCCTGATACTACATCTTGATCACATGATTCCACAGATAATCTGTATCGATTTGTGTAAAATGCAAAATGGTGGAAAACCTAGTCAGGCAGAAATGGGTGAGGTCTATATGGGAACTCGCGTAATGTTCCAAGGAATCTAGAAAAAAGGGAAAAAAAGGTTCAAGAGTTTTAGGACAAAACGTGAAGTGGCCTGTTAATGTGCAACCATGAGGCGGATTTGAAAAAATTGTCCCTTCACTTCCAATTCCATGTACCAGCTCAGCTCTCATACATATTTTGGTTTTGGATTTGTCACTGAAGTGTACTGTGCACATACTGTACATGAAATTTGTCCTCTGCCATGAACCCATCCTAACCATTAGGAGCACAGTCAGTGCCATTAATATGGCTCGGGGAGCAGTAAGAGATAAGTGTCATGCTCAGGGACACTTTGACACATAGACTGGGCGGATTGGTGGGCAAACCGGCAAACCTCTTATCAGACGGCCTCTCTTTACTCACTCAGCTACAGCCGCCCATAATACATTTCCCTTCCATGCACATATGCATTCTGGAAAATAACATGAACCTTGGGTAAACTTTGTCAGCCAATGTACTGTACTGTAAATGAAAATATATCCAACTAAACTGTTTGATAAACATAGTGCGTGGTTTTGTTTTCAAAAATTGGATAATATAAACTAGAAATTGATTAAATGGCTAAACAGGAATGACAGTATGACACTAACACTATTACAGGAAATCTAGACTTGCTGCTAATTTAAATGTTGCATAGGACTGTCCTGGTGGGATGTCAGCTCCTCGTACCTCTTGTGTACTAGCATCAACACTTTTTTCAATTGCAACATATTTTTTTATCACACAACACGGCCGTGACGCAAACTATAAGTTAAGCCTTATGTGGAGCAAGCACCTGGCATTTTATTCACACACCCATTCACACATCGACGGCAGAGGTAACCATGCAAGGAAACACCCTCATCGGGGGCAATTAAAGATTCTGTGTCTTGCTCCAGGATACTTCAACATGAAGCCAAGAAGAGCCATAGATCAAACCTCAATAGGCCACTACACCACCTGAGCCAAAAATATCCACTTGAGGGATTTTTTAATGTTAGTTTTTAATGGATAATGATGTCGTGATAATTATGCAAAAAAAGATTCATGGATGAGGTTTTGAGTTAGTATCCACATTCAGGTTAATTCCCTTCATCCTAGCTGATGAACTGGTTTGCATTGTGGAACTTTGGTAGAACCAAATCACTGTAATTCCCAACATGTCAAATACAGCTGCTTGGTCAATGCCCCAGTAGTCCCTGACTGACGCCGCATTTTTTTTATGTGCACGGTACTCCATTACACTTCTATATTAGACAGCAAAGACATAACAAGTTTACGTAATCCTTGGCGCATTGGGTCAGCCAACCATTCACATTCACGTGAATTGGAGGAGGATGAAGCTGACGACGCTGCCTCTTTATGTTCAGCCGTATCAGTCATTACGGCCCGTCCCATCCAGCCATGGCCATGAGTCGCCGTTAAAGGAGTAGTTCACCCAAAAAACTACTTATTTTCTATCAATTACACACCTCATGAAGCCTTGAATTCATGGAGATTTCTTTGCTTTTGTCACATTCCTAAGCCAATTTGATGACCGGTTGAGTTTCTGGTTGGAGACTCAAAGAGTCTCCTTTTGACCGATGACCCGTGACAAAGGATCCGACAAAGGATTTAAAGTCGACTCATTCCAATTACAGGGCCTCCAAAGAGTCCTGGATTGCTGTGTGTTCAACAGGGATTTGTCATACAGACTGAACATTTGATTTCCTGTGTGTGTGTGTGTGTGTGTGTGTGTGTGTGTGTGTGTGTGTGTGTGTGTGTGTGTGTGTGTGTGTGTGTGTGTGTGTGTGTGTGTGTGTGTGTGTGTGTGTGTGTGTGTGTGTGTGTGTGTGTGTGTGTGTGTGTGTGTGTGTGTGTGTGTGTGTTCCAAGGGTATTCTCGTGGTGTCAACATTGGTAGGGAATTTGTTTCATTGTTTAACGTATAATAAATGTTCACTTGCATTCAGTGTCACCCCAGACACTGTCACCTCTGTGTTAAAAGCAGATCAGCTAAACTAAATGGATGTAGTAAAATGTATAAAATTTGCCTCTGAGATGTAGAAACGAGAGTCTCTGTGTCTCCTACCGGAACTGCTGCCGGTCATCAAATTATTGACTTAGGAATGCGACAAAAACACAAAAATATCCATGAATTCAAGTCTCCATGGGGTGACGATAGAAAAAAAAAGTCATTTTGGGGGTGAACTATCCCTTTAAGTACAGTACTCGAGTAAATGTACTTTACTCGAGTCCTACTACTGCTGTCCTACTACTCCTAAAAAATATATATAAAGGTCCTGAACATAGATCCCATTTTGAAACCAAAAGCATAAACCTCCGATGTCAGACATCACACCCTGCAGCTGCACCTGCCTCACTTGTCTCTGCTCTGCTGCTTGTACCTGCATTCTCCTGATAAAACCATGTATGATAATTGGAGCCAAGTAGTAGACTATAGCTAAGCTATTGTTTTGTTTTACTTTGGCTATTGTTTTGTGGACAACGTAAAAAATGCTTACTTTCACTAGTTGTTTTGAAATTACATTCACACTTCTACCGTAGCGTTTGCAAAATTATTGGATGGTTGAACAACTCTGAACATGCTTGTTCAGAGGGAACAATCTAACAACTTGACCCGAGTCGGAGATCAATAGCTAGAGGTTAATTAATCTAAGCTGGGAAAACATTAGCCCTGAGTTAACATGAAACTAATTAACTCGTTCTATCCTCTTATAATAATATAATGTTAAGATCGTTTGCTCATGCTCACTCATCATAGCAAAATGAAAAATCCCATTTTCTCTAGTAAGAGACGACACTTGTGCTGAATGAATTAAATGATTCATTAAAGCAAGAATAAGATGAGCAAGTGCGGATTGAGGTGAGGAACCTGGGGAAGGATGAGACTCAGAGTGGGGGTGTAGTCTCAAGAGCTGGCAGCTCTGCTCTGGAGCTGTCGGTCGTCGTGGCTCCTTTTCTGAACACTTACCCCCCCGTGGGTTCCTAGAGTGCGAGAGGATAGTGGTAGAGAGCGAGAGGACTGAGAAGAAAAGAGAGGGTCGGGGGAGTGTTGTGATATTGGATATTGGTGTGTTATTAGGAACAGGGAGTGCTTGTGATACCCAGTGGCCAGAGTGGTGATAATACGAATTCTTCATGGTATGGCACTGGTGAAAGAAATTTAGACAGGAGTCAAGAAGTCCTTCTCTGTTGCAGTTTATTGTACGGATCGATCCGGAATTCTCCACAGAACATTGAGAATACAGGGGTTTATATATGCTTTCCTCACACAACATTGGTCAGCTCAGCCAGTCACACACACAAGATGCTTTGTATTCTTCTGGGGTCAACATGTGGTATCAATTACAGGCCGACCTTTACCAAACCTATAGATCATATGAACATTCTATTCAAGTAACTGGACAATGAATATCCTAAACTAGACATGGTAGATCTTAAACATATAAAGTTTGCATACTAACAAGTGGCAACAACGGAAGACCAAAAATGTTTGGACTTCATCATTACATTACTCATGTAGCCATGAATGAGTTCCCAGAAGTCCCCTGGTGGTCCATTGGAATGCATTATACAGAGAGACAGAATTGGGGTTTGGGGTCTATAAATGCATCAATTTACAATATTTATGAAGCACACCGACATGTGTATGTAGTTACATCACTATATCCTAAATAGAAATATAACATTTACTAATATTTGAGTGTGAACAGCTAATGTTACCTGCCTCGTTGACATATTTTAAGCCAACGTTACATTTGTTGCCTTAGTTAACAGACCCGTTGCAGCTGTTTATTTGTTTAAATTGTGTGTGTGTGTGTGTGTGTGTGTGTGTGTGTGTGTGTGTGTGTGTGTGGCGGAGATGAGATAACAGAAATAATAACAGAAATATGTCATTTTCAAACACTGCATTTGCACTTTTTGAAAAACACTACACCATTGGGAAGCTTAATGTTTGTTTTTTAAAATTAAGGAACAGATTTAAGGCTTTTGAGACTTGGGGTAGAGGGTGAGGGTGCTGTCTCATTGCAGGGAGTCTTGCAGGCTCCATTGAATCCCCCTGTGGCTCTTACTGTATGACGTGAGAGAGTGAGAAAAAGACAGGAGAAAGGGTTAGGCACACACTTGGATGGGAAATTGCTTTGGGTAATGAGGTGTGGTCATTGTTCCCCAATTTAAGTTATGGAACTTAATATGTTGTTATCAACAACTACTTTTACTGCTGATATCTCGATATTTTATTTAACAAAGTGTGACAAGTGGCATGGGAATTTGTATTAAGTTGTCTAACGTTCTTGGTGTTTTATTATTTAATGAGTGTACACAGTACATACTGTATTCATAGCCAGTATAAAGTGGTCTTTGTACCCTAATACTGTGCATTCAACCACTATGGGATATGTGGGCTGTTGTTTGTGGGAAATAAAGTCTCTCAGCAGGCATAGTTTGAGGCAGACCAGTTTGTCGAAAACAAAAAGGGCAAGACTATGCGAGTAAGAGTAGAGCTATTCCCACCAGATATCATTATATTATATCATTAAGTATGAACTCTTAATAATTACAGTAATATTTCTTATTTTGAAGTGATATAATATTTCAAAAATATATATATCAATATATATACAATATATATATATATATATATCAGTGTTCTTACATAATTGTAATTAGAGAAATGTGGTGTATGTCTGAGTGTGACCTTTTATGTTTTATTATTATTATTTTACATTGCATGTTGGTTCCCTGTAACTTATGGTAAACATCAGTGTTGTGCTGGTGTTGTCCTAATGACCAATAACCTCAGTGAAACTAAAATGCTGATTATGTTTAGAACAGTGCATCATTTAGTTACTACAGTTCCTTATTCACTCAGAGGGGATAAAATGCCGATATACTTAGGGTCTCCAACATCACTCAATCAGTGGCAGTGGTGCAAAGTAACTATACTCCAGTACTGTACTTAAGTACAATTTTGAGGTATTTTTTACTTTACTGGAGTACTTCCAATCTTCTACTCCACTACATAACAGAGGCAAATATTGTACTTTTTCTCTACTACAATTATTTAAAATCTTTAAACACTAGTTACTTTGTAGATTTAGATTATTATTACAAATCTCTAAGTAACCACTTGCCCTATATACATTTCGGCCATTTGAAAATAGCCGATCTGCTATTTTCAAAAGAACAAACATTAAACATTAGATTTTTTTTTAAATGGGACATTCTGCATAATGTACTTCAAGTACATTTTGATACCAATACTTTTGTACTTTTACTCAAGTAAATGCTTAATTCCGCACTTTTACTTAACAGAGTATTTCTACATTGCAGTATTGGTACTTTTACTTAGGTAAAAAATGTAAGTACTTTTTCCACCACTGCCTGCGGGAACGCACCCAACAGCCCCCCGTGTCCCGCCTGGTAGCACAGCGTCGGATGCACTGGTACGGCCACGTCAAAAAACTCCCTCATGAACACCCTAGACATGCTATCCTCCACTTTGACCCAAAAGCCGTCGGCTGGAAACTCCCCCGCTGTGCCCCCTGCACTCGATGGATCGATGTCATTACTAGGGACCTACACCAAATAGGCTTGTCGCTGGTGGAAGCCGAGCCCCTATAGCACTGGACCGACCCAAATGGAGAAGATTGGTGAAGCTGATTGGCTCTACGCATGGTGTCGCCCCTGCCACCGAGCAAGAGACCTGATGATGATGATGAAATTCACTCAGATGCTGACTGTTAAATGATCAGCAGCAGATTTACGGTGGTTTATCCACGCACTGGCATGTTGCACCTTAATCCCATGTACAACGCACTGACTTTTGTCTTTTTTATTGTGTTTTTTCTAGCACCTTAACTAACGTCCATAAGTATATCATGCACAGTATACGTCTGCTGCTATGCTCACCCACCTTTATATCTTATCTCAGGTACCATGTGTAAATATGTTGATAACTTGATCTCTTTTACCCTTTGCCCCCCCTTCTTCTTCCCGATACAATGGAAACTATGCACGAAAACAAATTTCACCCACTTTTTTACTCCTGTAAACCTGTGATGTGACAATAAAGCTGATTCTGATTCTGTACTGAAATGTTCCCTAAAGAGTTAACCGACCAGACTGAAAATGTTTTAAACTCTGAGTACATTGTGTACTAACCTTTTGAACACAGACCTCTACAGTACATAGACATTATGTAACAGACCAAATAAACTGGCACCATTGTGTTGGATGTTGTCCCACTCATGTACGTGTACTCTGTGTGTGTGTGTGTGTGTGTGTGTGTGTGTGTGTGTGTGTGTGTGTGTGTGTGTGTGTGTGTGTGTGTGTGTGTGTGTGTGTGTGTGTGTGTGTGTGTGTGTGTGTGTGTGTGTGTGTGTGCGCATGGCACGCACGCATGTGTTTGTGTGTGTGTGTGTGTGTGTGTGTGTGTGTGTGTGTGTGTGTGTGTGTGTGTGTGTGTGTGTGTGTGTGTGTGTGTGTGTGTGTGTGTGTGTGTGTGTGTGTGTGACATCAGTTCTCCATTATGAACATTAATCTAATTTACCTTATGCTTTCTATGCATCAGTAAGTTAACCATGCTCTGCAGTGATGGTTGATGTACAATTTAACATCTAGATGTAGCCTAATTGTTACCATAGGAATCTATTGCCAACAGTTACTGTAGGCTACATCTAGATTTAAAATTCTACAACCAGGTGTAGTAAACACAAAATAATAATGAATAACAATACCAGCTATTGATTACATGTGTAGGCAAATGAAGAGCAAACCTAACAGTAGTAGGTTAATATTGTGTTTGCTACAGTGCCAGCTAGAGACAGCATAAGCACTGCGTTAATATTGCGTGAATGAAGTAACTTCCTACAATATAACATGCATCATATCATATCTCTCCATGTTAAACACAGTTCCATTTAAACAAATGAAAAAGATAAAATAAAAATAAAATCCTACACCCTTATAGCAGGTCCAGTTATTAATCAGCACCCAGCTAATGTGTTAGCATATCTGTTAATATTACATAAATAAATCTACTAATTTGGTGAGGGATGGTCCACTAACATGCCTTAATGCACATGTTCATTTGATTAATATGTGCTGATAAAATCAGTTTTTTATACGTCTTACCGTTTTAAAAATGCATCACGCACACGCTGATCTGCTCCAGCTCTTATTGCACTGCTAGTGTTTGATGCTATCTTCCAGGAACTAAAAACAGTCCCTGTGATCCGGAAATTACCATGAAAAAATTGGTCTATTGGAGTGAAGGGAGTTGTCGCCACTCTGTCTTTTTACACTACTCTGGTAGAGGGTGGTCGAATTAGTTATCAACTTCATTTCACTAGTAAGAGAAGTTAGAACAGCTCTGCTGATTTTTAAATCATTTATTAAAGGAAGAATACAATTAGTAAGTGCGTACTTCTGTTGTTTTTGTTGTTTTTATCTGTGTTTTAATCCACTAATTGATTTTTTATTTGGCTAGGTTTCACTTGTATAATAATCTCATACAGACTACCACAGCTCATACATTCATATTGGCAGTCCAAGTGTGGAGGGCCAAGCAATGACCCTAAATCTCCTATTGGTTTTTGGTACCCTATTCCAAACCCTTGTATGTTAATACCTGTTAAATCAACAAAAAAAAAGTGTCACTGTGCTAATTAAATATAAAGCATTAACTGTTATATCCGCCAGGTGGAGATTATGTTTTCGCCCCTGTCCGTCTGTGTGTGTGTCTGTGTATCCGCCTGTGAATCTTGGACCAGCTAATCTCGGCAACCGCTTGACCGATCGGCGTGAAACTGCACGCACATTCCACACTACGAACTCATATTTCCCCGCGCAGCAGCCTCGTGACCTGGCGGGTGCACCCCACGACTGACACAGCCCTGTGTCGGCCTGGTGGAAATCTGCGTTCAGAGGAGCACACTTTTCTAGTTTACCACTTTTTGTGCACTAGCAGCCGGGGCTGTGGTTCGCTAGAGGAGATATTTACATCAATGCCGCCGAAGTAGCTTTGAAAATATCACGACAACTTGCCTGATGGAAACATCTGCTAATATAAGAATCAGACCATGTCAAATGTTGTTTTCTACTAATGGGACTTAATGTTGTTAGCAACAAAGAGAAGTCACATCTGCTACATAGCATAGATATATGCACTCATGCTCTGTGTGTGTTATGCTGTCTCTAGTTGGCACTGTAGCAAACACAGGTAACCTTTGTTTACCCAATCCCTCAACTGAAACAATGTGAAGCCATTCTACAGTCATTTATTTACATTTCTTGGGACTCTAAATGGACTGAATTGATTGCTGAAACCTCTTAAGCCTGAAGAATCAGTGGTATATGACCTGGGTTTAGTAGTCCAGGGGATAAGCAAACAGACAAAGAGCAGACTAATGGGGAAAGAGCCGTTCAGTGGAGTTTGCTTGATGAAAAACAGCATCCCCCTGATTCCCGGGAGTATGTTTTCACTCAGAAAAGCACCAACAATCAATTCAGACCATAGATGAAATGAGGATAGAGCATCCACAGAAAATCCTCAAAAAACAAGGTTGCCTCTTCTTGCTAAGTGCTCCACTTTGAAGAAATCATCACTAACCCACAATCAAGATATGTTTTTCTCTCCATGCCCACTTGAAATGCAGTTTTATTTTGCCCTCACTGACAAGCCTTAAAGTAATGTATGCAAATTTGCAGCTCGAATTTCCTTTTCTCTGCAGGTGTTTCCTTCAAAAATAATTTCCAATAGATGCATAATGAATATATTTCTCATTAATATGAGCAAAGCAAAATGTCTCAAATTGGAGTCCTGTCTTTAGGGTGTAGTTTGTACTTAGTAGTCTCTTAAGTTTTAAGCTAGTTTTGTATTGCCATCATTTTGGGGAGAGAATGTTGCGTTTTCAACCACATTTGGCTTCAAGGACAAAAGAAAAATTATGTTCACTGTAGCATGCACGGTTGGTGAGGGTTTTCCCCCTTTATTGCTGAATAAATAAAAAATTGATATCTGTGCTGTATAACAGACGTGGAATGGGTTGGCTAGGATGGTTGGAATTTATATATATTTAATTGACTGGGCCCATTGAAAACACAGCATTTACTCAAAGGTACACAGTAAAATCCAGATTGTTAATTTAACACTGAGAGTGTACAAATGGACACACATCTTTTTTACATTAACACTCCGGATTGTGTTGTGAACCATTGCTTTGTTGCCCTTGGCTTCTGTCTTAATTGTCTTAATGAATTTGGGAATGTAACAAGTTTAACAACAAATCAGATGTCCCCAGGGTTGGCTCTGATTGGTCAGTACAGTCAGTGTAATGCTACAACACACAGTCCCAGCTGGCACCATTTCCCTGCCACCTGCCAGCTTCTGGTGTTTGATAATAGCCTAGAATGCATTAAGACCGCACACACACACACACACACACACACACACACACACACACACACACACACACACACACACACACACACACACACACACACACACACACACACACACACACACACACACACACACTCACACAACTTACACCGAATTGGCATCGTTTGGTCCTTCTGTCTAAACCCAGAGCTTCTTTCCAATCCCCCATCTCTTTACCAAATGTGCGATATGCAGGATGCCCATACACTACTGTATGTGGGCAGTGTTACACTGTGGTGCAGGTACAGAAAGAAATGACATCAAGAGTAGAAGGCACCCTCTTAGTGGCCATTAGTCTTTCCATTTGTTCTCACATGATGAGTTGGCAACGCAATACAGGTACTCATCTCTCTCGCGGTCTCCCACGTACACCGAGTTGCCGCGTGTCAGGGGTCCAATTAAATGAAGGGCAATGTCTGGACCTAGAGGAGATGATGTTTCACTGAGCCATTTGATGGATTCAAACCCCTATCTTTTGCCTTGGTTTATTGAATCACACAAAAACTGACCTTCGGACGATGCTGCCCTACAGCTAACAGAAGTACAGTATGTGGCAAGCTCTAGGTTTACTTTGGCATATCAGTAAATGTTTAAATTTATGGAATCATTTAGACATGGTCGTGTCGAGGTGCTGGAAGTTCAAGCCCTACGCACACACAAAAAAATGTCTCATCAGTTTGATATTCCAGTGAGGGTATCGTAAAGGCAGGGGGGGTTCTCTCCCAAGGGGTGGCTTACTCTACATACAGTTTTATTCTCAGCAATTTATCAAATCTAATGCGTATTCATGAGAATGCAAATGTGTATCATTTTTACACTGAACTTCTCAGAGGATGCCAAAGGTAACTGGTACTATAGGCACGTGTCAATACGTCTCTCTGAGTAAATATTTCATGAGCCGTCAGCCGTGCCGTTACAAAGAACCCTTAGATCATTCACTGATATCAACTTGGGGGTCCCTTGGAAATTAATTTAGATCCTGCCGTAATCCCTGCCGGGTAGGTTAAAAAACAGAGGCAGATTTACATGAAAGTGGCTGTATTGTATTAGTTTGGTGCATTTCTAGAGCGAGTCCCTACGAGCAGAAAAAAATAAAAATATGAATCAGGAGGTGTGCTTTGTAATCAGTTTAGAACTCCCAACCCCCTCCTACCCAATTAGAGAAAGATAATATTTGAGGGGTGCTATTAATGATGCTTCGCTCGGGTGAGCAGTAGGGCATATTGTTTTAATGCAAACTGAGACTATGGGAATGTGATGGGGGTTCATGGCGTGGTCGTGCACGGAAAATAGCAGATCTACAAGCGCATGACAATCCCAAATGGCAGCGGAACGCATCGTGAGTTTGTAAATCTGGAATTTTAGGTGTTCATCACTGGTGTGCAACTAAGTATAAATCCAAACCGAGGGCTCTGTGAAAACTCCTTTCTCCCTCAGCAGCGTGGTGGTGTGATGCCTTGCACAAAGCATTTTACAGCGTTTATCTTTTTAAAAGAAATGCACTGGGTAGTTTGGAGTCAGAAGTGGATCAGCCGAAAAAAACCTTTCACACAGACACCTTTGTGTCTGTGTGTTTGTGTTCTGGCGCGCACGTCTCTCTGTCTGTCTGTCTTTCTGTTGGTTTGCTTGTTCATGTGTGTGAAGAACATGTGCATGCATGCGTGAAAAGCCTGTGTGATTGAAAGTCATGTAGGTGGTGTGTGTGGTTGAGATGTATACGTCCAGCTGATCAAATGAAAGTATATGGCTGTTGCCATGGAGGCTGTCTATTCAACCATCCAAACAGCCCAAATCGCTGCATGCTGGGAAAACAACACCTTACCGTGATATGCCTTTTATGTGTTCCTTCCTATCTATTTGCATGCTGGATAATAATAAACAATTTATGGGATTCACAATGAAAATGACTGAATGAATAAATACATACATACATAAATAAATATATAAATAAAATAAGGACAACTGAGCAATTGGAAAGTCAGTTAAAAGATGAATGAGGACAGAAAAAGAATAAAGACACAAATAGAATGTTTGGATAAAGGGAGGAGTGAACTCTAACTCTTCAATGGTTGAAAGCCAATCTTAAAAAAAAGAAATATTTCTTGACTTTCCTGAGGCAAAGCTCTCTTTCCTCGCATCAATAAAACATAAACATGAATAAATGCACTGCTTTTGGCCTTCCAGGGTCCTTACTTAATTTCATGTACACAAGTGAGTGATGATATGCATGGGAAATTGTATTTACCTAGAGGGCTCAAAATAATTCCTGCTGCCATTCTTGTTTGTTTGTTTTCGGTATTTACATAAATGTGATACTGCATCAAATAAAGTATTTCAGAATTTAGTATGGGTCTCATGCAACTTCAATAACAAAGCTCTATAACTGTAAGCCATATACCCAGCGATACATCAGCTACTTACCCTCTTAGTTTCGGCATTTGCATGTAGAGCAGTTTCACCAAATGGATCCATAAGGGTCCATTTGGTTCAATTTGTACACTCTCAGAGTGTAGCTCTCAATATTGTTGGAGAAACATTGTTACACATTTTCTCCAGGGATGGAGTCCTGGTGTATCCACATAGGGACCAATCATCCAAAAAGTCAGCTGCTTTGCTGGTCTTGTGGTCTCTGAAGTAGATGGTCACTGACCCAAGCCAGCATCGTTAATAATGAGCCAATTGCAAGACACAACAGAGTCAACATTCAGAGAGGGCATGAACTGTGAACTACTGAGCTACCAGAGGTGTCGCCAAAAAGAGGACTCAAAATTATGTTATGACTTTAACTGAATGGGTATTTTGCCTACAATTGAGATTGCCTTCAGACGTGACAGATAGAAAAGCAGTCGCATCTCTCAGTGACGACGCAGTATTTTCACCAACGCTGAATTAGAAGTTATATGCAGATCGACTGTTGTTTATTAATTATTTTGAAAATGTGTTGGGCTTAATGTCCGTTCCCTACCGGTCACCAAGCTCAGAATGTATAGCTATGAAATGTTTACACTTTTTTGTGTTGTCCTTTCAGCAAAAGTAGATTAATCACTTAATAGTGTTAAATTGCGAATACAGTAATAACAAAAATAGCCTCTACATTCAAAAACACAATTTCAAAGCTATAAAGATGAGCAACACAAATTCCAACCCCATAGGCCGAAAGTTAAATTTGGCCTACATTGGTGTGTCTGAAAAGTATGATGCTGATCGGTCCAGTGGTTTGCAAGATTAGCTGTGCATGTGCGCACACACGCACGCACGCACGCACGCACGCACGCACGCACGCACGCACGCACGCACGCACGCACGCACGCACGCACGCACGGACGGTGGTGAAAACATAATCTCCTGGCAGAGATAATGCGTTGTAGATTTAATTTACCACACAGTATTATAAGGTCCACTACCAATGTACAGACTCATTGTCATGAACAAAAGGGAATTGAGACTAATCATCAATGGTTTTGCAGAGTATTTCCCTTCTGTCTGTTTTTCAAAGTAGGCAATTAGGTCTAACATCACAGTCATTTAACTAAGTCTATACTCCAAATTGATTCAGACGCTGGTGTTGGTCCTTGCAGACATGGCGCATTTAGTTATGCAAATGGTTATCTTTCTGTGTGATGGGTTAATTAACCTGTAATACAAGATAGTCCGAGCCATGCACAGTAGTCGTTTGATGGCTAAATAGTGGGTCAATTGGGTTTTTAGCATTTTCGAAGTGGGCTTAGGGGCGTGCCATTGTTCCTTCAATTCTCTTGTGTTTTTCCGGGGTTTAATGACTCGTTCCATGGGTCCCAGAAGGTTAATGTGTTTAAACCCACTGTAATTGAGCTTTTGACCTATCGTTCACAAGCTTTATTTTATTTTTATTCATATCACGCCATTTTATGCCATGCTGTTCTACACTTGATAGTCATCTGCCACTTCTGCTTACCCCACCACCACCCCCACCCCCCCACCCCCTCCCCCTACTCCACCAACCCCTTGCACTACCTTGAGTTGCAAACATACCCCCTAGGAGGTTGTTTATAATGCCATTGGAGTGGCACTAATGTGTGCCATTTCATACCGCCCTCTGTGACTGGCCAGGCTTTTGTGCGGCATTTACCAAAAAGCTCTCAGACTTTGATCTGGAAGTAGAATAGTAGTTGTTGTTGCAGTGGATGACGTAGATCACTGAATAGTGTGCTGTCATTACAAATAGAATGTAAATAGGGAGATAATGTAATTCAGTGGCCCCACTTTTAGAAAAATAAGAACATTCTGTAATGTATATAGGTTGTATTTGTATTTGATAACATACCCATTTGTTATTTTCTCTGGATAATAGGGATGATAGGACCGAAATGGTGAAACGGTAGCTGTAGCTGATCAGTCAGTGTGAGCTAAAGCCGCACATTCCTTAGGGGCTGTCCAATATATCCAAAATGTAGCTAAAGTGCCACCATGCGCCGAACTGCTGGCAGTTACATATGGGCAAAACTCAGTCACAAAACATGGTTGCTGTGAACCATGTGGTCAAATTCACATCTGTCGAGACATAGGATTTGATCTTGGTGCAAAACAATCTAAACACAGAGCGACTGTGACCTTCGACCATTCACATGATAAGGCTGTATAATGGTGAGGTTGGCACCCAGCAGCACCTGCTGGGTGCCAACCTCTCACCATTATACAGCCACGTTGTCCCCACTTGGCGTGTTCATCACAGACGACCCGGGGGTGTGTTGTCCGGAGTGGAGATTTGTTTGGACCAGTGGTTGTCCAAATTCAAATGTCTGTCTGTCTGTCTGTCTGTCTGTCTGTCTGTCTGTCTGTCTGTCTGTCTGTGTCTCTTTTATGCCCATGTATGGAGATCCCTGATGTCATCAACTTATAGACTGGCCTCCAAGCACTATGATAATGGTTCTTCACTAAGTACTCTGACAACATCCACAATGCATAACCGATAGGCATGCGTTCCCAATGGGCATTGGCTTAGTAAATGCTCAATGACAGTATTTGGAGAAGAAATTGGGAGAAATCTCAGACTATAGAATAAAATAAGAATGTTCATTTATTTTAATCAAACACATAGCTGCATCACAGACAATAAAGTAGAGGAACTGGTTTGTCAGTACAGAGGGGGGGGGGGGGGGGGGTTGTATTTAATTTTGATGTTCACTGAACAATATTCAGATGTCTCTGTCATGTAGCTGTAGGTATCATTCCACATGAGCTATAGACAGTCCTCGACAGCCCTTGTGGCTGATTCAGATCACTGCCAGGAGAAGACTGGCATCTCTTGACACCATAAGGATCACTTGTCCCACTTGTCACCGGGTTGTCACGTGTAGGTAATATTTATTGGCACGGTAATGCACCAATCACCCCGTACTCATTCCACATGGTTACACCTGGGCAGGCAATGTATGCTGATGAGGCACTTGATTTCTGAGAGGACTGTTAATGGAGTCCTTGGCATTGCATATGATTAAAGATGTCTCTTGTCATTATGGCGTTTAGGTGATACTGATCTTGACCAAGTTGTATGACTTTAACCTGGGTGCCGTGACCGAGAGCTCTCTGTGGAGGTAAGGGGTTAACTCAATATTGGTATGTTTGTTTAGCCATCTCCATCCAGACAGAACAAAGTTAAGCTATGTGTGGAATTGTGTAAAAAATCCAAAAGCGGAGCCCCAGATACAGGAAAATAATATATTCATAGGCAATGCAGTATACAGTAAGTATGATTTATAGCACTCTCGCTTGCTTGGATGTGAACAACCAAGTTATACTGGGAAGCAATATGAAATATGTTTTAATAAAGGTAGTTCAGTTTTAGTTCACATGGAAATACCCTGCTCTCTGGCTCTTTACTATTCCAAGGATAGAGGGAGGGGAAAAAGGAGAACTTCATTGTGGACAAGGCCTAAGGACACATTTTGAAAGGTTACATTTAAAGTAATAATCTAATGGTTAATGCAAGCCTTCTTTTGTCCTTTTATGGGTTTTGTCTATTTTCTTTGACCAATAAATTTGCCTGCGTTAGTTTTGATTTAATAGTTTCTCTAGCCATTTGTTTCAGAAGCAATTGAAGCGCAATTGCCGCTGTACTGTATAGCCGTAGCAATTCCAATCGCCATTGTTTTTTCCAGTTACGGTACACTGTCAGATCATAAATAAGAATGGAATTCGTTAAGGATTACACCACAGAGCGCCCAATCCAGACTTGCATGTCTCTTTTCATTTTTTTTCGTCCCCTTTCCCAAAGCCCACAGGAAACTCATTTCATTTTGAAATACACCTGACAAAGAGACCATCAGTTCATGGAGCATATAGCCTCAAATTAATTTCTGTTTCACTAGAGGCACTGCCAAGATTTACACCCGACTTGACACGTTTAGAAATCCCATATTGTGTACAGGAGGTATTCCATCATCAAGGTGTCTGCTTAACAATGGCGCCACACGTAAATTAGAGTGTTCCTCAGGGGGTGCACGAAGGCTCTTAGTAAGGATATTAGAAAAGGACAGTGTTTTTATATCATGAAAAGATTTCTGTGATAACACAATAAATGATTTATGAGCATAGCCCCAAGCAACTGTCGATGGCAAAATACAACAATGTGAAGATCAACGGGTGTTTTACGGAGACTTTCTAACAAGCATCAAGTTCCTCCATGTTACAAAATGATGAGTGCCTTTTCAGCTAAGGTAACTTCACACTACAATAACTTCATTTAAGAGGCTGTCTTCCACAGCCAGCTGCAATTTGGGAGAGATATATCAACTGAGAAGAATACTTGAGCGCAGCACAAACACAAACGTGTGTAGGGGGTAAGCCTTTGAAAAACAATGTCAACAGCAAATGGAATGATGCAGCTTAATGCACACGCAATGATAGCAGACACTGGGTATCTATCCAATTATGCAGTGAAATTACATTTGGAGGCACTCAGGTAGAACTGCGAGAAAGGATTGGCTCCCTTTGGCATGGGATAATGTAAACATAAAGAATGGAGACACACACATCTCCCCCTTGTCATGCAATACAGGGGACGGGAAGGGGACAGACAATGCTTGGAAGCGCGGGTATCCTTTCATGTTCTTCATTTGTTTATTCCTGCTGGATAATTCAGTATGCTGTAGCAGCAGGCATAAATGCCCCCATTTTCTTCCAACAAAGGCTGTTTAGTTAATGAGGTCTGGGGCTCAGGCCTCATTTATTTCCCTCACTTCCGCCACAAGATATAACATGATTCACACTCAACTTACACATGTAGCCATTATGCAAGTCACCTTCTTTTTTCCTCCTTGTTTTTCACTGCTAGTTTGCTGTATTTGGTAAATGAAGGCTCAGTCAGTCCTCCTTGATGAGGAGGCATGGGAAAGACAAAATCTCTTCTCATGGGGGTAGGAGTTATGTGGGAAGTTTAGAGACAGACTTCAATGGTCACTGTAGGATAGGTTTTTTAGGGGAAATTTGGACAGCCAGGAGGAGAATGTGTCTTCCTACTATTTCTTCTGAATAGTAAACAAGAAGGTAACCTCAGAATGAATAGTTTGTCTTCCCCAATAAACTTGCTGTTTTGTAAATACTTGTTGAATGTTGACACTTGAAGATCTATCCTTTAGCTTGGTAAAAGTAATGTCTCCATTTTTACTCTACAGACATGCAGGCCTTTACTTTTTTTCTGTCTTCGTAGATCAGTGGATTATGGAAGTACTTATACCAAACTCAATGATAAAGTTGGGTCAAGGACTGTGTTAAGTTACCTCTACGTCTGCCCAACCAACAAGAGGAAGGTCAGTATGTTCTCCAAGCCTTTATTTATTTTTATTGTATTTTATATCTGATCTTTGAATAGGCTTGACATTAAAATGCTGCTGTTGTTCTCACTGGCTATGAAGTATTTATGTGTGCTGCAAAATGACAGCATCCCTATTCTTCAAAGTGTTGAAGAGTGCTTCCTATTCTCTCTCCGTCTCTCTCTCTCTCTGTGTCTCTGTCTATCTCACTTTCTCTCTAATACTGTGCCTCTCCTGTATCTGTACTTTAGATAATGATGCTGAGCGACCCAGAGGTAGAGAGCGCTGTTCTCATCAGTTCAGATGAAGGGGCAAGCTTTGAGAAGCATCCCATTAACTTCTATATCCAGAGCCTTCTCTTCCACCCAGCGCAGGAAAACTGGATCCTGGCTTACAGCCACGACAGCAAGGTAGCAGGACTCCTTGAGTGAATCTACAATGGATCTTTACTGTTGAAAGTCACAAAGTGATGAAATATTGCTTTGAAAATGCTTTTGTTTTTGTTGTTTTTTCATCAGTTCGGTATCACTGACATTTGGTTTCGTTTTGTGTTGCAGTTGTATAGTTCAATGGACTTTGGGAGAAAATGGCTGCTTGTTCACGACAATGTGATGCCAGGGCGATTTTACTGGTATGATTATGGATTATATTTTTGTGTTTTGTGCTGTGATTGATTTAATGGCTGTAATTATAGTATCCATATGGCCTTACGATTACGTATGGCCTTAAAATAATCCTATGATCGCTTTTCAAAAACTGATCTTACCAAGACGATCAAACTGAAATGTATGTGGCTTATTATGCCCGTCTCATTCTCCCTTTTCTATAGCACAAATATGACATGCAATTTTTGTTGTCACTGTCATTTGGTAATCTCGGGTCCATGTGCACGGAATGGTGAATATTGATGTGACGCAGTTTATCCCTGCTTGTCATGGTTTGTGTCAAGCCCAAGTGCCTTTTGAGCTGGGAAAGAAACGACATTGTTGGGAGGACATCCACTCATTTGATAAAGGACATTTGATAAATAAGGACAGCATAGCAGGAATGGTGACAGCTCAAATTATGTACTTGCCCTTGAAAACCAATGCCTTGTATACTGTGCATTTTATATATAATTATTTATATATATTTTAAAAAAAAGATCATGGCACTTTATCACATACCCCCAGCCTTTATTTGCCCTGGGTTAGCGGATTGAAAAAAATAACCGAGAAGGTAATGATCCATATCAGCCCTTGGCCTGATATGGCAATTGACGAATCAGTGCAAGCTAAACTGTCACTGCAGGAGCTCAACGTGTGAAACATGGAAGAAACAAAGCTGCCAAACGTGGTTGCTGCACATGCTTTTTTAGAATTCACACCCGAGGAGACCATATCCTGGTGCAAAGGAACCAAAACACAGAGTGGAAAAGAACAAGTGACCACCTATGGTTCACAGAATGGCTAATGGTAAGGGCGAGGCCCACCTGATGTTTTCTCCCCACACTGCAGACAATCCCAATGAGATTACCATTTTATTTGCCTGCGCTGTTCATTGTTGACAGTAGTATAAGCACTCAAGCCCTATTTCATCCTTCATTGTACGACAGTGCTGTGCTGTGGAAATAGCTGATCTAAAATTCTCGTTATGGAGCTTGTTGATTGGCTATTTTTTAAGATTCTTGAAAATGTTTTCCGCCTATAATGACATGCCCAATAATCAAGAGCCGTCAAGAAACAAGCCTATAATGATATGACCAAAATATACATGCCAGGTTGAAGGTGTTTAATCTATTTATTCAATTAAAGTTTTGATCACATGCTATTTTATCAATGTCTCTGTCAATACTAGTAAATAGGCTGTAGGTATGTGATAAAGAAATGTTTGCCCTCGGTATCCAACCTCAGGCAATGATAAATGCCTGTGTGACAATACATAACTATTCTACTGCTGGATGTTAATGGAATTTGTTGAGGGAGTTGGCCAGAAACTTCTGTTTTCATTTGTTTTGTAATTGCACAACCATAACCCCCGCATCTGTCTTTGCACTCTCACCAATTAGCTAACATTCAGGAAATGAAGAAGGTGCTGATGTGCTGACATGCCTCTCTCTCGTTCCTACTCACTGAGTTCTTCCACATCTTCTTCATCTCCTCCTCCTCTTCTACCTCTTCTCTCAAGGGCGGTAATGGGACTGGACAGAGAATCAGACGTGGTTCACATCGAGACACGCATCTCCAAAGGCCGTGAGTGCTTCACTCCAGTTCAGCCCCACAAGACCCCTTGGCTCTCATTTAGAACGAGGTCACTGGTGAAGAGGAGACCTGTTCTGCAGTTCAGATTGGTCCCAGAAGTCTTGTAAAGCAGAGTAGGAGTCTCTTCGACAAAAAAGGGAGAGATGCAGTGGGTTGATCGATGTTTCTTTTCCTTAATCTCTCCCCTGCGTCCCATAGAAGAACCCCCACTCTCACTTCAAAACAGCAGACTAAATTCAGTCAAACCAATTACAGGGTTCTATACCAGCTCAGGAAAAAAACGGAACTCCTTTTGAAATGTGGTCAACTCTTTTGGGATGTACATGTAATGTGCAGAATTAGGCCATTGACATTTAATTTTGGCCAGTGACATTTAATTGGACAATCATCAATACCGTTACCTGCTTCACATTCTCTATCTGTAGCATATACTGTAAGTTAGCAGCTAAAGTACTGTTTTAAAGTACAGCAATTTATTGATGACTCTGTTCCAGGTGCCCGGTATGTAAAGTGCCGAGCTCAAAGATGTTCAGAGGGCAACAGACAATACCTCTTCCCTGGACATGTCGATACCAACTCCCTGGTTGTGCAGGATGAATATGTTTTCACACAGGTATGTGCACACATATGTTCATGCTTTCTCTCAAATATATAAAACTCATAATATATCATATCAGACTGTTGGGCTTTGTTTCACTTTTTTGTTTGTGGTCATTTCTGCATCTAGTTGATGTGTTTCTATCAAAGCTTACATGATGGCTTGGCCTAGCACACCTGTTCCCCACTCGGGTAGTGTGGGTTTTGATTACCTTTTATCCCATTCATATCACGGCACGCTCAGTACTGCTGCCTCTGTACACAGGTCAGACTCCTTGTCTGAAAGATGTGTTTGTCAGCCGGGAGCAGACTCCTGTTAGTGGCAGTCAGTGTCATTATTGCAGATTTAATTTCAGGTGCCCTCTGCCATCATTGATTTCCATCTACAGCAAGGATTTTGCTGTCTGTATGCTCAGTCATGATCCACTCACTCAGCTCTTGAAGGGTGATAAAACAAATACTGTAGCCTTGATTAGAATGAAAGCTAAACAAAAAACAAGTGGAATGTTTTCTGAATCTCACTGTTTGACATAAGTCATACGGATGCAGCACTCCACTATGAGTAAATGCCACAATATTTGCGGTGCATTTTCCGTGTGTTTGCCCATGCATGTGTTCTGGTGATGATGCGACAACAACTCTTCTAATGTAGAACCATGTCTCTGTTTTCATGCACTTGATGTGTAGACTACATTGGAACAGTACCGTTCTAAGAATGAAAATACAAGGGGGAAACCACCACACTGTGATTTAAAAATGGTGATTCAATAATATGTCTGAATTGAATTTATTTGAAATGAGATTGACCCTGGAGGCAGGGTACGAGGAAGATGCCGATGAAAATAACTGAACACAGCTGGCATGTCTGTGGGGAGCAAACCACAGATGACTTTCTTGTGACTTTCATTGCTTGGGGCAGTTGGATTTAACTTGACAAAGAATAATGAGGTTATCGATTGGGCTACAACGAAATAAGCAGTCTTCAACACCTCCAAAGTCTCTTGGGAGAGAGGGAACAGCCAAGTGCAACATCCTCAGAAATGTGGCCAGGGAAAATGCAGCTCATTGATTTTCGATAGATTATTCCATTAGAGCTCTAATGTAGTGTGTTGTGGGACAAACACCATCCCTCTAGTTGATTAGAAAATAAGCAATCAAGTAGCTTCGCTATAGCTGTGAGTGGAGGGTAAAGTGGTAGTGCATTAAGATCTTCAAGTGGCACCGAAGATAAAGACAACAGTCATCAGTGTCTTTTACCTTTGGGCTAATGATGTATAAAACATTTTTTTGGGTTTTCCTTGAACTGTATCTTGTTCTGCTTTCTACTGTAGTGCTCCTTTAAGTATCTCTAAGACTATTATTACGTTTAGGACAATAGCAATTCCTTTAATCAACTTTACATATTGTTTTTCAAAAGTTTGCTTTGTTATTCAATTTCACAGCTGACATAGTCCAGCATGTATACAACTTGCCTCTCCAGCATGGGTGCAAGCTACTGAAATTAATAATATATCTAACCATGATATTGTCTAGGTGAAATTGTACAATACAATATAATAGGCAGTGATATTACAGTAAATGTTATGGACTATTATGTAAAAGGAAAATATTGCTGATACTGTATTTGTAAAAATAGCAAAAACTTGTCTTGTAGTAGGAATTCTGGGGTATTTAGAACAGCAAAATCAAATTGGCAAGGTCTAAAACTTTCATATAAACCTATACACACTGCACCAAAAATAAAAATCCAAGCACTGCATTTCATCTTTGCTAAATGTATCAGTAAGTGTAACGCCTGATTTATTCTTTGCCGTACGCCGGTGTAGTGCACCTAGCCGATTTATTGAACATATTATGTTTATTTATTCTTATTCATTTTATAAACACTGTATGCTATTTGTGGATTGTCTATATTAGATAGTCATGGGCTCGCCCAGTCCAAAACATGTTAATTTGATGACCGTAGGTCTCTCCGGTAGGTTACCCAAATGAGACTCTTTGAGTCTCCTACCAGATACATTAGCATCTTTCAGAGAACCACAAAATCAGCCACAAAGGCCCACCGTAATTCTATGTATTTGGCCGTGGACCCCCATCTCAAAATATTTTGCTCCAGGGATCCCCAGAAGCAAAGATTTGAGTTAAAAATGTTTGCTTAAAAAGATATATCTATTCAAAGATTCGCACACATTTTGATGATTTTTCCAAAATAGCAGAGCTTATATATCTGCTATTTTTTAATAGCCAAAGTATAAAATATGGTAAAAATGTTAAATGACACAGTTGCTTTCCCGGTCTTAATGTTGTCCAGTTTAATTAAAATATAACACTTCAACACATTTGCTTTGTAAATAATGGACTTGTACTTTACTTGAGCTCAAATGAAGCTTCTCTGACTTCATTACTTAGGTGACCACGGCGGGACGAACAACCTACTATGTGTCCTACATGAGAGAATCATTCAAAGGGATGAAATTGCCTAAATATTGTCTGCCCAAGGTAAGTGCCAAGGTCAAATAAAGACTCTCGCTATAGGCTCTATTCACAGCAGCCATATTATGAAGACATTCACAGGTGTTACCAATGATACTAATGAAGGCTCTGTTCCATTCTGGTCAAACAGAGTCAGGGTGCTGATATTGTGCATGTTGGCTAACTGGAAACACTCTGTTACACCAGTGGGTCTACAGTTGGGGTCCAGGGACCCTCATCGGCTTCCAAATGAACCCTTGCAGGTGTGCAACTCTGAGAGTGTACAAATGGAACCAAATGGACCCGTTAGGGTCCATTTGGTTCCATTTGTACACTCTCAGAGTTATGGGGGTCGTGGAAACCACTGTGCTACACTAAATGGAACAGAGCCTTCATTAGTATCATTGGTAACACCTGTGAAGGAAGTGACTATGGCTGCTGTGCATAGAGCCATCATACAGTATAATACAGTTCAAACACATAATGCAAGAAGGAGAATGTATTGCGAAGAAGATCGATGCACACCTCAACGGTTGGTGACCGGTGCGTAAGTCAATGCATAATATTCAGAAGGGGATCCCTGATGGTGATATCAAAGAAAAGGACCCGCACACTGTCAGGAACTTGCAAAAGAAATTAGCTCTTTATTCAACGTTTCGGTCGTTAGACCTTCATTAGGACAGACAATCTCAAGACAATTGTCTGTCCTGATGAAGGTCTAACGACCGAAACGTCGAATAAAGAGCAAAAAGGGTTTGCAAGTTCCTGACAGTGTGTGGGTTCTTTTTTTTTATATCACCATCAGAGATCCCCTTCTGAAGAATGAGAATGTAAAAATGGATCTGTAAGGGTAAATTATTTTTAGTGTGTAGGCCGAGTGGTTCTAAAACAAGGACCCCTTGTATTTTTTGCTGCGGATCCCCATAAGAAAGGATTTTGTCCGAGGGCCCTCATAACAGAAGACTTGAAAATAGCATGTCTACAAACTCACAATGCGTCACAAAGCCTGTAGCCGAAAATAGAAAATGGGTTTAAGTGTTTATACTGTTCCTCGTTTTGCTGGGGACCCCCTGGAACCTCCTCAATGACCTTTGGGAGGTCCCCCATGCCCTGCTTTGTGAAGCCACTGCTCTGTTATACAGAAATGTCACTGTTGTTGCTATTCATACAGTACTTGTTGCCACTCTCTCTCTCTCTCTCTCTCTCTCTCTCTCTCTCTCTCTCTCTCTCTCTCTCTCTCTCTCTCTCTCTCTCTCTTGTCTTTGTGTCTCTCTCTTTATTTGTACACCCTAACAGGACATGCATATTATCAGTACTGATGAGAAGCAGGTATTGGCGGCGGTCCAGGAGTGGAATCAGAACAACACGTACAGTCTTTATATCTCAGACTCCCCTGGGGTTTACTTTACCCTCTCGCTGGAGAATCTGAGAACCAGCAGAGGACCAGCGGGCAACCTACTGGTCGACTTTTATAAGGTGCCTTACACTGAAAAATCATGAGGGTTCATTTCACTCAGCGGAAAAGGATTTTTTTTTTAACACAGAATTAAATTAACTACGTAGGATTTAGCTATGTGATGGCTTATGGACTTAGACAATGAACCTCGCTTTAAGAGCCAAGCCATTACGGCACAAAGCACACTTGACGTCTGACTAAAACGCTGCTTTCATTATAAACGGTTGGCCTGTAATGGTCCTTACATCACATACTGTATAACACTTGAAGCTTAAAATTTCAGTGCTGCTCTGATTTGCTGTTTAATCCTCCTATGTTTCCAGATTGAGGGGATAAATGGCATGTATCTCGCCAACAAACTGGTGGATCATCAAATCAAGACGTTTATCACGTACAACAAGGGACAAACCTGGGCCCTGTTGCCAGCCCCCACGACTGATGTGGCCGGAAATAGCCTTCACTGTGTTCTGGTGAGCCGGAGTCATTGGGCTGGAATGAATGCTCTCGTACATGGGAAATGAAGCCTCTGACACATATCATTCATCAAATGATTCAGTCCCATCGGCCGCGCTTTGGAGATTCCTTGATTGAGAAACGCATTTGCACAAGGCCAGGTGCTGCTGGCTTTAGCATCCATTTTGCCTCTTTACTTTTCATTAACGGCTGCATGAGGAAATGCCCGAGGCTGTTTGAGTCTTACTTGAGAGTTGGTGCGTTAGTGTACGGCCTGCAGCGTTGTCACGTTTAGTTTCAGGGGATCAGACAATCCATTAACCTCTGCGATTTCAATTTATTATCTGTAGTACTGAAGGCACCTGCATAATGAATGTTAGATTATGCAGAATTCCAGTAAATGGCCTGTGTTGTTATGTGTCAGATACAGTATCGTGGCTGTTTACTTGATCCACAGTGTGTTCTTTAAGAAACTGCTGGCATACAGCAATATGTGCAGTAATTGATGTGGCTCTGTTAATATTAGGCTACTAGGTTTTGTCAGGGTAGTACAAACGGCCAATATGCTGTAGTCCACTACCTCCCTCTTGGCAGTTTGAAAGCTCCTTATTGATGTTTTCCAAAGTACTTGATACCAAGAGATGAGTCACAATGATTTGAATCAATTTTGCCAAGATTTATCAATGCATCTTCAGGGAATTTTAATTACATGCCTTGTTTGCTTTAGAATGAAGCAGTTCAAATGCCCTCCTTGTCCTCTCAGCCGTTTTCATTTTGCTGGCAGAGGAGATGAGGGAGGAAAGCATCTTTGATTTCTAAATGGTCTCTGAAATTGGTGGCAGTTTTCGCTCAAACGGGAAACGAGTGTGAAGGCAGAGCCAATTATAATTGCATCTGTTAAGATCGGTCTGACTCACTTTGTTTCAACTTGTGCCTGATTGGAATCTATTGTGTTGACAGCCATTTTGTTCACTACATCTACATCTGGAGATGTCAGAGAACCCCTACACCTCTGGACGCATCTCCAGCAAAAACTCTGTACCAGGGATCATTGTGGCTACAGGTACTGAGAGGACAATGACTTTGTATAGATAATACTAATTGGGAGAATTAATGAGTGACAGTGATGAAGCACATCAATTTGATGACTTTGCATCTCCAGAACCTTTCATGGTTACTCAGGCAATAGCAGTGATGCAAACACTGAAACACACTCACCTAAGTTACAAAGTGAATTTGACCTCTACACATGTGGTACATTTTGAGTGACATGATTGGGATCATAAAGTCACAAAGTTATCCACTAGAGGAGACACGCACATTCGGGTAATGATTGTGAATCTGTGCATAAGGTACTGTTGGCGTATTATTGCTTTTCAGTTAGACAAAATCTCAAGAATAATTGCCAATGCACCAAAAAAATATATATACAAAATACACAAGTTTTATTTTCGTACCCAGGAAATGTTGGAAGAGAACTGTCTTCCACCAACCTTGGGATGTTTATAACATCTGACGCAGGGAATAGCTGGAGACAGGTGAGACTTGGCTTCATTAACATTTAACAGCAGACGTGCATTCATATTGAATGCGCACTGTGCAGCAAATGTGTCTGATGTTTTCGGGTGTTTGTCTGTGTAGATTTTCGAGGAGGAGCACAGCATTTGGTTTCTTGACAACGGAGGTGCTTTGTTGGCGGTCTTACATGCAACAGCACCTCTACGACACTTATGGTACGTATACTGTCGCATCCCCGTAGCTGATACCATAATTAGGTGTGCAAAACATCGCAGTGAAGTTGTAGTTGCAAATTGCCTGGAGACAATATATTTCTCTCCCATTTACTAGTTTTGTGAGTTGTTTCTGCATACATTCACTCTTTATAGTACTTTTTGAAATGCTGATGGAATACGTTTGCATGAACACCGTATCAGCACAACGGCCCCTCTCGCCACATCAAAACTGAATCACTTTCAGCGAAAAAGCGCCTGTTTCTGGATTGTTCTGGCGTTTTGGTATTTTTGAGTGCTTTTATGCAAATGAGCAAGCAGAGACGGTCGGCGAGTACTGTTGAATGAGACACAATACATCACTATCAAAAGACTTTTACACTCTCGTGGTTAAATTGACACTCAGGATTCTCCAGTGTAAATAATGTTTCGTGATGAAAAGAGTCTGATTAAGGTACTTAACTTTTCAACGATGTTATTGTTTTGCCGTCTTTGCTTAACTTAAAGCTGCACTCTGTCATTGCACTTCCTAACGGAGATTTGAACCTGGGGCCGTCAAGCAATACTGATATTTTTACCACTGCCCTTCAGGCAGTACCACTTGTCAACCAGTAGTGCTCCTACCAGACCACAGGATCTACTCAGTAAGGGCAGGTGAACAAATGCAACCACCACAGTTGTGTTAGTCGTATCCTACTATAATTCTAGTAACCTCACGGCGGAGTCTTCGTTGGTCGTTGGTTGGGGGGACTCTTGATCAAACTGCGCATGCGTCGTTGCCAGGTTTCGCGAGAGAAACAAGCAGTAAACAAGGCCAAACCAAACGAACCCTACAAGCAACGAGGTCTATCAAAAGAAGGCCAAACGAAGCGCCTTCACACATATACCTTGCCTATTGGAAAACAGCCGAACTACAAGCTCACAACGGGTCCCCACACCCACCTGCACTTTCACAACCAACGCCAAAACACAACACCACCAATATCGCCACTAAAGCGCTTACAATAAGCGAACATGGCAACACCGAGACACATGATTCCATTCAGACTGCGAGACCGCGAGTGCGTTCCGTTCACCGCAGCACATCAACTGCTCAACAGAAACACGGTGACATCATTTACGCACGTTTACACAGAAAACATTCTTAGATGTCTCTCTGTCTCTGTGTGTGTGTGTGTGTGTGTGTGTGTGTGTGTGTGTGTGTGTGTGTGTGTGTGTGTGTGTGTGTGTGTGTGTGTGTGTGTGTGTGGTGGGGGGTGGACGGGGGGGGGTGGACGGGTGGACGGGTCCGCGGCCTATATGCGTGTCAACGCATACACGGCTCGAGGGAGGGAGAGAGCCGCGCGCCGGGTGTAGCCGCTATCATTGATAATCACTTGGATCTAAACAAACGCGCTGGACGATCTCTGTGTGTGTGTGTGTGTGTGTGTGTGTGTGTGTGTGTGTGTGTGTGTGTGTGTGTGTGTGTGTGTGTGTGTGTGTTCGCGACGGGAGCATGTACCGTGGACTTTACTATATAACTTGGGGTCCAAGACATAGAAATGCCATTAAATGGGGGTCCATAGCCCTAATGCATGTCAAACTGGGGGTCCTTGAAATTAAAATGGTTGAGATTCACTGCTAGAGCCGTAAAAAAAAAACCGCTCTTTTGGGGGTCCCTGGCATATCTTTTCAAATGGGGGTCCGCGGGCTAACAAGTGTCAATTTGGGGGTCCTTGACATAAAAACGTTTGCGAACCACTCCACTACACAGTACAAACTCACTTTCGATCCCTGTTACTGTCTGTTCTCAGCGCATAAGCCAAACTGCACACGTTGGGTGTTCATATTCCCCTACGGGTATGGTCTAGTTGTATTAACATACTCTACCATACAGATTGGGCAATTGGTCATGTGTGTTGTGCGTTGTATTCACACAAATGTTACATTGTTTAGCTTTAAACCTAAACTTGGTGACCGAATTCCCAAGGGCTCTATACTAGATCCCCTCCTGTTTTCACTCTACACTACATATTTTGCCAAAAGATTGCCGATCAAGATTGTAAAGCTGCTATTTTCGCAGAACATTCTCTCCAGAATAAGGATGTTGGTACAAGTGGTTAAGGATGCTCATTAGCTAGTAACACTTAAGCCATATTTTACAAGGGATATCTACCTACCTACAGTATCTACCGACACACACACACACACACACACACACACACACACACACACACACACACACACACACACATTTAACACCTTTATTTGCGTTCACATTTAACAAGAAATTCTTGAACACAAACAATAGTAGATGCACAGGCTTGGGAAACTCAACAACAAGTGTTTCAGGATACAGATCACGGGTACAGGAAGCATCGCCAATTATCACAGACACTGAACAGAATTTAGCCAACGCCTTAGCTCTTGGCATGGGCATTCCTGCAATCTGCAGGCCTCTCACGACTGATTTATGGACATTACTGAGGCTTCCAGATATGAACACAAGCAGTTTCATTTGTAACCAAGCTTTGTAATAGCATCCTTTAGACGTTGGTACTTAAGCACCGCACCTCGGTAAGGAATGCCTCTTCCACACACACGCACGCACGCACGCACGCACGCACGCTGATCTTGAACTAATTAATGAAGCCCTCCATGCTCTTTCATAAGCATTGACGGCTGTTTGTCTGTTGATGTGGTACAGGATCAGTCTAGATGAGGGTAAGAAGTGGGACCGCCACAGTTTCTCCCTGGCCCCTTTGTATGTGGACGGGGTTTTAATGGAGCCGGAGACAGAGAACCACATTATCACGTAAGTACAGAAGGAGCACACAGTCCGGGAGGAGCAGACAAACACAAACATAAAGCCAGAGAAGGGAGGTGTATTGTTCCTTAACAAAACAAATGTTTGTTTCCTTTCTGGCTCTGTTTGGTCCCATATGAATGAGATCAGCTCAAATTCCCCGTCAGGCTAATGCTTTTGTAAACATGAAGAAAACATTCTGAGTTACGGGGACTACTCTTACACTGTCAGTTACAGCTTAATGCACCATATCCCTAGATTATTTCTCATAAATCTTGCATTTTGTATGATCTCTCCTCCAGTTTTTTTGGACACTTCAGCCATCGGTCAGAGTGGCAGCTCATCAAGATAGACTACAAGGGCATCTTCAGTAGAAGATGCATGGACGGAGATTACCAGACATGGCACTTACACAACAAGGTAGCAGACATGTTGAGCCCTATTGATTTATTGTTACCATGAATGCTTGTGTGCACAGCAACTTATTCTTTCTGTCTTTCTTTTGTTCCTTTATGTTTGTCTCTTCTATCCTCCTTTCCTGTTGGGTTCCTTTCAAGGGCGAGCCATGTGTTATGGGTGAGAAGCAGATCTATATGAAGCGCAGACCAGGCAACCGTTGTATGCTAACCCAGGACTACTCACGGATATATTCTTCAGAGCCCTGCCTCTGCAGATCTTATGATTTTGAATGGTAATGGCACCTTCCCATTGCTTTCATACCAAGTAATGTCTCAGATTTCTACCAACCTTATGTTGCCCATATTCATAGCTATTATGTTTACTGTGTTGAAAATGTGCATGTATTCACTTAATTATATTTGGAAAATTCTAGATGCAAGTTTCCACAACGCAAATTTTCATGTTAGAATGCAATGAATACTAATGATTTGGTTAATTCATTTTAAATGCCTTTTATCCAATTGTCTCAGATGATCTTTGATCCTGCTTGTCACATGCGTCTTGCTTGTGCCACTATCTTAAAAAAGTTTGTGTCTGATGAACCATTTTTCCTGACTTAAAAAAACTGCTGACACTGAGATTCAAAGCACCTGTGATATCATTTTATGCGCTCCCTTGTATCGGCAGTGATTATGGGTACGAGCGTCAGGCGGATACAAAGTGCGCCTCTGCTTTTTGGTTTAACCCAGATGCAGCTGCTAAAAGCTGCAGCACCAGTCAAAGCTTCCTCAACAGCACCGGGTAAGTGGAACCCAAATCAACTGCACAGTAAAATCCTCAGTGATCATTTAACTCCAAAGAGTCTTCAAATGGAACCAAAATGGCCCTATAGTCCATTTGGTTCCATTTGTATGATCTTTTACTGTGTGAACACACATCCCGATACAATGTTGTCCCAGTTCCCAGAGAGGCAGGCACAGGTAAATTAATTTTCATGCAATAAGATGACTGTAGATGTTATAATCTAAGGCACATGAATAAAGTCATACATCATCAGTATTTCACATTTGGCCTCTGAGGTTTTGGAACAGTGAGGCTCACACTGTCGTTATGGGTGGTGTAGGTATCGGAAGGTATTGTCCAACAACTGCAAAGAGGGAGGGAAGAATGTGTACTCCCCCAGGAGACAGGCTTGTCGCCCCAGACCGCCCCGAGGCCTACGCTTGTCAACGGGTCATGGAGAGCTCAGTGCCTTGGTTGAGAGCAATGTCACATTCCTGGTCTATCTGGACGATGTGAGTCATACAACAATGTGGCTTCATTATGGCCATTATTATTCATATTATTTCATAAAGGTGATACGGTATGCGTTATTGTTCAGGCGTAACTTGTTCTTGTGGCATAACAGATGACAAGATGTCCCCAGAATTTGAAGCAGGGACACAAAGGCGCAGTTACGTGACTGACAGCCTTTCTTGCCTTTTTCCTCTCTAGCTCTGCATTGTATTTTCCCTTCCCCTCTTCTCTCTATGAAGTTCCTTTTAGTTTTTCCCTCCTTTCAAGTGCTTGTGGAGTGATGTTGGCCACACCAAGCATGATAACTTTAACTATACATAATTTATATGGTTTTAAAAGAAAATTCTAACTGTACAGTAACTCTTCTGTTCACATAATTATTGTTGTAGTTGGAGTTATCATACTTGGTGTGGCTGGCCATTTATTCTCCTTTATCTATCCCGAGCACTTTTTCTTGAGCAGATTGCTCTTCCTCCCACTTGGTCCAAGATCAGTGTCCCAGCTTAAGCCGTCCTGACAGATGCCATGCGTTCTCTCCCTGTCCGCAGGGAGACTCAACAAGGACCAATATCCAACTAGACTTTGGAGACGGCATCAAGATCACATACTCTAATCTGAGCCGGGCGGATCACGGAATCCAACATGTCTACAGAACCACAGGGATTTACAGAGTGACGGCTCTTGCTGAAAACAGCCAGGGATCTGACAGCAGCTCAATGTTTTTACATATTACCAGTATGTGAACGAGAAGCCTCATTACTCATTCCTCGTACAGTGCATGTAGATGGAAATGCCTCTCCTTTATGGGCAACCATGCTCTCACCTGTATGAAACATATTTTTCATAGGTGTAGATGTTTAATATAGATACAAGAATATTACTGCTCATAAAAATGCATTTCAATCACCTCTGGCGACGCGATGCCGTGGTGTCACGCAATTGCATTTTCTGGGATCTCGAGGAACACATAATTCAAGACTCATAACGTAAGCGACATAAAAGAATCTTGGAAAATCAAAGATAGTGAACGTCTCCTTTGGTAGAATTAAGTCCATCCTATTTAATCACGCCATTATTGCTTTTGAACTGTTGCCATGCTGTCATTGGATTTTAGTAAAATGCCAAACCACACACATAATTTGTGCCGTACAGTATTATGCAGCAGGCAGCTGAAAGACCTTGTGAGGCTCATATCTGTCTCTTAGGCGATCTGTGTGTCTTTTTGTGGTTAATGTGATTCTCCCCTGTTTGTGTGTGTGTGTGTGTGTGTGTGTGTGTGTGTGTGTGTGTGTGTGTGTGTGTGTGTGTGTGTGTGTGTGTGTGTGTGTGTGCACGTGCGTGCGTGCGTATGTGTGTGTGTGTGTGTGTGTGCGTGTGCGTGTGCGTGTGCGTGTGTGTGTGTGCGCGCTGCCTTTCTTGCCTTAGGTCCAGTGGAGCGTGTGTATCTCTCCGCTCCTATTGTAGTCACCAGGGGGAAGGAAGCTAATCTCACTGCAGTGGTTTGGCCCGGTCACTCCAGAACACTGACCTTTTTCTGGTGGTTTGAAAACAGCTCCGAGGTGAGATGCATCCACCTCCTCCTCCTACTCTATGTTCCACACTAACTTTTTTTGTATTATTATCTTTACTGCAACTCCTTTGCATTTCTCTCCCCATCGTGCCCTTGTGGTGTGCGGTCTGAAAAAATGTTGATCGCCTGCAGTTTTCTATAGAAAATGTCGCCCACAGTTTTCTGTGTTGTGATTACATGCGTTTGCCACAATAACACCTTCCACTATACAGCATTTCCATGGCCACTCAGGTACTCTATTTATTTGTGAAAGAACACATGCTTCTCCACTCTACTCTCAATGTTTTTCTCTTTTGAAAAACAGCCCATCATAACCTTGGAGGGAAGCATCTCTTACAAGTTTCAAAAGGAGGGAACAAACAAGGTCACAGTACAAGTTGCTTCTGGAAGCACCATAATACAGGATACTAAAGTCATAAGCATTAAAGGTGAGTGGGGAAATCAGTTTTCAAAGGGCCTTTAATTGGTACCATGCATGCAAAATGAATATAGATCAAATATCGGGGGAATGTACGATACAGTACCTCCTGGTCCCTATTGCAAATGCTGCCATGTTAATGTCAACTGTGGACTTATCTAATGAGCAAATACATCATGGTATGTGAACATGATTATCTTGAGGGGCAATTAATTTTCAAGTCTGTATGCATTATCATACACAGAGGAAACCCTTTAATCTACATATTAATCAAAGCTATATATATATATATATATATATATATATATATATATATATATATATATATATATATATATATATATATATATATATATATATATATATATATGCAGCGGTGTAAAGTAACTAAGTACATGTACTCAAGTACTGTACTTAAGTACAATTTTGATGTATTTTTTCTTTACTGGAGTATTTCCAATTTTCTGTGCTTTTACTCCACTACATCTCAGAGGCAAATATTGTACTTTTACTCCACTACAATTATTTGAAAACTTAAGTTACTAGTTCCTTTGTAGAGCCCTATATACATTTCGGCCATTTGAAAATAGCCGATCTATAAGCTCACAATGGGTCGCAATGTGACGCATTGTGAGCTTGTAGATCTGCTATTTTCAAAAGATTTGTATACATTTTATACATTTGAAAACTTTGTGAAATGGGACATTCTACATAATGAGTAACTTTGGTACTTTAAGTACATTTTGATTCCAATACTTTTGTACTTTTACTCAAGTGTGTATGTGTGTATATATATATATATATATATATATATATATATATATATATATATATATATATATATATATATATATATATATATATATATATGTATATGTGTGTGTGTATATATATGTATACACACACATATGTATGTAAGAGACATTTCTAAGGGGCATCACTTTTATCTTCTCCCTAGAATTCTTCAGGTCGCTGCTGTTGTCATTTTCTCCAGCCCTTGACGAGCATAACCCTGACATTCCAGAGTGGAGGGATGACGTGGGACGTGTGGTGCGAACAGCTCTGTCACAGGTACAGTCAGTATACCTCGCTCTGGGACTGCTCTTAACCCATTAAGACCGGGAACGGATCTCAGATTCAGATTCAGATTTCTTTGTCTATTCAAAAATAGCAGACATACAAGCCCATAGCGTGGCATTCGGTGCCGCGCTATGAGCTTGTAGATCTGCAAAAAAAAACAAAATCATGAAAATGTGTGGAAATCTTTTAAAGCGAACATTTGTAAAATATTTTGTTCCAGGGACCTCCAAAAGCAAAGATTTGACAAATTTTCGCTTTTAAAAATATATATTCAAAGTTCAAAGTTCAAAAATATATATTCAAAGTTCAAAGTTCAAAACACATATACAGTATGCGTTCCTGGTCTTAATGGGTTAACAGTCAGCACCGTGTGTCAGCCTCCCTCTTGTCTATTACTATTTTATACCGTGGTTCTCTCATGTGTGTGAGCACAATACAGAATGCTGTGTTCCACAAAGTTTAAATGCAAAAGAAACGATTATTATTATTTTTTTATCTGCCCTAATGAAGATAATAAGTAAACATGTTGGGACTGCAACTTATTGTTCTTTATCGATTCATCTGTTGATACATTTTCTGATTATTGATTAATCTATGCGACTAATAAAATGATGGTAAAATAAGGTAATAAAGGTCAATATGCTCAGAAGTTGTCTGAACCCAAACGGACATCTTGAAATTGCTTATATATCCACAAAACGTTTAATTGTATAATATGCAACAAAGACAAGCATTCACATTGGTGAATTTGATAAATTGTCTGACGATCGAGAGATCGATAATATTATTAATTATTTCACCTCAAGCAGTATTATATATAAACCTGCCTTTCCATGCTGTTGCCGCATAATTTGAATTTTCTGCCCCTAAACTTCCTTACGCAATACTTTTTTGGGACAAATGTGTTTGAGATTAATCTGCTCCTGAATAGTTTATTAATAATCGCCCATACTTGATTAAATACAGGCCTGTTGTTCCTATAATGTGTTGTTGCAGGTGTCTGGCTTTCCAGAGGAGCAGCTGCTTGTGTCATTGTACCCTGGTCTCCCTACCGTTGCTGAGCTCTTCATTTTGCCCGACACACACCCATCATCTGAACACGAGAAGAGGAGCGAGGAGGATCTGGAGAGGGTAAGAGTCACAGAACTATGGTACTCAGTGCTTAAAGAATGCATGAATTGTGTGCTGGAAGGTTGCTTCAGAATATTTCACAAAGCAAGTGCTGTCATTGTTTGACTCAATATGACATGTTAATTTTTTTCAACAGATATCTGATATCTTTGTCAATGCGCTGAACCAAGGCTTGATCCAGTTTGATTTGAAAGCTGACATTCGCATTATCGTGTATATCACACAGCAGACTTTGGGTAAGTCACCATATTACTCGCCATTCTCTCTTGGATAACTTTAGCTGCTCCATTATGAATCTTGTATCAAACAGCTACTAACAAAGTCTTACATATGAGATTTATGGATTAATTTATTTCAGCGTAGTTCCTCACAGCTATTGTTTTTTTTTTTTTGCTTTATCTTGTTCGAGGTGCATAAGATAACGCAGGCATCCGTTATGATCTGACGTTCTCGCCTGCACATGCAGTGAAATAATAATGCATGAGATAGATAAGCGCATTACCTAGTGCTGATTTTAATCATAGTGTATGCCTCAACATTTGAATATCTTCCCCAGTACATCGGTTTTGTAACTGGTACGCCTAGGCTGTGAGGCATAAAGGTGTCTTTGAAATAATTCGATCGATAAGATGATTGACAAAGTAGGCATTTGGTATGCACCAAGGAAAATCGGCAGGGTCAGTGTGATATTAACATATCGCAAAAACGTGTCGATCAAGCCAGCATGGCCTTACCCTTTTCATCCTCTGACTGATCTGTCTTCATTTGTGTCTGCATACAAAGGTCTGGGTGCCTTTAAAAGGATCTGTAAAGGTCATAGCGTTGACTATAGGCTTCCTTGTAAAGGCGAGAAACATGGTTGGTGAGGAGCAACATATTGAATAATGCAACTCAGCACTTAAAAAGCCCTGACTAAGCATAAAAGGCGTGTGTTTAACATGCTAGGGAGAGGCTGGATATTGTCTGGGATTTCGGTTATCGTGATATCATGATATAGCTTAAATGTTGTATTTTCCTGGGGCTGTATTCACAAACATTAAGGCTAAAAGTAGCTGTATTAGTCCTACCTGGCAAGAGATTTTTTTTAAATGGGTGTGTCAGTCCTGAGTTTAAGAGTCATACATTTTAGGTGTAAGAGTAATTCATAAAACATTGTATCTGTAAAACCAGCTCCTACTGTACGTGTTTTTGAAACTAGAGGTTCGGGCTGCTATGCGGCCCTCACATCCTTTATAAGGGTTAGGGTTAGGGTCAGAGGTACTCCCTTAAGCCAATTTTAATAAAGGAAATAAAGAGAGAGAGAGCCCCACAAAGATAATTTGTTAGCTTCAATTTTATAATAATAACAATTTTGTCTGTTAATTTTATTTATTTATTATTAATTACTTACAATTTCTTTTTTAGCCTTTATCCTGTATGAGTACTCCTGATTGGACAAAATTGGTATCCCGACCTGGAAATGTGGTAGTGACATCACATGCTAAAGCTCGGGCTGATGTCTGTGACTTGTCTTCTGCAGGGGAAAACATCTTGTGAACGACATTTTCGGACCAAATCCCGATGCAAATTTAGAAAAGCTTCTCTTGTGTCCTTTGAACAAACACCTCTAGTGAGAATGATCAGGGTCCAACCTTGCCGCTTCATCCTCTAGTGAGGAGGAAACATCGATATGCAGTAGGAGAAACTTGGTTGCTTCCAATTGAGAGATACTGTAGATCTCTCTCTCTCTCTCTCTCTCTCTCTCTCTCTCTCTCTCTCTCTCTCTCTCTCTCTCTTTCACACATGCACATGCACATGCACATGCACATGCACATGCACATGCACATGCACATGCACATGCACACACATGGAGCAGGGCTTTATTCTTTTGCTATTGTGGTTTGAGTTGAGTTATTGAGTTCTGAGTTAAGTCTAAATTTAGCATACCCATGCAAACACAGGTGCCAACGTACACACACACACACGCACGTACAGTATGCACGCACGCACTGTACGTAGTATGCACGAACGCATGTGTGCACACACAAACATAGATGAACATATATACACACTCTTGACTTTTTTGTTTGTTTTCGTTGCCAAATTGGTTCTGGAGCAGTGAGAGCTCAGCTTATTGTTTAATAAACAATTGAACTAAAAGTTTTCCCTGCCTATCTGTTTGACTGACAGTTTCATGAATCTCTGCGATAGCACTGACTTGGAATGAAGTTAACTAGTAAACTACTTTTGCCATGTTGCTGTAGCTCAGCTTGGTTTATTTCTCTTCACTACACTTCAGTAGTCATGCGGTAAGTACTGGGAGCTGATGGTAGGTGTTGCGCTCCACTTAGCAATCCATCTCCCAGGGGTTACTTATTTAATGTAGAGTAACTGGTAGCTTAGCTCACTACACTTTCTAAGCAGCTTGCCTATTTGATTTGATTTGTTTAATTGCTTTAAGCCAACATGCAGAAGGTTAAAAAGACAATCAAGGATAATAAAACACAGAAAAGTCATTGACTTATTTCCACACTGGTCCCCTTACACAAATCAACAGATACTGACTAACATAAATACTGGAAGAGATGATGTACAAATAGTCTACAGTAATGTCCATGAACATTCAACTCAGTTGAAATCAGAAAGATGGAGAGAGATGATAAGATTCTGGGGCCTCGTTCAGACCACAGATTTGCGACGAGCCGAGTTGAAACGCCACCACTTGCATCACAATACCCCAAACTGGTTTGCAACATTATAAAATTGGACAGACCACATCAAAGCAACGAGCTGAGACCGATTGCCGTTTCCACAGCAACGGCTCATGTCACATCAACCTACTTATTTGATAAGCAAAACTCCAGTCTTTCTTCCTGGATATATTTGGATATATGGTAGATATTCTGCTTTATTTATATCACTGTATATTGTAGAATGTAGACAACCAACGAGCAATTCCAGCACAGTCCCTCCGGGCTATGAGATATAAACAGCAGATGGACCCGTCCCTCCCGGGTATGGGAACAAAAACGGATCAAAACCGTCCCTCCCGGGTATGGGAACAAAAACGGATCAAAAACAATAATGTTTGCATGAAACATCTAACAGTATTTCCCTATAAGATATCAATGTGTTTTGTGCTGTTGTATTGTTTTCCTAAGCTCTACATGTATTGTGTTGTGATGCCATTTGGGACATCAGCGATCTGACTTCTGAAAGGCATCCCTGCGTGATATGGGAACATACTGTAACAGTTAAATAAACAGGCTTGGATCAGTGGAACTAACGTAGTATACTTTAAGTTCTTATTTATTGGTATCGCAATGAAAACTCATGTTTCAAGGTTTTAACACATTCACTGCCAGGTACTATGCATCCTTTTTTTTAGCTTCTGTCAAGTTTTTTTTTCTCGATTTTTCAAACCTTTTTAAGTAGTCACAGAATATTTATCTCCAGTATGATGGATCCCCTGATGGTTGCTAATCACGGAGGGTTTCACTGTGCTACCGTGTAAAAAATAATAATGTCATCGCGACCTCCCGTTCGCTTGTTATACACCGTTGAAAATAGCACGTTTCGCCAAAAATAGTAAAACACAGGAGCCGAGATACAGAATATTTCCCAAATACTTTAACCAGGAAGTGAATGGAGCAGTAAATCTTTGGATCGCATTATCTCCTGGTTCTGTGTGAAAAACGAAATAAATGAAAATATATATTTGTTATTATTATTTTTTTATGTCGATTTACGTGATTGGCAGTGAACGGTTGCATTTGCATGAACTAGGCTTTAGGGGTTGTGTATCGCGTTTCAGTGCTCTTAGAATACAGCATTTGTTGGTACTAGAGCGCCCTGGGCATCTCAAGCTGAAAATAGTTACACTTTTGGAGAAAAGTCCTGCTCATCAATGTCATGTCGTCAGCATGCCTCTCTCTCTCTCTCTCTCTCTCCGTATGTCACATTTAGTATGTTAGTGTTAAGCAGGGGTGGTTTTAACTCAACGGCGTCTCTCTCCTGTAAACATGCATGAGCGCCATACAGTAGGTGCATGGTGTGTGTGTGTGTGTGTGTGTGTGTGTGTGTGTGTGTGTGTGTGTGTGTGTGTGTGTGTGTGTGTGTGTGTGTGTGTGTGTGTGTGTGTGTGTGTGTGTGTGTGTGTGTGTGTGTGTGTGTGTGTGTGTGTGTGTGTGTGTGTGTGTGTGTGTGTGTCTCTCTCTCTGTGTGTCTGTGTCTGGTGTGCGTACAGGCAGATGGCCAGGTGCACATTCTGTCACTCTGCTACACATACACCGGCCTTGTTATATATTATTCAATATAGATCCTTTTGGAAGGGTTTAAAGTACATCTGAAGGGGATCTGGGTTATTGCAATTTTAATCAACCCTGTGAAGAGTTCTAATCGGTTCTCTTTCATGATGTGGAGACATTGGCGCAACAGCCTCTACAGACTGTGAGCATAATAAGTGGACTGGCTTTTAATTATTCTTTGTGTATTTTGTCATTTGGTATGTGATATGGACCTTGAGTCTGAAATAAAGATTGAATTGAATGTAAGATTTATCCTCATTTGATCTCAGCTGCTTTGTGAACAGTTTTTTTAAGAGAAAACTCTTAACTAGGGGTTTATAGTGTCATGTAGAAGAATACTTTAGATATACGGTAATCTGATCCAATTCTCTGAACTCATTTGACTGGTCTAGAGGAGTGGAATAATGAATGATGAACTACGATAATCATAGCCACATTACCAAACTTTAAGTGTAAATATATTTTAAGTAACAAAGAAGAGCATTCTACACACTGTTTCAAGCTTACAAGCAGGGGCCATAACATTAAGAATGACATGCCCATTATTTTAAAGATGTACTCCTAAATCGGCCACTTAGGGGCTACTTTTAGCCTTAAGATGTTTCATGAGTACATACCCGCAGGATTTTATTAAGCAGACATCACAATCCACGAAGGAATTCCGAGGAACGTTGTCTGTTTAATGAAGTGCTGGTTGTAAGCTCGAGACAGTGCAGAGCCTTTTCTTTGTTCCATAACGGTTTATTTCTTACTCACCTGTTTCATAAGCCTTTTTAAACAAATGTGGAAAATCTATTCCTTTTCGAGGGTGTAAATATATTCAGTCAAAACATATAGCAATATTTTATTATGTCAATATCGAATTTGATCAAAATGCAAGAGCTACATAATGTGGAGAAAGAAAGTGCTCGCATCTCCCAAGTTTTGAAGAATTGCAACGTTGTTAGTAGAATAACAAGGAGTCCGATCAGTGCATGTTGTGTCAGCCGTGTATACTGTTAAAACTGTTATGGTACTGTTGCTCATGAGGAACGCTTGTCTCTGTGATTCTGTAGCACCACTGGTGGCTTCGAACCCCATCCATAGTGGCTCAGCCATGCTGATGCTCCTTTCTGTGGTGTTTGTTGGTTTGGCTGCATTCTTCATCTACAAATTCAAAAGGTATGTTCACTGAGATCAAGCAAAAGGTATATTATTCGCTTAAGTTAAAGTAAGTGTACTGTAAGTGTATTTTTTGGGGGTTAAAATGTATTCATCTTTATCTTTTGATAGTAATCGTTGCTATACTGTGTAGAGTGTTTGTTCAGTAACAGGGGTCTCCTCGTCTCTCCAGCTCTTTACAAAACAGAAAATATATTTTCAGGTGGGTTTCCAATTTCATTCAATCAGAAGAGAGTACCCATTTTTCAGCTTCAATGTTTAGTGTTCCAGTTCCAATTTTGTCTGCTCATTTCTTTCTGTCTGTATCCTGTAATGAGTTCGATCTCCTAATTGGTTAACATTGGTAGCCCAACCTGAAATGCATTTTCTTCTAATTGAAGAGCTGGAGAAACAGCGTGACCCCTGTTACTGAACAAACACTCTAGCAATGATTACTATCTGAATATAGAGCTATTTAACACTTATTTTAACAAAAAAAAGAAAAAAATCACTTGCTGCACAAACTAGCAGTGAGTGATATTATTAAATTAGCTTTTATTTTTTACGCGAACCCTAGTGACCCTATTCTGGGGGAAACATTCAGTGAAAATAGCAGATCTACAAGCTCACAACTTGTAGATCGGCTATTTTCACCGAAGATATTTGATGTTGACTGAAAAAAGGAGAGGAATAAATCTTACAATCCGTGATGTTGGTGAGAGCTTACAGTTGCATTTAGCTCTCTGCTTGGTGTTAGGAAAATCCCTTGGATCCACGTTCAGGCTGAGGACAGCCATGAGAAGGAGCCAGAGATGATGGGCTCGGTGGGACAGAATGATAACATGTCCAAGCTGAAGCTCAGTGAATTCCCCTCCCCAAAAGATCTCATGGAAAAAGACCTGGAGGCCCGGAGCAGAGGTACGTTATCTCCACACAGTTAAATCCTACACTATAGGATTTATAGTCTGCAAGGACTTGTTTAGTGCAGCTATTTTGAGACCTACAAGTTTGACAATTGAAGGCAACTTTACATGTGGCATTGTGGGGCCTCAGCCAGGGGAAGGTGCCACAGGGGAGAACGAGGGCTGCCTTGTTTTGAAACACAATGGCTTGTTATCTTAATTCCCCTGTTTATCAGAGGGGTCCACATATCGAACAATGGAGCTTTATGGTCTCCGCTGTATTTTTTATTTCTTCTTTCTTCTTCTTCTTCTTCTTTATTTCTTTAGCCTTTTCTATATCTTGCATAATATCAACAGTAATGCAGCCTATGTGCGACTTTTACACAACTGGCTACCAAATAACAGCACCACAATACAGTATAGCACATGCTTGTAGTATGCTAATTGGCTATGGCAGGTGTTGAAGAAAAAGAAAGCGCGCATCCAGGAATATACGTTTAAAACATATAAGGGAATAATTTTCCATGAACAGTGCGAGGCTAGCAGAGAATATATTACATTTTCCAAAGGAGAGTGTAATCCAATTCTATGCATAGGCTACTCGAAATGTCTACCGCAGGCTGTAAATGAATTTATTTCAAATCAGGGCAGTCTTGATATGTTAATGCCGGGTGTAAAGGAGGCCTGTCACACTGCTGGGCTCTGATACCGAGGGGAAACATGCTCATTAATTTTACACTGCCATAAACACTGTTGTTGTGTGGCATTTGGTTTACACCTTACAGTTTTATCTGCATTTGCTCTGGTGTCAGAAGGCTAATGAGGTTAGTTATACATTATAATGGAATCATTTCAGTTGTGTTGTGGTTGGAATGATGTGACATCTGAATTGAAGTTGGTGGGGACAGCAAGGTTGCTACATTTCCCCTTGTTATCAATGCAATTATTTTTTTGTGTTTAGAAAAGCCTACAGAGCTGCTGCACTCACACACTACCGAGATATTGCACTGGCATCTCAAAAATCTGTCAGGTGGAAAAGTCGAGGTTTTGTGTGTGTGTGTGTGTGTGTGTGTGTGTGTGTGTGTGTGTGTGTGTGTGTGTGTGTGTGTGTGTGTGTATGTGCGGCATTGTTTTCTAGAGCAGTGGTTCTCAACCTTTTCTGGATCAGGGTACTGTCACGATCCGTGTCATGTCCCGTCTCCCTGTCAAGTATTGTGTCTTCCTTGTTTCTTAGTTTTAGTCAAGGTTTTACTTTACATTTGTGTGCCTACCTTTATTTAGAAGTGTCCTAGAGTTTCCTGTCTTTCCTATAGTAGCTGTTGCCTGTCTTGTGGTCTCACAACAAGACATTAACCACAATTACCCATTGTGTTCACCTGTGTTTAGTTATCCCTGTTAGTGTTCTAGCTAGCCTGTCCCTGTGTTGATTGTCAGTTGTTTCACCTCATCTGTGTCCTGTTAGTCCTTGTGTCTATTTAACCCATTCAATCCAGGAACGCATCTGTGTCATTTTAGATTTCTTTGGCTATTCAAAAATAGCAGATATGCAAGCTCATATGAGCTTGTATAGCTGCTATTTTTGAATATATATATATATATACTTTAAAGCGAACATTTGTAATGCAAAAATCTTTGCTTCTGGGGGTCCCTGGAACAAAACATTTTGAGATGGGGGTCCACGGCCAAATACATATCTAAAAATGTTTTCTAAATGTTGCTATATCATTGGTGCTCCAACTTTTCCATGTCAAGGACCCTCAAAATAATGTATTTGGCCGTGGACCCCCATCTCAAAATGTGTTGTTCCAAACACCCCCAGAATAAATGTCTGCTTCAAAACATATATTCAAAGATTCACACACATTTTTCACGATTCTTCAAAAATGTGCAGATCTACATTACAAGCTCATAGCGTGGCTATGTTTTGAATTGCCAAAGAAATCTGAAAATGACACAGATGCCCGGTCTGAATGGATTAAACTGTGCTGTGTATTCAGTTCTTTGCCAGTTTGTCATCGTACGTGGCAGTGAACTCAGTTGTACTGTTCCTAGTTTGTTCTCCCAGTGTACACAGGTATTTAAAGTTTCCTTGTATAGAGTTCTGTTCCTGGTTTCCCCATGTTGGTTTTCTAAACCATTGGTTCTCAAAGTGGGGTCCGAGGACCCCCAGGGGTACTTGAGAGGGTTCCAGGGGGTCCCCAGCTAAATGATGGACAGGGACTTGGTGCAGGGGATTTGGTGCCCAAATGCGGAAGTAGAGCGTTCTTCCGGGTGCTTCAAGCGCCAGTGAGCAACTTTCATTGAGATGAATAGCTGGGGGCGGGGAAGTAGATATATTATAACTCTATGATTGTGAGTTGTGAAGCAACTGCAAGCACCTAACACAGGGCCCACTTGAAAATCTCAAAAGTGTTTGCGGCCCACCCATCATGTGGTTCCGGCTTGGATCAATGGAACTGACATACATCAAAATAAATAAATAAGAATATTGTGGAAAAGTTCATTTTCTTCTGTAATATATAACTCAATATAATATGAGCTGTATGCCATAATCGTCAAGATTAAAACAAAAAAAAGTTTGAAATATTTAACTTTATGCGCAAATGAATCTAGAATAAATTAAAGTTGAACTTTTTGAATTATATTAAGGAAGATATTCCACAATATTATTATTATTTTTAGATGGATCTGAAGTATACAGGTTATCACAGGTATCACATTGAAAAGTCTTTTATATTTTTACATTATATTAATGCTATATTATCATTACATTTTTTTGTGTTTGGCCAATTATTTGGGCGCCCGCTCGCAATACCCTCGCGGCCCACCACTTGGTCCCCGGCCCACAGGTTGAGAACCATTGTTCTAGAGGCGATGTTTTAGGCCCTGCAGGTGGACTGTGTTTGACAAAAAGTAGCATTGCAGTGTTCCTGACATAGACGTGTGGCCCGCCGGCCTTTTTTCTGGTCACTCAGCACTTTGGCCATTCTTCATTTCCCAGCCTTGCCCACCTTATCCCGACCTTGCTGATCTGAAACAAATAAACTGCTTTTGGGTTTGCCTTCAAAACTTGTTTATTCACACAGGGCAGAGCTGTAGCCGTGCACAGTGGAAATCTTCAGAGTTCATTTAACTGTGACTGTGAGAGTGTACAAGCGTAACCAAATGGATCCATAAGGGTCCATTTGGTTGCAGAGGTACGAATGGATAAATTAACACTAAGGATTTCAACTGTGCAGCAGAAGTAGTACACAAAAATGAACAGATTTTCGGTGTGTAATATATATTGTCACTGTCGGGGTGGAAACCTGGTATGTCCAAAACGATTACTTTTCAGGAAATTAAAAAAGAAGGAGAAAAGAAACTGTGTTCCAATGGATCCAGTTAATTAGGAGATTTCGACACACGCTCTTGTTAATGATTTTCATTAGTCAAACCGGCAGACAGATGTAACGGGTGACTAATAGCATCGATTTATGGGGGGAAAATATGGAGATAGGAGGTTTCCACCTGACAGTGATGATTATGCTAATTCAAAGGAGATGACTTTATTTAGTTTATCGCATTATGTGTTTGCATTACCCTGCAGGAGGAATTGGAAGAAGTATGGAGAGAGTGATTACAAGGGAGTTTCCCAACTGTACTAATGTCTGAGACATGCACTGTGTTGCAGAGGACAGTAAGTACAGACTATGGTGTTCAAATTGTGCTCAAAATGGTTTGCTTTGCTGGCATTGTTTAATTAACGCTGATAGCTGCTATACCATTCAAAGTCATGTTTTTCATTTACTCACCTATGATAGACTTTGTGTATTTTAAAATGATTTGTAAAAAAAACATGTAAATATACAGAATACATCCATAATCAGGAAACGTGATACCTGTGGGTGCTTGGATGCACAGTTGATGGAGATGTGTTAGAGATAGCATGGCGATGGAACAATGCATTCAAATAAGAATGTTTCTCAGATGCTGTTGTGAAATGTATACATGTATTAGGCAAAACTTTTAAGGCATACACAGTGAAATTGTGAGTGTTCATTTAACTCTGGGCGTAAAAATCCCCCTGTCAGAGATAAATTAACACTCAGACTTTCACAGTGTGTGGTTCTAGATGAAGACTTAAAGGTGGTAATAAGTGATGTATTTTTGTTCGAACAGGTTAAATAGCCCTAATATTCTCATAGTAATGATTGCTATAGTGTTTGTTCAGTAACAGGGGTCTCTCTGTCTCTCCAGCTCTTAAATACATTTTCAGGTTGGGATACCAATTTCATCCAATCAGGAGAGAGAACTCATACAGCATTATATAGGATCAAATTGAAAGTGACGAAACGAAACAGAAAGCTGACAAAAGTGGAACTGGAACACTATTAAATGTAAGCTGATAGTGTAAATGGGTTCTCTCTACTGATTGGGTGAAATTGGCAACCCACCTGAAATGTTCTTTTTTAGTAAAGAGCTGGAGAGACAAGGAGCTTCCTGTACTGAACGAAGACTCTGATTACTATCAGAATATAGAGCTTTAACCATTTAACAAAAACCTTTTAGTTTTAACCATAAATATCACTTACAGCACCTTTAAGCCTAATTTTCCTCCATAGCATGCGATGTGTTGTGAGCTTCAAAATTTGTTCTTGTAGGCAAGCAACGCCATTGTGCCATGGAGTATGAATTAAGCATTAAGGATACTGAAATGTACTGTACATACGATAGAAGATGAAATATAAATCTGTACAGTCCACGTTATTTTAATGCAAGACCAATCCACTGAACAGTCCGAAAATATGTTTCCATAACATTTCACTATAATGTATAGTAGTATTATCCACTTGAACCACAGCATCCATATTCTGTGGGGGAACCAAAAATATCCGATCTACAAGCGCACAATACATTGCACTGTGAGCTTGTAGATCGGCATTTTTTTGGCATTTGGTGTAGGTGGAAAAAGGCTGCCCAACTACAGTTGTAACTCAAGTCCGTTTTACTAAGACTAGAGGGTTTATAGTGGTTATGTCCACCTTTTGTAGAGCAGCATGCCACAAGTCACCATCAGTAGCCTAACATAATCTTTCGGTAAGCGAGTATTTATCATGGTGATTTTAAAGTTTATTCAACAAATGAAGTAAATAAACATTATGTCTTATAGTCTAGTTGTGCCGTTGGTAGAAATTGAGCATGATCTATCTATGACATTGTTAATTTTCTATTAGCTTTATGAAAGCTTTTGTTTGAATCACATTTCTTACTGTGGAAAAAAAAATGCCATTTTCAAATTGTTCCAAATAAATGTATTTTTTTATGGAAGTACATCTCTCTGCCATACACATGCCTACATTATGTACCTATGGGAATATGCATTAGTCTCTTACTCTGTCGAGCAAGTTGTTGTCTGTCATCACAGATTTAAACTTTATGAACTTTATGAACTCACCTCTCTATAAAGCCTAATTTATAATTTGCCATACGAAGCATCACTGGCTGAAAATAACAGATTTTCAACATAAACGTATAGTTGAAAATATAGTTGAGATCGAAGAAAAGGCTATTTTCTGTGGGAGACACTGAGCTATGAAGAAGTATAAATTAGGCTTCATCCATAACTGCAGCAAGTCCTTTCTGAAACACACTAACCTTTTATCTGCCATGCAAGTATCACTCCTGACCTTGGCTATTACAGTAGCAGTGGCCCCTATAACAAATTGTTGCTGTCGGGTGGAAACCTTGTATGTCCAAGACCGTTCCTTTCCTTTGTAAGCTTGTTAGATGTGCTATTTTCACTACTTCTGTGCGACACTTTTGTATGATGATTGATGAAGTAGTGCATTCATTTTAGAAAAAAACATAAAAAAGTTCAAATATGGAGATATGAGGTTTCTGCCTGATGAAAATTATATTGAGGAAATTGCTGTTAGAAGCTGAACTTTTTCTCAAATCAGATGAATGTGTTTGCTACTTAACCACTTAATCGTGTTATACTTCATCTCATGACATTTTTGGACTGTTAGGAAACTTTTCACTAACAGTATGTTGACATACCCAAAATGAGGACAGCAGGTTTAAAGTGGTTCAACTTCAACATAATCTAAGGCACTCAACTCAACAGCTCAAAGCACAGCACTTACACAATATTATGTTACAACTGGACAGCGAACAAGCTCTCGCTCCTAAATTAACATCATTCACCCAGTGATCAGAACATTCCATTACTCTAAAATGATTAACAGTCCACTACAATGGCCGTGCCCACACAAAGCATTTTTGTATTATTATTATTTTTGACACGGCCCCTAACACAACACACCATCAAGTCTGCAACAGGTTCTCTCTCTCGCCAATGCTGACAGCTGGCTGGACAAAGCCAGCCAATAGCAAAATAACAAACCAATAGCTAAACGCAGCATGCAATATAAAACACACCTGTGTGATAGGCTATACTGACGTTAAAAAACATCATAAAGAAATGTTCCTATTTAATAATCTCTCTGATGTTACGCCAGGGGGCGTGGTTTTGATGTCAGGACTTGGGCCTTCAGGACTGGATTGTTGATAATGATTTGGACATTGTTTAAATGGTGCATGTCCAATAGCCTATAACAACATCCAGTAAAAGGGAATATAACATTGAACTAGCAGAACCGAACTGTTTACATCTTGCTGTCCCATTTCAAAGCTTACTTTTCCTTCCCTTACACTTTACTTATCACTCACTCATACAGGTACAAGCAGCGAAATGTTGATGGGATATGTTCCACAATGACTATGCTAAGTACACATCAATACAATATTACAAGATAATAATAATAATAAAAATACTGAATGTAATGAAATAAAAATGAAATTAATAAAAGTATAGATAGTATATAAAAAGACTAACTTTAACCCCTTCCAAAACCATGTCTAACCTTAAACCTACATGTACCAAAACCATGCTTAACCTTAAGCCCACCAAAACCATGGTTAAATTTCACCTCACCAAAACCAAGTCCTACCTTAAGCCCACCAAAACCATGTCTAACCTTAAGCCCACCAAAACCATGCCTAAACGTAATCCCACCAAAACCATGCTTAAATTTAACACCACATTCTCATACCCCACATCAAATATGTCCGCTTGGTCAAGTGTCACAGCCAGGCGTCCCTTTCCGATGCCGTGAATGCCCTCTAATGTCTTGTTTACATGCTAGCTAGAGGATACCAGTACAGTTCTAGAACGCCCACAACAACAGATAGAACGAAATAGACGCCTCAGGCATGTACTGACACATGAAGATGAAATGAGGACGATGTACTGTATACTCGCCATCGAAAACGAGCCAATGTTGCCATTAAAACACTGACAACAAGGGAGATGCGCTGTCAGAAGCGGGCTTGAGCCATGTGAGGCATCCAAGTCCCCGAAAATCCTCACTGTCAGGTGAAAAGAAGCAGCTGGCGACTCCATGTGTATCAGAGGAGACATGTGGCTGTCAACACCCTCCTCAAGACCAAGGGATTGACAGTGACAGGGACTATATATGCATACATGAGGGGAAATTGGCAACAGCTAAATTGGGAAGAAAAAAAAACAATAATATGAATGTGATTAAGAGGCATGGAAGGTCAGAAGAGACTGATGTGTAGTTGTTTTGTGTGAAACAAAACAAGGCAAACAGTCTGCCAGTACCCCTCAGGTTTGCCACAGCAAAATGGCCTTTTGTTTCTTTATTTTGCGTATTCTGGTCGGACCACTTTGACACAACGTAAATGGGGCATACCAATGTTCATCATTCTCTGGACTACCCAGAGAGCCTTTCTCCCCTACTCATTGTAAATTAACACTAGGACCTTCCAATAACTGTCCAGGGATTGCATGTGGTCCACAATCAAATCGAACAGTGACAATCGCTAATGGATGATTCGTTGCACACTAATGCCACACTCGATGAAAGAAAAAACATGCTCATCAATTTCACACTGCAGCTAACACAATATTGCTGTGGGCTATAATTGTTGTGGGACATTTTTCATTCAAGGTGTTACCCTGTCTATGAAAGCCTCCTCGAGTGCAAGTAAGTGTGTGTGTGTGTGTGTGTGTGTGTGTGTGTGTGTGTGTGTGTGTGTGTGTGTGTGTGTGTGTGTGTGTGTGCTGATTTCCTAGTAGGGAGGGGATAATTAATTTGTTGCACAGTGGGAGAGCTATGGAACTATTCCATTAGAATCACTCCAGGCTACTTTCCATTGTCCTCTCAGTGGGCCCTATGGCATTATGCAAATGGTTTCAAGCAAACTTCTGAGGTTATGCTAAGCAACACATGCTACAGATAAAGTAGGAAAGGCAATGGATTGGACAAATAGAAAACGTCCCTATCAATCAAAAGCCTTGCATTCTCATTTTTTCATCTCATTTAGTTGACCAGCTCACTATTGTGTTCACTCTGCATTCAGTAGCTGGTCCTTCATCAAGTCTGATGATTTGCTAAGTCAAATGTCAATAACTGCTGAACTTTGGATCACCTTCCCAAGAGATAAATTGTAAAAATGCACAACTCGAAAATTAATGGTCTCATATGGCTTATGAAAAACAGCGGGCTCTACTTTAGAATCTAAAGTAGCCTAGATGGTTTGCTTAATTTGGCAACTTTTATTATCTGGTGCAAGATACAAACAAAAAAATATCAAGCCACAAAATAACAAGCCACAGAATAATCACATTATGCGTAATGAATGAGTTTTCCAGCCATTTGGCAAATATAAAAATGCCATAGTTCACATTTTAAACATGTAATTTCTCCCAATAAACACCTGCCTCAAGTATTTTGAAGGAAAACATCATGCAAATACGTACACAGTCCAGTCCTATTAAAAATAAAAAGAAGTCCTAAAAACAACAAGCACAGAATAAAAGCACATCTTCTGATAATCGGTCTTCAGAGACCATAACAGATTTCTGCCTGATGGAGGACGTTATGCTTGTTTATGCCTCCGTCTCAATCCCATTGAAGAAGCATGAGGAAGAAGCTTCCAGTCAATTTGTCTTACTCACGTCTGATGCTGACAACACTTAAAAAGGAAAGTTTGATGAACAATAACTTCAGCGCTTATCCCTAAGAGACAGTGGCTGACCAACCAAAGGCAGCCGTAGCTCTGTGCGTAGGTAGAGCCTTGTTGTGTGTCTCTCTCGCAGGAAAGGAGACAAGCAGATCGGCAGCCTTTTTGATGGTTTTCCTTGACGGTAAACCTCGTTCAAACCAATGAGTAACCTCTTCTGAATCACTGTAACCTCAGCAGCAGACAGCTACAAGACATTGCTATTGTGACAATAGATACAGGGCCCAGACTGAGAGTAACTCCACAACAGAAAGTAAAAGAGAATTTGTACACAACTTGAGAGGAAAGACATGCGTGTAGCAGGCTACAGGTGCATCTCTTTGTTGTTATGAATAAATGTCAGATACATTTCAATGCCATGGGAGGTACTCTTGAGAAAGCTTCAAGGATTTTGCTGCGACCTTACCCTCAGGTCAGTTTGAGGAAGCCGTCATAAAACAGAACATAAGATTGGGATTCTTGTTTGTATTGCGTGGCAAAATATGAAATCCATTGTGCCATTGTAGATTTTCCACTTTTACGTGTTTGCTGCGATAGAGCAAGTGTTTGCTGCATTGCAGCTTCTTATTCAAATAAGATTCAAATTGTGTTCTCCTTCCAGGTGCAACCATAAATACGAGACAACCTTTTTTGTTTCAAGAAGTCTACTCAATTTGGCTTTGCATCAGTCAAGGAAAGTGCAACACTGATACAGATGCAAAATACACCGTATGTTTGATGAGGGTTCCTACCACAGTATAGTACTGCTTCTTCGAATCTGTATAATGGGTAGCCAATGCTAGCCATATAAAGCCAAGAGACACCGTTGTGAAATGGGGTATAAATTATGTGTTAACTTGTACAATGTAACAGTACACAGAAAAATCTTGCGTGTTAATTTCCCTCTGACCCTTATGGACCACACTTTCAGTTAAATTAATACCCTGGACTATGCAGTGTGTGATTTAATGTAATGCCTTCGAAGTTCCTCCAGTAAATCAGGTCTGGCATCTCCCTATATCACTTTAATCTACTGCTCTTGTGTTTGTTTTGACGTAGTACATCAGATTTTACTTTACAATGGGCCAGGTTTTATGAAATACACAGATGTGGGACACAGGTAGAGTCCTCCTTGGTTTCCTATTACAAACTTGTGATAAGATTACCAGATTTTACAAACAGTAATGAATCTGGCTCATTGTCTCACACCAGATAAGGTGTGTACTGTGTACGTAGTTAAAATATCTCCCCATCACAAAAGTGAGGCCAGAGACCAGAAACGGAGTCATAGCTTGAAATATTACCATAAATCTGTTTTGTTCTGCTGTTTTTATCTCTTGGAGAAGACATATTGCTCTGACCAGCTAAGACAAATAACCTCTCCAGCTCCCTCATTTTCGGGATTGTACAATATTTACATGAATAGATCAATGTCCTTGCAAAAATACATGTATTTCAAGTCAAAAAATTGTCCCCCTTTTCGAGGCGCAAGTATAAATCTGTACACTCTCCTCGGAGGCTTTGGGCTGCACAGTGTGAACTGGTCCATCCATGCATGGGCAGGAAAACACTCGAGACCATTCACTGAGACCACGGTTTCATAGCTTGCTGGAAGTAACTGCCAAAGAAGATGTATTGCTTTCGAGTCGGCCATAGACTCTCAACATTAAAACACATGGGGCGCTTCATCAGAGAGCTTGATGTCTGTGTGAGATGGCAGGTAGCCTGGCGAGGGAGAAGAGAGAGAACAGACAGTGGGGGAATTTTATGTGGCGACATTTGCATACGGGCGTATTTTCACATGCAAACACATCTATCTTGAATGGTAGCAGGCAGCTATTGTTAAGCTGTGTGGGTAAAAGTATAAATCAATCAATATTTCCTTTGATGAAAATGCTTTCAACGCTACCTTCCTGAAGCACTAATTAATTTATCGGCACCAAAGAACTGCTCCTGATACTCTCTGCACATTACCTCACGCTGGTAAATTGTTGAGTTATCTGTGATTTCTAAAAGCATGTACCGTTAAAAAAGAAGGTCAGCAACTAAAAACTAAAGTATATTGGCAAAACATATCAATACAATGATATACTTGGGGCACAATATAATACAACAACAAAAAACACTGAAACTTTTTCAACAAAATATTGAATGCTGTGTGAGAACTGATCGGCGTATTGCCTGTATTATCCTCTGTTGTACGACAGCGTCCGGGACGAAAATGGCAGATCTACGAGCTCACTGCGCATTGCATCGTGATTCGTTGTGAGATATTTTTGATTAGGGACACCATCGTACGACTAAGTATAAATCAGGCTTTAAAAGAAATCTGGAAATAAAAGAGATACTTCTTGTACCTATACTTTGTGAGTCCAACTTGATGTTCACATGTTCTTGTGAGGTCACAACAGCTCCCCCAGGGCTTGGGATGGCTATAGAGGTCACTGCTGGGATGACCTCTTGTTCTTTTTCTGGCTGCTCTGTTGTGTATGTATTGATGCCAGGAATCTTCCTGCACAGTGGAGAGGAAAAAAACAAACCTAAAATGCTTGGAGCTGAGAAGGCAGGGTGATGAAGGAGAGTGAAGAAAACAACTCGGTTTCACTAAGGCCATTCAATAAGCATGAAAAGTGTAACATTCTATTTTTAAATGGTGGACAGCAGAGCATTGCTGGAAAGCCATTGCGTTTTGTGTTCCATAGGTCAGTGCTCACTTTTGACATGGTGTACCAGATCAGTTTTTCATTCTTCATTCCATTTCTACTTTTGACATACAATCTTTCATTGGCAATTTCAGATGCCGCTTCATTGATGTTGTTCTACAGCTCATGCTGTTTTTTCTGCTCCCGTTTACGTAAAATAATCCAGTCTCCAAGTGTCATGTTTGACTTCCAGTAAGTGAAAAATAACATTTGTCCATTTGAAATGCGTTGTTGTTGTCGAGTGACACTTTGTTGCCAAAGCATAAAATCACCACTAAAGCCCTGCTTTATATTTAATAGTACAACAGTGTTGTACAAAAAAACAAAATGTTAAAATAGCCCATCTATAAGCTCTCAATATGTCAATGTGTTGTGAGGATGTAGATTTGCTATTTTCACTTTTGTGTGTGAAAATGTGTGAACAGAATTTATTTTTTTAATCTTTAGAAAATCTTAACAATGTAGGGAGCCAGGTTGAAAGTGCTTAAGATGATTCAAGGATGCTGACTACTGTCCGACTAGAGCGTTTTCCTTTGCCAGAGGGTTGTAGAGGATGATGTTTATACCACGTGAACCCCCTCCCCAATGCTGTATAATATATGTTGTCTCAGGACTTATCTCTTCAACCTTTCCTGCCATTCTGCAGTGTGCGACTCACCCTGAATGACTGTGTTTAGCATTTCCTAAAGGTCAACCCTCACATTGTCAGATAGATGAATATTGATAACTGCAGGACTCTGGCACTCATTCAGGTCTCCGGGAGAATTGATTAGACTGTCATTCGAAGTAATATTCTGCAGATTGAGACAGAGGAGAATTGTCTTATTCCTCAGGCTATTATTGTGTCGCTGATGTCCATAACTCAGAATTATATCGACTCTGAAACCGCTTTGGAAAGTTTTAGGAGCTGAGAACTGAGGTGCTTACTCCGAGGATAATGGGACTGACTGACTATAACTTGGGCCATTATGCAAGGGAATCTATATTATCGTTCTGATATTTACTCCAATGAGAGGAGAGCCTGAAACTCCTGACTGCTTTCAACTTCATTTGACTTTGCTGTTAAGTGTCACTGTATGTTACATTCAGGATACTGTACCTTTTAAACTTGTATATTACAAAGACGGCCAAGCCCATCAGTACGACTGAGACTAGCATGATGACTGCAGCACTATTGTGGCGGCCATCACTGCTGTCCACAAGAGGGGCTTTGACAAATAAAGAGACAGAATGCAAATGCTGGTCAAATGTAGCAGAGAACACATATTTTTTAGATTTGTTATGTATTACAGAGATGGTATGCCATAATATAACTGTAATATAAGCTGTTTCCGCATGGCAACAACAGCGAACCAGGGGCAGGTTTTGGATGGAAAAGGTCATAACGTTACCTACATTAATTTCCTGAGTGAAAAGATTACAAATCTTCGCTGTCGGGCAGAAACCTTGCATCTCCATATTTCATATTTTGTTACACTTCATGGTTACGCAGTGTCGTGCAAAAGGAGTGAAAATAGCCAATAAACAAGCTTATAACGCATCACACTGTGACGCATTGTGACTAAATAACTACTTTGGAACACGGGTACTTTTTTCCATTTCCTGAAATGTAATGGTTTTGGACATACAGGTCAAGGTTACCACCCAACAGCGACGATACGGTGTTGAACATAACTCATCTTATGCAAATCGACCCAATACCAGGGATTTCACTATTTCATGCCCCTTCACTTTTAAAAAAAAACATTGTATGGGAAGGTAAAGGTTTATGGCTGAAGCGGTGGACTCACCTGGAGACAAACGAGCTGCGTAGACATTCACCTTTACCCCTGGTCTGACTGTGAACCAAATAAGGTCTTGGTTGAGGGCACTTAACAAGACCTGGGAAAGCTTGAGGGGTGGGTGGAGGGGGAAAGACAAGCGTCTCTGTTAGCAGCAGTGGCAGCGCCATTACACGGTCATCAATATTTTAACCTCAAGTCATTTCATCCAGCAGTGTGAATTATGAATCATAATTTTTACTTGCCGCTAAAGAGGAGCAAGCGTTGATACGACATGGAGAACTAAACCATAAGTCAACTTTAGCTGCATGGAACGTCATCTATACCTGGCCTGGCGTGGCCTAAGACAACAATGGAGTTCCTTTGTGAAAGGGGCTCTGCTTAGGGCTGAGATCAATGACATGTTTACATCTTTTACCATTTCCATTGACCACACAGACTCTTTGATCCACAGTACAGGTACGTGCAGTATGTGTTTGTATATATAATTAATCTACCCATTAAGTGATTTAAAAGCTCAGTGACTCGGGAAAATGGAAATCAAGGCATGTTCCACGTAATATGAAAAATCCGGTTTAAGTATTTTTTTTTCTCTCTAAAATGCCCTGAGTTCCCCTGCTCTTCACACCTAAATGAAGCAGTGATTTAACAGGAGACCAAAACGCCTTCCCAGAGCCCATTTGAGTCCTTAGCCATGCACCGGTAATTCCATCTCGCTCTTTCTAAAATCTTTCCACTGGTTAAAATTAGACTGCTCGACACAGTATGAATAATTACTTTTTATTCTAGTGGCATATCAGGGTCAGTAAATCTATTACACATTTTAATAAGCTGCTCCAGACATCACATCACACGCACGCGCCAACACAAACACACGCACGCGCGGACACGCGCACACATACTCGTCCGCGCGGTTACACTCGCCACACATATGCAATGCACACTAACTCGTTTGTTGAACAACAGTGAATTGAAGATTTATTACCCTATTGTCTGTAAGGCTCTGCCAGGTAATCAGACAGGCTTTGGATAAATACATCCCTTTTAATTCCCAATACAGGCTGCATGCCCCACCGTTTGTCTCCTTTCTCGAAAGCGCCAATTATATGATGCATCAATGTAATTAAATACCTATTAACTTAGTTCAAGTCAAACTCTGAGCCAAAGGAATTGAGTTTACTGCTAATACATGGAGCCTCTATCTGTTATGATGCACAAACGAGCCTTGTGCCTGCACAGAAGTTCGACAACAGCTCCGGTTTATTGTTTCACATACATATTTCATAGCTTTCTAAGGCAACAAAAGCAATAAACAGCACAGCAGAATATCTATGAGTCAAAGCCCCATGTTGCAAAAATCTAAGTGCGCTATAATGACCATAAAGCATGATGATTTGAAATGTTTATGGGCCCCATATAAATGAGTAAAAATTCATACAAGTCTCACAAAGATGACAGTGAAGGTGTGAGGTATACAGAGATTTAAGAATGAATGTAATTGGTACTGATGTGAGGGATGCTGCAATACAGTATCTAGTTGTGTGTGGATGGGAAAAGATTGCCCTCTAGTGCTCAAGTTGTATGTTACGTTGCTAGTGGAGAAATTAATGTAATGGTGCACGTGTATCTCTAATAAAAGAACATTAATTCTCTTCTCTACGCATGTGTGATTAAAGCAATGAAGAGGGAAAAAAACTCATTATTAAAATAGAACCATGAAACCACTGACATAATGAATATTATCAAGGGAACAGTGTTTTCTTGTTATGTGGCTAAATAAACAAATCTAAACGATTGACGTTACCATTGCATGATTACACCATTGCAGTGCTGTGGATGCAATTATAATTTCTGGAGCTATAATGAGAAAAGCATTCTAATAGGTAACATTTACTCACTTGATTCCACCACCTTGTATTATGGCTGGTGGATGGTCAAACTATAGCCGAGATATAGGCATCAGTGACTATTACTGTAGATAGATATAATATGCATGTTTTTTATAGTTTACTAAAAATAACAAAATAACAAAAAACTAAAACAACAAATACAAAAACAAGATAACTGAAAAAAATAAAGATATTGAGAACATTTCCTAGATTGTTCTTGTCAATATTTCATACATACTGTAAGCCTAGTATTTTGCGTGGATATGAAATCTATCATGTATGCTGTGCCAGTTTAACTGTGTGTGTGTCTGTCTGTGTGTGTGTGTGTGTGTGTGTGTGTGTGTGTGTGTGTGTGTGTGTGTGTGTGTGTGTGTGTGTGTGTGTGTGTGTGTGTGTGTGTGTGTGTGTGTGTGTGTGTGTTAACAAAATACTTTTTCTGACCTTTTTGAATCTCGTCCCTGACAAATACCTCATATTACAATAAAAGCTACAGTAGAACTAAAAGTAATAAAAACAAAACATACTAATCTAGAAAATCTACTTTAAAACCAATTAAAACTTAAATTGAAGTTAACTAAATCAAAATAAAAAAATAACTGAATTTATTTAAACTATAATAACCTTGGAAGAGTTCAGTTCAGGCTTTAGTTTTGGGATGCTGTTCATGATTATGCACCATGTCGTCTGCCTACTACTGTATGTTCCTAAAATGGGAACATAGTAAACAATGTCCCCTTGTCCTCTGTGTCTCTTCATCACTTTGGAACTCTACGTAGTCTACAAAGGATAATGAAAAGGCACTGCAGTGACATTAGCTGGGTTTAGTTTTTCTATAAGTCAAAGACAAAGGCACCTTCCCAGGAAAGCAGCAAAGTGAGAAGGCATCCACATTTACACATCTGTAAATTCATAGTACTTACTTTATAATACAGCAGATGAAATAGAAAATCTTATGAGTGCTGTGACATTGTCTATTGTACAGTACTTATATCCAATTTTGGCAAACATGCAAAACAGTGCTACACGGTAAACTCTTCAGTGTTAATTTATCCACATAACTTCAGAGTGTACAAACTCTCAGATTTACCACTTAAGCCCTATATATAGTACTTTGTCATACCGAATGGAGAAAAAAGCCTACACGCCTACAATCCACAAGCTTGGAATTATGAATTTAATGTTTATGTTCACCTACAGTATAAAACAGGGACACAAGGTTTAATAAATTGAGACTCAGGATTTTACAGTACATTTAGAGAGATTGGTGGTTCATTAAATAGACTGTGACAGTACCTGATCTAAGTGTGCCCACTTGCCATCTGGTGATTGGTCCTTTGATCTCTTCTCAGGAACAATGAAAAACTCTGCAGCCGTGGGTAAACCAGGAAGTACTGAGACCAACAGCTGGTCTTCACTGATTCCTGTGACCTTTAGAAAACAACCACACACACACAAAACAAAATCCTAGTTTTAGTACCTTAAAGGGATAGTTCACCCCAAATTTTTTTTTCTTCTTTCTATCGATTAGTCACCCCATGGAGACTTGGTTTCATGGATATATATATATATTTATTTTTTTTGTCGCATTCCTAAGCCAATAATTTGATGACCGGCAGCGGTTACGGTAGGAGACACAAAGAGTCTCCTTTGTATCTCCTACCGGAACCGCTGCCTACCTACCTGCCTACACGTATGTGTGCTGGTCATCAAATTATTGCCTTAGGAATGCGACAAAAACTAAAACATATCCATGAATTCAAGTCTCCATGGGGTGACTAATCGATAGGGAAACAAAGTCATTTTGGGGGTGAACTATCCCTTTAATTCACACTGTTTTGATTTATATGGTCAAGCCGTAGTGAAGACCAGTGAAGACCATGCTTTTCTTGTTTTGTTTGCTAAAGGTCATAGAAATCACTGCATTTATGTGACCTTTAGAAAAAAACATGGTTGAAGTTGTCACAATAAAATGCTCAGTGAAAAAAAATGTATAGCTGGGAAACCAGACGAATCGGCAAGAGCAAATTTCATGCTACACCAGGCTACAGTTTTGACACTTTTTTTTTTACTGTGTAGCATCTTTTTTTTGGGTATTGTATGGTCTAGCCCTCAAATGGGATTGAGTGGCTCTAACTATATGAAAGTCTTCACTATTCTGCTTCAGAAGTCATCTATGTACAGTAAGTACCAGTCACTGTCAGGATAACACATAGATCTAGTTAAACATGCAAGTTCAATTTGACAGTCTATGGTAAAGGGCAGAGCTTTTAAGTGCATTTGCGCCGTAACCAGAGGTCTGCTGTCAACTTCCTGGTGTAAACCATGGTAATATATGACAAGACAGAAGGTCAGAGTGAATGTTTCATACTGAGGGCCACTGCGGGATATATATAACTCGGTATCCAGGCCTTTTACATAACCTGCTGTTTTTTTGACATCGATGGAGCTTCTGAGACAGGAAAACTGGAGGCACTTTGGCACTTTACCACAAAATTCACTCTGTACTATGTACATGACATGAGGATTTGATGTTTCCTCAAGGCTGAAGCCTTGCGGCTTACAGCGGCTTGATGGGCAAATGGCCACCATTGTGTGTGGGTGTGCTTTTATTGGCTTTCAGTGTTTGACGAAGTTTACTTTAACGCATGTGCAGTAGTAATACTAATGATACTTTTTCTGTTTGTGCTTTCTAGATCAGAGCTTACAGGTGTGTATTCTGTCCCTTAGCCATTTTTATATTTTTGTAAATTTAACCACTTTGACCCTGGAGTCCCTATTTTGGATATTTCATTATAGAGCACATTTTCTAAATCTTTCACAAAAACAACAAAGAAATCACACCCAGTGTGAAGTGAGCGGTGTTATTTAGAACACATGCCTGATGTATTTGACCGACTACATCAAACGTGAGGTAGACGCGGGCAAATACTGCGGCATGGTCATGTTGGACCTCCAAAAAGCGTTCGACACTGTAAACCATTCAATTTTACTTGATAAGCTGAGGGCGATTGGTTTTGACTGCACATCATTAAACTGGATGAGATCCTACTTGGAGGGTAGAGAGCAAGTGGTTGACATCAACGGAACCATGTCCTCTTCCCTCCCGGTGAGCTGTGGGGTTCCTCAGGGCAGCATTCTTGGGCCGTTACTGTTCCTTTTATACATTAACGACATGAATGCTGCCTGTAACTGCAAATTGTTCCTGTTCGCTGATGACTCGGCACTCCTGATCTCGGGAGAGGACAAGTTGCAAGTTGAGGAGGCGCTCAGCTCTGAACTCTCAAAAATCCGTACTTGGCTTACCGATAACAAACTGTCACTACACCTTGGGAAAACTGAATCCATTCTCTTTGGGACCAAACATTCCCTCAGACAGATGGAGGTAAATGATTTCAAGGTCAAAGTCGATGACACAATTATCGCTAGCAAAGAAGAGATTACCTATTTGGGTTGTATTCTCGACAAATACCTGTCGGGTGAAAGCATGGGGACAAAGGTGGTCAAAATAGTAAACCAGAGAACCAAATTTATGGGCAGAGTTTCCTCTTTTGTCAACCCACAGGCCCTCAGGACCCTCTCAGGGGCCCTGATTCAACCACATTTTGACTATGCTAGCACCTCCTGGTACTCCAACACCTCAGTGTCACTGAAGACTAAGCTTCAAACCTCCCAAAACAAACTGATTCGGCTACTCCTCGGATTGGGGCCCATGACCCACCTTTCTCCCGCCCATTTTGCCAGCCTAGGCTGGCTCAGGGTGGAAGACAGGGTTAAACAACTAAAAATGGGACTGGCCTTCAAAATTGTAAACGAAAATTTGCCCGATATGCCCCCTATTCCCGCATATCTGAGTAAATACCTCCAAAAGGTTAGTGACACCCACAGTCACAATACCAGAGGGAGCGTTAACAACAATTTGGTACCACCCACCCATAAAACAAACATGGGCAAATTCTCCTTCTACAGCACTGCCACCCAGGATTGGAATGGGCTAACCCCATCCCTCAAAAAATGCAGTTCGCTGGGCTCATTTAAAAGAGCCTTAAAAAATCACCTTTCAGGAGGCCAAAAGAGGAGGTAGTACCATTTTCCCATTAGATAGCCGACCCCCCCCTGTTCTTGTACATATCTCCCCCCCCCCCCTTTTTTTATTTTTTTATTTTCTTTTGTTGTACTTAGTATTATATGTATGTATATATGTATGTATATATATATATATGTGTATAGATATATATATAGATATATAGATGTATATATATATTCTTGCTGTTTTTTTTATTTTCTTTGTGTAATGATATTCGAACTGTGATGCCACTATATATGTCTATGAATTGAATACCAAGGCCCTCATTGGAAACAAGTCCGCAAGGACTTTTATGAACGGACCTGTTAGACAAAGTATTTTAAATGTAAATGTGTTGTTTTACATTTTTTTTGCCTAATAAAATATTCAATCAATCAATCAATCAAAAGAAACAACAGCGGTCATCACAGTGATGGAAGCTCACTTTAAAAAAAAAGAAGATTTTTTTGAACTGCGTGGTGCTATTTATTATTTCATCATGCGTCTCGCTAGCCAATCAAAGCAAAGGGTCTGAACAGAGTCAGCCAATCACGGTACGGCGAAAAGGGTGTGAATAGAGTCAGCCAATCACAGTACAGGGAAAGACGAATTCCCAACCCCACTTATAGGAGCGGCCACACCGCTCAAAAATAAAATCATCCACATCTACAAGGGAAAGGCGTGGCTGCAATATGGATCTCAGAGTTCATGTGGACAGCCTGTTACGCCAGTCATTAGTCATTTAACACTTAAACGACATATTTCCTCGTGGATGGACGGTTGTGTCACAAACATGCCCATATATGGAAAGATAGGCGTCACAAACACGGGATCGTAGTAACATGGCGATGCCCCCCCTTCTGTCACTGCTCACGCCATCTGGTAATGCATGGGTTTTGGGAGTTATTTAATGCGGTCCACTCATGTGAGAGGCTTCAGAGAGCTCATCTTCCGCGTGAAAAGGGCTTCGCCAAGTTACTACGATCCGGTGGGAAAGGCCTGTTCGCGTCACAAAGACTGGGTTGGGTGCACAGTGGACGGTCACTGACGTAACATGCCGTAACATGGACTATGGAGAGGTGGGCATAACAAACGTAGCGTATCACAGAGGAACTGAGGGAGAGTGGTGCCTGGTGTGAATCTCTGACAGATATGCCCATATATAGGTATACTTGGGGATCCAGTGGAAATACGGTTTACCAGAACCCCCGATCAGACGATATGCCCATATATTGCCAAATATGGGCAATGGACATATAATGATGACATCATGGTTCTCCATATATGGGCATATGACAAGGGAGCTGAGAAAAACCCTGACAAACAGAATTACACAGCAAGTGGCACTGTGTATAACCCAGGCCATACTGTACTACCATAGATAAAGTAAAGAGTATAGCAGTAGAAGTAAAGATAAAGAAACAAGGAAAAGAAAGTTTGCTAGTCAGAAGATACTTTTTCACCTCAGGCTAGCTTAAAATTGTCCTTACTGAGCAGAACTGAATAAGGACTGAATGTCCAATTCAACTAATCTCTGAGCAGAACATCACGCTCATTAGAGCCCGACCCATGCCACATATCTGGGTCTGAAGCCAATACAGATTTTAGAGAGTCCTAAACCACCAATTACCGAACATATTGACCGATATTTTGTCAGAAGGTGCAAATTGTATTCTTAAGCTTTGTGAGCTTGTAGATCTGCTATTTTTGACCAAAATAGGGACTCCAGGTTGAAAGTCTCCTGTATGATTCCGTACCGATGTATCATACCACTGTCGTCCAAAAAGTTAAATAACGCTCATTATAGCAGCTATCAGTTACAACTGACCTGAACCATGGAACTCTTGACAACTCGGCCGATGTCCTGTCTCCACTCAGCCACCCCGGGGTTCAGCTCATCCAGATTAGAGGAGAACGCCAAAATGTGTGACTGGAAATATTCTGCAGTGAAACAGAGACAGAAATGCAATTGACCAAATACGTAAAACAGTTGAACTTCACCTCTGGGAAACTGCCATTTAGATATCCGTAATCGCCTCCATAAAGGTCTCCACCAGGCCGGGGTTTCCTAACCAGGGCCCGCAAACTTTGGTCATAGCCAACTCAAGCACATCTTGAATCTTGATCACATGACCCCAGAGATAATGTGTACCAATTTGTGTGAGTTTTGGACAAAATTTGTAGGAGTAGTAGCAAAAAGTGTGTTTTGAAGAAAACACACTATGGCAGAAAATGTAATCTGGCACAAACAGGGCCTATAAATTGCGTCATTATCCACGGAATCCAGGGGAAAAAAATATGTTGATGTTGTAGCGCCACCATGAGGAGATTTTAAACATTTGGGATGGAGGTTCTTCCTTGGCTTAGTGGGAATGTGTGTGCAAAATTTCCCAGCAATCGGGCACTGCGTTCATGATGTGTGGCATTTTGTGCACCACCCCCACAAACTTTGGAAGCCAATCATAGCCAATTGGAATGGAATATGAGAAATGTGATATGGCGGAAGACTTGAAATGTGCATGGCTTATTTGGGGAGTTGCGTGATGATCCAAGGAATCCAAGGGGAAATCATTTTGATTGTATTCAAGAGTTATAGGTCAAAATGTGAATCGGCCTGTTATAGCGCCACCATGAAGCCGTTTTGAAAAATGTATGGTGGCATTTCTTCCTTGGCCTATTGGGAAATAGTGGGAATGTTTTTCCTTGGCCTCTAGGGAGTGTGCGTGTTGGGCGGGAGGAGTAGGACGAAGGCACTACGTTCTCCCGGTGGGGGCTCTTCTACTGGCAGGTGAGTCAGTGGATACAACAGCAGTTACAACACAGAAATGTGTGTGGGGAGGAATCAATTGGCATAACGAGGAAAAGGTGGTAAAACATTATTGGCTACTCTAAATCTAAATAAATAAATACATTTAAAAAGGAATGAAGCCCAGCTATCCAAGTGGTAGGCAGTTTGACACCAGCCTATATTAGATCACCACTGTTGGGATTTGTGTTGTACATAGAAACATGGCCTCACCATAGACAATTACAGTCCCTTTGTCCTGAAGGACGGTGCTGCCGAGTGATGCCTGAACAGTGACTGTGTGAACTCCCTCTGTGTGGAAAGTGAAGGACATCCCTCCCACCAAAGACACCATGGGCTGACGGAGAGATAGAGAAACAAAGAAAAAATTGATTCACAAATATAGCTCATGAACATGGAATGCCACTCTGCGACTATAAAGTTGGTACAGTAGCAGCAAAGCTGTATTTGTACTTGGTTGTGTGTCAGGTGTCACGCACCGGAAATAGCAGATCTACAAGCTCACAACACGTTGCACTGAACCGTGTTCGGAGCTTGGGAGCTTGGTGCGCGGCACAGTGTGCAACTAAGTATATCAAGCCATTAAGTAGTGAGAAAAAGTAAGGCTGACCTCAGTTCTGTTATCAAACCACCAGTAATAGGTGACAGTCCCTGCATTGCTGGGGTGCAGCACTGTGGTGAGGTTAACTGCTTTGTTTTTGACAACCACCGAGGGAGCCAAGAGCTGGACCTGCTCCAGTCCACCTTCAGTAGCAAAACACAAAACGGCATGAACGCGTTCAGGCAGAAAGGCAGAAAAATAATGTATGTTTTAGGAAATTGAGTCGTACATAGCCATTCAATCTTGCTCATTCATGCGGCTCATTGAAATACCACTAACAATAGGTTCATCTCTCCTATTCTGCAAGCATAGCATAACATAACATCACAATAGTGCTATGATAATCATGCCATAATCATTAGATTATGACATTATGACATTAGAAGTATGCATAATATGACTACTTATACACTAGCTCACACTGGTGATTGGTGAATCCTGACTCACAGGTGACGTGGAGGTAGAAGACCACCCGGTCGGACCCCATACTGTTCCGCGCTGTAGCAGACACTTGGTAGATGCCCACCCTACTGTAGACATGCTCAATTCCGTCCTCAATAGAGCTTATGTTAGCGTAGGATATGCCCGTGCCATCACCAAAGTCCACTGTTATACTTGTCGATGAGCCGAGACCCTACAAGAACAGAATTATAACACATTATTACACTGTTGTTTCAAAAATTGCCAAAAGAGAGTGTGTGTGTAATTTATCTCCACAGCAATTAAGTTGGTGAATGTACACCTGAAGATAATATCTACAGGCAAAAGCATATCTGATATGTTGCTGCCTCTGACACTGCTACGCAATATGGCCTTTGTTACAACCACGCTCAGAGGCAGCAATAAAGGTTAATTTATACTCGCACAGCGGTGTCGTTTGCTGACAAGAACGTATCTTCGTGCTTTGAAGATCTGTTCCTGTCATAAAGTGACATGGAGTATAAGGGAGACAGCAACTGAAAAGACACACCTCAAGAAACCAGCAGGTGGAGTCAGGGAGCACGTCACAACTCCTGGCACCTTTATTGTTCTGACTAAAATGCCTAATTGACTTCTGCCTAATGATGGTTCCACTGAAAATGGGCCTGCTGTTTGGATTTTATCGACTCCACTTTGTGGTTTTATTCATCATGTTTTGTGCTGTGCAGGTTTGAATGGTGTGTGTTGAATGTTCTGCTTTGTTGTAATTTGTTTTATGTTTTACTGTAATCCCTATTTAATATCCCTATCCCTAATATCCCTATCCCTATTCAACATGGAATTCTCAAAGTTTGAAACACCATACGGGTAACAACTATTTATTTTAAAAGAAAAGTAGCACAAAATGAATACAGTACATTCGTACAAAAATAATGCATGCAAGTTATAATGCGTACTGGTCCTTAACCAATTGAACCCTAGCATCTTTGTTCCTGGGTAAACATTCAGCTAATATATTTAGTGTAGAGCAAAAACAGGAGGGAACCTAGAATAGAGTCCTTGGGAATCCTACCTGGGTATAGGGTTTAAGTGGTTTTTCAGTATTTAACCTTTTTTCCCACACATTTTCAGCTAAAAAGCATTTAGAGTTTGACAAATACATGCCAACGCAGGTCATCAGTTACTGCTTTTGATTGACCACTGGTGAGGTCAGCAAGAAAAAGGAATTAGAGAACATTATATGCATCAAGCTGTACTACCTGACATATAAAAGTAGTGATTAGAGTTTAGAGTGTATACCATTAGTGTTAATCACTATGTAAATGCTTTTACTGTAAGTGCACTGTGTGCTTAGTGAATAGAATGCTGTAGCCTGCATATCATTCTCACACAGCAGATGTGACTGAGAACTCATTATTTAGTGTTTGCTATTGCATCCCTGTACAACTTCACACTATGGCTTTCACAGTAGCGAATATACGCAGCGTGATATTAGTCTGACAACATGGAGATATGTCTATCTTATCACAATCACAATCACAATACAGTATTATATTAAAAGAAAAAAACGATTTCAGCCATCATAAAGTATTGTTTAGCATTTTGAGCAAGCCTTGTCCCAGGCTATAAACTGAAACTAGACGACCTGGCACTCAGTGACATCAACATGCCTATGGATGGTTGGCTCAACAAAGTGGCCATGACTTGACACTGAAAAAAAAGATGCAGTAAACATTGCGGTTGTGTTCGGTCAGTGGGTTTAAAGTGGAAATGGAGAAATCTGGGCGAAATTCCTTGTGGCTAAACGACTGTATAAGTGAACAGCTGCGCGCGCATACCTGGGCATTACTGTATATTCTGCCCTCTGTGAGTTTTGTGTAATTTATGTGACAAATCTCTTCCGTTCACAAATGATCCATGTGAATTTCGAAAAGTTTTAGAACTATTACTTATGTAAAAGATAACATATTTAATTATTAATATTTGTACCAGGCCATGTGTGTATTTGTGTGTGAAACAAAGGCATTAATCAGAGGGATTACATGTACCAGCACTCAGTCCTTCAGGCACGTTGTATTTATTTGGCACGGGCAGTACGCAGAACAACAAACACATTTCGGCACACAGCCTTCTTCAGCATTGAAGAAGGCTTTGTGTTTGCTGTTCTGGGAGCTGCCTGTGCCAACCAAGTACAAAGTGCCTGAAGGACATTTCCGTGAGTCCTGGTAATCCTCTGATTGTAAAGAACTTTTCTAGACTGTGCACCCGGTACAGGAATTACCAGAAGGAACTTGAGTAGTGCATTGTCTTTAACTCACAAAGGATGTAATGCCATGCGCTAATCATCAAAACGATTAGCAGACATCCAAGAGTATAGGCAATGCATGTCTTCATCTAGTCCATGCATCTGAGACACAAGCAAAGATCATTCAAAATGTTGCTTTAGTGTAGCCCAGTTTAGTTAGCTTTTATTCACTTTAAAATCAACAACTCTTCTTCCTTTGTTGAAATGTTAAAAATGTATGTATTTTGTTCGAGGGGGGGATGTCCTTGTACCACATTCTTGTAGCAGAATCATGGACCTTGTACCACATTTTCTCCCTTGCAAGAAAGCCAAAAATAGCAGATCTAACTGTACAAGCTCACAAGACATCACGTAGCAACACGTTGTGAGCTTGCATTTCGGCTATTTCTGGCAAAGAGATGTGTCGACGGAAAAAAGTACAGAGCCAACTCATTTACTAAGTCTTGAGGGTTTAAATGGTGAAAGGGTAACAGAGATTCTCAACACATGGACGTCAGGCAGACACAGACGGTATGAAAATGTTATGGTTATGAACCAGGGTGGCAATGTCGATTAAGTCGGTCGGTTCAACCACTTTGACCCGTTTGGATGTAAGTTGCAGCTCTAGGAACTGCTAGTGGGGCTTTTAGACTTGTTTTACTTATTCATGTTTGGCCAATTACGGATTACGGCTATGGAACACCAGCATATCTCTTAAGCATTCATGCTTAACACAAAACACTCAAAGGGGACTGAACACAGCTTTCAATGCACAGTCTACTAGAGTTAATTTGTCCTAACTCTGAGAGTGTACAAATGGAACCAAATGGACCCAAAAGGGTCCATTTGGTTCCATTTGTACACTCTCAGAGTTAAATTAACATACATTTTACGTGAAGTTCTACTATGTACACAATACACATTACTATTATTTTGAGGTAAGAGCAGCACCTCTTCCAGGAAAATCAGGAAAGAGACATTCTTCCCCAGAGTGGCTACCATGGTTCCCTCGCTGGTAAGAAGCTGGAGCCCCCGGGGGGCCTGACTGGGACACCTCTGTCGCCTGGGGCTGTACCTCCACAGGGTCCCCGCTGTGCAGTTGTTGGACAAAGCCCTGCGATATCTGTGACACGCACCGTTGAAGGAACACACAAAGAGAATACCCAGGTAAAGCACTGCGCACTTATGAAAAATACAGATCAGTGCACTCACGAAGAGTCAGACACAAGCGGCCCGACACACTCGCGCCCGGACACTGCACAATCTCAATCTGCTTGCCATACATTTACTGTACGTGAAAATGCATGTGCATACAGTATGTACTATACATCCCCACAGAGAGCCACCGAGAAGCACACACACACACACACACCAACACAAGCACATACTGGAGACACTTTCATGCATGGTCTCTCTCTCTCTCTCTCTCTCTCTCACACACACACACACACACACACACACACACACACACACACACACACACACACACACACACACACACACACACACACAGAAGACACTTTCATGCATGATCTCTCTCCATCTCTCTCTCACACACACACACACACACACACACACACACACACACACACACACACACACACACACACACACACATACACGCACACACACGCACGCACACACAGAGGAAATAAAAAATACAACCAATTAATTTGTAGTCACACCTCCTCAAACCTTTTTGGGGGCCAGGAATCGTTACTGGCTAATGTATAATTCTGACTGTTCCTGTACAGAATGACTGGAATCGAAAGACTGAGCTCACAGAGCTGTTTGGTATTCAAGCGCTGCCTACTTCTATTTCTACTTGTTTCCTCTGTCAACACAGATGCATTTGGTATACCCAGTGGTGTTGAGGAAACTGTCTCCAGTGACGCAGTCTCTGGATGCGGTCGATGGAACGAACCAGAAAGCTGGGGAGCAGCTCCCATCAGGCTGCCTCTGGAACCCATAGTCACTGTTTGGCATAAAAAAACAACACACAATACTGTGTCATAAAGAGCAGTCACCATTTAATATAGGAAATCAAATATATTTTTTTATCAACTTTCTGTTGCTTTAATTTTCTTCAGAATTTGGTCATTGACAAATCCCCCCCCCCCCCTCTTTCTGTGTGTGCTGGAGACCCTGTCGCTGCCAACGCACTCTGTTGGCACTGTTGTTTTGGGGAGGGTGTAGAAAACCGCGTACCTCCTCAGATACACATAGAGTCAGCTGCCACTTTGTTTCACCTGACAGCAAGGAGTTTCACTGGAAGGGCACTATCTCCCTCAGTTCCCATCCCTGCTGAAAAGGTACCCCGACCAACCAATAGGTGTCGCTGGTGCAGCTGCCGGCTTCCAACCCGTGAACACTGCCAATAGGGTTCTTTGGAGCGCCCGGAGGCACTGCTGCCAGGAAGCAAACCTAGGGCCTATGCGGTGGCGACTGAGTGCATTAAACATATACATTAATAATAACCATATCTCCTGTGGTTAGAGGGAGATATTCCTACCCAAGGCAACATGTAAAGTATTACAACCCACACCATTGGAGATTTGGACGATTGGGGCATAGCAGATGTTGTACCTATTCATGTTAATTACAGTTTTGCCTAGACAGAGTATGTGCGTCGCTGTCATCTTATTTTCATCATGGAACACCTCTCGGAGGTCTAACTCACAGCTGGAGTAGACATTTATTAGGCACTTGAGAAAAAGAGCATTGAGATTATTTGATGGGTAGCCTACAGGCCAATACAGGTCTCTGATCAGTGCTTTTGACTGACCAGTGGTGAAGTCAACAATAGGACAATTTAATAAAAGAAAAGAAATCAAGAAACACACCCCACACTATGACCAATGAGCGATGACAACGCAACTACCAAGTGGCTACCGAGAGATAACTGGGCTGGCCAGAGATGCTACATGGAAGGTGAGGCATGACTTCCTTGTCTGATGTAAGAATTAGTGCCTGGTTATCATATCACAACTGTGTGCATGTCTGCATGATAATGAAAACCTATTTTTTAGTTAATAGAGTTGATCTACACTGTTGTCCTCTTTGTATCTGGAATCATTGATGAGTTTTGAAATAACTTACAGAAATGTACAGAATGATTGACAACAAATAAAAACAATCTTAGTTTTTTTATGGATATTACAAATTCTTAAATCTTTGGGTCGTATTATTATTATTATTATTATTATTCTAAATTTAGAGCAGCCAATTATTTTTACCCCCTTTTTCTCCACAATGTAGTCGTTATGCCAATTAATTCCTATCCTATTGACTCATGCACCTGTCAGTGAGGAGCCCCCACCAGGAGTACGTAGGGCCCTCGTCCTACTCTTCCCGCCCAACACTCCCTGCTGACAGGTGCCACTCCAGCCCGTAGGAATACATGTAGTAACAGTAACAAATATCACTCTCCCCATCCGGCTTCCCTGCCCCTCAATTGTGTTCGCATAGACCCCGACAAAGCCGGAACACAGTGAATTCGAACCCACAACCTCTGTAGTGATGGTCAAGGACTTTACCACTGCGCCACCCGAGCGTCCTATCTTTGGATTGTATTTATCTATAATTTCATAACTACAGTATACTGTATATATGTGTAAAATCCCCATACTAAATGATACAAACTTACAACTACTGCAAATTTCGCCATTTATCAGAAGCACGTCCAGGGAATAAATTAACACAACTCTGCTGTCCCAAAAATATCATGTAAGTAAGGCAAAGTAGAACACCCACAAAGCTGAACCTATGCCAGTCCTCAGTCACCTCTGGGGGACACTACAAGAGGTGCTTTGACATAGAGTCTAAAAACCCCACTAGAAGCCCGACTAGAATCCCCTAGAGGCCGTGCAACCATCCACTGGGATTCATGAAGCTCAGAAAGCACAGAAAACGTCATGGCAACAGCAGTTTTCGAGATATGTTGTTTGGGGACGAAAGTGTTGGCTAGATGGACAGGCTGACTGATTGACACAGTCATCCTTAGAGCCCTGCCACTAGTGGGGATAAAAATAATTCTGTCTCTCAGGATATGTTGCACAATATCAATAGCAAACTTCTAGGGGAAAAGATCCAACTCACAACCAACTCAACATCCCCAGCTAAATATTAAAAGCCAGCACTGCCCCTGAAAATGCACTCATGGTCATTTCTCTGATTGTGATGACAGGAAAAACATACTCTGTAATTTCTTTTCATTTCCATTTACTATTGAAATACACATGGCTTCGTCCAGGTGTACAGTATATTATTCAACCATACAGTATGAGAAAAAATAGCAAATTCTCCTTTAATAACAAAAAGTAATTCTGTTCAATATTCATAAATAAGACCCCTTGATTGATAAAATAAGGTTACTTCTACATAATGGATCTTATTTCTTTCAGAAAATTATATAAAGTGCTATGGAAGGGAACTTTTCCTGGTGTCTTCCTGTGTCCCAGTTTTACTGCATAAATTCAGTCTATGGAGATCAATAACATTAGATATAATAAAGCGAACACTGTAGCCTGCAGAGGAATAGACTCACCACTCAAAGTCTGCCTCTGTGCACGGGCAGGGGTCTGACATGTGTGAGATGTGCTGATCTCTGCTTTTGACACATCGGACGTCAGCTTTCAGATTTTGGAAGATTCTCTTCACCCCCATGATACAAACTTCACCCTACAACAGCAAAGAACAGTGGGTGAAAAACTTCACCAAACTTCACCCTGTCATAAATGATGCATCATTAAAGATTAAAGATTTCAGTTGTCTGTTTTCGTTTTCTTTTGCAAAGATATCAAAGAGACCACGGTACTTTATGTGCATCATTTTGATCACATATCCAGGCTTTATTTGCCCTGGATCTGGCGAAGGTGTGATATGCACATGGTGATAAGCCCGACCTATCAGCACAAGCTAAAGAGCCACACTGGACATTTAACTGTCACCATGAGGCAACTCAATATGTCAAGCATGGATGAAACCTGGCTGTCAAACTGATGTGATTTAGATTTTACCAAAATGATGTAATATTGATGTCTGAGGACTGAGACACTGGAGTTCATTTGGGAGCAAAACAAAACACAAAAACAGCAACCTCTCACCGACGCCAGTTTTCCTGGGGCTGTTCCGCATTGTCAGTAATGCTAAGCTATTTATTAAATTAAAGTGTTGATCAAATGCTATTTTCTCGTTGTTATTGTGAATAAATAAGGCCATGGGTATGTCATAAACAAACCATCACCCAGCATTTATTTTCCTTTGAACGTCTTTAGAGGCAGAAGTTCTAAGACAACTGAATGGTGCATTATTTTAAGGACATCTCTGTCTGAAAATAGTAACTCTCTATGAAAATAATGATAGGTCTCAAACAGAATCACAACATTATCAACAGTGAAATGCTACGTTATTATGCTATTCTTACTTCATTGTTTAGCTGCCATGTCTGGTAATCTTTGGGAGTACACCTTCGACTGAAAATAGAACCGAAGTCGATTTTGACAAGCTGCCACTCAGAGCGATGACTGAAGTGGCCGAATATTCTGTAGAGACACAAGGAAAGAAAGAAAATGTTGATTACTTGACTCACAAGGACTCCTATAGACCAGTGGTTCTCTTTTTCATGCCAAATTTATATGTATTTGGTCGTGGACCTCCAACTGAAAAGATGTTGTACCAAGGACCCCATACAAAATTTGTGTTGTTTCAAAAATATATATTTTCCCCCAAATCTTTCAAAATTCTTTGAACATAGCTAATCTACAAGCTCACAAAATGTTGGTGCCCCCATTGGCTGGTGCCCCAGGTCACTCGCCCCCTACGGCCTATAATCCGGCCCTGAGCACATTGCTGCTCTTCATTCATACATAATAAATGAAACAATGCTGCGGTCATGTCTAAATTTCTCAGGGGTGTGATATAAATAACAAAACTAACTACTTTTGACTTGGTTGTGTCTTACGTCATTATGAGGGTGTCCTCGCCGGGCTCCCCTAACACCCCATCCACGTAGAGGGGGGAGGAGGTGAAGCTGTATCTGTTCCAACTTCTGCCTTCATCAAAACTCAGCCTGATGGGAGAAGAGTGGGCAGAAATCCCAGAGGAGACCAGTCACAAATCAAACAAAAGCAAAATCTGACTTTTCGAGTTGCAAGGTGTCTATTCTGTTTTCTTTGCCTTCTTCATCCAATTCAGGGTAACAGAGTTGGTGGGTGGTAGCGGTGGTGTGTGTGTGTGTGTGGGGGGGAGGGGTGCATGCAATGGACTGAACGTAGGAGGAAACACTGGACAGGTGCCAGTCCATCACGTGGCCACCCTAGGCAGTCAATCACTCACATTCAAACCTATGGGAAATGTACTCTAGGTTCATCCAATTCACCTGCTTTCAACGTGAAAATGTTTTGCACCGGTTTGCAATGTTTCTCTAGCTGAACGATACGTCTACTCCCTACGGTGCAAAACGTTTTGCAACAGACTGATACAGTACATTTGCTCCTGTTTGGTGAGTGTGCCGCGGTGTAACCAGAAGAAACAGTGATGTACCTGAATGACTGTAAATATTTGGGAAATTATTAATTTACCTTTACAAAACATTACTTCCATAAACACTCACTATCCCATTTTTCTGACACCCACTTCCAAAACTCAAAGTAGTAAGTATCATTCTAATATACATTATTCAGTTGCATTCTAATAATTCTAATTCTAAGGTATCTCATTCAATGTAGTTTATTCATTAGCGTTGTAATGTTCGGTATACATTTCTCATATTCCATTCAGATTGGCTATGATTGGCTTCCAAAGTTTGTGGGGGTGGCCGTTTTGCACAAAATGCCACACATCATGAATGCAGCTCACGATTGCTGGGAAACTTTGCACTCACATTCCCACTAAGCCAAGGAAGAACCTCCATTCCAATTCTTTCAAATCTTCTCATGGTGGCGCTACAACAGCCCACTTCACGTTTTAGCCTATAACTCTTGAACCGGAGGTTGTACAATCAACATATTTTTTCCCCTGGATTCCTTGGATCATGACGCAATTCAAAGGCCCTGTTTGTGCCAGATTCCATTCCAAGTGGCTGGGTTTGCGGGCCCTGGGGTAGGCAACCCGGCCTGGCAGAGACCTGTGCTCCGAGGAGCACACTTTTCAAGTTTAGTATCATTCTAATGTAGTTTCAGGAGCATTCTAATGTAGCTTATTTATTAGCAGAGTTAGGGTTATCTGATGTAGTTTATTCAGTGGGGAGCTGATGGCTGAGTGGTTAAGGCACATACCACACATGCTCTGTTGCCTTAACATTGTGTCCCGGGTTTGATTCTCGTAATAAAGGCAAAACGCTCAAAACTAATCTTTTTTAAAAAGGTAGTTTATTCAGTAGGATTATAGTCTAATACAGTATTAATTCAGTACCATTCAAATGTAGTTTATTCAGTAGGATTCTAATGTAGCTTATATAACCTGGTTCACTGCCATAGTGACAACTGGTACCAACGTGTTGCAACAGGGCGTTTAATGCATCGTAGTTTTAAAATAAAAAGTTTCGTATTGGAGCAGGCTGAAGCAACTCTGAATTACATGGGTAGGGTGAGTGATGTTAGATTTGTAACACCTGGCATGAGCCAAACTAATTAGACTCTGGGCTGGGTGTGACAACACACCCAAAGATGTAAGGAACACAAGTGAGCAAGAGGTACGCACAACTCACAGAGTCATCGATCACATATAATGTTGTCAAAGTAAAAAATAAAGGTGGTTTTGAGCCAGAGGATGGGAAAGAGTGAGAGATAGAGAGGAAGACACGATGATCAAGAACTTCCCACAAAATCCTGTGGAGCTCAAGGCACTTTACAACGAGTACTATGTCCATTTCAAAGAAAGCCAAGGAGATGGAGAAGAGTGGGGCACCTCTGCAAACTACTGGAGGTATGGATAGAGTTTGGTTGCAAGTTTTACCAGGTCAAGCTTCCTCAGGGACTGCATTTGATCTAATAAATGAATGCACACAGGATAAATCTGCCAATACACACACTCAGGTAGTCTCTTTCAAGTTTGTTCGATCAAATCTTGTTTTTAACACATGGCACCAAAGGGGCCTGCCATCTAGAACAGGGCTGGTCTGTATGAGCGTCCGTGTGTGTGTGTGTGTGTGTGTGTGTGTGTGCGTACTGTATGTATGTGTGTCCCAAGGAAAGTAGATAAATCACAGTGAACTACGCAGCTAAGCCAGTGTTGCCAAGTCTGCTCATTATAAGCGACTTTGGGCTTGAATTTCTGTAAAGTTGCTTGTACTGTAAATATTGGTGGTTGCGTTTTTTTGGCCTTGTTACCAAAGTGTAGCTGCTTATTTGGGCTTGCTTCCAAATGTTGTGTAAATCAGTAGTTCTCAAACATTTTCATGTCAAGGACCCCCAAATTAATGTGTATTTAGATTAAAAACAAATTAAGGCAAAATTAGTTGGTGTGCTCATGTGGCTTAGTCTCTTCTTATGGCCTTGTTTTCGTAGACTGCTTGTTTCTCTTACAAAATCTGGCACCTCTGTACACAAAGCTCACGTCAGCATCTTAGCTCATTGCTGATGTGTAGCCATTATTCAAGAGACACGTTACAATGGTTCTCAAACCTTTTCAAGTCAAGGACCCCATCTGAAAATGTTTTGTGCCAGGGACCCCCAGAAGAGAAGATTTATGTTCTTCATTGTTTTTATGTATTTTCTCTTGTGCAGCACTTTGGAAACCGTGTGTTTGTAATATGTGCTATATAAATACAGTGGATTGGATTGGATGTTTTGGGAAAAAAAATAGCAGATGTACTAGCTCGCAGTTAACTTGTAGATCTGCTATTTTTGAATAGTCAACATATAAATGGATAATATGGTTAAAATGATTGTGACGCTACTTTAGCTGCCTGGGGACTAGCCCCTTTCGGGACCCTGTTTACCTTTTTTGTATAGGGAAGGCGGTATCCAGGGTCCCTTGACACTCAAACCACTCTCTAGTCTAGATGACATTTTGCAGAACCAACTTAAAATGTGTTATGAACCATATACTTGTTGTCCACGAACCAGTGACTGAACACCATAATACCAGACGGTAGGCCTACAGTTGACATGAAGCTGTCAACAGCCTGCAAGTCTCCTACAAAATCACAGCTTATATAAATGTTCAATTTGCCACTTGTTTGTTGATTGCCCTTCTGTTTCTGTTCTGTTTGTCTTAGCCCGGTGGCACACTTGAACTATTTATTACAGATATTCTGTTGGAAACCTGTAATTTCATGCTACAGTGAATTGTTCTTGCACATAAAGTGTGCTTAATTAGGAATGTTTCCACAAACACAGTGGCAGACATTATTATATTCATATGTATTAACAGCACCATATGCGCACTCGCTCCATCGTAGAACGGTGCGCACCATATGCGAACTGACAGGTTGTTGGATGCTTGGACATTGGAGTTGGAAAGCTCCTTTATATACCAAAGCAAGAAATGCAAATAAAATACTGTATAGTATTGCTGTTTAGTCCTAGACCTGAAATCAGTAGCCATTATAATGTTACCCATCATGATTTGTGTGCTGTGATTACATACTATGACATTCTTGCCTTTCAGCGTTGGGAGCATGCACGCACGCACGCACAGACAAAGCGGAATCTGGCCTGTACAAAGTCGCAGTTTGACCAATGGCCACCTTCTATCCATACAGGTCAGTGTACCTAATAATAGTCTATAAAAATCATGCAGAAGCTTGACAATGTAGATTATTTGGAGATCTGCCTGGAATTTAAATGGGTAGTGTCATGTTGTGTGCTTCGTGAAATTTAAATATTTTTGGCCAATGAGCACAATAACTAACAAAGAGCATTTTGTAAGCGGTATCTTCGCAGGGCGCACAGCCACACACAAACAGAGCGGTAATGAACTTGGGGACCTCCTGGCAGTGAAGCGACAGAGCTTATAAACATTCAGCTTACTGTACCACCTGTTTTGAAATATGCATTAACATATCTTTGGGGGAGACCTACCAGATGTGCCTAATTGGCAGAGGCGTGTGTCGGATGGCGACCAGAGCTCCTCCCTGGTTCAAGAATAAAACACTGTACTCTTCCTCAAACACCTACAGACAGGAAAAGGAAACAAAATGAACACTAAGGATTTTACGGTTAAATGTACAGTATGTACAATTGTACATGTATGTGTTGTACTGTATGATGAGAGTACATGCACACTAAATAAGTTAAAAGTACACAAATCGATACAGCCGCGTTCCCAAAAGCAAATGCCTCCCCAAGTCAGTCAATGCTGTTATGCATCATTCATCAAAAGTTTGCTCATCTAGCAGATTTATGGACTCATAAGCCAATGAGAAAAATCAATACGCTCCCTTGGATATAGTTTTACAGGTTACAAACGCGCAGTTCTTGCAGTCAGCATAATGTACCTCTCTCCACGTGTTCCCAGCATCAGAAGTGATGAAAATGCTGACGTTATTGTTGGTCAATTCAGGCCCAACCACACCTGAATACAGAGGGAATACATATATGTATTCACTCAAACACGTACTCATCCATGTAAGCATTCAGCAAAAACAATATCTCTTTCAAGTTAATGATTTAATCTGACAACACAAAACCAACAAAAACAGGTAACAGGACAAGTGCAATGGAAATCACAGAGGCTGTTTCAAATGAGAAAATACCATTCCCACATCAGCAGAGCAGAGACTAAAATGAGCACTATGAAGAGCAGCTGTGTGACTTCTGGAAATGAAGTGGAGACAGACCAGGAGGCCCTGAGTGGTAGACGCTAATGAGTAAACAAAGATGTGGTTGCACTGATCAAACAACCACCTTACCTGATGCTACAATAATTCCAGGCGCAGAGTCTTTGCTGATGATGTTTCCCGAGGTGTAAGGATTTTCAGACACATGGAGATGCAGGTGCAGTGAACAGTATGGCTGAGAAACAGTAAAAGCCTCATTTATATTCCCGTGGAACAGCCGTGTCGCTTGCCTAAAAGAACTGATCTACTGCACAAGCTAACACAACGTATATCTGCTCTTTTAGGGAGTGACACTGTCGTGCGATGGGGTATATAAATTAAGCTTAACATGGAAAACATACTGTAGGTTGGTTATCAGTCATAATACATGCAGCATCACCTACTGTATATGAAAGGTTTGATTCACATTGTATTGTGGAAATTGTGAGTATTTGTTTTAATTTGCAAAGTACCATGGGCCATACTCACAGAACATCTTAAGGCGAGTAGGAGCTCCTAACTGGGCGATTTAGGAGGAAATATTTTAAATAGTGGCCGTGTTAGTTTAATTAAAACATTAGATTTTTTTAAATTAACGATTCACCATTTCCTAAATCTGTGAAACGTTAGGGAGAACGTAGGTGAACTTAGGTGCTGCCTCCCCCTAATAAATCCAATTCATATTTCAAATGATATATTATGTTGTTCCGCAATGACATGCATAATGAGATTTACTGTATGTATAAATACATTTATATTCATTTTGTATGAATGCAAAAACAATGGATAAAACATTGTTGCCTTGTATAGTTGAAATTAAATATGCCTCATGCCCTATTAACTGTGGCAGAATTTTGTGTTTGTAGCTTAAGTTCTTTCAGCAGTGGCAAAAAAAACACAAGCATTTTTCACATTCCTTGCTGCTGATTCTGACAGAGGTAGCGAGGGCTGCCTTCGTGGGGATGTTAATGCTTAACCAAAAACTCTGCTTAATGAGGCTTAAAGTATCTAAACAAAAACATTTATTATAAGAAATTGTTATTTTATGCTTGTCAAACATCATTCCCATAAATTAGGCTTAACGTACAGTACCAAACTGGTAGAACTCCCAGATGTTAATTATAACAATGAGCAAAATTATAAGAAAACTATTTAAAGAAAAAAATATTAGCACTATTATTCCCACTTAACAAACTGATTAATGAGTTATGGTAGTTTCATTGCAGTTCCAATAGCCTTAATGTTTTGTGTGTACTGTACGTATTTTGTACGAATTCCTTGGCACTGTCTACTGTTTTGGTGAGGGGGTGTTATTTATGGGTATGGGTATGTGTGTGAACTGTGTTGCATTGTGTTTTATTCAATTAGATAAAATAAAAGGAAAGAGATGACAAAATTAATTTAATTGTGATCACAAACTGCTAAAATAAATGTTGTGATGAAATACACAACCAACTTACATTACAGTGGCTATTACTGAGCTTACCAATGAGTGTAATTTATTAAAGAAAATAGCGAAAATTCCAATATACAAGTGCAACGCGTTGTGGGCCCCACAAAAATTAAGATCATTGTCAAAATATGGATAACGAGATATTTGGTCAAAAATATCGAGATGTTTGATTTTGTCCATAATGCCCAGCCCTAGGTCAGGGTTGCCAGATCTGCTTATTATAATTTCCCTGCAAGATCTTATTTGAAAATAGCCGATCTACAAGCTCAAATAGCTGATGTATATGTTCAAGTGCTCATGTGGCCCATTGCCACTTCTTTTGGGCTGGTTTTCCTAGACCTGGTTGCTTGTTTCTCTCACAGAATCTGGCAACACTGCCCTAGGTGTGTAGACTGACAAAAGGCATCCAATCAACCAGTGCAGTCCCCTGTCAGGATCCACCGTACCTGTTCACAATCAACCATGTTTCCCCGGAGATCTGTCATGGGAGCCTGTAACAGCCGCCAGTCTCTCCCCTTGTTGTAGGTGATGTACGTTTTCACTTGGTTCTCGACAACTTTATTCGATAGGAACACACCTTTAATCCCAGCTACCTACGAATGTGATAGACAGAGAGGAGGAGAGGGGAGAAATAACAAAGTCGAGAGAGAGAGAGAGAGAACCATAAATTATTCAAACTTAAGTAAAGCTGAAGGCCTTGTTCTGAGAAAGAGCGATGTGTGTACACGCTTGCTTCACTGACAGGGAGCACTATTTTGAACCATCTGCAGGATTACATGGAATCAAAACAACATATGGCACAGCCCTGAGACATTTCTTTGTATTTGTATGAGCGGGGAGACAGAGGCAGTCACACACAGTCTATTACTTCGGCTCTCGATGCTTTTCTGTCTAAAGAGCACAAATGTTTGTCAAAGTGGGAGTGACCTTTTAATATCATCAGCTGGTTGTCCAGTGAAGCAGAATATTTGGGGGCATAAAGTCTGTACAGATGGAGGTCAGTGAGCAGTATGAGTAATCACTGCTGATGGCAATCTGAGCTGAATTGTAATATTGCTAGTTGAGGATGAGGCTAATCTAGAACGAAATATGCATTTGCATTAACCGCTTTCTGAGCTTAATAATGTTAGCTCATATAGCATGTGTCAACACGCATATACTATATTATATTTCAAAAGCCAATTAGGGCTGTTTTTGACCTGGTTAGGCAAGTTAGGCTATACTTCTATACTGTACTGGCAGTACAGTTGAGAGTCTGGCTCTGTGGGATTGCCTTCACGAGGGAGACCGTTAACTTATTTATTTGAGGGGACGCTAACATAACAGAAGGGCAAATGAGAAAAGAGCAGCTCAGACTTGGATGTGACGCAGCCAGCCACTCAGATGCTACGGGGTAAAGTAGACCATCTGTTCCTTTAAGGGTCAGGGCAAGTTCTCACCAACCTACACATAGAGCCGACAAAACAGAGAGCTCAGAATACATTAGCTCTGGTCGCCCTGTTCCTCTTTCCATGACATACTTTTATTTTCATTGAACCTTTATTTAACCGGGCAAGTCACTTAAGAAGAAATTCTTATTTACAATGGCCTGGGGAGGGATGGGGAATTGAGAAGTGGTTCCCATTTACAACATTGTCAGGTTCCTGAGAATCATTTACTATAGCTCCTGGACTAATGATTAACTTAGGAGCGAGTGCTGTATCCCTTCAAGCTGGTACAAGTGCATGCGACGCGTTAACCTCAGGTAAAAATCATCAAAAATCATCAGAACTCATGTCAGTGCCATGCAGGTTAGCAGGTGACATCCCTTGACAAACCTGAATGAAAAACTGATGTTTTGCAAAACATTATAAATAACCCTTGTTTCATCCATTTTATATCATGTTCGTCAGACTGAGGCTTCAGCTAGTAGCACTTACAGTATTTATGTGGTAAGTGCTCTTACTCAGTGTTGCCATGTCCGCTTATTATAAGGGACTTTGGGCTTGTTTTTCTGTAAAGTGGCTTGGAAATACTGGTAGTTGCGGGTTGCGTTTTTTTTGGGCTTGCTTCCAATTTATTATTATTTAAACCAGTGGTTCTCAAATATTGTCATGGACGAACCCCCAAATTAATATATTTTGTCCTTAAACCCCATTTGTGCCAGGGAGCCCTGTATCAGATTTGTGTTATTAGAATCTTTAAAACATTTTCCAAATATTCCACATTTTATTTCAAGATTTTTTTTAAATAAGCAGACCTACATTGTAGATCGGCTATTTTCAAACATCCAACGTATAAAGTATAAGTATATGTATATATAGTATATAGGTTTAAAGTGCTCATGTGGCCTATAATAGTTGTTTCTTTTGAGCTTGTTTTCCTAGACCTGGTTGCTTATTTCTCTCACATAATCTGGCAACACTGCTCTTACTTGGTGAGTCACTGGGGCGCACCTGGAATGGGGATTATTTATGACATATCGCCTCTATGGTTTTATCTCTTGGTACAATCCATTCACTTGCTCGTCCCTCTCCTCATTATAAAAAAATGGTTCATTGGTCCATTACTGTGAAACACTGGTTGGATGACCAAACCGTCTGTCTTCTATGTGTTACTTTCTGTACTTGAGCACTGAACACTGTAAGCATCATGGTTTATAATAGCCATTAAAAATGACTTTTTTATTTTATGCACATTTTCAATAATCATGATAATTAATTGCTTAACTGTTGAGCCATGCTCAAGGCAAACCAAACTCTGCCCTTAAAAGTAGCTACATAAACAATGTCCAGTAATTATGTTTATCAGCTAATTCAGTTTGAAAACATTAATAACTCAAGGCAATATGCTTAGCTTAATTTTAATAGTCTCCTGTTTGTGCACCACTGTGCACAAATGCTCTATCATCACAGTGGTTCTCAACCTTTTCAGGCTGTGCCCCCCCCAAAATAATCATATTTGAACTGGGTACCCCCCACTCTGATAAGCACTCGCAATGTAGGAGTTGAGGCATAAATTTTAGTTTGACTCGGTTCCACAGATAAATAGTGTGAAAATGCCTCGTGAGCTTGTAGATCGGCTATAAAAAGACAAATCCTCTTTCTTATATTATTTGACAATTTGGTCAATGTTTGACCAGTTTTTATAGCATAGTTTGTTGATTACTTGGGAAAAAATGTATAAATATTTGATATTTACTCACGACCCATAAAAATGGGTCCCCGACCCATTGTTTGGCAAACACTGCATGGTTCATAATAGGCATAAAATAAGCTACCTCATAGAGTTCTATCATGACGTTGCCCTCGGGTCCTCCACTGCTCACAACGTCCTCCAGTGTCAGGGTGTAGAACTGGCCCCTGGACTCTGACATGTACAGGTTATATGAATCGTTGTGGTGCCAGTCCTGAACAGCGGTTACCACCTGGTTATCGTCTGTGCTGATTATCTGCAGGTCCTAGATGACAGAAGACATGATGCTAATTGTAAAAAAAAGGTATTGGTTGACTGAAAGGTTTTTGGTCATATACAGTATATGATATACTGTACATGTAATTAGCATTTGATTGGTACACTTTTGACAATATCTTTAACCGCTTACATACTATTGTACTTACTGTAGTTGACCATGGTCCCCTAGGGCTCTATACTAGGCCCCCTCCTTTTTTCACCAATTTACAAGCTCACAAAGTGTTGTGTTGTGATGCGTTGTGAGCTTGTAGATCTGCTATTTTCGCCGAATGTTCGTCCCAGAATGGGGACGCTAGGGTTCAAGTGGTTAAAACTAGTCCATCCTATGAGACCGCAACCGCGACAACAGAGCCCATAGGCTGCGGGGACCACGACTACAGAATCTCACAGCCTGTGACACAAAAGTCGGCTTCCTTCCAGAGTTTTTAGAATGACTATTGTTAAATGTCTCAACAAAAACATTTCTAAAGTGGATATGACGCAATTTTGCATCAACTGGATGATGCAAATTAGATGGCAGTTTGTGATGAGCACCTGTCATCAACCTTTCAGGTGTGCATCAGCCTTCTTCACAAAAGTTTGTGATAAGCAAAATCTGATTTAGAGCACTGGCAGGCCAGTCATTGATATTTAAAGTATTCCCATACATATCGGACGACGATTAATTTCAGAAATACATGTATTGGTCTTTGACAAACATTAGAGCTAAACAGGTACTTTAGTATTAAAATGATAATGATGAGGGAACGTACGTTTAAAACATTAATCAGCCAGATGTAATATAATTAGTGGCCTGGAAAATTCCTGAGTCAGGGAAGGTGTCATCTACAGTTCATCAGCAACAGGAGACCAAAACCAAGACAGAGCAGACAAATATTGGCCCCTATTTAGACGACCTACTGTAGTCTAAAAGTCAGGGCAAACGCATCAGGGGTGTCTCCACGGCACGCCAATTATCATGGTTAGATTGCACATTATCTGGTCACAAAGCCTGGCGCATGGCGCTGTGTTGTATTAAGCCTCTGAATTAGTCATGGCTGTGTTTTTTAGCATTATATTAAATAAACCAATCAGAGTGTCTTCTCCCATTCCCTTGAAGACAAAGCTATAGGCGCATTGCTATTTAGAAGACGGCTTGGAGGTGACGCAAACCGCTTTCTGCCGTGGAAAAGTGTAAGTGTGGGACCATCTAAGTAGTATTATGTGATACACATCCATGATATCTTTACATATCAACTTAATCACTCGCTCATTCTCAGTTATGTTTTTGATTTAAACCACCAATTAAAGTCCCGTGCAAGTCGGAGCTCTATGGACGACTGTTAACTGCTGTCCATTAATCAGAGACAGATAAAAGAAAGCCAGGAGGCAATGGTTTCACAACATTATTTCAGGATGAGAGGTACAGGATGAGAGCCTTACAGGAAGATGTTCTTTCATTAAGTGTAGGCTACTACTAATTGAAATTAATGCATCTATGTTCATTCCACTTTCTCTCTCCTCACCACTCGTCTACGGGCAAAGAAAACAGGCACTTACCCCATGCAATATATTGATAATCTAGCCCAGATCATTAATAATTCTCAATGCGGAGCGGAGTCCCTTATGAATGTCATCTACCATGTTGATATGAATGTTATTGTGTTGAAATCGGATTGGATTTGGATTGCAATCAGCCTTGAATTCATGGATATTTTGGGGTTGATTTTGGGGTTAATTTTGGGGTTTAGACAATAATTTCATGACCGGGTCATCGGTCAGTAGCAGACTCTTTGACGCTCCGCCGGTCGTCAAATTATTGGCTCAGGAATGCGGAAGAGAAAAAGAAAAATCTCCCATGAATTCAAGGCTTCATGGGGTGCTTAATTGATAGACAATAAGATTTTTTTGGGGTGAACTACCTTTAATCCCAATAATGCACTCCAGACCACACCTTATTTTAAGACGAACATGCCCATGGGCGCTAAATGGGCGCACGGTCATTTGGTATTTAGAATACATGGGTGCTGGGTGTAAAATGACAACTGCATTGGTTGAAAATAGCAATGATTATTGTGCTGTGCCCACTTTGTGCCAGGCGTGGGACAGGGCCCATAGGTTAGTAGTTGATCTAGAACTTTCTATTCCTACCCTTTATTCCACTGCAAATGTGTTAAACAATCAATGTGACGTTTCAGCCTTCTTACCTTTGGCAATGTATACTTGGGAAGCTTCATTGGGTAGAATGTGTTTCTTTTATAGGACACATAGTGGACAGATTGACCACCCATTGGCACCTAGAAAAACAATACAGCATGATTTGAAATTCACCAGGCGTAATCTGAATGTCTATTACAATCCAAACAGTATTCATTGTTTTCATTGATCTCTAGCAGTATATGTACAGCATCAAATATTTTAAAATGTCAAAGCCTTAGGAAGCGTCTTAGATGTACCACTAATGAGGATGGAGTGCATTAAAGCACTGAATGGTAGCAGGGATATGTAGCACTGAGAGATTGAGCTTGATACCATCACGTTCCAACATAATGGCCACTTTTAGTTAATGAAAAACAGGACTCTACGTTAAGATGCGATTCAGCGCGGTGGTTTTACAGCTTTTAATTGTCTTTTAATGGAGCCAGATCTTGCAATAAAATACCCACCTGGATGAAAACGTACTCATCCTGAACCACCAGGGAATCGGGAATGATAAATCCTGGGAAGGGCTTGCCCTTGTTTGCATCGGAGCAGTTCTGCAGTTTACATGTTATGTACTGTGATCCTGTAGTTAAGCATGAAATTAGTGTTAAGAATGTAACAAGGGCGAAACAACAAAACAAACAACCTTCGGCAGTCCCCAATTAAGGTTTAGCATTTCTTATGCTGATGCAGACAAAACTTGGAAGGCCAATTTCTGTTGTCACTAATAGATAAAGTAGAGAGCTGTCCCACTGTGTTAGCCTGAGCCAAATGAGGTGGCCTCCCCAGAGAGAGGGCATTAACACCGGAGGCCTTATGGAAGTGCCCCTCTCTACACTGTGGCCAAGAAAAGAGCCAAGTTGGAGCCTAGTCCCTTGGAAAAATGAATTAGCTTAATCGTATGAAGAGAGTCTCAATGCTGCCAATTCAGATGGGGGGAAGAGAGTTACAGTAAGTGCACTGAAAGATCTGTTACCCTGTGCATCCTTTGGAACTAGACTTCAGGAATTACAATGAAGGTTGGCACAAGCACAGTAGGTAATTCGATTCGGTGTCTCTTCTTATTTCAATAGGAAATATGATGAACTACAGTTTGAACCGACAAAATCTAAAGCATATAGGACGTTAAAGAGAAGGCATAGGGAACTTTATATGATTTGTAACCATTTTTCACTACATTTCCACAGGTGCTGCAATTACATCTTATTGAAAAACATTATTTGCAGTATTACTGCAATTTCTAATCACTTTCTCCGTTTGAAATATTATTGCTATTGGCAATGTCTCCACCATTGTTGTTTTACAGTACCATATTTTGTGAAGCCTGCTCAGCAGGCTTCACAAAAAACAAGTGGTCTGACCAAAGTGTCTTTAATTATGTGAATACTCACGTCCATCAAAAACACGTGTCTCCAAGTGTATCATTCCTGGCTCTTTGTCTAAACCCAGTTTGGACCTGTAATAACATAATAAACATCTTGTTTAAATGGACATGTTACAGTATCGGTACATTATGTATTATGTATTATATTGTACATTATGTGGCTTCATGTCACCCAACTGATGCAACATGCGATATAAAGATGTGACAGTCTTGTCATCTTATCTTTCTTGTTACTTGTACAGAATATTTTGTAAATGTATCTTAGTACTGATGTTAGTCAGTGCAATGCACCTATCTCACCAGAACAAATGTCTCATACTTAAAAAATCATTCTGATTCTGGTAATAGTCCAATTTTATGCAGATGAGACACTTAGCGGGGTGTTCCAATTCCTGCTTGACAAATACCCCAAACTCATCGATAAAATGTTACAGAACCATAGCAAAAAGAAAGGTGACATTTCAGAAATGTAAAGAGAGCTAGAGGCAAGTGCTGTCAGTTCAATGTTTGAAAGAGAGCTGATTTACATTACATTTACATTTTAAAATGAACCTAAGAAAGCTTGTCTCATGAGTCATGATTAATAATACTACTGTATGAACTCTCCCACAAACACCGGCCTGCCAGCTATACCTGACCTGAGCTATAATTTACTGGGAAGGTGTACAGGACCCAATGTACGTATATGGTTGATAGAGATTCTGCAGTTAAGTGCAAGTGACCACTTGTTGCATTAATAGCTGCTACTGTGGCAGAAGATGGGTTTCTTCTCATTTTCCATAACATGACAGCATCTGAACTATAATGAAAAAAATAAAACGAGCCGTGATCCTGCTTCCCTCAGCACTCTGTAATTGCCTCTCACCTTCATCTCTTTTAATGGTCTTTCTGTCAAATACTTCATTCCATTCTATCAGTGAATAGCGGGCATTGCTCTTATGAATAGGTCCTCAATGTTACATGGTGTGTAGGAAGCGTACAAAGTAAAAGCCTCAGTGTTCATTTAACTCTGAGAGTTTGTTTAATTTATAGTACACCTTCAGAGTTAAAGTACACCTTCAGAGTTAAAGTGACATTCAGGATTTTACAGTGTACCCGGACATGCCAGACTGTCGCCAACACGTTTAGTAAATCTTTTTCTGACAGATGTGTTGGATACAGTATCCACAGTAAGTTCACAGTGTACGGTGAAAGCACATGTGAAGACTGTGATGGCCTTCTTCCCTTGTGTTGAGGGCCATTTTCTAGCATTGATTGATGTACTTTATTTAGTAAGACATGAGAACAACAGTACATGGAAGTACAAATTCACAATACAAGGTCTACTAAACTGGAAGTCTCATTAAGCACTGAGCTTGTTTAAGATGAGAATGTTCTTTGATCCACCTATTACAGAGGAAAAGGTCAGTGCATCTCTCTATGAAATGTTGATTATGACTGAGCCCCCCGAAATCCTCCAATTTATGTTCGATAAAAACGTCATCCCAGATGGAGCTCAGGATTTTAACGTTATAAAACACAGAACATGAGCATTAGCTGTACTTAAACTTAAAATAATTTTACTGTGAGCAGACTGAATATCTGTATATTGTAAAATTCTATACTGTAGGTCAAGCCTAACTTTGCTCTGTTACCAATATAATAAGTAAAAAATCACACCCAGTGTGAAGTGGGCGGTGTGTGGTCATCACAACATGACTCACTTTAAAAAAAGGATATATGACTTTTTTTAAAGTCCATACTGCTATTCATAGGGCTGCACATGTGTCATGTGTTTCGCTAGCCAATCACAGTCCTGAATTTGCAAAGTCAGCCAATCACATTACAGTTAGTGGTGATGACACTAGCTGTAATGTGATTGGCTGATATGAAAAAAGTATCGATTTGCATTAACAATGGAAGGGTTAGGGGGTACACAAATTTTTTGGTCGGTGTCCAAAACTCACTTATAGGGGGCGGCTACACCGCCCCAAAAACTCCATTAACTGTATTTAAAGTTAGTGGCAGTATGCTGGTGAAATTGGAGGAAATAGCCACCACTAAAGGAAGTTATACTTTTCTTCTCAGCCCCCAAAGGAAATGAGCACTAATAGATCCCTTCATCCCTTTGAGGATTAAAATATCAGATGCTTTCAACAAGAGGCCAATAATATTTTATTGGGCTGAGAAACTGCCTCCTCTGCGCCTTTCTTTGGCTCTTGTGATTTCTCTAAAAGCCACTTTGTCATCACTTACCCAAGTGCACACGTTTGTGAAATCAGTCAAAAAGAAGTCAAACCAGATTTTCCGTAAAGGTGAAATGCAATGTAATTACTTGGCCTATAATTAAGCTTAATGTGATTGTGACATCATCCTAATAGGCTTGGACACAAACCTGGATAGATCGATAATAGACAGATTGATAGACATATAAATAGAGACATAGGTGACTGTAGACACGCTTATGTCCGTATGGCAGATTTGTTAATATGTACAAATCTTGATTGTCAGACACCGTTATAAATGCTGGGTCAGTGTTAACCAGTTACATTAAATGGATTCAGGGCATTGCATATTATCAGGCGACAAGAAATGTTGCTGCAATATCAGGCAATGTCCTGGTAAATATTACTTCATTTCCCCAACATCACAATGCAATATCTAGCCGATTGTAAGCATGCGCTGCATGTTGTGCAGGCACAGCATACAGTATGCAAATATGCATAGAGAAGGAATCTCACCACTCTTTCATTGTACTGTATAGGATGGTACTGTAATATAAACATACATATACATAAATGTTTTTATTTGTTAATGCATAATTCTCCACAACTACTTTTATATTCACTTTACTTCTAGAAGATGGGGAATAGTAGGTAATATTGCAGCATTTCTGTCCCAGTAAGATTGACAGTATCGTTCCAAAGGAGTGACTGTTGATCTTACCAGTAGAATCTGTTGGGGACAACACTGTCATGCACAAGCTGCCATCTCCTCCCAAATTCAACAGAGACATAGAGCTGAAAAAAGAAGAACACATCACCCCAAACCATTCAAACAAATCATTTGTCATAAAATAACCTGGGAAAATGTCCTGTTCCTCATTTCATATCCAACAATATGCTCAAGCAGCTGTCACTTAGACAGTGGTGCCGTATTAATTAGGATAATCTCATGGGTGTGTTTTTTCTTTTAGATTGGGGAGAACTTTTTCATTGCAATTTAGGAAGCAGATCATTGAAATACTTTGGGTACAGGTGCTTAAAATAATGTGTTTTAATACAAAGTAAACATTACTGGAACATTGAACATGGGCTCTGCAATCTGTCTCTGCTACAAGAAAGGGAAAGCGAGATAAATATAGAGAGAGACAGCGAGGGAGATATAAAGGGGAGGGGGCGGGCAGGTTGGCACTTTTCACAGATAGGGCACCTTGGCTTCATTTTCCATGGGTACCTCTCTCCTCCCGACTGTAACTCAGCAGGAATCCTTCCTAATTGCCAATATTAAAATGCCTCACTTAACTGTAGGTGAAACGTTTTTGCATAATGCTATTAGTCTGCAAAAGTCTGCCTTTTACTGCACAGTTGGACTTAGTACTCTAGAGATATGTCATCTTCACAGCTATAATCTAGCAACTATGTATCTTTAAACTCAGCTTTATGGGAATTACTGACATAACTTTGAGTCATCCTTGTACAGTTTAAAATACATGACAGTACATCAGAAAATATTTGATATCTGTTGCTAATTTATATATTTTTATGGCATGGCACTGAAGGGGCAGAATTGTCTAGAAGAGGGTGTGTGTGTGTGTGTGTGTGTGTGTGTGTGTGTGTGTGTGTGTGTGTGTGTGTGTGTGTGTGTGTGTGTGTGTGTGTGTGTGTGTGTGTGTGTGTGTGTGTGTGTGTGTGTGTGTGTGTGTGTGTGTGTGTGTGTGTGTGTGTGTGTGTGTGTGTGTGTGTGTGTGTGTGTGTGTGTCCATGGCTAATCTGACAAACCACTGGACCGCTGAATTTATTGTGCATGCTACTAGTACTAAGGAAGTATAATGCATAAATGGTAGGTGGTGCATTTATAGAGCACCTGTAGCAAAGCAAATGACATTCACCCATTCACACACACCGAACGGAGTCAAGCAACCACGCAAGGCACCAACCTCTCTATTGCTGCTGTCAATAAAGGCTTAAAGAAATAATAAATGCAAAAGAAAACCAAGTGAACGATCATAAAAGAGAATAACAGATGTCACTTCTCTCCTTTTTTTTCCAACCTCATTGATAACTCTCAGTTGAAAGTGTTGTCTTCACCCCATGCACCATTTATCTCACTTTTCAGCCCCTAGACTGTTTTTCTCTCTCGTCTTCCAAAAGCAGGCAGGGGAGGCATAGTTTGATGTCTCTGGTGTTGAGTAGACCAGACAGCAAAGTTCTCACTGAGAATAATGAAGTGTGTGTGTGTGTGTGTGTGTGTGTGTGTGTGTGTGTGTGTGTGTGTGTGTGTGTGTGTGTGTGTGTGTGTGTGTGTGTGTGTGTGTGTGTGTGTGTGTGTGTGTGTGTGTGTGTGTGTGTGTGTGTGTGTGCATGCGCGCAAACACATCTACTGTACACGTGCTAGTGCGTACACACATGAGCAGGCATCAGCATGTGTGAGGTTGTGTATTGTTTGATGCCGCCTTACTGCTTCCCTCGTTAACTGTCTCCTGTTTCTTCTGGGATACAATCATTCAAACTAGGACACGCTGTATTTAGATCCTGCAACCAGACCTTATGGCTTGTTTAAGGGAACAGGTGATTAGCCGTCTCTACTGTGCCAACTGCAGCCCTGGCTGTAGTGACAGATGTCTCTGCTAGTGAAGACCACATCCTGATAATGAGACAAAATGAGGAGAGTGAAGCCTTTCAAGGGCGCCGGCCACACACACTTTACCTAGCTTACGTAAGATCTAAGCAAGATATTTGTTTTGATCACACCCCGCCATCAGGCTTGCCACAGAGCCAGTGCATGCAACTCAAAAAAAGGCTCAAACGAGGGCCATTAGACAATGTTGAGCAGAACAGTTCACATCAAATAAGTCAAAAGGCGTTTTTAGCAGCCATTAGCATCCAACCATTTGTTTTTGTGTCACACTTCCATCGTTCAGTATTCACTCAACGCTGCTTGATTGGCACATCATTACCTTCTGGTCGTGGCTGTAAGCCAGAATCCAGTCCTCCTGCTCAGGGTGGAAGAGGAGGCTGAGGATGTCGAAGGCTAAACTGTGTTTCTGATATGATGCTCCCTCGTCCTGGCTAATAAGCAGACTACTCTCCACCTCCGGGTCGGTCAGCAACATGATCTGAGATGAGACACGATGGCAGGACGGAGGAATTAAGCCTCATTCATTCTTTGTCATACACCAAAAATAGGCACCGTCATACAACCAAGCATAGATTGGGCATTAGCAGGTTGCCTTGATGGCATCCAATCCCCAGGGCTTAGGTATGCTTGTGCAATTTAGTGCCAGAGATAAAGACACAGTCTGTAGAATCCTTTCGTGAGAAGATTATAACAACTTGTGCAATAAAGGTTGATGAGAGCGAAAAAGTTAAATGTTATCACTCCATATTTCTATGTTTAACAACACATATACAACTCATATCTGTGTAATAAATCATGGGTCTGTTTAAGCTAAGCCATATCTTGCATCTTTATCAGTGTGAATTTGAAAGCAACGGATGCATGTTTTTCACAATATCCTAAACTGGAAGGTGAGTACATACGATAGCAGCTTACCTTCCTTTTGTTGTTCGGACTCACATATAAGTAGCTCAGTATCGTTTTTAGCCCAACCTTTTCATTGAGTTTTTCATATGTGGTCCCATAGTCTGTTGACCTAAAATTAAATTAAATGAGTTAAGGAGGGTGTTGAAGAACAGAATATTGCATACTAGTTAGTACACTGATAGCATCATTAAGCCTCTCAGGCAAGCAGAAAATTGCAACAGCAAAAGTCATGAGGCAATTTGCTAGATGAATGGAGATGTTTTTAATTACTTGAATAAACAGGAATATCCAATATGACATGCTTGAAGAGGGAACCATAGGAAACTGTACACAAGTGTTAGTATTATAGTATGTTTTTATTGTTCGTTATCAACAAATCAGATTTATTGGTCTCACTTCCTTGATGATGCGTAACAACCAGGCATGAAATTGGGTAGTCTAGCATATTTGGACAGACTTTATATTTCAAGAAGCAAATATTTGTAGATTCCCATTAAATGTTTTAAGAATGTGTTTTTGAGACATCTGTTGTTTTCTATCTTGTTTGTCAAAGAGGGAAAGTAATCATTTGGGAGTCATGCAGGCAGTGTGAAAAGTAATTATCTAAGCCATAATATAGAGTTTGTCTCACTGTATCTGTCTCCCTTTCATCTCCGGGTGGTGATAACCCATAAAGTGTAAATCATGCGAACAAGGGGGGACTTGTGGATGATGGAAGTCATTCTTACCTCCATAAAGAACTCTCAGTCACTCGGCCAACATTGAAGTCAAAGAATTTTGTCAGCATGAGGATCACCTGCAAAATAAATCAAACACATTAATGGCTTAGGAGACGTGCATTGCCATTTGAGAAATACTCCGGCATCAAATTGCTACCCACTAAACATGATGCATGTCGAACAATAGGAAAAGACACAAACATCTAAGATCGATTCTGCTACCACCCCAGGAGACAGAGCTTTAACAAATCCCAAACCAAAACACTGAGTAAGTCAGAGTCAGACCACTTCTCTTTTTGTTTGTTCACCTGAGCATGACATGTAATTCTTCTCCAAAGGTAAAGAAGCTTAAAGCATGTAGTACGTCAAACCCTGTGGGTTTGTCCCATAGCAAAAGACGACGACTGCTGCTCTATAAATAAATGAATAAATAAGTAAACAATGCATCAATCATTCATGCCAGGAACGGCAAGGCTGGCCTCGTAAAATATCACAGACATCTGTTTTGAAGAGGGTCGTAAAATATGCCTTAGTTATATGGGGCTTACACTTTACTAATACAAATGAAAAGCCATAAATTTCAAGCCATGTAAATTGGTCCAGCTGTTAATGAATGGCTGGGCCACCCATCACCCCCTTCATCTTAGTTTTTTCTTTCTTCTTCTTTTTTTTTTCTTTTTCTTTTCCTTTTTCACAGCATATGAGCCAAATCAAAGCCCATGTACGCAACTTAATTATTTATCCATGGATTCATGTTTAAATATCTTGAACATACTGTATCATTTCCTCTAGACAATGTGGATAGAGGAAAAACTGCCATAGTTACCTTCAATACCTTGTATTATTTATTGTTTTAGAATGATGTAAGTACAAGAAAACAGCGAGTCACTGCATTTTATGCAATTTTAAAGGTCTTTCACACCTTCCAAGAGACAGAAGAGGGTTTTTCACCTTGCGCCCTTCGCCCTTTATGCCAGGAGTTGTTTGAGTAATGTCCCACACCACACGGTCATAAAAACTGAAGATGATACTACTCTCCTGGGAGTGCTTACAGGGAGCCTGAAACCTGCTGCACTGAAGCATCTGAATATTTTGATGGCTGTTGATAAACTAAGCTACTGCTAATGACCATTCGCTCAAATGGTAAACTGTACAAATACCTAGGCACTGACATCAAACACAAAATAACAAACTGGTGACTCTTTTTCCAGGGGAGAGAGACTTGCAATATAAACTGAAGTGACAACAACAAAAAAGTAAATGCATTTTCTTAATCTAAAACCTGCTCAGCTTCTGTTGTGCTGAATGGTATTCATTGTTTATTTATTATTAATAAGCAGAACCGATAGATATTGTAGACAATCAGGATCTGCTGATCCAATCCAATTGGTAGACATGCTAGATAGACAGTAAAATCCTCAGTGTTCATTTATCCATTTGTGGTCCAAGTACAGAGCCAACTTGGGTCCAGTTTACAGGGTTTAAGCGGTTATAGCTCACAGGTTGTTTGTCACAGTACATATTACAGCCAAACTGCAACGTGCTGTTTTTTAATGCATTTTATAAAGAAAGAAACACTGTTATTAAAAAGAGGATGGTAAATAGCTTTAATTTTGGTCTACTTTTGAGTTTCTAGTTGAAGCTATGCAGTAGCTAGCATAACCTTTTTGTCAAAAGGTCTGATGGATGGTTGTCACACTGCCCTGGCTGGGGGTCTCAATGTGACAAGGTCACAGCATGACAGAGGACCCCATTGTATGTGAAATGGCTGTTTCAGTGATATACAAGCAGAGCTGTATATCACTGACAACGTGTAGCAAAGCGCCATGTCAATCATCGTGTTCAGGTTTTGGGTACCCAGCATTGGCTGGGTTATTGGTTGATATTATAGGCTCTTCCCCCCTCTCTCCCTCCCTTTTGGTGAGGAGATTTGGTTTAGAGGGAAAAAAGAGGGGACCAAGTACAGGGAAAAGTCATGTCAAGTTTACTAGAGTTTAAATGGTAAAAAAACTATTTGTATCAGACGGCGGGATCAGGTCAAATATAAAATATAATTTCTGTTTTATTTAAATGAGTTATACTGAACCCCCAAAGATCCCCATAAGGACAACCAACCACATACCTTGTGACGAACAACCTTGTGATGGGGTTGATTTTCACAATGTGAAATGACTATGATATAATAGCTCACTGCTGAAATGCGTTTTGCGAATGAAAGCAATAATCATTTCAAAGTCCTTAAAGTCATACTTACTTAAGTAACTTTCAGAAGTTATTTTTGATGTCCTCTTTAACTGGCATATATTTTTGACAATAACCATTTCACATCCACATTCCACATTGTTTTCCATTCCACGTGAGTGTCTGATGTAGGCACTGGCAATTTATTTATTTAGTAAATGTATTTTACAGTTAATATACATTTCTGATGGCTTGTTGCATTCCAAAATATCCTGCTAGGTATTAGGACCCTGCAGCATTACCTTTTTAGTGGTACTTCCGTATAGACAAAAATGCTATAATGACAACAGAGCTACAAGGGTTGTCGCCAAAAGAAAACCGGCCTACTAAAATAATTGGTACACGCCACGGTATAGAGCACCGAAGTCTGACGTAATGTACGCATCCTACCTGTGTCACGTTTTTTCCCCCCTTCCTGAATTCCAATAGACGTGTTTAATATTGCGGCATATAAGAACTGTGTTCCAAAAGTAAACAAATGAGCCCGGCAGTTTGACTCATATGGGTCTGCAGCATCAACTGACAGTGAGAAAACGCTAATGTTACCGCAGCCAAATTCATTACATTTTCGTCAGAAACAGACTGTATCAAATATGAGTGACTGACTATTGTAAAGGATACAGAGCCACCTTCCTGGCCGGGACAATTTGTTTATTTTTGGACCACAATTCTTATATGAGACGATTCTCAGATGACCCAATATTATTTTCCATAGAGAAAATCTTCCGTGACCCGGGGGATCAGCGAGTGATGTCAGGACTTCGGTACTCTATGACTTAAAGCTTTAATGTTAAGTGTGAAAACCAATTGCAGATTCCAGATAATTTGCCCTCTCATTTGACAGCATTGCGCGCAAAAAGGGTTGGAGTAATGCACTGATTGGTCAGCTGCCGTATCGCCCACGAGCGAACTCGCTGTTGAAGGAACTCGCCATTAAACATGGACGAATCCCTGCCATTAAACATGGTTACTGAGGATGATGTGGTCAAGTTCATGGCTGAGGAGACACTGGAGTTTATCCAGGCTAAGGAACTCACAGAGTAGAAAAGCTGCATGACGGGGCGTGCAGCACCTGCAGTGTTTTCAATAGCTATCGCTGAACGGCCATAACTGAATGGTTAGTGAGCCCGACTTCTGAGGTCCTAGGTACAATTCCAGCTCTCAGCAATGTGTCGAAGTGTCCCAGAGCAAGACACTTAACCCCTAACTGCTCCCCCCTTCGCACTCCTCTATGGTCAGCACTCAGCTGGGTGAAGCTGAAAAAAAGCCCTCCTTCTCCACTCAGTTGGGGGGAACGGTTTTGTTTTCTGGGGCAGCTCTTCGTTGACAGCAGAGCTCATTTCTTTATCACACATTACCCAAACTTTATTTATACGATGAGAAAATTATATTTACAACTAGAAAAAGTGCTCTGCGGAGCACAGGTCTCCGCCAGGTCAGATATTGTAGGCCAGCAATGTTCAGAATTCGCGATTTGGATGGAATATGAAAAATCGGACTGATCCGTCTTGATCACTTGACTATAGAGATAATGTGGAAGAGAATGGAATTGTAGGAGTAATATCTATATTTTTTGTTTTTGCAAAAATCGGCCTCTTGGTGGCGCTATAATAGGGCAATGTTAAAAGGGTGGCATTTGTTCCTCAACGTAGTGCGAATGTGCGTGCGAAGTTTCACGGCAATCGGATGCTGCGTTCATGATTTGCGGCATTTTGTTCAAAACGGGCCACTCCTGCAAACTTTAGATGTGAATCTTAGCCAATCAGGATGGAATATGAAAAATCAAACAGATCCGTCTCGATCACATGACTATAGAGATCATGTGTACCGACTTAAGTGTAATTTGAATAGTAAGTGGGAGTAATAGGAGTAATAGGATAGGAGTAATATATGTGAAAAGTGGGAATGTGCGTGCATAATTTCACGGTTATTGCACGCAGTGTTCATAATTTGAGCCATTTTGTTCAAAACGGAGCACTCCTGCAAACCTTAGAAGCCAATCTTAGGCAATCAGGATGGAATATGAAAAATCTGAATGACCTGTTTCGTTTAATAACTATTAAGATACTGCGTACCGATTTGTGTGATGTTTGGACAAAATCTGTAGGAGTACTGTCAAAAAATGTGTTCAGCAAAAAGCGGCCTCCTGGTGGTGCTATAACAGGCCGAGACTCTGCTCTGGCATCCAGGGAGTGTGTGTGTGCACAGTTTCGCTGCCATCAAGCCAACGGCGCCGGAGATTAGCTGATCACAGACAGAATGCGCGAGGGACACACTCACACACACACACACACACACACACACACACGGACGGACAGGGTGCAAAACATAGTCTCGGCCATGCCTTACGGCCTGGCGGAGACAATAAATAGATTAACATTACTGTCAAAAAGCAGCTGCCCCAGCAAATGAACAGTCCCACAGTGATTTTACAACATTATGGGAAGTGATTTCAGAACAAGGAATGGTGCTGGCGTTTGTACGCACTACGGAGCCATTCTGTGAAGCCTTGACGGTGTCTGTTTGCCCCTCTGTGTTTTGGTTCCTTTCCACCCAGATAAACTCACGTGTCTTCTCAGATGAGAATTCTACCAAACCACCCAGCAGAAACTGTGTTTGGCAGCCAAGTTGATAACACTGAACTTCAGGACAACACAAAATGAGTATATCTTGTCACAGACGAGATATATTTTATTCTTTTTATTTATTGATATCTTATATTTTAGTTGATTAGCTGACTAAGTAAACTTTGATCTGCACATTTTGTGCTGAATTGTATGGAATCCATTAACAGGGCACAAGATCAGAAATAATCCATGTAGCTTGTTAAACCAGTGGTGACATTGTCCACGTTGGGCGGCAGAGATTTATGCACTTTCAATAAAGTAGCCTTTACAGCTTCCAAAAGTCACAGCCTGCTGGACATTGTCATACACAATAAAACAACCCGTTGCAGTCTGAAAAATAGTAACAAATTACTTCCTACCTCCTGTCTAGCAATTAACTGTATGCATTTTCTTGGGAAGCATCCAGTATTAGAGTCAGATATAATTTGCATCCAGTCAAGTGCCAGCTGTAAAACATTTTTTGCGTTCTGGTAGAAGCTATGCGTATGAGGTGAAGATCTGCGGTAGTTGGTAGTAAATAGTTAATGCAGCTATGCTGTGGTACAATATTCATTTTGCAGTTAACCTGTGCAAAATGGTGTCCATCACATTTGAAATTGATTGGGACAAGGCAATTTACTCTATTTATTCAGTATAGGTATTTTATAACTTCCAATCTGAATCTAGGCAAAGTACTGTTTCTGAAGTATCATGTCAGATAACATGTAGACCACGTTTCACCAAGCTAGCGCCAATATGTCCAAAAGGGATTGTCTGACACACATGTATAAGCAAATTGATTCTCGAGCCCTAAATCCTAAAATGATTTGGAATGAATCTGACCATTATTGAAAAATGAAAAGGGCTTTAATGGGGACTTAAAGGGTTTAGGTTGAAGAGATTAATGGTGTGAAATGAAGGTGTTGTATCAGGAAAGAGAAGGGGTGAGGGCGGAGGAGTGTGGTATGGTGCGGTAGGAACCGATGGAGAACACGTGAAAGACAGAGACAAATTAAAGGCAAGACAGAGTAACCGAGGGAGAATACGTGATAGAGACAAATGAAAGGTAAGACAGAGTACACATTGCCTGCCCCTTGATCCAGCCTTATCAGCCGTTGGAATTAAGTTACATCGTCGAATAAAACTGTCATCATATTTAGTGAGCACACTTAAACAGATGGATGACTCCATAAAAACAATTGTAACTAAAGTTACCGACTAGAATTTCAATATCAAGATCAACGAGATACTTATCTTTAACAAAAACATTATTTGGTTTAGGGCAGTTGGTTATACACTGCTAAAAACAACAACAACAAAACACAGGTCTTACAATCAGTTCATATTTTTTAAAGATGTTGGTAAAGAAGATATAATAGCATTTACAGTCTGATTCTAACAGGGAGAGGAATACTGATAGTAAAACCCACTTTCATTATAAAAATCATCAAGTTTATTTCGCCAAACGAAGTAAACTCATTCCAAAATATTCTCATTGATGTCGGAAATATCTGAAGACCCCCATGGGTCCAGTGAAGCGTGAGGCATGAACTCTCGCTTGTAAAGAATCACCACATGAAACTGCATCGCTAATCGTCTTTATAGAAACAAGAGAAAGAACTGTCCTTTCCTGTTCAATTGTTGATTGCCTTTGAGATGGAGATACTGTCTCTGTGAGGATGACTATTATGTGGAAGCACATAAAGGACTACCCGGAATACATCAATAATATCACAGTTATATGTGTATTGTACAGAGGCTTTTGTCTGCCACATCAGTTTATATCACTTCATTAACAAAGGCAATGTCTCCCAGTAGACCAGATGTTGCCCTGGGTCGGGATTGTTTGAAGTCAGAATGACTGGCTCTCCGATGGATAACAGGTCAACTCAGTCATTAAATATGCAGCGACTTTACACTATCACAAAAGAGAAATCACTAATGTCCTGATCTCACTCCCCCGGCCTCTCTAGAGAGCTAAATCATGCATTTTTGGAAATGAAGAAACCTTGTCTATTTAGAATTCTACTCCAGTAACTGTATGAATGTGAACCCCCCTGGTAATTGCAGGTATTACAAATATACGATGTGCAAATCAATGCCTATAAGAAGCTTAATTGTTCCTAATTTGATTCAAAAGAACTTTACTCTTGTCCAGCATGAGATTATAATTAATTTATCAGCAACATTGTGCGGCTTTGGGACAATTTATTTCTGAGACCTGAATAGGCAATGCTCTGCATTTCAAATAGACAGCAAAGAGAAAGTCTGCTCTCCAGCAACACCTATCAAGCAGAACAGACACTGCCTGAGTTATTGACGTCCTCTCTGCAGAGATCCCAGTCCAATGTGGATGTGGCTTAGCTTGAGAAGTCATCTGAAACACAGCGTCCTGCTCCTTTGCACTTAGCTTTTTCATCATTTAGTCCTTCAGTAAAAGTGAAGCTTAGCCTAGAACTCCAGCTAGGCTTTGGTTGCCTGCTGAGTCCGGATGCCTCCATTTTTTGGAGGGTGGCTGGGTGTGGTCTGAACAATGTATGCAAGATTAGACATCAAGTGAGATTAGACATCAAATGGACATCAAATCCCCCCCCCCCCAGGCCCCAACCAGCCAAAAAGTATGCACAGAAGCTGCCTTGATGCTTTAATTTCACAGTGCTCCTTTTGAAAATGTAGGGGGGGGTTCTGCGTGAGATAAAGCATCAGAATTGTTTGTTGACGAAATGAAAACAGCAAATTAATTACATCTCCCCTGATGGATAATTGGAGAAATATTTTGGGAGCTCAACACTCGCCAATGATGCTTAACCACTTAAATGCTATATACTTTGTTGTACATCAGATGGTGAAAATAAACAAGCTCACAGCACATCACGCTGCGGCCCGTTGTGAGCTTGCAGATCGGCTGTTTTAGCTGAATGTTCGCCTATTTTCACAGAATGTTTGCCTATTTATGCCAAATGTTTGCCTATTGTGACATGCTCAGAATAGGGATGCTAGGGTTCATGTGGTTAATATGTTACGATGAAGAAGAAAATAAATTGCTGCACACACACACGCTGTTTTTAAGTCTCTGTGTCCTCAATAAAGTACTGGCATCGGCAGCTACGAGTCTGCGTCGACTTTTTTATTCATCAGTGTTTCTACCGTTGGCCGGAACCTCACAAGGACTGTGTGCGTTGCACCCCTGCGGTATCTGTGTAATAGGTTATGATGGCCATTCTAGGAAATGAAGTTCAGAAACTGCCTTTAAATGGTATGTGGATGTGCGCCTCTTTTGATCCTCGTTCTGAGGAAACAAAGCATTATTATAAAAATACAGAGGAGTCCAGAAACACGAGTCAAGGTCAGGTGGTGCTGCTATTCAATTGGAAGTAATTGTCAGGGGATGTGCCCTAGGGTTTGAGAGAATATATTATATAGGACAACTCCAAGCTCAAAATGAGAATATATTTGTCTCTATGATGAGCTAGAATGTTTTACCAGCCTGAAGCAGACAGCTCATTTTTAGTAAAGAAAGGTGAATGACTCAGGAAGGGGTTTATTTGTGCCTTTCACAATATAATTGTTACATTGGTTATGTGAGCCACTAAAGATTAAAGTGTTAATCTTTGTGCAATAATAATATTGCATTGCAATACTGTATTGCACAGCAATATAATATAATGGTATAATGACAGACATCATGGAGTTTTAAAAACATTGTGTTTCGGGACAGAAAATTGAGAGTTTGGAAAGACATTTCAGGGATGAATCGTAGTATTACAATGTTGCACACCAAGACATGACCTTTCTTGAACTCATAAACTCTTATCTTAGGGGTAGATATATTCTACCTTCAATGTCACTGAGCTGGCAGAGTGTTAACTATCAGGGTTAAAGTAACACTTAGGATTTTATTGTGTGTAGGAATATTAATGGAAAAGGTGTGAGTTCAAGTAGTGCATATCTCTCATGTATACATACTGTCAGAGTGTCCGCCCTGCGATTGAGAGGTCGAGGTTCGATCCCCAGGCCTGATCATACCAAAGGTCGAATTGGGGGTAAGTCCCTGCCAGGCTGACTGCCACATAAAACATACATCAAGCCACCTCATGCTACAGAAAGCCGGGGGGGGGGGGGGGAAGGAGAGAGAGAGAGAGAGAGAGAGAGAGAGAGAGAGAGAGAGAGAGAGAGAGAGAGAGAGAGAGAGAGAGAGAGAGAGAGAGAGAGAGAGAGAGAGAGAGAGAGAGAGAGAGAGAGAGAGAGAGAGAGAGAGAGAGAGAGAGAGAGAGAGGAGAGAGAGAGAGAGAGAGAGAGAGGAGAGAGAGAGAGAGAGAGAGAGAGAGAGAGAGAGAGAGAGAGAGAGAGAGAGACTAAAAGGATAATGCAGCATTCATTAATAGACCGCTATAATATGAATATTTCAAAATTCAACAAATTATCAAGTTGTAATTTACTCAAGTGAAATTGCAAGCTCTCATTTTAAACTTAAGCCCACTTGCCACTATACAGAAAGGCCACAACACAAGAAACACAATCATGTATGTGGGCTTGAAAGAGAGGAGAGAGGACAGAGGAGATGGAGAGATGGGGAGATGGAGAGATAGTGAACGACAGGACTCGACAGAGTTTGTATAGGCTATACTAGAGGAAGGAAGAGAAGAAACCAAACGCAGGAACTGCAGATTCCAGCTATTTCTCAACATCATCCTCACAATTAATCTCTCACCACTGCCACCACTAAACAGTCTGATATTTACTCCAGTAAGCCTATGAAAAATGAATTCACATACTTTAAATCAGAGGTGTGCAACAAACTCATTTCGGAGTGAGGGGGGGAAGGTGACTTGATGAGGGCTGCGACCAGTTGCGGACAGAATGCATGCTCATGCACGTTCACTTAAGTTACACTAACTGCTGTCACTGGCTTTTTCCAACCTGCTGTCTCAGCCATTGCCATAATAGCTATAGTAGGCCTATATCACTTTACACATTTTGTTTTATTATTATTAAAAAGAATAGCTGCTTTAATTATTGATATTACAGTTGCATGCTACGAGACATTTGGTATCAGAGGTGAATCATAAAAGGATGTTTTTACTATCCTGAAAACCATGTTGGGAGCCGCAATTGATTGATTGGTTGATTGATTGATTACTTTATTAGCAGTTTGCAAAAAAATACACAGGAAAGTAGGCTACAGTTCAATACAAGGTTTGCTATTTTAAACCCAATAAAGCCTATGGCTTTTTTTCCATTGGGGTCATTTTAACCCCCAAAACGTGAGTGCTTTAAATACTATTGTATCAACAAGTCAATTACAAAAAAAAAACGTTATCTGCGTGTGTGGTGCCGTGCGTAATAATGGAACACGCGAGTAAATAACTTACGCTGCTGTTCTGTCCAGACCAGTGCACCACTGCCTGGTTATGAGCCGAGTCTCCGGCCAGGGGGAATGTAGAGCTGGTCAGATGGAACTCCTGCTGGTCCTCCTCGCCGCTCCATGGGAATCCGGACCACGTTCCAAGGCTCTCCGCCGTCGGCGCGCTGCGCCTCCGTCTCCGGCACGGGTTCCTTAAGCCAGATACAACGGTATTTGTGATCACCTCACCTTGTGCCACGTTTTCTTCGTCAAGCGAATAACTTTTATCGTCGTTTTCTGTGCCATCCTCGGTCAAATTCTTGTCACCCGAGGAAGCGACCGTTGCGCGTGGATCACCACCTCCACGATGCGACTCTTGAGAAGAAGAAAGTTTCTCTTCGGCGCTGATCGGTGCGTCTTTCTCAACACAAATGGTGTTATTTTCCCGAGAACTTTCCTGGCTGCCGGTAAATTCCGCGACGTTGTCGACTTGTTCTCTGCTCGTAGATTTCAGACCCATTAGCCTTTCGGCAAATCCGACGAACTCCTCGGTCGGTAACTCGCCATAATAATAATCAGCCACATCCAGCGCCGAGAGTTCCCGTGGAAAGTGTTTGACTGTTGTAGGTATCTTGCATGATGGGATGATGCACCTTATCTCCGCTTTTGTTATTATGCCCAGTATGGAAGTTAAGGAGAAGAGCCAGATCCACTTAGCAATCAGATTAGAAAGGCAACAAACGAAGCTCGTCTCCATTCTACGTTAAATTCCGCTTTCAAATGTCCCCAAAACATATCATTTTTACTCTTTAGGATTTGCCTATAATATCGCCCGGTAAAGTGGAGTGTGTAATGCACTGTGGGGTGATGATGGACAAGTGTTCCCAAGTACTGATGCAAACGATGCACTAGAGCACTGTTTCCCAAGCAGTGGGTCGGGACCCATATGTGGGTTGCGGACACATTTTTATGGGTCGCGAGTAAATACCCATTTATTTTTTGTTTCTACATTTTGATTTTGATTATTATTATTTTAATAGATTTTCCCAAAAATGCAACATTTTTCATAAGTTAAAAACAAATCCACTTTTTTTTTTTAATTAATAAGAATATATTAATTAGAGGGGGGAAATACTTTTAAGAAGTAGTGAACTGTGTTGTGGCTATTTTCTTGTAGATTGGCTATTTTCACTAGTTTGGGTCCCGGGGAGACCTACAATTTCTCTTTTGGGTCTTGAGCTAAAAGGTTTTGGAGCTAGTGCACTAGAGAAGGGGCTGGAGGTTGGATGCTGCACTAAGAGGAGTGAGGGGCAATTCCCCCTCGTCTTTAGCCTATCTCAGCCGAGATGGGGAAAATAATTGCACTCGATTAGTTTTACATTTAAATTATGTTTATGTACATTGTCGATTTAAACATAGTATAGATCATTAATCAATTAGACCCCATGGACACCCAATGGTTTCTGAGGTAAGATTGAAAAATAGATTCAGCTTCTTCACATAAAAAGCAACTTTTTTTACCAGCTCAATACGAGATTAAACAAGAAATCTCCCATTTGAATTAACTACTTCATCACTTTTCCACAAATTTCATTGCCAGAAATAAAACACCCAATATTATGAATATCTACATTTCATAGATAAAAGTTAATTAGTTAGTTTTTGGAGATATAATCATGAATTTCTATAGAAAGTCTTGATAGCAGCCCTTGCAGGCTAGCACACAGGCCTAAAGAGTCAAGAATCATATTTGCCTACATGGTCCATTAGGAGTCATTATGCAGAGAATGAATGGAGCTCAGCTACAAATTGTCTTAGAAATTCCTTGATTTCTCATGTTATTAACACAAGATGTAGAAAACACTAACTTTGGTCCCCTATTAAGTAGGCTGCTGTTGTCTTCTTGAGTTAGTATTGCAGTGTTTATGTCAGACAAATAGACAAATAATCATTGGAATGAGAGCAGAAATATTACGAACAAATGTATTGAATACAATAGAATAATGAACACGTGTCAATGCAGAGCCCTTTGAATATATTCTTCACATTTAATTTAAATATGTTGGGCTTTGATCCAGCAAGCTAATGTAGACCATTAAGAGAGCTAGAGCCAATTGCAACTATTTGATTAGATTCTGTTTCTGCTGGCTAACATTTAGTCAATAGGATGAGGATGCTGTTGACTGGTGACTGATGGCAAAGAGTATCTCTATATTGAGCTGTTCCCCTGTTGCTCTGAGCTGGGACGTGCTCCTGTTCGACACACAGGGTCAACAGCACAGAGACGTCTTTCATTGGCCGCCATTAGTGATGCAGCGTCGTGCGAGAGCTGTCTCAATCTGTTTCAGTTAGCCCCCACCAGACAAGAGCAAACCAGTCTATAATGCAGATTGATGGCTGATTGAGAATTTAAATCATGGAGGACTTGAGTTAAAAAGCTCAACTTTGAACTAGGAGGTGAGCTAAAAGCGTAGCCTCATCAGAGAAAGGCGTGGGGGCTCTTAACGAAAATGCTGACAGTGTTTGATGTATTAATGTTTTATGTCACATGTATTTTGAATTAGTACGTTTATTCATGTTTGTATGTATATGCAACTAAAGGACACAGTCCTGTTTTAAGTTATGAAGTCTTCTGAAATACACATTACACACCACAATTGATATGCTATAAAATACAATGTTGAACCTTCAATATTAAGATAAAGACCATAGAAATCGTTTAGACCAAAGAAGCTAAAGTACAAGTATGATTTTGCATTAATTGCTCAGGAACAGGAGTTGAACTCATCTTAGTCTACATTTCACTTTGTAGAGATACACATGCAAACTACTATGTGTTAATTTAATTATGAGAGTGTTAAAACTGGACTCATAGTCCCACACTTTATCACATTTTGAGTGAACACCATGGCAACTGAGAGGAATCATTGTCTTTCTCAAAACAGAAATTCTGCTTTGCCAGTTGTCACACCGACTGAATATGAACTGTTTTTCTCCATGTCCTAGAGCCCAAGACACAATGATGGGGAAACCTGCAAGTAGGCAGTGTGAAAGGTAAGAGAGATCTGACTCAGTGAATTGTTCCATTTCTTTTAATTGAACGGAAACAACCAATCAATCACAAGAAGAACAACACAATTTACAATTTAGGCATTTAGCAGACACTTGTATCCAGAGCGACTTACAAATGCAAGTAAAGAGTACATGGCAGAGTTTCCCTATGGGGAAACTTTTCCAATGTGCTAAGGGGGTGTGGGGCTGGATCATGCCCTGAAGGTAAAGGGGTGCCATGCCCTTGATTGCCTTTTAGGTCATGATCACCAGTGTTTTGTACTGGGTGTGGGCAGCAACCGGAAGCCAGTGAAGAGAACACAAAAAGGGATAGAGATTAAAGATATTAGGGAGGTTGAAGACCAGGTGTGCCACGCCATTCTGGATAATTTGGAGGGGCTTGAGTCAGAACGCCAGGAGACCAGCAAGAAGGGAGTTGCAATAGTCAAGCCTATCTGAGGCCCGGATAAGAAGCTGGGCATACTCCTTGGTGAGGAAGGGTCTGATCCTTCGTATGTTGTTAATGTTAACTGTAAACCTACAGGATCAAGTGATCGCTGCAAGGTGGGCCTTGAAGGACAGGGGGCCCTCATTTATCAATGGAATGTACAAACCAGCTTAAATATGAGCCCAGGAATCAGCTTACACCCACGTCCACGTGATATTTATCAAGCTGGTGTACCCTGCCAATCCCAGCATAAAATCTGTCCGCTGTTGATAAATGTGGCGGAGACTCGTCACACCTGTTTTTCGACATGAAGACGTCCAATAAGACAATATAACACAAATAAAACAAAAATACGACCGCATTCGTAACAGCGCAAGTCCTGTCAACTATAGGTGTCACGATATGTCAGAAGAATAATGTCAGAAGAATAAAAAATAATAAATAGCTTAGGCAATTCTGTCTGTTTCCCGCAGGCCTTCGTTGTTGAATAACACCAATCACATCGTCATGATTTGAATAAGTTTGGGTTTTAATTTAACCCCCAAGCAGCGCGCACTGATAGTGGAGACGCACACACTCTTCTGTTTTGCAAAATAAAGGAGTCCTAGCGTCCTTCCGTGGTCCGTGACTGACACCAAGTTTATGACAGATAGATAGCCTGAGGCTGTCATCATATGAACGTTTATGGAGTGACTGATTAATGCGTAAACATTAATGGATGAAGGCTGGTGTGTGGTGGGTTGGTTACCTCCGATCTCCCGCTGCGGCCTCGTGGTCAAAATCCACAATGAAGCTCACTTGCACTGGGCACAGAGGCATTTGAGTGTTGGGTTTATCCTTAAACGAGGTTGCACATAACTCCATAAAGACGTAGCGTAGCCTACTGTAAGCTACAGTACTCACGTTGGGGGACTTCACTCTCCAGTGTCTCCATGTCATGAATAAAAAATATTCCAGCGCAGCGCTCCCAAAATCCTATCGTGTAAATCATATGTATGCGCTCATGTCTTAACAGTACACAGAGCCAGTAAAGCACCGTTTAAACGTCTGAATGATTAAGCATCTAACTTGTAACATTGTAAATATGTTATATGGTTTTTAAGTGCGTGATTTTAATTGCTTGTACACTTGGAAATATCCTACCAATTTCATATGACACATCGATGTATGCCTTTACAAAATATATATTTTTCACGTCCTTTTGTAGCTATACATTTTTGAAGTGCAAACACATGTTTAGATGCCTGTCAGATGGTCAGACAATATTGCTCCGCATGTCTACTATAGAACAAACTGGTGTAGATAAATCCTACACGCCTTCAGACCAGACGTAAGATCTGAGCGGGCCGTACGCTCAAGTCAAAGTCACGATAGATTGATAAATCCCGACAATTGCTGTGATCTCGGCGTACGCCCGTTTTTTGGTCTAGACCACTTTGATAAATGAGGGCTCAGGGTGTTGTCAATGGAAATGGAATGATCTGACTGGAGGCCGGACTTTCCAGGGAAGAGAAGCTCAGTCTTTTTTGTGTTGAGCTTGAGATGGTGGGAAGACATACACTGTGAGATGTCAGCCAGACATGCAGCAATGCGCTCTTCAACCTGTGTGGCAGAGGGAGGGAAGGATAAAAACAGTTGAGTGTCACCAGCAATACAATACTATTGTCCTGTCTGAAACCACAACTCCTCCAAATTGTTATCAGAATCTCTTGAATTTGGTTGTGTTCTTGATGGAAAATAAAACGCATATATATTACGTATATCACGACTTGCACATGAAACTCAAAAGGGAAGATGTAGGGAGTACAGGAGGCAGTCAGGACATTAGTTATGCACAGTGCATTCCTTCACCTTTCTGCTCTAGCTGAACAGCCAACATCTGCCGTTTACTGCTGCACCATCCATGGATTTGGAAGGAGCCTAATCACTGATATTACGTACAGTAGCCTCAACAACACCATACACAACCACATACATTTTCCATATGAAATTTGTGTTTAGTTCTGTTTTTCTCACAGTAGGCTATTATATGCCTACTCTACTGTTCATATAATTTATTTTATATGAAATAGAAGTGGAAAAGCCCTTGGTTGCAGATTGATTAGACAATCAACATTAGTTGATTGGCTTGAGGTACTGTAGCTAAAAAACTCATTATCTGAGACATCTACTGTACTTCAATTAGCACCGAACACTGCTCTGAGGCAACAAAAGGAGATATCACCTTTTCAAATCAACATTTCATTTACTTCACTGAGAGATAGTGAAAGTGAAATGAAACACAGACAGGAGTTTAAGTGATTTGACCTCTATGAAACGCCCCAGGCTTTATCCATTTGATGGTTCAAATGTCTTTGTCTTTTCTTTTTTCACAGTGGAGGGTGATGCAAGCTTTGCGTTAGACAGTTTGCAGTGATTTGCCACGTTTTCAGTTTGGTAAATTGGTGAGATGTGTTCTAAGGTGTGGATTGTACTACAGCACAATTCACACCATAGTTGTGTGTAGTATATCTCACATATATCTCACATGGTCATGTGAGAAACAGATTTGTACAGATACAAATCAGCATAACTTGTTTGTTTTATCCAAAGACAGAATACAGAGGAGACACATACTGTATGTGCAAATGTACAGTGACCAAAAAATACTCCCAAACGTGGGGGTTTATACAGTAGCCTCTGTTGTTAAAACTGTCTGAGTAAGATGAGCAAATTTCCCCTATATGTTATTTTTGTAGTGGAGTGGCCATGAAATATCTTTAGGGATATTGTGCATATTGTGTGATAAAATGCCCTACATGTTGCACATTCATAGGAGAAATCACGAGGACTGTCTTAAGCTATAGGGCCATTATAGATTTTCTTGCAGTTTCAATCCTGCCATGGGGCAGAAAAGTATTGACTCTGTGCAACCATAACTAAACTGTGAAATAGACCCTGTGATAGCTTCCAATTCTTGTAGGAATAGAAGAAAAGAAACTGAGCTAATAGCACCATGAATCTGCCTTTTTTGTTACTGTACAGCATTTGCATAAAAAGTGTCTACTGTGGACTTCTTCTCTTTGTAATTGGGTTGTTTGGTATAAAATTGGGTCTTTTTAAGGCTGCCTCACTTTTCTTCTCTTTATGTGGACATAAATAAAGTACTGTGGGTATTATTATGCTAGTCAGTAGATGGAAGTGCTAACTGATTGATTAAAGGGACTGTTTTATGTCCACATGAGTGACATACTAGTGTATTATTGACTGTTAGTGACTACTCAAATTAAGCAACACAGTTGACAGATTATATTATTTTAACACTCTGGGTCACTTTGCTTTGGATATTTACAGAGAAATTACAGAGAAAGGTAGAGAAATTCTCTATTTTTCAAAAACTGATTTGGACATAAAGATTTTAACAGGCCCCCAAATTGTTCTGAGGGAGCTGGTACACAGACCTAATCATCAAGTCCCCGCAATGTGATAAAGCTGACACCGAATGGGCCATCTGTCTAGAACAGTGTTGGTCTGTATGCATGTCACCCAAGTATGTCCCAGCAAAAGTGGACCCAATCACAGCAAACTACACAGCTCGGCTAATGCTACACCAATCACAGCTCAGCGACATTAACCACACAAAGCTCATGTTGGCATCATTGGTGATGTGTAGGCATTGTTCAATATTATATCCATATACATTTGCAATTTCTCCTACAGATGTTGTCCAAAACTCAAACAAATTGTTACACATTTTCCCTGGATAACTGTAGTTTCCAGAAGGTGGAATACCCGTTTGCTTTTCTAGTTAATTTTGCCATAACTGGGGGGCTCCTGTATTCAGAGTGAGAGATAGACGTGTGTTTTCCCACTCTGACCACCTGGGGTCTGGCAGTCAGGAAGTCCACCCAATCACACACTGTAGGGCTCAGATCCAGGTCTGCCATTTTACTGACAAGCCATGCATAATTGGACCAAACCACAGCACTTTCTCATTGTTTGTATTCAGTATCAATATCAGCAATATCAGTTTAGAAATGCACTTGTAACTTCGTACGGTACATTTTTACTCTCTCAAAGTTAAATGAACACGCTGGATTTTACTGAGCAAGGAAATGGAGCAGAAAGAAACAGTGTCACAAAAATCACTGGATACCTCAAGGTGAATCATGGAACTGATGTTCTACATTACTGGTCCCATTCAGTCCACTGACTTGATAACTTTCACAAACTTAACTAAAACATATGGCTGTCAGCTTAGACAAATATTACAGGCATCACTCATGCCACTATTCATAATTGCTACTTTTTGTTTTTATGGTGTGTCTCGAATCCTGAGTTGCTCGCTCTCCAGTGTGCCACATTACTAATTAATGATTATGATTTGGACACGTTTCTAAGCAAGTTGTAAATTTAATGACTTCTTCAGCTTCATTACATGAGCTACTTATAAAAAACTTCTCATAAAATGAGCTCATGAAAACTTAAGCTTACTAGTGTTAACCAGCCAGCTTGTTAATGTTCCACGTTCCAGTCCCACATTTAATTATCCACATACGTTTGGGAGATATTCACATGAGATAAGAGTAGAAGTTTTTCTTTCTTTTTTCTTTTACATAATTCATAACCTATCAGGTCTGTCTCACTTGAATGTCTCATGATTGGTTATGTGGAAAATGTGCATAAAAATATGTGCAGAGGGCCTGAGGGCATATAAGAATAATTTAATTGCTATTATAAACCATGGTGCTTACAGTGTCACTAGAATGTCTACTAGCATTTCTGTTCAGGTTAAGATCTGTCCATCCAGCAACTTATCTGTAGAACTGTTTGATCAACATGATCCTCATAAATACAGACCCATATTAATGTCTGTATTTATTATATTAATTAACCCCATATTAATTACATTTTTCAAAAATGATATACCCTGTGATGGCAGAGGCTGCTACAGCGTCTGAGATGATTGTGTTTCATCATGACATTGAAATTTAGACTTCTAAAATAGCGTTGTTGTATGACGAAAAGAACTAAGAACGTTGAGCACATTACACCAATTTAGTTATTATGCCACATATAAAATCCAGGCTAAAAAAATATATGTTAAGATTCTGCCTACACCTGTTTCTCTTTGATTCATAATGGTGAATTGTAAGGTGTGTATTGTTGTTTCTGATGGAGTAAAGTGTTTTAGGCAGAACAGACACTTATATGAATGAACTAATAATACTAGACCATACCCGTCGGCGCAGCGCATCCGTGGGGGGATATGCGCACATGATCTGGCAACCCGGGAGGCAGTTCGTCCCATAGCTGGGCAGGCCCGTAACCATGGCGACAGTGTTTGACAGAAAAACGCTAATAAGAAGCTGAGATTTGATGAAATTGAAAAACGGGCTTCACAGTTGCGTTCAGATGGTAATGGTCAATGGCTGTGTGCAAAATCAGAGCAATTATTCCAGCCAGTGAGGAGAACCGGGTGTCTTCACTCACGTACTCACCACCACTACAGAGGTTACTAGAATTATAGTATGATGTCAGGTGTAGGATCCCCTTTTGTGTGTGGGTTTAAATCCCTCATGTTGTCCGAGTATAAAACGCTCTTTCACAATACGATACTTCTACGAATCTGATAGTGTGAGACCAAATAAATCCACAAACACCTAATTTTGCCGTAACTTTGCCTATCTTAGTTTTTATTTATATTATTCATTCTAGTATTCTTTTAAATGCCTTTAGTGTCTTGTAAGGCATTTTTATGCCATATGTAAAAAATCTTTGTGTTTTAAGCCTTTGTGTATGAAATATAAACTTACCTTGCCTTACAGTATTTTGTTACTCATGGAAGTTAAATGATTACACTGCCAATACTGCAGACACCCAGAGCCTCATCAACATCAGAAGACTCCATCCTCTTTATTTATTTATTTTATTATTATTTATACATTTTAAATTGTGGGCAAGTTTCAACAATTATGTAATATGTATCCTTGCACAGAAATGTCTGGTATAATTCCCAGAGGGCACTGAAATAATTGTTTGTTTGTTTTCTTGCCACTGAAGTGTGTCAGTACTCTTTTTTTACAGGTATCCTCTTGTACCAATTACCCAAATGTCCAATTTGGACCTGATAGAGGTTTTAATGCATTGTAATAATGGATTATGATATTATTATAGGCCTATATGAATATTCGTAGAGGTCAAGGAATAAACAATGTTAAATTGCCTGTAGAAAGTACTGTCAATCGGTTAATATAGGTTCATATTCAGCTTGACCTACAGTACTTGTAATAGTATTACCTATTTAAATACAGTATGTTGTATTAAAAGACAAATACATTTATATCAATTGATCTTTCTGAATTTAACTAATATGTAATGAAAGGATGGGGAGAAGCCATACAGGGATATAATCATCTGTACTGTAACTGCTCCAGATCTCTCAGAAATGCAAATTGATGTAGTTGCAGGAAACAAAACATTGACTTTAGATAATGAACAATGCTCTTATATTTTATCAAATGGTATTGTGTAGAATTTAATTTGTATGTTGGTTGTCATTAGGTCTTCATGTTAAAGAGGCAGTGCCACGATTCTGGTACTTCCTCTATTTTTCATTCATCTATGAAGTCAGCAATATTCCTAGATAAGATAAGACCTTTCTTGATCCCGTCGTCAAAAACTATGCCAGGTAGTTGAAGTTAATCTTAGCCAATCACGGGGAAATATGAAAATTGGGACGGGTCCGTCTTGATGACATGACTATAGAGATAATGTGTACCGATTTGCGTGATGTTTGGGCAAAATCTGTAGGAGTAATAGCAAAAAAAAGTGTTTTGCCAAAATCTGCCTCCTGGTGGTGCTATAGTAGGCCAATATATGAAGTTCCCGGCAATCGAATGCTGCGTTCATGATTTGAGGCATTTTGTTCAAAACGGACCACTCCTGCAAACTTTTGATGACAGCCAATCAGGATGGAAAATGAAAATTGTTTAGCAAAAATCGGCTTCCTGGTGGCGCTATAAAAGGCTGATGTGAAAAATGCAGGGCAGAGGTTTTTCCTTGGCCTCTATAAGTAAGCGTGCAAAGTTTCACGCTGATCGGTCCAGTTATAGGTTTGTCCAAATAATAGTCCCAGATTGGGACAAAATAAATAATAAGAGTACACACAGTATAGTTAAAATAAGAGTACACGTAGTATGTGTAATGTATTATGTAATGATTCACTCAACTCACAATACGATTTGTATCACGATACTAGGTTCACGATACGATTTTTCACAACAAAATTTGTTTCCAAACACAATGTGTTTCTCTTACACAAATCCAGCATTTTCTTCTTTTTGTCTGCTGTTTGCATCGCGATAACTTTTTTTATTAAATCGATTTCAATTGTTACCAGTTTGAATTGATTTTAATCGATTTACGATAAATCGTTACATGCCTATTATTAAGTAATAACTGACTTACATACTTTTAGATTTAAAGTTGTTTTGGAGAGTAAGAGAAAGATATCTAAAACGGTAAGTAAATGATACCTAGGAAATAACAAAATATAGTAATTAATAATGGGCAACACCAAGAAGTTAATCATGCTTGGCCATATGATTATACATTTGGTTATATTGCAATCATTTGAAATAATGCCTAAGCCAGCAGTTCCTTTTGTATCAATAACCCTGCAGTAGATGATGCACATTGAGAAAGGCTATACGACCCTCCTTTGATATCCTACCTACTTTGACCTCATCATACAGTATATAGATTACATACGCATGCACAAGAGCACAAGCAGAAATCAAAGTTGTTCTAAATTAAAAGGGACGGTGCTTGCTGCTGAAATGTAATGCTGTAAAGTCTCTGAACCAAGCTCAATTCATCATAGTGAAAAAAGTTTGAATATCAGACAGGTGCACATTATCCTCATATACAGTTTCTGCTAGGTGAGAGAGAGCAGATTTTGTTTCATCACTGATTTCAGTGTGGTAAGAGGTGTTCTTAGTGGGTGTGAGAGCATGAGAGGGAACCTGAAAATGTGTTTCATGCCATAAGTGTGTGACTTGGCAATTGGCAGTTTTTCTACTGTCTTCCAGCACCTGTACTGCAAATGTCTCTGCTGCACAACTTGTGTTTTGTTGTGTTGTAGTACTGTATGCTAAAGTAAAAAAAACTCCACTCATTAGTTCTATGTAAGGAATTTGGGAGGTGCAAGGGCCAAATTACATTATACACTTTTCTCTGCGTAATGCACCACATGTATCCAACCACCCACACATCCATGCATCTATCCATCCATCTAATGATACTGTCATGGAGATTCTTTGTTCGCTATGGCTGATTGAACTCTTACACCCTCATTCTGATTTTTAATAGCATCATATAACGTCATGTTCCTCCTGGCAAAGTTGTAGTGTTCCAGTCTTTTTTTCCCTAAAGAGTCTAGATGAAATAAAGACGAAGGTCATTTTTGTTGTTTAGCACACAGACAGAAACTTCAAGTCATAGGTCAGTAGCTCCATATGCAAGTGAGTAAGCTCTAATGAGGGCAGCTCCGTCTCTCCTGATTTATGCAAAGGCCACGGCAGACTTAAAAACACTGAACTTTGCACAATTACAAGGAGGGAGGAGTAGGGAACTCCCACCCAGTGCATAAGTAATTCACAAAGCAAAATGTTTCATCTTGTGCAAGACCCCACTCATTTTCAGGAATGTCACACTTGTGCCCTGTGAAGGGGTGGGAGAGAGACATCCTTCTAGACATCAATTATTAACCAGAGCTTATATCACAACCTTGTAGATCAAAACAGTGTGCGTGTACGATACCAGGGGGCATCTCATATGTTTAGCACTGCCAGGGAGACACAAATCTAAGACGGAAAGGTTAGATGTTTGAAATCTGACACGAGTGTGAAGCCTTTGTAATTTCCCTAACAGGTACACGATATGGCAGAAGAGCACTGTAGGGTATGTTGAGTCTATCTTTGTACTTCTCTATCAGAAGCAGAGGATTCTGCACCACCACAAATAGGGTTCCTGTGAAAATGAATATTTTATGATATTGCTAGCAGGGTATGATTGGAAGCATAGGGGTGGATTTGCATTCCAAACTGCCTCTTGTGCAGAAATTTCATCATTATCAACCTTACATAACAATCTTAATGCACAGGGCTGGAGTTTGTTACCGTCTCCCCAGAGGTTTAAAACCATGAGGCAGGTAAAAATATTTACCCTGGGTTAAAGCCTACCATTCTCTGACTCATTAAGAGACATATTTAGCAATAGGAATACTAGACTTATACGTATGCCCCCAATCAGTCTCCTTTTGGTGGTGATACAACTTTTCAACCCCCTTGTGGGTAATTTTAATGACGATGAGATGCAGCACGGTATATATCCAGTGAATGAAAAATCTATTTTTAGATCTCTGAATGCACCAAGTGAACTTCCTCTGATGTCTTGGCAGCTGCCCATAGGCAGTGAAGCATTCCAGAGTGAAGGTGGAGGTCCTATGCTGCTGTAAGCATAGCTGAAACACCAAAAGGCTTAGTGAGTTGAATAATGCAGAGTTATTGCTCAGTAAGACGTCTGGACAACTGCCTCAGGGGGGCTGCATCGCTCTCCGTGACCTTGTTACCTATCCTTTTATATTTGGTTGAGTAGCTTTGACCAGACCACTGGGGAGCAAATTGCCTCCCAAAACATTTGGAAAACTTGCAATGTTAAAACAAACCATTCCGTCCTTGTGCTCTGATGCATTTAATACAGCTACTCCATCCTCGCCATAACATTTTAATTATTGCAGCGTGACATTATTAAAAGTGATTTTAAACAGGGTCTCGTGTCATATTTTTAGCCCCGCTAGCGGCAAAGCTCTAAGGACGGCAATGTCAGTCCGTTTGTAGTTCCATCTGTTAGTCCGTCTGTCTGTCTGTCTGTCCGTCTGTCGGTCCGTCTCTCAGTCCGTCTCTCAGTCCGTCTGTCTGTCCGTCCAACACTTTGGTCCCCAACAAGATATATTTTAAAGTGCTTGCTGGATTGCTATGGAATTTGTTGTGTACCTTCATGTTGTGGTTCGAGTGTCTTCCCTGAGACTGGGAGGTTGTGGTTCAGTCCCCAGTCGAGTCATACCAAAGACTATAAAAATGGTAGTACCTCTCTACTTGGCACTAAGCATCACAGGTTGAATTTGGGTAAGTCTCTGTGACATACTAGCATCATATCCAGGGGGTTTAGGCTACTTTTACATCAAGATGCCTCACGCTATGGAAACAGGAGATAGGCTCCTGACCTATGGGCCACGTGGCTCAGGAACAGTTCCCAAACCTACTTACGTACTTCATGTTCCCTGGAGGAACAACTTTTTTGATTTTGGTGACCCCATGATGGTTCCTCTAGCGCCACCCTTAGGCCACATTATCCAGTTGCACACAAGATATCTCATTATCTTATTGAGGGGATTACAATGAAACTTGCTTTGCACATTCATGCTCCCATGTGGAACATTTGAGCGACACCATGACCTTATTTCTATCGCCACCCTCATGTCAAAATTAGTGGAATTTGCACTCAAGATTTCTCATAAACTAAGACTGCAGGGTCAACCCTAAGGACCTGCACAGCCTCTAGGTGTGGCTAACATGGCTTTCAGACTTTTAGTCTTGTTTATCTATGTCTCAAGACATAGAAATTCGAACCTGTTTGTAACGGTGAATACTGAACATGCTGTAATGCAGTCTGCTCCATCTTCATAAAGGCACCTGCACTGTCACTTTGCACTATGACACAAACAAATGGCCGCCACCTGTGGTACCATGAGCTTGTTTGCATTTTGTATCGGTTTCTTTGGTTTGGCGCCAGTAAAAGCATAAAAAGCCTTGGCCCCCAGCTATGATGGAGCCCCTGATTGAAACGCTAGGCAGAGCGGAGGCTCGCTCTGCGTGCTGTCTTTATAGAAAGCTCATTAGTTGGAGAGACCTGTGTGCATTGTTCCAAGTCTGCAGAGTCAGCTGGGGAGCCACTCATCACTCCACACATTACAGACTCCTGCACATCTGGTCTGGCTACTTCAGGGTGACCTGCGCACACACACACACACACACACACACACACACACACACACACACACACACACACATGCGTGCACACGTGCACGCACGCACACAGCCACACACACAGCCACACACACACACACACACACACACACACACACACACACACACACACACACACACACACACACACACACACGCAAACACTTTCTGACAAATGCATAGATGCAAACATACCCATACACAAGCACATGCATATACTGTAGATCGATATGCACCTTAAACCCATGCATGATTACACATGCATATTGTAGCCATTGAAATTCCAATAATGCATTATGGAAATGCATCAGGCTTTCTTTCTCCTGCATCAAAAAAGTCTTAACACATGAAAAAAATATCTCACACGCACGCACGCACACACGCATGCGCGCGCACACACACTCACACACACACACACACACACACACACACACACACACACACACACACACACACACACACACACACACACACACACACACACACACACACACACACACACACACACACACACACACACACACACACACACACACACACACACACACACAGACAGACACACACACACAATCTGGCTGGTATCCACTGTGATTTACTGCCCATTTTACACCCAGCTCAGGTGGCCATCCCCAGTGCTGTCCCTGCACTGCAGCGCAGGGACATAAGCGCTGTGCTGTCAGTCTTCACTTATGAAGGTTTTCACTTAATGGTCTGAAGGTCTGAAAAGCACTAGGCTGGACCACTTTCATATTGGCCAGTATCTTTACTACTATTCCCATCTCTAAATTATACAGGGAGTTAGTCTGCACTGCAGCAAGTGTAACTGCAGCTCTGTGTGCTGCTTGCATTTACACAGTGATTTGCATTCAGATACTATAAGCCGTTCCAGACATCATCACCATGAAACAGGCAAGTTACAGTCATGAATGGCAAAAGGGTAGACAGAAAATGAGGCCACGAGTTTCCTACGCTGATATGAGAGTCTGTTCCTCTGATGAGAACATGTGAGTGTGCATGCTGATGACAGACATGCTTTGTCTGTCTATTATTTCCAAGATATAGCAGTCTGGGTGGAAAAAAAGGTTGGTTTCAACCAGGAACAATGGCATTGGGGCCATTATTGACTCTCTGTTCCAGTATAAAAGGAAAATACTCACATTACCCAGGGCTGCTTGTTCAAAAGACAAGATTAATCAATGTAGTCCGTTGGAGCAGCTTCCACCTAATGGCTCCCATAGAACACTGTCCTTTCAGATTAAAGCCTCCATTAGAAATCAATACTTTTGAGTCTTTTCTCTTCCGATGCCACTGGCAAAATCGGATACAGGCTGCCCACAGCATGGGCCCTTGGGGGAGGGGGGATGAGTTCATTTTGGACCCTTTTCAATCAGATCTGGTGCCCTGTTGCTTCTGCAGTAAGACATGTATTTGCTACTGTTTTATGAGTGAAATAAGAAAGAAATTCCACAAGGCGTCAAGGCGATCACAAAACTGATGTGTTTTGACTCAAATAGCCTTCTTCACAGCATCTTCTGAAGAAGGCATTTTGAACCATCACACATCACTTTTGTAATATAGTAAATTGTGATGAAATGTCGGTCCCTACTTCATCTTTTGGATGTGTTTCCACATTGTTTCTAATACTTTGTCATGTTTGGGAACATTGATCTTTCCCATCAATTAAATAGAACCACAATTCTGGGAATAAAGCAGTGCCAATCTCACATCACGTCTCTCAGCTTGCCCATTGTAAACCGTCATTTTGCCTTGTGCTGAGCAGCAGTTCTACTGCCGTCTTACAAATGGCAGGTGTGATTTGAGACTGGTCTGAATTATCTGGCTGCAAGAGGCAGCTTCAGGGTGGGGTTTAACCTGCTCTCACAGATGTGTTTCAAGAATCACCCTTGATCTAGAAGTGTCCGATCAATGATCTCAATACTTAGTATCATAAAGCTTTCTGTCTTACTATCGAACTTAAAAATATCTTTGGTAGTACAGTATTTGGATGTAACACATGTAAATTGTATTCCTGGGCTGTCACAACACCTTTCAGACATTTGCTAATTGGAAGGGATCTGCTTGTTCTGGGATGAGAGTGGAGGGGGGGGGGGGGGGGGGGTGGTGAAGAAGAAGATAGAGTGGGAGACTTCAACATCGCAGCCCTGACTGTCAGAACAACACTGCTGATCCTTAGAGATTTGCCTGTGAAAAGCATGCGCAGACGTTTGCAAACTTCTCAGTCTAGTTGTATCGCCGCTGTGAGAGTAGAGAAAGTTGTCATGCCCATCAGAAATGTATTCTCAAACCTTGTGTAGGTTGAAATTATTTTGTATGGGAAGTCATATGCTGATGGCAAGCTACTGTCTACTGATCTATTCATGGGGCCTCTTTGTTTACTGGTGGTAGGGTGACACATACTCTGACTGTATGACCTATCATTTTAGAGCTACACAGCAGCATATGATTTGCTGTGAAGCATCAAAATAGAAATGTCACAAATGAGGCATGAACATCTCACATAAGAGACAATCAGAAGTTCCATAGGATTTGCAACACGTTTGATGTGACAGCACTGGAAATATTGCCAATATCAAAGGTAAAACCTTTGAGGCGAACTCTCTTTAATGATGAATGTCAGGGGAATCACATGGTTATGACGATTTCAGGGTCTCCCAGGCATGAAAGTTAAAACTGCAGCGAAACCTGCTGGTGAGCCAAAATGAGATGCAATGGCTCCTCAATACAAATCCTAAATGTAAAAAATAAGCGGGCAAATTTATTTCCATTTGATGTATAATTCAGATAAAAACTTCGAGTTAATCTTGATATGTCTTGGCAAGAATCCTTAGAGACCTATTAGCTAAGATTAGGCTGCGCTGACTGTAGTTGGTATCAATAAAAAGAAAGGGTATGTTGATGATACCTTAAAACCACGTAAACGCTCTATACTTAATGAATTAATTCTGGTAACCAAATAGTTGACCCGGGTCTGCTCTGTACATGGTATGCTCTTTTCCCCTCTAGGAAATAAGGTTCACATGGTTATAAACATTACAAGATTTTAGATTTAATTAGCAGAAAATTGTGTCTGTGAGAGAAGTCACAAAAGCTGGCACATAAAAAATGTGGGGGTGATTTTCAATGGTTGACAGGGGAGCAAGTCAGAAATGGTTAGAGGAGGTGGGCCAACATGTTCTATAAATGGATATTGAAGGTCCAGAAAGGGTTACCCTAAAACTGCGCCATAAAATATAATCTTTCTGGAATATGATGTGAATGTTTTCCAGCTTTCAGTGTGAAATTAAATTATCAAAGACAAGTCTTAACTCTCCATACTGAAAGAAGTTAAAAGTTTTATGAGCACCATCCAACCTTTTTTTGACGCATGACGGAGGAAGCCTAGGCTTCTGACACACTTTTCAGACTTTATACATTAAATATGACCCTCACATGTGTGTGCTAAAACAACAAAAGGAATAATATTTAAAAAGGCAAAGTCATTTTAAAATGATGCGACTTGGTTGTAAAAATAAATCCACCAGAAGTGAAGTTTCTTAAGGTTTCTATCTCATTATTTTAGTAAATTCGATGCCTAATGGTGGTTTAATTGAGTCATGAAGCAGTCAAAATTGATTCCTGTGTTTGTTAGATTATACTCCCATGGTTGATAAAGGCATTCATTGCCAGTGGGTATGCCAATAATTCAGCACATAAAAATTCCAGTCATAGGCATCATAGTGCTAAAAGAGCAAGCTAATGCAGGGAACATCAAATGCCTTATTTACATGCAAATGGTGGAAAATATTTATGAGACACTGACTTCAAAATAACAAAATAATGACTGTATGTGTGTGCATTGCATTCTGGATTGACAGGCTTCAGCATCTGTCAGACAGCATCTCTGATTATGATAGATTCATTTAAAAAACATAAGCCAGGGTTTAGTTTGAGGCCGGGACTCTATGTGGGATGTGAAAACACATACACAGTACAACTGTAACAATGTCTCGTTCAAAAATATATCCAGCTTTCAGAGTGCACTGGGACTCCAAGCATAAACACCACACACACACACACACACACACACACACACACACACACACACACACACACACACACACACACACACACACACACACACACACACACACACACACACACACACACACACACACACACACACACACACAATGTCCATCTTAGCCTCTTCTCCCTCCTGGGTCCCAAGCTGTGGAATGACCTCCTCCCCCTCAGTCAGGACTGCACACTCACTCCCCATCACTCCCCATCTGAAAACTCACCTCTTTCATCTACAATACCTCACTGCCTAGCAATCCTCAGTCCTTGTATCCCTTCTTGTTGCAGATTTTATCCAAACATCACGCAAATCAGTACACAGTATCTCTATAGTCATGTGATGAACACGGATCTGTCCAATTTTCCATATTTCATCCTGATTGGCTAAGGTTGGCTTCCAAAGTTTGCAGGATTGCTCCGTTTTGATCAAAATGCCTCAAATCATGAACGCAGCTTGCGATTTCTGTGAGATTTCACACGCACATTCCCACTAGGCCGAGGAAGAAATGCCACTTGAAAATGTTCAAATCAGCCTCATGGTGGCGCTAGGCCGATTTGTGTTTTTAACTATAACTGCACCGATCTGCATGAAACTTTGCACGCACACTCCCTAGAGGCCAAGGAAAAACAACTGCCCTGCATTTTTCACATTTGCCTTTCATAGCGCCACCAGGAGGCCGACTTATCTAAAACATTTTTTTTTAATATTAAGCCTTGAGAATTTATCCAAATTTCATTGCCCTATTATAGCGCCACCAGGAGGCCGATTTTGCAACACTTTTTTTTTATATTACTCCTACAAATTCAAACATCATGCAGATCGGTACCCATTGTCTCTATAGTCAAGTGATCAAGATGGTTCCGTCCGATTTTTCATATTCCATCCTGATTGGCTAATTCCGAACATTGCTGCCCCACAACAAAGACCTGTGCTCCGAGGAGCACTTTTTCTAGTTTATGTTATTTTATAACATATGTAAACAGATTATTAAATAAGTAAAAGTGTTTATAGGGGTGTGCCTCCTGGCATAGACTTTGCGCTCCACTGATCACTCCTTCTAGTTGTTTTTCTTTGCACTCTACTTATGGGACCGTTTACCCAGTTGTTTGTTGACTAGGATTCATGTCATTTACTCCGATCTTGCACTTGCAAGTCGCTCTCGATAAGTGTCTTCAAAATGCATAAATTGTAAATTGTACTGTCAAAGCGATGCAGGCTTCCTGTCCATTGCTCTCATACAGTAAGCTGGACTGGCTCACAAGACCTGTTCTGAATGGGTTGCCAACTTTGGCAACCCGTCAGAGGTTTGAGTGAAGTTTTAATGGCATGGACCGTGTCTATTGCGGATGTGCCACAATTCATTATCTCTGCCAGGCCAGAAGCCAGGGCGGACGTATTGTTTTCAGGCCTGTGTCTGTGCGTGCTGACAGTAGGCCAGGGAACTCAATCCAAGAATATTTTTGCATTGTTGGCAACTATGTTATTTTTGTTCATTCATAATCTCAGACCCACCGTCCCTTGAGGCTATGACATACGTGTCCGCAAGTCTATGGATTGAAACTAGACACTGGGCACAAGCAAGCTGTCTGTCCGGCATATGAACAATATACTACAAATTGCTCCTGTTGGCTGCAATGAGGGCACCATTCTAGTGTATTACGAATGATTCTGCACAGAATTATAAGGAATATTAAATGGACTTGGCATGGATTATTTACCTTAATGTGTGAACACATCTGAATGGCCAACACCGGACAATATCTATTTGAAAGTCAAATTTCTGTGCGCAGAAATGTTCAAAAAGACATAATTACAAAAATATATTACTAGAAACACCAGCGACAAATGTATTCAGACTTTCTCTTCCACACCCGCCCCATCTTTGCTAAAAACAGGAACATACTTTGTTTGCGACTGTCGACAAGCTAACAAATCCTCCTGTGTCTGTAGCCTCTGAACATTTGTCCACCAGAGCCTGCAATGAATTTGCCTCCTTCTTCACTGACAAAATAAAAAATTAGACAAACAGTTGGTGCCTCCATATCGGTACAGGCTATGTGTGTCCACGTCAAACTAACTCAAATACCATGACACAATTCAATCTGGTCAACCACGAAAACTTGGAAGACATCATACAGCATCTGAAATCCTCCTCCTGCTTTAATATTCTGCCAACAGGCCTTATCAAAAATGTTTCAAACTGCATGGCCTCAGATCTTATACAGTACACATTTCCAACACATCTCTTCAATCAGGTTGCTTCCCACAGACCCTGAAGACAACATCAAGCCACTCTTAAAAATGTATAACTTAGACATGTCACTATTAAACAAACCTCCCGTGTCTAAGTAAAATAATTGAAAAGGCTGTATTTCAACAACTGAACAACTTCAGTTCTTTCAACACTAAACAATGGCCTTGATATCTTCCAGTCAGGTTTTTGACCACACCACAGCACTCAAAGTTTTCAATTACATCCACTTAAATACAGACAGTGGCAAAATGTCTTAGTATTATTAGATCTCAGTGTTGCATTTGACACGCAGCATAACATATTACTAGACAGACTGAAAAACTGGGTGGGACTTTCTGGCACAGTTTAAACTGGTTTGAATCATATTTAGAGAACAGAGACTATTTTGTATCTATCGCTAATTAATTACACATCTGTGCGGACAAACATCACATGCAGAGTTCCGCAAAGATCCATTATAGGGCCTCTACTGTTCAATATTAATATACTCCCACTAGCTCAGATTATGGAAAACAACTAAATAAGGTACCATAGTTATGCAGACACAAATCTACATAACCGTATCACCAGAGGACAATGGTCCAATACAAACATCGAGTAAATACATTGAACAAATCAACAATTGGATGTGGCATAATGTTCTTCAATTAAACAAAAACAAAATTTAAGTAATATTTTTTGGGGTCAAGGAAGACAGATCAAAAGTCAGTGCCCAACTCCAAACGGTAATGTTAAAAACCTCTAGCCAAGTCAAAAACCTCATGGACTCGGACCTGAATTTAAACAGCCACATCTTTCCACTCAAACAGAGAGCGTCTCCTTTCAAACCCCAATGGTTCTAATCAGCCCCCCGCCCACAGGAGTAGCCCAATTCTCTCACAACTTGCTACAAAAATCCCTCATGAAAAACTATATAATCTACTACATTTCATTTTCCACCTTCACATGTGTCTCCTTCTCTAATAATCAAAAAGTGCTATATATTTCATCTCGCAATCTACTTCCGGATGGTTCGTTTTGCACCTTCTCTTGCCACATCGGTCACGGGAAAGAAATAAGCACTGCCGTGGTCTATGGAAACGACGAGCCCAAAAGTGCACCCAAATAAGCCCACAATCGCTTATACAAACAGTCAGACCTGGCAACGCAGCCTACGCCAATCATGCGTGAGAGATCTACAAGCTATGGGGCAGAGACGCCACCGTATCTTAGCAACAACTACAGCGCTCACTCTCATTGGTCGTGTCACGCTAACAGCAGTCTCCAGACAATGGCATCTCAGAGAGCTTGCTGTAGTGTTTATATATCTATGGCTGTAGCCATCACAGTCTAGCCTGGGTGCCAGCCTGCTTCGCTGCGTTCGGCGGACTTTTTTTCACTCTCCAGAAAGAAAAAACAATCCGCCGAACGTAGCGAAGCAGGCTGGCACCCAGGCTAATCACAGTCAGTCGCAGCGACGACGGACAGGGCGCTGTGATAGCTGCCATGTCGCTAACGCTAACGTGGTTGTCATGCCTGCAGCGGCTGTGCAATCACTTTGTCAACAATGCACGTTCGTGTGGTGAATGTCAATATTGCTGCTCAGTTAGTCCATTGCAGATGGTGTATGTTTGTGTGTGTCTTCTGGAGAACTATGTCGCTCCACAGCAACTACAGTAACTAACGTAATGGCAGGACCGCCCCGTGCTACGCATGTGAGGCTGCAAGGTCATGTAGTAAATTCAGATAATTTCGCTCAGATTAGATCAGTGCTTATCAACCCTTTCAGGCCGCCCCCCCCCCCCCCCCCCCAAATAAACGTACTTGATCTGGGGACCCCCCCATTCTGTTTGACTCCGTTCCACAAGTAAATATTGTGAAAATAGCCGATCTACAAGTTCGAAACGCCTCACGTTGAGAGGCTTTGTAAGCTTGTAGATCGGCTATTTTCTACATGATTGCCTCTTTCTTAGATTATTTGACAATGTGGCCCATGTTTTTATAGTATAGTTTGTTGACTACTTTCGTTGCAGAAATGGTCATTTCCTTTACTTTCGTTTTTTTATTGTCTCCGCCAGGCCGAAAGGCATGGCGCAAGACTATGTTTCACCCCCTGTCCGTCCGTCTGTGATAGCTAATCTCTCACATCGTTGACTTGATCGCAGCGAAACTGTGCACACACACTCCCTGGATGCCAATTCAGAACCTCTGCCCTATTTCTTTCACATGGCCCTGTTACAGTGCCACCAGGAGGCCGCTTTTTGATAAACACATTTTCTCACAGTACTCCTACATATTTTGCCCAAACATCACGCAAATCGGTACACAGTATCTCCACAGTCATTAAAAAAAAAGGCTCTTTCAGATTTTTCATATTCCATCCTGATTGGCTAAAATGGCTTCCAAAGTCTGCAGGACTGCTCCGTTTGGACCAAAACGCCTCACATTATGAACACAGCATGCACTTTCCGTGCAACTTTGCACCCACATTCCCACTATGCCGAGGAAGAAATTCCACTTGAGATTTCTCTAATCAGCCTCATGGTGGCGCTATAACAGCCCGATGTGGAGAGTCAGTGAGAGCTGGATAAACGAGGTAAAATGTGTCAAAAGGAGTCTGTACGGCTGTCGATACATGAACACATGACGTCGGTCGGAGAGGAGATATTGTGTCTTTTGGACAAACAGCAGCGTGGTGCTGATGTTTGTTGTGTGAAGCAGCTTAATGTCAGAGTGTTTGTGTTGGAGCGCCTCAGTGCGGCTGCAGAGTTCATGTGCAACCTCTTCCAGAGAGAGACAGAGACACTAGAAACTCAGCTGGAGAAAAAAAAACACTGCTGGGCATTGACTTTCACATGGACATTGGTCTACACACTGCAGGTATATCTGCTACACACACAACATCAAACTAAACACTACAGGTATGATGCAGCGTTTGCATTCCAGCCAGCATGCCAGCGTAGTTCCCATATGGTTTCAAGGTGGGCTAAACCATATGGACCCCATGTCAGCAATGTCAGCGGCATCCACTTCAGTCCCAACTGCGATGCCCATGCAGGCTATAAGTAGCTTCTACCTGGCCCTTAGGTGGGCCCCAACTAGCCATGTTTATGTGGGACCAAGGCGGGTCCTAACTGGGTTTGCCCATGCAGGCTTTAACTGGGTTCTACCTGGGCCCTAGGTGTACCCTAACCAACCAGAGTGCAGTGCCCATCGCTCCAATTGTTGTGACGTCAGGGCTCTCAATACTGCACATTGGTGGAGGAGGAGGGGCCGCAGGGCGACCGCACACATCGCTGAACCAATGGTAGCCCACGGATGTTTCCTCTGGGGATTTACAATCTGCCCCTCTATGCCACATATCATCCGCACTACAGGGTCTTCACTGACCGAGCCACGGCCCCACTGGCCCTCATGACGCTACGCCACTTATATGAGTTGCCAAGTGGCCGCGGGCGCTACGTGGGCGTGGCCGCGGGCTAGACGCGAGCCCCCGCGTAGCGGGGGCGAGCTTCTAGTTAACACAATTCCAAAGTCAGCCTACTGTCACCTCAAAAATATAGCACGGGTTAAAGGACTTTGTCTCAGCAGGATCTAGAATAACGTGTCCATGCATTGATCTTCAGTAGTCTTAACTATCTGTAACAATGTCTTTATAGGTCTCCCTAAAAAAAACAATCAGACGACTGCAGTTGATTCAGAATGCTGCTGCTTGAGTCCTTACTAATACCAAGAAAGTGGAGCATATCACTCCAGTTCTTTAATCCTTACACTGGCTCCCTGGGTGTCAAATAATTGATTTCAAAATATTACTCTTGGTCTATAAGGCTTTGAATGGTTTAGGGCCAAAATACATTTCTGATCTTGTGCGATATCATGAACCATCCAGATCTCTCAGGTCATCTGGGAAAGGTATGCTTTCTGTCCCTAAAACGAAAAATAAACATGGGGAAGCAGCATTTAGTTTTTATGCACCACATATCTGGAACAAACTCCCAGAAAACTGCAGGTCTGCTGCTTTATGCATCCTTACTGTATGTCATTGTCTAATTGTGTTTCCTTTGCTTGATGTTCTGTGTAAAGCACATGAAATGTGCTATAGGCTACAAATACAATTGCCTTGCTTAGCTTGCCGTGCCTTACATCACGCTATTTTAATTAGCATTACATCTGTTGGTATCATGGGAATTGTCTGACCCGACATTGGGGCACGTGCTAAAAGGGGTTGGGAACCCTTCACTTAGCCGTGCCGCATGTACAGCTGATAAGACAGCGACTGTACATGGCAGCTCTGCGTACCGTGGGGGCTACTGTATATGCCTTATGCCACAGAGGAGCATGGAGGAATATTCTGGTCATTAAAACAGGCTGTGAAAAAAAATCAATGATTACGACGATGGATTATATTTTATGCAGACCCTGCAGTCTGAAACCAGGGACATCTCAGTCAGCACCAGTATGATGAACTCATTAGGATGATTGACGGCGGCCTTTGGGGAGCTGCAGTTCAAATCTCAGGACAGCGGGCTAACATGAATGAAAGTCAAAGACACTCAAATTATATGACCCTAACTCTTTCATTTAGCCATGTACCTCTATGATAAGGATAATGACAAACTATAGTACCTCATACAGTACCAAACCTAATGCAAGGCAGCATTTCAGAAGCCAAAAGGGGTTTTCAGTTTATCTCTCAAATTCACGGTATTGAATTATGGGGAAAGTTCCCTCAGGTTATCAGTAGAGTCTCACTTGCGTTTTACTTCCTTTCACTTTTTCGATGTGTGCCGGGGAAAAAAAGGAGAGTGGACTGCGTGAAAGAAGTCAATATTAACTGCAGTGTAACAACTTCCAGGCACTGGATTTACCTCAAAGCAAAACGGGCACACAGGTGCTGAAATGCCTTCTACCTCTAGCGTTATATGAAACACAGACAGCTACTGATCATTGTCTACGAATGTACAGGATCCCCTGTGTTTATGTGACAATACCGGCGATGGTCTGGTCTTGACTTTAGTTATGCCAATGCCCCGCATAGTCACTGCTAACCCCTACTGTTTGGTCTGGGGAATGTGTAGACAATCACATGTCTCCTTCTCGTACGCATGGAGTCGCCAACAGCTCCTTTTCCCCTGACAGTTACACCGGGAGGGCATAACGCGTGTAGGAACACACTATCCCTCCCTCCCTCCTTTCCCTGCTGATCATGTGCCCCCAAGCAACCTGTAGGAGTCACTAATAAATGACAGAGAACGGCCTTCACTGCCGGCCTCTCACAAACTAACACGGTCAATTGTGTTCATTGGAGCACCCGCCCAAGTCAGAGGCACTGCACAGGGATCGAACTCCAGTTTCAGCAGTTGTGGTCAGGAACTTTAGCCTTGTGCCACCGGGACACCCCACACCCTGGACAATTTAACTGTGACAACAATTGCCTGTTGAATAATGGATACCACTAGAAAATTCACTTTGCATGACTTCACTCTTGACTGGACAATCCTTTCAATGTCCAAAAATCATTACAGCTATTTTCTAGTTTCCCCCATGGGCATGGTCCCGAAAGATGTGCCGGAGAGATGATGTGTGTCCTTTTATTCTGTACACCTTTCTCTGATACTATCTACTTTTGTCAATGCATGGTCATGGTCAATATAGGAAACATACAAACAAAGAAAAGAAAGGAAGCAAAAAAAGGCATTTGGCACTCTCTTTCCTCTCTCTTTTTCATAACCCATTGGTTGAGCATGCCTTTTCTGAGCCTGTACATGAATTCCTGGATGAAGTGTCACCTCAAGAGGGACTTTGATATGACTTCAATTAGCTTTGGCTCTCAAACAAACCTATGAGGTATGCCACATAAACCCCAACCCATGCATGTCAAGTCAAGCATACTGTATTTACGGCCAAACAAAACAAAATAATGTGGTGGTAGGTGCCTGGGCCAAACACATAACGGTCCTTCAGAAAGGATAAAACTAAACTCACCAGACACATGATGCAAAACCTGGACTACCGGTATCCCCTGAAATGAAAAAGACAGACAAAAAATAGATCTCCTTAAAGGAGAGAGACAAACCAAGAGATGCCTGCTACTAGCCTGGAGAGTCCAAGCCCTACTGTGCCAGTAGACATTCTTAAGGGCTGACACAGTTGCAGTCAGGTAGAAAATTATAATGGACACCTTGAATGTAAGGGTAGAAGGAGACATAGACACCTATATGTCCCAGCGTGACAGAACGGTTTCTGAGTTGACATATTTAGGAGAAGCTCATTCTGGTTTTAGGGCTGATCCACAGAGTCAATAATTCAATGGAACTTTGTAGGATTGGTATTGTATTTTAAACTGTCATGCCTGGTAAGTTTTCTATTTTTTCCCCAATGGCTGGCTGTCCTTGACAAGCAGTGGAGTGTATGTCGTACTGTAACATTTTGCCTTAATTGTGAGTCCCTGAGTAAGTGGTAGTCTGATCAAGAGTGACACAGTACAGACAGGATCAAATTGAGGTCAGACAAACCTGTTATATTCATGACCCCCTTCACTAAATGTAATAGATGCGAATGACTTTGCCACAGTGGCTTTATGCGTCCTTGTGGTTTACAGTGGATGCCCTCATAAACTATTGAATGACAGCTATATGACACAGGGTGATGCTCTGATCAATATTGTAATTTGGGCATGTGCTGACGCCGCAGCTGTGTGACTGGAAAGAGTGCTAAGATAGAGTAAGAAGATAATCTGTTGTTAATTAACATTTATAAATGCAGTTTATGCTTTAGAAGCGTGCCTCAAGTAGGGGGAATTGTTGTTTTTGTTTTGTTTTGTTGTACTGTAAACGGCACAACTAAACTAAAAACTAAAAAAGAATGATGATAATAATATTAACTAGAAAAAGTGCTCCTCGGAGCACAACTCTCCGCCAGAAGACTTGTGTTGGTTCGAAGGTCGCGAAGGTCGCTATCCCTCTTGTATATGTAAGTGTCCTATCCATCCTGTCTGGGTAAGTGTCCTCTTCCGTTCATTCTGTGTAAGTGTACATATCCCTCCTGTCTATATAAGTGTCCTATCTGTCCTATCTGTCCAATAAGACAGATAGGAACAATTGGACCGCGACTACTTGACTACTTCCGGTTCGAAGGTCTGGGAGTGAGCTAGTGGCCGGATTTTCGGTATTGGAATCTGGCTTATCACAGTGACACATGTATTTATAGGTCGCTATCCCTCTTGTATATGTAAGTGTCCTATCCAACCTGTCTGGGTAAGTGTCCTCTTCCGTTCTGTCTGTGTGAGTGTCCTATCCCTCCTGTCTGTATAAGTGTCCTATGTCATATCCCTCCTGTCTATATAAATGTCCTATCTGTCCTATCTGCCAATTATGTATCAGCCATGCAGCCATTTCATGGTTCCCGTCTTACCTCACTCTGACAGTGGCGGAGACACTGTCAGAGTGATGCCATGTATATATAGGCCCGGTGGCGTCACTAGCCAATCAGATCACAGTATTTCACGTGTCACGTGAGGCTTGACCAATCGGTGTGTCATGTTTAGAAAGTGAAAACGCAGTGATAACAATACTCTCCTGGCGGAGAGTAATAAACTTTGTATAGCGCCGACCTATCCATTAGGCAATTCTAATGTAGGAGATGTTATGTGCCGATGACAGCATCAACAGGAGGATACTACAGGCAGTTGTTTAATGTTAACCTGTCTTTACTTGAAATTAAATCACGTTTGTTGAACTGAATCTCCTTAACAGCCTCTCCTTTCATTCATCATGATATGTGTGTGTAAAGTCCTTCATAATCATAAATGCCAATTACATGGACTTTCCATGGACGCATTAAAGTTATTGCATGTTGCAGCAGTCCATGTTGCAGTCAACACTGTTTGCATAGTACCAAGAGGATAGGAGAATTGTTGCATTAATTTTTAAACCTGCGAACCAGAGCAAACACATTCTGTTCCCGGCATTTTCAGTCACTGTCTGTCACATTAATGTGGCAAGCACAGCAATATTTTAGTTTATAATTAAATGTAATTGGATATCATCAGAGAACAACAAATGTATAGCTACCAAAACATGTACGGTTACTTAGCCCCCCCCCCCCCCCTCCCCTGAGAGCACCGCAGTCCACTGATGCTTTTAAAAATGGACTAAAATCAACATTTTTAACAAAGCATTTTCTTAATTATTCTTGGGCCTCTTTCTTTTTTTCTATGCCCTGATTTTACCTAGTTTTTAATTTGACACTTTAGCCTAGGAGGGTTTCATGTAATTGTTTGGTTGCCTGTTTATGCCATGTTTTTAAACTCAGTAGCACTTTGAGGTTTGCCAAAAACTGTTAAGTGCGCTATGAATTATTTCATATTTAATTCATTAAATGAGGGTCCTTTGACAACTCTCTAAAACAGGTGTCCCATTCTACAAATGCCTTCTAAATCAGTAGTTATCAAACTTTTTTGTGCCAATGACCCCCAAA